>NC_142621.1:46821753-47487110 GCF_059453375.1 Lepisosteus platostomus | reverse complement strand
GTTTCCCAAGAAGGAAGAGTCTCACCAATTGTAATTAAAGCTCGATGTGTGGTAAGTACAGGAACACATTTTTAAAATACATGTAGATTTTTTTTTGGGGGGAGGATCTGTCATGATCCTCCATGATCCTTCCAGCAGCCATATCACCCTGCAACTCACAACTGGCAACCCACTGAAGCTAAGCAGGTGTGAGCCTGGTCAGTACCTGGATGGGAGACCTCCTGGGAAAAACTAAGGTTGCTGCTGGAAGAGGTGTTAGTGGGGCCAGCAGGGGGCGCTCACCCTGTGGTCCACGTGGGTCCTAATGCCCCAGTATAGTGATGGGGACACTATACTGTAAACAGGTGCCGTCCTTCGGATGAGACGTAAAACCGAGGTCCTGACTCTCTGTGGTCATTAAAAATCCCAGGGCATTTCTCGAAAAGAGTAGGGGTGTAACCCCGGCGTCCTGGCCAAATTTCCCATTGGCCTTAACCAATCATGGCCTCCTAATAATCCCCATCTATGAATTGGCTTCATTACTCTCTGCTCTCCTCCCCACTAATAGCTGATGTGTGGTGAGCGTTCTGGCGCACTATGGCTGCCGTCGCATCATCCAGGTGGATGCTGCACATTGGTGGTGGTGGAGGGGAGACCCCATTACCTGTAAAGCGCTTTGAGTGGAGTGTCCAGAAAAGCGCTATATAAGTGTAAGCAATTATTATTATTATTATTATGATGGATCTACTGAGAAAGGTGCCACATTATATTACTGCTGCATGCAATACCGAGATCCGACCACTAGAGGTCTCCGCAGGGCTACTGATCATGGCCGGCGCAGCTCTCGACTGTGCAACAGTCCAGGACTGTTATAAAAGAATGCAGAGCGGGTGGCTGTTCTTAATGAGATGATTGTTTAAAAAAGCCTCCCCCCCCCCCCACACACACACAGAGACCAGCTCATGTTTCTTGTGTCCATGGTGACCAATAATTAGGCCTGCAGGCCAGACCTGAAGGCTGTCTTTAAGAGCTGGCCTGGGGGGGGGGGCAGTTCTGGCCAGCTGAGGGAGCAGGGATGCTGCTGGCGTCTCCCCAGCCCTGCTGCGGGAGAGTTCCCCTGAACCGCTGCTGTGCTGCTTCTCTGTGCCTCGGTGCTTGTTTCCCTGGCGACAGTAGAGGCCGTCGCTGGAGCAGAGGGCACCCTCAGCTCGCTCGCCAATGCCAGCGTCCGCGGGTTTGTGTAGTGGAGCTGCTGAAGACTAATTCTGAAGGAAATGACGTAAACATTGGGCTTATCCATAAGTGGTAAATTAGCTTGTTGAACGCCAATTCATCTTGGCAGCTAGGAGTTTAGGCGTCAGATACACCTGAGCAGGTGAATCTTCTTCCAGGCTCTCTGACCCTGCGAGAAACAGACGCGAATCCTGTCCGAGGCTCAGGATGCAACACGGAAGAGCGCCGTCTCCTGCTGCACGAGCTGCTCTCGTGGGAAATCGGCAGGAGATTGGATGCCAGGTTGCAGGTTTAGCTCTCAAACCGAGGCCTTCGGTATCTGTTTCTCCTCTTGTCTGACGTCAGCAGGGAGGGCGGCTCTCCGCTGCCCTGCCAGGTCCGCGGTGCGGCTGGTCTCTGGTCCTCCTCGCACGGCGTCTAGCAGCGACACGGTCTCGTCTCCGCAGCTGCGAGAGAGACAGGATGTCAGAAGAGGCGCCTGTGTCGTAAACGCTCCGCAGACGTTCCTGCGACTCCCTTCCTGTTCCGACAGATGTCCTGGCAATCCAAGTTTTTTAACACCGTCCCCCGTTATTGTGTCACACCACAGCAAAGCCTAATTAATGACTTGGCCTCGAAACTGTAATTAGCGCCTCTTTTGGCGCTAGAAAAAAAAAACTGTTGATTACAAGACGAAAAGGATCAGCCCACCCTGTGCACGCTCCCAGGCTTATGACATTAGAAAGCTGATTTTAGTGATAAGACAGTATCTTCACTGCCTCCTGTGTGACGTCCTGACCGCCTCTCGGTGCCGCTGTTGTTGAAAGCGTGAGCGGAAGGGATACGAGCCACAGACTGCAGAATAACACCTGAACCGTAAGGCCTCAAGGTGCTATACAGTCTAGCCCCAGCTAGAAGAAGAGCAAAACACGCTCTTATGCACAGAGCATAAGGCCCTGACAAGGCAACCCAGGGGACTTCTGTCACTGAGTCAACAGTGAGGCTGAGTGGCGACTCCTGTACAGTAAGTGCAAGCGCGTTTAACGCTGAGTAAAGGATCTCCTATTGTTCCTGGAGGGTTGTGGGAGCATGGAAGAGGCTACCCATCCGTGCCGTTGAAGCGGATCCCCTGGTTTCTTTTGATAAATGGCTGGATGACTTCCTGGGATCAATTACCATCTCGCTACCAAGCAGGCCAGAGAGCCAGAATGGCATCGTACCGTGTTCTTATGCCTGATAGGATTCAGACTTGGCCGCAGCATTTCTGAACTTCCAAAGGTCAAAGGAAAAGTGGGGACTCAGACTTATGTCATGTGATCGCCCAGATTAGGGTGCGGCTCTAATTTGGATCTCAGTTGATCAGAGTGCTTTTTTTTTAAAAAAAGGAATTGATTGAATCGACTAAATTGCAGAATGATGTTGAGCTTTGCTGTGATTTAAATGTGTTAGTGTCATTCCAGAAACATTTCTGTTTTGATAACATTTCTGTTATCTCCTTGCACAGATAAATGGAAAACAAGAAGTGATAGATGTGTGTGTCTGTGGGGGTGGGGGGGCTGTATAAGTGAGGGAGTGGGAAGAGTAAACTGGAATCTTCCACTGGTATTTCAGGATCATAACCTGGAGGACACAATTAAGATCATGGAGGAAGTAAGATAAGTTTGTGTGTGGTTTTCTTCCCAGAGTGCCCCTTCCTGCAGTGTGGCTTGCAGGTATTAACCAGCCCCGGAGTTGCATTTGCAAAAACTGTGCACAGGGATAGTTTGAAGACTAACCTACTGTATACATCATTTCTAGAAAGTTCGATTTTGTCATGCTCAGGATTGTGCTGGATCTTATTTTGCTGGCTGCAAATTTGCGCAATATTTTCTCAAGACAGGAACCCCAGCATGAGCTGTTGGAGCTTTGCTTCCGGTCGGGTGCGTTTGACTTAAAAGTTCTGACAGCTCTTCTTGTCTGCTGTGCTCATCTTTTGTTCAGTCGAGCATTTAAAAAAATCCCCTGACATTCAGTTTTCATAGCTGTGGACAGTCCGTTTCCAGTGGAGTCAGAGATGAACCTCCCTCAGTGAAATGTATCGGTTTCTCTGATCTCTGGCGACGCAGCTGAAAAAGAACTCCCATGTTCCTAGACATGTCTCCTCAGATTCGGTATAATTAAATTCTCCACAATTTTGCATGAAGAAAACATGCCCACACAGATAAACAGTTAATAATTAGAAATGTAAAACTAATTAAAGATCAAGACGCAAGTGAAACTTTACAGCTCAGTTTAGCAGTGCTCCGTGTTTGTAAGTTGTAACACATGCAGGATTTGAGCACTCTGCCTTCCCATTGGAGGGCAGGTACCCTGTCCGTTGCTCTAGCAGTGCTCAGTGCCACGACCCTCATCTGGGGTCAATCCTGTCCTGAAGTCTTAATCTTCACTGCTGATTAGCAAAACACTTTCTGGCCAAGACAGAGTCTTGCTCAGTTTGATAGAGCACTGCGTACTGCCTTCTGTCCTGGGATTTTAGGAGCAAGTGCTGAATTTTAATTTTAATGGAACGATTTGAAAGAAGGAAGAAAAAAACACAGCGTTTTGGCTGCGGAGTATCTTCAGCAGTGAGGGAGAATGATGGGATATCACTGTGCCCAGACCCTGGAGATCTTGGACTGGCCAGTTAATCAGTGAGATATTTTATTTTCCTAATTTGAAGACACAGGTTATGGTGTCTTTATATCCGGATTAAAAAGAGAATGTTTTGGGGATTCATTCCCTGCATAGTTCTGAAGCACAGACCAGACATTCTTTGGCAGTGACAGAAGATTGAAGAGGAAAATTACCCCCCGAATAACAAGCAGCTCAGTCTCTTGGAATGATAAAGACAGAACTCTTCTGTGCTGCACAATACATTTAGTCTTACATAACTGCTCTTGGAGACCAGTGTTAGTCCACTTTTGTTCTGTTCCTGAAAGAATCTTTCTGTTGAATAAGAGCACTCAACTCCCAGAGCCTCTCACTAGGTCTCTGCACTTACGTATCGAGAGACAGCAGAATCAGGAAACTAAAGGATTTTAATTTTATATCTTATTAATGGCAATTTTGGTTTTTACAAAAGTATTAATTTAGGGGAGGCAGAAATTATAACGACTGGCAAAAGATTTTGTCTGAATGCTGATGATGTCTTTCATCAACTTGTAAGTCTGTGAAATTCACATAATGTCCTTAAGGGTTGTGAATAGTGATTACAAATTCACCTAAAAGATTAATTGTTCTAGAAAGCATAAATAATCCTCACGTGGTAGAAAACTGTCAAAAAGCAGTTTAAACCATAGTTGTGGAAAACATGTCATATGGTTATGCAGTATGGAGATTAATTAACACATTTAGAAGTGTAAATATAAGCTAACCCTCACTGCAAAAGTAATGTATTCACTAGATAAAGCAGCAGAAGGTACTGAGCCCTGAAATAAAACACAAGATGCTATTTATTCCAAAAATCATTATTGTGAAGAGTTACAGCTTAGCTGAGCCTGGATTTTTTCACCTTCTCTAATGCAATGAGAGGTACTGTGGAGGACATGTGTCGGGAGTCTGGCGTTTCCAGCTGTGTGTCCAGGCGTCAGTCATGCTGAAGCCCTGCTTCCCATGCGTGGGGCCTGGCCTGGCAGTGGGTCACATTTTTATTAAAATAATTCGTAACCAGGGAGACTGTGCCTGAGAGAGCCGGGCAGCACTGTGGGCCTGTAGAAATACCCCAGTGATGACTTCTGAGAGCACCTCTGGCCTGCAGGGGTCACGGGGGAAGGAAGGTGCGACAGTGTTTCGTCAAAGGTGCTGGGGGAGGCGATGAAACCGACGTCTACCCTTAAGCCCGGGAAGAGTTTGTCCCGAGTGTGTCTGCAGCGGGCAGGAAATCCGGGGCGCGAAAGCTCTGCGATCTCACGGCACCCAAAATTGTGACACCAGCTCTGAAGCACGTGCGCAGAGTGCCCGTCCGCAGTCCAGCAGCTCTGCTGAGGGAAGCAGTGGAAGCACTGCGGCACCCCCGTATCTGAAGGAGATCAACTGGCGAGATCCCGGTACCCCCCTCTCCTTGATCGTGTCCCTGTACCTGACAAGGCGGTGTGTGTAGATGTACTGTAGACATCAGCCAGCGCTGGGCGCAGTTGTGAGTGGTGAAAACTGCAGTAGATCACTGAGTGAGCACCTTACCATGGTAAGTGTCACCTGTGGTGGTGTTGCAGGTTTGTTTTTTCAGGGGGTGGATGTGGTGGAGACCTGAAGGTTTGGATAGAACTCATTAAATCGGTCCAGTTAAGCCAGTAACAAGCACGTAGGTCGTTAAGTGCTGGACTGGAATGAAAACCAGATCAAGGATTGAAGACGCCATTCTGTCGTATGAAACCTACATAAGACAGGTAACTGTGAGAGCAAGAGTAGACCATTTAGCTCATCTTTTTTATTTGCTGGGTTGCAATGTTACTATTGTGGTGTGTTGAGAAGGAACCAATATGCAGTTGTTGCTGTTTATCGGCTCCTGTGACAAATACTCTTGTCTCGCACAGTTCCTGTTGATGGAGCTCTGATTGCAGCCTGACCTGGCTTATGGGAGCTCAGGGGTTCGTGTGACCTTCGTGAGAACTTTAAACCTTGGCACCTTGTGTGTAAGAGACATTTTCCACATAGACACAAAATAGGGATTTTAGGGGCAAGCAAAGGGCAGGCTTTTACTGATCGCAGTGCTTCTGCATGGAGAGAGCGCTGGCTGAGGAGCTGAATGAGTTAGAGGTGCAGTAGAGCCTTAAACATGGAAAAACATGAAGTAAAATGAACTCACACAAGTTCACCTACTTCTGACTCGCCATGCTTCAGTCCTCCACAGCCAAGCTCTGTATGTGGATGAAAAGCAGGACACATCAAATGCATCTTTAAGTTTTATTTCTGTTTTCGCCATCTGTTCTTGAATGCTCGAAGTCCTTTTATTTTCCTCCATCTGTTTCAGTTGCTTGCCACAGAGCTTCCCCTCTTTCTTCCTGTAACGCTCCCTGTCTCTGGCTGTGTTGTTGTAGAAAGCCAGGCTCGGCCCCGGGAAGAAGGTCATCAGCCCCCCGGAAGACGTCAGGACCAGTCTTCCGTGCAACAACCTGGACAGGGTCAAACTCTCGGACTTCAGCTTCCTGGCCGTGCTGGGGAAGGGCAGCTTCGGGAAGGTGAGTGTCTGAGCAGAGATTTGAGATTCGGGATCTGACCTTGTCAACCTGAAAACAAGGTCACTTTGCCGGTGCTTTTGTAGTCCAGTCATCCGTTCTTAAATCGGTTACTGCAGTTGGAAAACCAGTGTAGTGTAGGGAACTGTAGTTCCCCGTGCAGGTAGCTGTCTCCCAAAACCTACAGCGAGCTGCTCTGGTATGTGATGCTGCTCTAAGCACTTCTGCAAGTCATGTTCGAATGGGAAGATTTGTTTTGCACTGATTTATTTTAACTGAAGACCTGTCTGATTTTGTTTCCAAAGCTTTCACGTGTGCAAATTTACGCAGGTTTCTTTAAAAAACCTCTAGTTATGCCCTCTATGTCCAGCAGCCAAAGTAATTGTTAGGGGGCTGTGGGTACTGAGGCAAAGCAAGTGCTCTCTATCTGGAATTGGCTTTCAAACGGTCTGTTTGCATTATGAGCTGAGAAAGGTTCTAAATGGGAACAAGTCTAGCGACAGGTAAGGCAAAGGCAAGGCTGTGTATTAGCCAGTCAAGGCCTGATTTGTGTCAGGTTTACTGAAAACATCCTGTGATGGCATTACAAAAGACAGCTGGTCTTCATAGTTCCCTCACTTCATCCAGTGTCAACTCTGCCCTCTCTCCCAGAGCTCCCACCCTGTGGGTTCCCACACTGCCCTCTCTCCCAGAGCTCCTAACCTGCCTCCACACTGCCCACTCTCCCAGAGCTCCCACCCTGTGAGTTCCCACACTGCCCTCTCTCCCAGAGCTCCCACCCTGCCTCCAGTGTCGGCTCTGCCCTCTGTCCCAGCGCTGTGGCCAGGCAGTGAGCCCCCTCTGTTCCACTTGTGTGCAGGTGATGCTGGCGGAGCTGAAGGGCACAGAGGAGCTGTACGCCATCAAGATCCTGAAGAAGGACGTGGTGATCCAGGACGATGACGTGGAGTGCACGATGGTGGAGAAGAGGGTGCTCGCCCAGCGGGACAAGCCCCCATTCCTCACTCAGCTGCACTCCTGCTTCCAGACGGTGGTAAGGACAGCCTCCTCCAGCTGCCACGCCTCTGATGTTACCATGTTACCACCACTTGAAAGAGGTGGCAAAACCTCCCTTATAAACACCACACAGCACAATAAGACAACACACAGCAAACTTACATTTATCACCAACATACCAGAGCCACTGTTGCCAAGTTGCATCAGCAGAGTCATTGTCAGCTCTGGGGCTCTTCCATCGTTTTTGCCTCCTTCTCTCTTCCGCGAATCCTGCTGTGAGCTTTCGGCTGAAAGTATGTGCTGTTATGAACCCTTATGAATATTCACATGCCTGTAATGTCATTAGCACTGGTGGTTGTGAAGGATTATGCCTGTTGTCTGATCATGTGGTGTAGTGTTTATGAAGAAGCTAGGCCAGCGTCTTTTTAGCCTTGATCAAGTAAAGCGTTACAAAGTTGCATTATAAGATGTTTTGATTGAATACTGCATTTCTTAAATACCTCTTTACATTAGCCAGATCCTTTCCTTTTACTCCTGAATCATTCTGATACAAGCTCCAGTCCCTGACACCCCCTCGAGCGCTACGTGTTGACAGTGCTGGGACGCCACTCTCTGATGCACAGGCTGCTGTGTGTCGACAAGTGCATCTGTCACTCCGGTCGAGCCAGAGTCAGGAACTGTTCTCTGAAATCCAGGGGCTCCTGTACACTGAATCTCTCTCCTGATTAACAGGGGGTGGGGGTGGGGTGGGGGGTCAGAGAGGAGGAAGTGCTGTTCTGTTGTTATTTTCTTTTCTCGGGAGCTGATGTAAAATCGCTTCAGGCTTCAACATTTTTAAATAAGCCTTTTCTTGTAATATGCCATTTCTTGTAATCACAACAGATGGCATTTCAAACAGCTGGATGAGCTAATCTCATTGTACACTGTTATAATATGAAATCACAGTCACAAGCACTGTGTCACAGTTTTTAGTGAAAAACTAGGAGTGTTTTTGCAGATAGAGATACAGCCTGTATCTAAATATATGAATATTATAGATATTTTGCATATGATATACTGTATATTATATTCATGTGATATATTATAAATATATATCATATATCCAAAAACGAACCAAGGCTCACTTCTGTGATGCATCTCAGCCACATGCCTTTGTATGAAAATAGGTCTGCAGTCGAGGTTCGTAAGCGCTCTGAGGAGTTGCCAAGCAGAGCCTGTACTTCATTACTCTCTGAGCCCAGTCCCAGTCCCCGTCCGTCCCCGTTATTTCGGCTGGTGGGGTTCGGCGCTGCAGGTGTCCAGCCGGGCTCCTTCCTGGCCTCCGCGGTCAGCCCCCGGAGTCTGCCGCCGCCGTGCTGCTGCGCAGGGCTGCTGGAATGGAGACCGAGAGGGGGGGCCTGCGCTCGCTGGCCTGGAGCTGCGCGGCCGCCTCCTCTGTGCCACACAAACAGCGCCAGGGCCCCTGCGCTGGCCCGGCTCCCGGTCTGCGCTGTGATTGATGAGTGATGCGTGCAGCTGGGTAGATCACTGCGCTGCGTCTCTTAGGAGACGGATGCGCTTATGTGAGGGAGTGTTAATGGCACTAATTAAAAAAATTAATGAAGCCTATCGGTGCCAGGCTTCATTAGGGCCTTTACCCATTTTTTTGACAGGAGTTTCACTTCAGGGTTTCTGGTGAACTCTTCTGTGATGCATCAGTCCTAAATTCCCACAGCACCAAGGGAGAATGCACCAGTTAAGCATGCTACAGTTATAAATATTGCAGCTTTTCTAATCCTCTACTGGGGCAGTGCTTTACATGATTAGGCCTCACATATCTTTGACATGAAGAGTGAAAGGCACTGGCAGTAGTTTTTGAGATTTGGGAACAGCCCCAGCTCCTGTTGCACCGTGCAAATTCCAGTATGATTGGATTCTTACATAAAATGAAGTTGAAATCCAGAATATCTGCTGCTTCCTTGTCAATGGCAGTGTTTTGCACCAAGGCCTTTTCTGCGCTGGCCTAAAGCTTGCAGTGGAACATGGTGACCAACTCAGTTACTAAGCCCAGTTTTTCAAGCAACTGCATCCATTGTTGAAGTCTTTTCTTTCGTTTCCGGTCCTCAGCATGAAGGCAGGACAAGAGGGAAAGGAGGGAGCTGGTTATAGCAAACACGACATGAATTGGGAATTTAGTTTATGTGGATGTTCTTACACTGAAATAACACGCGTGTGCTTGCATGCAGTGGGTTGGGCCAGGCGTGCTCAGCCTTGAGGTCACACATACATTATACACGTGCACCACACCTGCAGTATGCCACGCATGTACTGTATATCAGCAGGACTCTGCCACACTGCTGTGAGAAGCAGCAGCCACCTCAGATGAAATGAGAGGTGATGGAACATGCCAAGGGTGACCTCCGCCCGCTATCTCCCCCCAGAAGTCACGCCTTGGCCCTCATTTCTCTCTGTCTTTCCTGTTCCCAGGACCGCCTGTATTTCGTCATGGAGTATGTCAATGGTGGAGACCTCATGTACCACATCCAGCAAGTGGGGAAGTTCAAAGAGCCACAGGCAGTGTAAGGATCTTCAGCGCTTCCCAGAATGCCTGAAACACAGCAGCACATGGGGCAGCTATTAAAGAAGCCTGACTAGTCAACATACTGTATGACCGTTGCAGGGCTGTGTTTTAATTGTTTGATACTAATTAGAGCCTGCTGGAATGGGGTGTTACAGGTGAACAGGCCTGAAAAGCTCCCGATCGATTCTTCTCTGTTAAGGAAAATGAATCTCTTTGGAAGGTAGTCTGGAAAAGAGGACCTGGCAAAGACTGCCTTATGGTCCAGATTTATTTGTTCACAAACAAGGAGCCCTGCTGCTTGTTCACTGACTTGCTTCTAGAAGCACGGGCTATCGATTTAATGTAGATCAGCACTTAGTCAATGGCACCCTGATATTGAATGGATTTCTCAGCGGGAATGGGTAGGAATGTTATTGTATTTATCGACCGGCTGGCTGAGAATCTCACTGTCAGCAGATCCTGCTTGTTATTCAGACATGCTGCTGCTGCATGATAAATGTTAGTCGGTTCTTCTAATCAAAAGGCAGAAAGGGGGGCTTCAGAGGTGGGCTGTCAACCAGAAAAACAAAGAAATCAGCCAAACTGGAGCACAACTATTTTCCAGCGAAAAGCAGAATTCTTCAGAGCAAAAGAAAAAAAGCTTGGAGAGCATGTGCTGCAAACGGCCTTGTTGAATTGATGCAGGCATCCAGCATTTGAAAAGAAAAAACCCAAAAGAGGTGGATGAAAAAGAAACATTTTCATTCCATTTCAAAGCAAAACTGATTATTTACACAGCTCCTGGAGGAAGCATATGACGGGTCTGATCTGTGTGGTCAGTATGTATATTTTTCTGCAAATGTAAGACCCAGCACAGGTGAAATCAAGAGGCAGGAGGCAGTTTTCAGTCCTACACAGCCGTCGGAAAACTCAAAACCGCTGAAGCTCGTATTCATATTCTGACTTCCTCACAGACAGTATTGCGTGTGTTGGTGCTTGCGTGTTTCAGTGAGGGAGGCTGTGTTTGGATAATGGCCAAGTCTGTAAGGCTCACACAGAAATGGGACTCATCGCCACTACGTAGCATGACGTTCAGGCAACCTAAAAAATGGACTGAAAAAAAGTGTTGAGATCTTTTTTATGATTAGATATTCAAATTTGCTGACTCTTAGTATCATTCAGTTCCTGAAGCGGTGGGGATTTGTCATTTCCATAAAAATCTTCAGTGGGAATTTATAATGATTGCATGAATAAATAAAATATGTTTTCATGGATGCAGCTCAGCCGTCCGAAAGCCTTGGACCCCTCTAACCCGTCTGCTGTAATTGCAGGTTCTATGCAGCAGAGATCGCTGTCGGACTATTCTTCTTGCACAAGAAGGGAGTTATATACCGGTAGGTCCTGCGTGCCCAAGTAAAGGACAAGTGGGGAGGTGAGGGTGGTAAATAGCCAAAATTAAGATTAGAACCCGAAATGATATGAACACCTGTTAGAACCCAGGCTCATTATATCCAGAAGCATGCAGTCACACAGCTGCAGAAGCAGAAAGGGACATATTGTTCAAAATTCATGACCAGTGGCATGAAAACAGGCTGCAGAAATAAAGGAGCCATAAGTACATTCGAGCAAGAAGATGAAGAACTGTAGATTTAGCTACAGTTAAATCAGAGTAATAAAAAGTGGTAATAAAGGCAATAAATTGAATATTTCTTCTGCAGTAGTGTTTAGAGTGATTTTTGAAGTTCTGGGTGTTTCAGGGGCAGGAGCGGCCTCTGTTCCCAGGGTGTGTGCAAGCGCTGCTCCGCTCTGACGAGGCTGTGATTGTAACTTCCGATTTGTGAAGTGTAGCTGGGCTGAGCCTCATGCCGAACGTGATTGCAATCACAGGTACATTCTGCAGCAGTTGTGCTTCTTTAAACAGAAGTGGAATGAAGGAAGCTGCTACCAATGAGCGGTGATTATGATTCAAAAGACTTGAATGTTCTTTTCTCCTTCATTTCCCCGTCTTTCAGTCCTCCATCGAGCTTGTTAATCTCTGACGTTATTTTAAATTCCCTGCAGTCTCTCCGACGCGCCTGAGCCTCGTGCTTCCGTTCTCTTACAGAGATCTGAAGCTCGACAATGTCATGCTGGACTCGGAGGGTCACATCAAGATCGCCGACTTCGGGATGTGCAAAGAGAGCATGTATGATGGGGTGACGACGAGGACTTTCTGCGGGACCCCCGACTACATCGCGCCCGAGGTGAGGAGCGCCCCCGCCGGGGCAGGAGGTCACGCGTGTGCCGTGTGCGCACGCTGCAGGACCGCGGCTTGTACAGATCAGAGCTGGTGCCCCAGATCCATACTGACATACTGACAGCCAGGCTCCGCGGCACACTGCCCGCTGACGGCTGTCACATCCTGCTGATGGAGAGCAGCCGCGGGTCTCAGGGGCCAGGAAGAAAGGAACTGACAAAGATTAGGGACCATCATCCTACCTGCACGCAGAATAGAGACAAAAACATACTATAGAATAGCACGCAGAAATAAAGCAGCTTGTGAGCCGGTTGTGAGCCTAGACCCTTATGTGATTGCATGAGGAGTGTGCACACACCGGTAAATGAAAATGTACAGACCAATGAATTTGCTTCGTTCATTGGTGAGGTCAAAGCCAGCTGCCTGATTTACAGGTGTGCTGGAGCACACGGCGTGGGCTGCCACAGGTCCTTGCAGACAGGAGCAGATGGCACGGTTTGGGCGAGAAAGGGACAGCAAGCCTCCCCTTGGCCAGTCCAGCACACATCGAGTTTCTCTAAAACAGCGTGCGCGGCCCGCTTGTCTCGCTGGCCCGGGTTCAGCTGCCTGTCCGCCCTGAGAGACGCGGCCCTGCGCTTCCTGCCGAAGAGGAGGTGCAGCAGATGGGAAGGAAGGAATGGCTGCCCTTCTTTCGTTGCCACTATTCGGGAATTGATAAGACGCGTCCAGTAGATCCCTTGTTTAGTTAGTCTGCTCGCTGACGAGAGATATGTCTATGCACTCCTCTCCTGTGACACTGAGCTGTACGAACAGCAGTGTCTGCACAGTGCCTTGCAGCCAGGCTTGTCAAGAGCACACTGCTTTAGCCTGATTTTCTGCTATTTTCTGACCTACATACCAATTCGTGGGCATTTTTATCTCCATGAACACGCTGCTTTACATTAATATGAATTTACATCACATGTGGGTTATCAGCGCTGATTGAACAAGTGCGTCCGATTTAACCATGCAAAAGCAGCTGCAGAATAATGCAACTCTGACAAACACAACCTTTCTGCTCTAGTTGTGTACTTCCAGAATCAACAGTGAGACATGAACCAGAAACCACTGTTGTGGTGTGTATTTAAAACTGAGCACAAGTGGCTTTCTGCACACAAATTGAATCCGCTACCCAGCCATGTTGTTGACGCCAGTATCTTGACTTCTTTCAAGAAATGGAGATCCCAGGACCAATTAGCTATTAGCAACCAAATAAAAGCTAGGAGGGCCAAAAAGCTCCTCTCATTTGTAACTTTTCATATGTTTTTAAAATCTAGAGACCTGTAAACATAACCGTAACCTTCACTTTGAAGAAGCAGAATTGCTGGAGTCAGTGAAAGAAGAGCTCGGTTAATGTGTTTATCAGCAGGAAACCTGCTATGTCAGTTTTCAAAGTTGATTTTTTTCAGCTTACTATCAAGCTCTAAAGGAAAGTTTTAAAGGACCCACTGTGTTTTTATCTGCTGCAATTTTACGTATACAGTATTACTTTAGGAAGTCAGGACACAGTCTTTGCCAGAACCAGAGAAATACGATCTTTAGAATTAGCTTCAAAGGCCCTGGATTGATCAAGATGACTGTCATTTTATCTTGTTGTTCTCCAGCCTCTCAGGAGTCAGTATCTCATGCTGAGGGTCGGTTGTGTGGCTGAACTGTACTAATAGTGAAGTTTTAAGCCACACCGGACTATCTGCAAGACAGTAAAGAACAGTGGGGTCAAGACCCTTCTAGATCCCAACGCCAGTAAATCTCTTTTCTTTTTTTTTCAAAGAAAATTTTTATAAAGGCTCTGGATTGTAATTTAATGAAACTGCAAAGATACACTCTTAAGAATTACTCTCTCAGTTTCCATGAAAGAATACAGACAGCTATTTATTTCTCTTTTTCTAAGGCTTTTTTCTCAATTAGGAAGAGAACATGCTGCTGACAGAATTTGACCCAGCGTTTCAGCAGAACCCATTCACTAATGCACTACAGGCCCTGGGCTGTTACATCTTTCATTTAAATTTTTTTAAAAATCAATACCACTTCTTTGAGAAATATTTATTAATATTCAAGTTTGTCTGTAAGAGATTTGTTTTTTTTATGTAATTCTTTCCACAAACACATTTGTCCTCAGGATATTGTGATATGAATGAGCATTATCTCTTTCAAGTCCTTACCCTTCCTCATCAAAACTGGCTGGAGCATAATGCCGGAAAGATTCACAATTCCCAAAAATTCTTTAATCTTTTGGGTGAGAGTATGAGCGTCTGGGCCTTACAGCCACTCAGAAGAAGCACAGGTATCATTAGTAAAAGTACTGCAGTTAACCCTGAGGCTTCGGTGTGTTACACACTAAAAGTGGTGCAAAATTAAAGACATTTTAAGAAAAGCAATTTTTGTTGGACCAAACAGTTGTTTAAATGCATTTATTTATAAAGAGCTTGCATAGGTTAATAATTTTTGAATGAAGTTTTACCATAAGACAAAATATTGTAAAGCACACACGTTCTTTGTTTTAATGTTTTGATAAATAATTAGGTGTAATAATAATGAGACAGCTTGATTGATCCACTTGTTAACGGGTATTCGGATCAGCACAGCAGAACCCCGGGAGAGTTGGAGAGCTTAGCGAGCAGCTTGTGTCTCCACCACGAGTCTTGCCTTCCATTTGCATATTGGAAACTCCTGCTGCAGGCAAGAGCTGCTTCACCGCCTGTTGACAGTGCTTGGGGGCGTCAATTTAGTTTGCAGCCTGGCACTCTGAAGGCAGGCATGGGAAATCCAGCGGGACAAATTAAATCTTCGCTGGAGCTCTCTTCCACTACAACACCCCGCTGGTCCACGCGGGTTTCCCTGGTGAACGGCGGTACGTTTGACTCTCGGAGTCTCGGCCAAGCGTGCCTGTCACGCTCGTGAACCGAGAGGGCGCATCGATATTCCGATCGGTGGAAAGATCGTCTCTTTCTTTTCTACTTGCACTCTAGGCAGCAGGGGGAAAACCTTCAGCTCTGATCATTTCGAATGCGTTTTTTTAGTCTCCCAGTCATCCCAGAAACGCGCTGTAGACGTGATTAAGGATTTTGTTGTTGTGTGCCCTCGATTTTGGGCTTGCCCTCATCTTTATTCGGTTCCTACACAGCTGAGCTCCTACACGGCCTTTAATTACTTTGCTGATTAGGCGTCTAAATTAAGATCCAAATAGAAGAGCATGAGGCATCTTCCTGGCTGAAAGCATGATCCAGAACTGTCATTTCACATTAGGCCAATGAGAGCCTTCTGCTGCTGCTAACATGTACATGTGTGACCGTGTGGCCTGCCTGTCAGATAAGAAGCTGACTCCTGTCATTTCTTCTAATGGAATGAAAAAAGGTGATGGAAGGAGAGCTTCAGAGGTCACAATGTTTTCTTTAATTTAGTTCCAAGAGACAAAGATGAGTTAAAGTACAGTGAGGCACAGCTGCAGGCAGCTGTATGTGACTCCGTCTCTGTGAATACACAGCCTTCAGCTCATTCAGGCGGGAGAGCCCTTCGTTAATTGGAGAGTTTTCGTGAGGATGTCAAAGTCCGGTTGTCTGATGTACAGTAGTTTCTAAAAAGATCAGTTGTATCTTTCCCTAGTCTGTCTTTCACTTGCTCTGCCATCGTTACTTGGACTCGTGATCGATACACGCTTCAGCCCCAAATTCCCAAATTCCTTCTGGGTGGAGGCTCACTGGCTTCCCTTCAGTGGGAACCTGCTGTCGAGTACGGGGCTTTTGTGTTTCGTGTTTTGTATTTTGCAGGTCGTGGATAAGCTGAATTTCTTTCTTTCCCCAGAAATCCACAATGATAGTTTGTGTTTTGTTCTCTGGCTTCTTTTTTTTGTAGCAGCCCCTGCTTCACAATATGGCACAGGAAATGTAGCACCTGCAGTGTTTTGGGGGCGCTGCAGTAACTCCCGGCCTGCGCCCCACTCTTCTCTCCTTCGTGCGTGGGGGTGCATGCCAGATCTGTACCAGCGTGGGTCCTGGAGGTTTGAAGTGGGATTTGTTTGTCCGCGATCAGGCCTTTCCTAAGTCCCACACGTCTGCCTCCTCTTCCTGGGGGTCAGCTGCCACCTCGCTGTCTCACTGGGGCTGACCTCGGCCCTCCGGCCAGCGAGGCCCATCCCGGATTAGTGCTGATTCAATGAACACTTTTTTTTTGGGGGGGGGGCAGAATACAGGATATTGTGCAGAATAAAATGTTCAGAGCAGGCAAAGAGGCTTTTCCCCTAAGGACCTTTGACCATTATCTATTTATTTCATGTAGAAACAAGGGATTGTGTCACTGTGCCTTTGCTGCCTTTGCATTCTGAAACTCTCTGATCTGGTATTCGGAAGTGACTCACTTAGCAATCTGGATTTTAATTTCTCCATTTCTCCGCAGCTGTGCCGTAGTCCTGAAATAATACACTTCAGTCCCAGAGGAGATCAGGCTCTCTGGGATTACATTGTGTTCGTTTCGTTTTGTGACGTACAGTATTTCATTAGATTTTTTTTGTTCTGCGTCATTGTGATTTCATATGGTTTGAATGGCAGGGGAGTAGAATTGAAATGTAGCAGTTCCTTGTAGTCTACTAATTGTATAAACTACAGTAATAATAAGTTATTCTATTACATTCCTACTTGTTCTCTTTTATACTATTATTATAATGTATTCAGGATTTCATACAGAGTTTTCAGCCGAAGTGCCCAAAGGTTCAGCCCAGATCCTTGATGAATCGGAGAGAGGAGTTTACCTGCCATATGTCATACACATTGGGATTCTTATTCACACTGTTCTCCTGGGACGTGGACAGTACGATAGACAGCGCCGCACAGTGTGCACAGTACATTACTGAACAGTATATAACAAATAAAATGACAGGAAACAAGTGAAAAGAGCGGAGTTCCTGACCCCTGAACGTGCTGTCAGTTTTGCAGAGAGGATTAACTGATAATTAGATCGTTGTTTTTGTGCCCAGTAGATGAGCCACAGATTCCCCTTTCCCTGTGGCCCCTATGCAGTGCAGCATGTCTTGTCCTCCATAACTGTTTGTGATCTGCGCAGTAATAATAACAATTCCTTACACTTACTGTATGTAGCACTTTTCTGGACACTCCTCTCAAAGTGCTTTACAGGTAATGGGGATCCCCTCCACCATCCCCTGTATGCGTGCCAGTACTCCAGTACCACCATCAGTGGGGAGGAGAGCAGAGTTATGAAGCCAGTTCAGAGATGGGGATTATGAGGAGGCCATGAATGGTAAAGCCATTTGGCCAGGACACCAGGGTAATGCCCCTACTCCTTTAGAGATAAACCCGGGGATTTTTAATGATCACAGAGAGTCAGGACCTTAAATTTAACATCTCATCTGAAGGATGGCACCTTTTCACAGTATAGTGTCTCTGTCACCATACTGGGGCATTAGGACTCACACAGACTGCAGGGTGAGCGCCCCCCACTGGCCCCACTAACACCGCTTCCAGCAGCACCCTTAGTTTTTCCCAGGAGTCTCCCATCCAGGTACTGGACAGACTCACACTTGCTGGGCTTCAGTGGGCTGCCAGCTGTGAGTTGCAGGGTGATGTGGCTGATGGCTACATACAGTAGGTGTCCATGTGTCTCAGCTGAATCTGCAGAAGCCTGCTGCCGTGACCTTGTCAGTGCCTCTGTGGATTTTGAAAACGTGCATTGGGTTTTCATAGTCTTCTCATTGTCTAGTAGATTTCCGAAATGCGGACATACCGCACTGTTGGTGGTGATGGTCGGGGGGGGAACTACTTCAAAAATTAAAAACATGACAGCTGAAAAAACGCAGACTGAAGTCTGAAAACAGTCACTCATTGAGAGCTCACAATCAGTCGGGATGGTGCCTTTCAGACCGTCAGGGTATTATTCTGAGTCTTTTGTGCATCCTTCTTGTTTGCCAGGAAAGCTCATGTGCGATTTGTTCTGAACCATCAATTTGTTTAAAAGCGGTGAACAGATTGGAGGCCTTTTAGAAATTGGTTCTTGTTTGGTTTGTGTGGATTGTTGCTGCTGCTGCCTCCATCACAGGAGTGGTTCTCCTGCAGTGAGCTGCTTGGACTCCGAGGGCTGAGCTGGGTCTGAGATAAGGGTGTGTTTAGGAAGCGCAGGGTCCAGTGTTCTCGTCCTGATCTGCAGTGGGCTCACCCATCCTTCTGTCTGTACTGAGAGGTGGACAGAATGCTTTTATGAAAAACTGTGTAGTTAATAAATTGGTGTTGGTAATAATTCATGTGTGGTAGGAGTGGAAGTTGTTTGCTTTTTGATTAGTACAACAAATACATACCTGCTGGCAAATCTGTATTTTAAGAATAAATGATAGATTTCTGCAAATAGTTAAATAGTAAAAAATTAGTGATATGACCTACTGTAAGCATCTATTTCAGTATTCGTAATTTTCATTCTTCTAATTCAGACATATTAGATGGACAATGGATTTTCAACTACAGTATATTGCAAATGACATAAAAAACACTATATATATTGCCTATTGCTTACACTTTATCTTTGGTAAAATGTCTTTAATATATAGCATTTTTGTTACAAAGGCTGCAGTGTCCATTGCATAATTCTTTTTACACAAAAGACTTGTGGGCTTATTATTCTGCTTAGCAGGTTCTGTTCTTATTTCCTATGGGAAGGTGTTTCAAATTATATTTTTCTAGTCACTGTTGACTTCTTTTTATTAGGCCTGGAGATGCTACAGCTTCTCTTTGAATGAATGCTGCAGCTTTTGAGGATGTTTTGCATCACGTGGGAACATCTTGTATGCAGTCTATCTGAAAAGTACAAAGAAATCACTCCTCCAGAGTATTTGGCCCTGGTTCACCAAATCAGCTGCACTCAGGATCATCTCATTGATTTAATAAACTTTGGTCTGACTTTTCTCATCCCTGCAGCCCCTGCTAATATCTCATGAATCAGATGTGTCCCCAGCAATCAAATATCTGTGGAGTTCTTCTCTGGCTCAGTAAACCAGACTGTCCAATAGGAGTGTCCCAGTTCAATGCTGTGCACAAACACAGAGTGTGGCAGCTTCTTTGTGCCCAGTAAGCAAGTTAGCAGGTTAATGAAACATATTTCCCAGATTTTCACCTCTGTTTTTAATCTGAAAACTGTGTTGGCAGAATCAGAGCAGACGACAACAAGGATTAAGATCATAATTAGCTCAGCAGCCCCACTAAACCCAGTGTTTTCTTAGTCTTCTTTCTTCTTCTTCTTCTTCTTCTTATTATTATTATTATTATAATATATAAATAAATATAAATGTATATATTATATAAATTAGCTGGGATTGGTCACTTGCAATGCCACTCTTCTTAGAGAGGTCTCTAAACATGGCTGTTGGTTTCTGAGTGTATTTGTGTTGTAATAAAGATTAAATTCATTAAGTTCATACTCAAACTGCACGGTAAAGGAAATACTTTAACGCCCGGAAAGAATGACCAGATTCTTTAATTAGGTTATTCCAGCCCTGATGTTACACACCTACAGGACTCCTTTCTATTTTGAGGCTGGAAAGGGAGATGCTGGAGTTCAGTAGTGAACTGCTGACGAGCAGGAGAGGGTGAATCTTGATGTGGCGCTGCAGCCCCGTGCAGCATCACGGCTCACGCCTGCCGTCGGCGGAGCAAAGCAAACTTTTATCTCACTGGAAACCTGGAGTCTCTTCCATGGGGAGCTTTCCCCCTAGATGGGAGTGTGTTTTCTGGGGGACCCACCCCTCCCAGAAGGGCTTCCTTTGGGGTTTAAAAATGTGAAACCAAATCCTGTAATTAACCCAGCTGCACCAGAATCAGCTCGCCTTGCCACTGCGGTGTTTGCACACTTCGTGTGGTCAGTACCTGCAGGGAGTGAAGGGCCAGCTCTTACCTGCCTGGCGAGCTGCACATGCCCACTGCAGGTGACCTGTCCATCTGAAGCAGGTCCTCCTCCATCGTGCTTCTCCCCTGAGATAGAGGTCACAACCTGGACTCCATCTGATGATGTCATCCAGACTCCATCTGATGATGTCATTTCAACCACACATGCAGGCCGTGACTGGCTGAGACACTAGGGATCCCCTAATCAACTGAATTTGTCACAAATGTTTCCAATGAGCGGGAAGATATGGGTCCAGTCACGCTTTGTAATTATGCTAGGTCCTTGGAGAGCAGTAAGGGGATTTATAATTAACACTTCGGAGTGATTATGTGAACGTGATTGAATAATTTACAAGTCTAATACTCTCTTGCTGTTAATAAATGTCACAGCCATGAACCCCTGACTGAGGGAATCCTGTTAGCTGGGTGTGCCATGATAATCTGTGAGTTGCACAGTAGTGGGCAGATGGCAGACTCCCCTGTTTGTCCCTCATGACTCAGTAATACAGTCTGTGGCCTGATGCTTTATGCTTTACATTTTATGACTCTGTCAAACAGGACTGTTTGACATCAGTCTTCCTGATACAGAAATGTAGAGTTTCTCACAGGGTGACATAAAGTGTTCTACTCCTTAGTTACATATCAACCTTTAATAGATGGTTTTGTTAACCACCACATGTTTGAGGACCGCCAGAGCCCAGCTTGCCCGGCTGTGCAGATCTGTGTCTGACTCAGACCGGCACAGCCTGTATTATTTTGACTTTTTTGTACTTGTAGTCAATTTCACATTTCCAAAATGTACCAATTATTTAAAGATGCCCTCCATCTGCAATTTCAGTATGAAACATCAAACTGCCGCCTCGAGATCACTTTGAGGCTAAGAGTTGCAAATGGATTCTGGCTTCATTATTTTTGTGTGCAGCAGATGTTACACTGTCTGTGTGCTCTGTTTGACCTGAATTTCAGGTCAAAGTACTTTCTTAAGAAATGTTGAACAGCCAGTCTTAACCAATCCAGGAATTATCAGCAGAAACAGCACTGAAAATATGCAAAGGAAATCGTTCTGGTCTAAGACCTCCACGCCCTGCCAAAACTACATACAGTGGAGGGGTGGGGCTGATGGAGAAGACAGGGTTCAGGTTGTTTTACATTGCTCTTTTAATTCGTGATAGGTTGCGTCTGAAAAACGCAGTGAAGTGACAGTGTTTCTCCGCTCCTCCCCCAGATCATCGCATACCAGCCCTACGGGAGGTCAGTGGACTGGTGGGCCTATGGCGTGCTGCTGTACGAGATGCTGGCTGGGCAGGTGAGGTCCGAACTCGTCTGCAACCTTTCCTTTTGGATGATTTGACGACGACGACGATGATGATGATGACGAAGCAGCCTTATATTATCAGGACAAAAAAATGACCATTCAAACTCGGGGTCGTTGACGTTCCGTGAAAACGGAATACCCCCAGCAGGGGACCGCTGAAGGGGTCAGCCCCCCTCCCCTCACGGTTCGCCCCTCGGGTTCCGGGAGGCGGCGCCGGTCTGCGGCAGAGGCCCGGGAATCCCCCCCCAGCTCCAGCAGGTCCGGTATCGACCCGGGTGCCTCCATACCTCCACCGCATCCATAGAGGCCATGGCTTGGCCATTATCTGATGGCCTGCAGAAATCGTTTGGCTCCAGGGAGCCGAATGGATTCACTGACGAGGCCGACCAGCTGGATGCAAAGGAACAGTTTATACACTAGATACAGAAGGGCACTGATACGTGAAGACTTATAATAATAAACTTTATTTTATATGGCACCTTTATAAGTGGCTTCTCAAAGCGTTTTACAGAATGACAACAGCAATAAATAAAAAAATACACAAGATAAAACACAATTACAATACACAGAGGAGACCATGGATGGTGGTACTAAATACAGTAGGAGCAGAGGGGTGAAGAATGGAACCAGTTCAGGAAAGGCTCTTCTAAAGAAGAGGGTTTTGAGTCTGGATTTGAAGGAGTTTATAGAAGGTAAATCACTGATATCCTTGGGAGAGACTTCCAGAGCTTGGGGGCATAACAGGAGAAGGCCCTGTCACCCCTAGAGTGTAGACGGGCTTGGGGGACAGACAGGAGACCAGAGTTAGAAGAGTGAAGGTTGTGAGGTGGGGAGTAGGGCGATAATAGTTCGGACAGGTACTGAGGTTAGTAAACATTGCTTCAAATGTGCCCATACTGTACTGACCTGCTCTTCAAAACACACCGGCTCACAAAGATTTAGTTCTTACTTTTCATTTATGAGTCTCAATGAACGTGAGAGAGCCTTAAAGAGAGTCTTTTTGCTAAATTTCCTTCACAGACGCAGCCTTGAAGTGTTGGGTTTTGGGAGAGGTCGCACACAGTATATGTAAATAGATTCATTTTACAGGCAAAACAGAATAATATTTTTTGTGCTTCTGTATAACTTATTGTCCTTTTTGTTACACTTAACAAAGAAGTATTTGATCATTCTGGTCGTAAAGTGCCTCTGGTAAGGAAGGCATTTGTTCAGCTTTATATAGGATGTTGTCAGTGCTCCAGGAGAAGCAGGAGGCTTCTGTGGCTTGGGGTTTTTGTGTCAGCAGACTTTCTTTTATCGAATTAAGTGAATGGAGAGAGAGGGCAGTAATGGCTTTAGCCCAAGGAGCTCTCATCGTGAAGCCGGTACAGTAAGGGAAAGGACTGTGACCTGCTCCTGTCAGACACACAGAGGAAAAACACATTTCTTATCTCGCCCTGCTTTGTTGCTGAGAAGCTCATGTTTCAGTGTCCCTTCTGACTCGCTGCCTCTGTTTCTTTCCTTCTGTTATTCTTTTCCATGGCTACTTCATTAGTCTTTCTCTTGATGTTTCTTGGTAATTTCGAGTGCGGAGGTCAGGCTTTTATCTTCACGCATATGCAGCACACTGTGTGAGTGAAGGAATGACCTTGGTGCACCGCAATATCGGTGCGGGCTGCTAGGTGAGATTTTTCTTTTTCCACTCCTGGCTTTGTTTAAAATGTAAGAGGAATAAGCATTTTGTTTATCTTAATAAGATGATAATTCAGTGCATTTATGTAGCACCTTTAATCCCAAAGGATGCCAAATTGCTTTCTACTGTGTATGTATATATAGTAGGAGACCCACTGCATCCAGCACTGAGTCTCCTGCCTAGATGATGCAAGGGAAGATGGTCACCTAGTGGTTGACCAACACCAGCAGCAACCTGATTTTCTTCCCCTGTCCCAGTACTGACCACACCCAACCCCACGGAGCCACTGGGATCTGATCCACCAGTGTGGCTGTCTGCTCTTGGGTACCCATTTCCAAATCCCGTTCAGACTGCAGTAGAATATGCATTTTGGCCCCATGGCTTCCGTGAATCTCGGTTATTAGTTCCACTTGTCTTATTTCAGCAAATGCAAGCACGTGAATTTAAAGTGGCAGCTATTTTGCATGCTCCTGTGGCTGTTTTTCCGAACGTGCCTGGCTCAAAATAGTTACTGAGCCTCGTTAACCATGTCAGAAGGCACTAGCAGTTACTCCTGAGAGCGGTGTGGGCTTGCTGGCTTGACACATGACAGGGATTTCACTCCCCTCAGCACTGCCTGCTTCGTGGAATCAGCCACCCTGCCACATTTAAAGCAACACTGCAGCCTCTGAGACAGGAATGCTGTCCTGAAGGATCCATTGTTTGCCTTTTTTTTAAACTGTTTTCATGCACTGGAGATGGGTCAGGTCTAATTCAATTCACGAAAGGGCTAACACTGCTGCTCTCGGTAGCTTACTGTATGTGGTTCTGCAGTCCATACCTATGGCGCCCCCTGGGGGGAGAGGTTGTCTGTGCACCCAGTGCATAATCGGCTGGACTTAAAGGGACAAAACAAAGGGATGAACTTGTTAGCTTTTCTGTTTCAGGCTTTAGCACCTGTCTCTACTTCAAATACTGATGAACACATTTTCCTGGACAACATTTGGTCTAATTAATTCAGACCAAAATCCTAATCATGAAAGTTTCCACTTCAGTTTTCTTTATGGAGTCTGCCTGCTTCCTGGTTAACAATCCTGCATGAAGGTAGCCCCTCAGGCCTAGAGAACATCATGAACATTTTCTTGTCTGTGTTTTGGGAGCACCCGTATGCTTGCCGTGCCCCTATCGCAGCTGTGTGATGCTCGTTTCTTTCGACTGGAAACATGGAGGAGTCGTCCTCAGCTTGCTCTTACAGTATGTTCCCCGCTTTTGAAATTTCGAATTTAATAAAAGGCACTGAACTGGGGCTGAAAGTAAGTTTTGTGAAGAGCGAATAGTACCCGTGTGCGCGCGTATTCTCGTCGGATTCAGCACCAAGCCAGACTTAGTCGGAGCTGAGAGGGGCAGAAGGAAAGTGAAGACAGCTTGAAATCACCCCAAAAAGCAACATAGATCCAAGGGAAGATTCCCATCTGGGCCTGATGGGCATCCATATTGACCGAACGGTCTCTGAAAGACCCGGACAGGGAGAGACTGAGTGCAACAGTTATTCTTTCACACTTGGTTGCACAGCCTTTGTCAACCTCAACACTGTTAATGTGCTGTAATGTTGATAGTACGACAGTTCACTTCGACTGTTCCTGTGACGCAGCAAACATGATTCTGACTTTAACCACGGTTTGTGGACAACAGCAACATCCACAAGCTCTGTTGCTCACCTCTGCGTAAGGCGTAAGCCAAGAGCGATTCATTTTCTTACATTTTAATCTTGTGGTCATATTGCAGGTGGCGTTTAAATGCTAGGTTTTTTACGATCTCCAATATTCTATTTTGCTCTTTTGTTTTAGCCCCCTTTCGATGGAGAAGACGAAGACGAGCTCTTCCAGTCCATCATGGAGCACAACGTGTCTTATCCGAAGTCCCTGTCCAAGGAGGCGGTGTCTATCTGCAAGGGTGTAAGTCTCCGGTCTGCTCCCCTGGGACACACGGCTCTGTTACTCTGTCTGTTACCACCAGGCACATGAAAGCATATTTCAAACAGCGAGTAAGTTTTGTGGAAAAGCAAAATGTCAGAATTTTGCTGAAAATGATCATGCTATTGGCACCATCAGGAGCATGGGAGGAAGTCTCAGTATAGGATGTATGGACACACCTGGGTTAGATATCAGACTCCCATTGCATAGCATAGCCAGTGGAGCCAGTCCAGGTTTTAACTGCAACCTTCTATGTGTCTGAGCCAGTTCTTCGGGCTGGAAATTTGGGGATTCTGATTTTAAATCAATGCGTACAGGCCAAAATGAACAGGTGATAAATATAAAGTTAATAAAGTACAGTATTTGCGCTTTCCTGCATCTGAGCCCACAGCTGTTTGAAAGTGAAACTAATTAAATCCGCTCTGCTCGTAGGAACTAGGCACTGTGAGTGAGATCACTGGCAGATAAAAGGAGGAAAGATCTCTTTCCTTCGTGGATCACCTTCTTACTCTCATTTTGCTTCATCTAGAAGGAGGGAGATGATGGGTCTAAGTGCTGTTACCTTAACTGCAATGTCAGTCTGAGTCTTTATTCATTCCACATGCACTGACGTTTCCCAGCTTTGAATATTTAAACACAGGGAGAACTCATTTCATTTTCCTTCATGGAAAGTTGTAGGTTTATTTTTGGTGTTGCTGTAGTATATATTTTTTAACGCCCGGGCTCAGACCTCAACTTGCCAAGCCATAATGTACCGTATGTCAAAAGATGATTGGCTTCTAATCTCACACATATCCTCACTCCCTCTAAAATCCATACTGTCTTCTGTGCTTTCTCACACACATAAAAATCTCAAACCTGCTTAAAAGGGTCAGCAGCAGTTGTGTGCAAGCTGTCTAAAAAGAAGCACTAAAAATGTACAGTATACACCTACATTCCAGCCTTGACATGTCTCTCAGCATCTAAATCCTCCTCTGACTCAAACGTTGCATTCAAGCTCATTGTGTTGTGTATGGATCAATAGAAATTTGTTTGAGCTCATAGAAAAACAGATGTCATCATGTAATTCTTTTGCATTACATGTTGTGTTTTGCGTCAGTGTTTGACGCTGCTGTATTAATGAAACCGTTGCCCGGCGACTGCAAAGGAGCACCTGGAATTTATCTCTCTGAAATGTATTACGTACCTTCAGGGACAGGGTGATGAAGACAGCAGGCAGAAGGCTTTTAATGGCTGGCTGTGTGCCGAACCTGGGAGTCAGATAGATGTGTAACTGTCAGAGCTGTCAGATGCACTGATTCATGTCTCTGTAGTAATTTTACAAGAACGACAGGGTGTTTAAAAATCACCTTGTTACCAGTGGGGCTGCTCGTCGGAGGAGCAGTGAATGCAGGCACCTCCCTAAGTGATTGACCTTTGCACTCCCAGGGCTGGGGCTGCACTGGGGCTCAGGTGTGCCCCCCTGTGCCAGCAGCTGCCAGTACACCTGTCAGAAACGCAAAGACTCAGCTTTAATTTGGCACTTTCTACTCAGAGCGGGGATTTCCTGTGGCAGTACACAGGACTGAAAAACAAATGATTTTGGTTTTGACAGACAGACCAGTTGCAGGAAAAAAAAACTGCTGCAAAACAGAAGCTCAGAACTAAAAAGGCAGGATTTCTGGATCTCTGAGCTGAGAGAGGCCTGTCCACAAGCCTGAGCTGGGCAATTGCAAGACCAGTAGCAGAGCTCGGTTTCTGAAGGGGAAGGTGATTTGCAAGAACAGGGTGGTATCATGTCCCCAGCATGCTTGCCCCAGACGGACACTGTCTCCATGGGGTTGTTCTTGAGGGCAGCAGGCATTCTGCCATTTGTGGTTTTCTCTAGTGCTTCATTTCAGGAGGGACAGACAATGGCCCCATGTGTAATGGCTTTACGTTAAATGAAATGAGGATTAAAAAAATTGCAGAGGAAGAAGTAAATATTAATGCCAATGGTGAAAAACTCCATGTTTCGGCTGTGGAGCCTTCTTTAGGTGTTGGACAAAATGTTGTGTTTCTCCTTTCTATTTGAACCTTTACTCGTTTCTGCACAGCCGGTGCATGCTGACGCAGCTCCCCACTCGTACGCTATCAAAAAAATCGCAGTTGTCTTAAGCCCACTTGGGCCCTCCCCCTAAACTGAGCCGAACAACGGAGCAGGGCGCGTCAGCAAAGTGTGCTGGGAGGGAATACTGCAGTCCAGTATGTCCACCCTAGTGAGAGGAGATTGGCGAGAGTCGGCTGTTGTCTTTGTCCAGTAATTGCGAACAGATGGAGTGTTGCATTCCACTTGTTTTTAAGCAGGTGGTCATTTAAGCAGACCCGTTCTGTGTATCCTGTAGGGCCACAGGACTCTTGACCCTGTTGCTGCTGGACTGTGTAGATACTCAGGGCTTGTGCAGGACAGATAATATATGGAACCTGTCTGTCACTATACATTAGCTGCTGTTCAGAGCAGAACATCAAGCAATTGTGCATTATTTCTGCTCCAAGCGAATTAAATTGCTATCAGGATTCTAATGTGACAGATAGACATGCTGCCTGTAATGACAGGTATTGCTTTGGACTTATTGTGATATTCATAGGCTATTTAATTTTCCTGAAAAGCAAAATATTTTTTTAATGCATATGCTGTACGACTGAAGCATTTTCTGCTGGAGTTTGTGGAAGTTTATCCTGGAATACCTCTCATGCAAAGAGATCTATTTATTATTTATTAGATTTTGAATGAAACATTCAGCAGTGCAATTTCACATAGATACCATCACTGGAATGTATTTATGGTATTTTAATAATATTGCAGTCATATCTTCATATGCACCAGGTTCTGTACAAGAACGTATATTATAATATTCAAAAACATTTTTATCTACTATTTTGCTACTACTCGTGCTCCTATTGGCTTTTCAAAATTAAAATTGGATTTTTTCCCCTTAAACCTGTTATGATGAACAAGCATTTCTGCTTTATATTAAGCCTTTTTTTGCAGTTCTTGCCCAGGAAGGGCAGGGTTTTATTTTGGAGGGTATTGCGAGCTGTGTCTGCAGGCTGGGGAGTGGAGAGAGGCGAAACAGACGTTTCCTGCGGACCCCATGAGTCCCAGAATGTTTACATTCTGTTCATGTTGAATGTGGACGTCTTTGGCTGTGTTGCCATTCATAGTCGGGCGGAAATGAGAGAGGCAGGCTCATCTGTATTCATTTGCATTATCAAGCAAAAGCCACAGAGCTCCAGGTGTCACACATTAGTGATGTCTTTCCGTTTTAATGAATATATAGTACATAGTGTGGCTTTGACCCAGAAGCAAGCATTGTGTTAAAAAGAAAATGACTGATTTATATTTCTGAGAGTCCCATCACCATGGTTCACTGCTTGGCGCTGATGTGATAAAGTCGATGTGGTAGCTGCTGTCTGGGCTGTGGTGAGTTTTCCCTCTCCGAATCAGGAATTTAGAGCACTTTAGAAAAGTAATTGTAAAAAGTTTCAAAGGGCAAATCAAGTCAATGACAATTCCAGGTGAGCAAAAGACTTACTTTAAAAAGTAGGTCAGTCACTTTTTGAAAGTTATCTGTATTTTACTTAGAAATGGAAAAAGTGCAGCAAATTATTTATCTATAAATAGATATGGAGAATTCAATAATGATAGACACATTCTTTTCCTGAATTAAATTGGACACTGTTTCTTCACTACTGTCTGGTTCTTATCTGAGACATAAATGTATTTGGAATTTGTGCCTGCACAAAAGAACAATCTGACTTTTTTAATAAGCATATGATTACCATTTGAAAAGTTCCCTGGATGTTACAATACAAAGAAAACAATGGAATCTTTAATTGACTAAAGTGATTTGAACAAGGCCTTTCGATGCCCCAGTCCTACATGAAATGCACCTCTCGTTACTTAACCTTTTTTCTAACCACATAATTCTAATATTTATGCATGGATACGAGCACTTAAATTATTTATAGGACTTTACATTCTTAGAAGTCCGAGTTCTGGTCTTGCAGTTGCTGGGTGACTGATTCATTCCCCTGCAAGAATTCAAAGCCACGCAGGAGGCTGTGTAGCTCCCAATTACAACAAATGCTACAGCAGGATTTGATCAGACCTAGCCTTTGTGAGGCATGCCAGGGAATTGGGTAATGCTTTAAAATAACTGTAATAAATGAATCATAATTCCATTTTGAACGGTGCATGAGCATTTAATGACCTCATTGAAATGCATGGACAGGATGCGTCAGGATTATTTCAGATTAACACTTCCTACAGCCTTTAAATTCATATCATACCATATTAACATACAGTATAACATAGAGTGATCCATGTTGAATACTCACATTTCACTAAACATCAACTGCAGATGTGACACAGGAGGTTTTATGGGTCTATTTAAATGACTTGAGACAAACTGTCCAACAACATTATTAAAGTTGATTCCACTGGATCGCAGAAGATGAGCTAGAGCTAACAGCTACCTGTACTGTAAATGAGATCCCTGAGTCCATTTTTTCCTACTAACCCAAATTGCTTCCTTTGTAATTGTAACCTTTCTTAGGCCCTGCTTATGTCCTTTACTACACTGTAGCTCAGGTCTTCGGTGAATTAGTCAAACATGATCAACTATATGAACATTCAGAATTAAGTTAAATGAGTCTGTTTGGCAAGCTTGTTAGATGACTGGTAGTTGGCTGATCTGAGTTTCTTGAAAGAGTTCAGAGAATCTGCCTCCAGCTGCACGCTGTAACTGGGATGCTTGTTCTAAGCTTCCACTATCCTTCGTGGAAACCAGTGTCCTAGCGGTCTTGGCCTTAGACTTTTTGTTAACATCCCTTTGTGTCTCCTGGTCAGTTTTCCATTTGCAGCAGCAACAGGTTTGTAATAAGATTAAATGAAGCCCTAGAAAACAGCTGCAGCCCTCAAAGCCTGTGTGTTTCCGATAAGACATTGATTAAAGCAAAGCTGTTCATTGACACCGGGGTAGTGAGGGAGTTCAGTGAGATGATGTGAACTTGAGCTCTGCATGACCCACCCCTGACACCGGACTGCACGCTGCTGGTGTCGGCCTTCTGCGACGCTGGGTTGGTGTGAGGCCGCGTGCACCTGTGTCGTGTATGGTCGTGTGCCTGAGCCTGCTGCCTGTGTGTCTGCCTCTGCAGCTCATGACCAAGCACCCCTCCAAGAGGCTGGGTTGCGGGCCAGAGGGCGAGCGAGACATCAAGGAGCACGCCTTCTTCCGCAGGATCGACTGGGACCGGCTGGAGAACCGCGATATCCAGCCGCCCTTCAAGCCCAAAGTGGTAAGTACCCCCCGCCGTCAGCTCTCCTCTGCTGGGCATCACCCTCGTCTTCCAAGCTTCTGAGATCAGCCCCTCACATCTCTTGTAGCTGATGATGCTGTTTGCATGCAGAGCTCCAGCCTTCCCACTCTCTGGGAAAAGGACCCCACAGAAAAAAAAACATGAAGCAGGTCTAGTTAGCTCTAACAAACCTGTTATCTTTAAATAAAATTAAAATGGCTTTCTGTAGCAATTCAGTTAATTGTAATTTAGTAGGTCAATTAATGGATTAAATCATTAGAAGCAACGCCATGATTTGCATATAATGTTTCCTTTCGTGTTATGGGTTTAATAGACACGATAGATTTATTGTGGTACGTAAAAAAGCAATGCTGCAAATACAGCTCTCCTCGATGCTTCCAGACAGTACCTCCACCCCAAATTCTCTCACCTGACAGTGCAGCTGCAGTGTGTTATACAGGATATTTACTGGCAAGGGTTCATCTACCTGCTCGAGAGTTTTTATGCTTAGCCTCAACACAGCAGTACTTCCCAGAGAACCTTTTTTTTACAATCATATATATATATTAAATATTAAATTACAACATCATAAATATATTAAATACATGTGTATGCATGCATGTATTTCAATTATTATTTGCTTCCTTTCAGCTTCACTGTGTAAATGTCCCACAGCAATAGGCACAGTTTGACTGAGCTCCAGTCCCTCGCTCTTGCAGTTCACTCTCTCCTCCTTCTGTCGTCACTGGGTCTCCAGGGGCCACAGGAAAGGACTGCAAGTTGCACATGTTGTCACAGCAGTAGAACACTGAGTACAGCACAGAGCCGGGCAGGAGAAAGACCAAACCTGCTGCTACTGTTCCCAAACTGGTCAGAATTAACATAACGTTTCACCTGGAGGAACTTTGTTGTGGGGTTAATTTTCTATTTGAAAAATTCTAAAGAAAATATATTCATGAGCGCATTCATTATTTTTAGTTGTGCTAATGCTCTGATTGTTCTAGGAAGGAAAGTTCCCTGTGCCTTTACTTGAAACAATAACAGTTTTTTCTTCAGAAAATCATGAAATCATTAAATGAAATTTCATTCTAATTATCATTGTTTTCATTTGCATTCAAAGCTCAATTATTATTGCTTTCTAAGGCTGAAATAATAAAAAGGTACCCCAGGCAGAAACATTAATTAAATCTGAACCAATGTTCAAAGTGTTAGCAGGAAAATTCAAGTCATTCCCTGTTGCTTCTTCTCTTGTTTTACACAAGTAGGCAGCTCAAGGTACAAAATTATTTTTTGTACCTCCCCGTCTAGGAAAGAAATGACAGCTAGTAGATTTATCATTTTTAAGAGAAAAGACAGACAAAGTCAACACATCATTTCAGAAATACCATGCTCAGTTGTCTTTTTTTTAAGTTTGAAAGCTTGATAATTATGTTTAGAATTGAATTGCTAGCTTTGCCACAGCAGTGTATTTAGCTGCCATTTTTAATCCCAAATAAAAGTGACATTCCATGTAGGCTTTGCATTTAAATCAGCAGGGAGAGTGTGGAAATGATTTTGTGTTGGTGTACAACCTCATTAATCACACTGACTAAAAGGCCCAATGTGTGCTCCTAAGCCGCTGTACACTGGCACACTAACAATGAGGTAGTTCACTCATTCATGTACAAGGAGAACTTTCCACAACTTTTTTATTCAAAGTACCAGTGATGTTTTGCTTGTGTTGACATGGTCCTCGGCCTGAAATGCACCTGCTGTTTCTGGTAAAAAGAAATCAAAGTGTGCGTAGTGTTGTGTAGACAACACCTCGGCACATTAAAGTTGCCGATATGAACTCAACCAGTTTATTTTCTACAGATGCACACAGAAACTTTTCGCGGGCAGGCAGGTCATATCTGCAGCCCTGCAGCCGCCTGATCACTATGCAGAGAATATGCAGATGCAACCCTTCAAACATAACATACGGGCAGCCGGAATGTGTGCTGGAAGGGATTGCAGGAGTTGCAGGATTGCCGTGAATCCTCTCCGGATCCCATGCATGGCCCGGGCTTTGGCTCTGTCCAGTGGGGCCTCTGGAATGCCTAGTGTGAGCCCGGTCTCACCTGACGGGGACTTTAGCGCTGGCATCATGTGCCAGCACAGGGAAACTGGGAGAAAGAAAAATAATTAACCGAAAGCAGAACACGTGGTTGTCCTTCAGCGAGGTCTCTTGTCTGCAGTGCCCCTCAGAGGAAGGAGCAGTGGGCACAGTGGGGTTGCTGTTTATATATCATCGTAATTATCTTTGCTTATTTCTTGGGCTTTCATCTCGGGCCTACAGCTTTCAGACCATTAGCCAGATTGTATCACAATGCAGACCTGATTGCAAAATAACAACCCAGTAATAAATTGGAACTTTTTAGTCATCAGAGGATCCTTCCCGCTCCTTAACAGAGCCCTGTAATTTCTGATAAGTGGCTAGGTCAAGGTTTTGAGTAAAAACAAGGTCAGTTGTCTGCCATAGACAACAGTGCCCAAGTAAGTCTCTGTAAACTGTATCCATCTTAGCTCCTTAGATTTGGCATCTCTCTGATATTCTGGAAATCCTGGACTGGACTGGTGTTTCTAAAATCCTCTCTGTTTGATTTTGGATGAGTGTCTCACATTAAGGGTTTACTCATTTTTGAAAGGTCCCAGCCCCATCTGGACCTCTTCTGTGGGCAGAAAGGTGAATTTAATTAAACTTGTCAGAGGTGCAATCTAAAGTTTACAGTTTTTCATGAGAATTTTCAAGACGTTCAACGTGAAAAACACAGAGTTCAGATAAAGGTGCTTTTTCACTCTGTAAGGAAAAAAATACAAAGTTTGGCTTTTTTCTTTTTGTGCTCCCTTGCAGATGCATTTTGAAAACCATCCTAATGGCATCCTCTGTTCCATATATAGTAATTTTATTTCTACTGGAGTCTGCAGAATCCTGAAGGGTAATGCAAGAACTCCTGCAAACAGTTCGTGCCTGTGTGCTCTCATGAAGAGTTGCCATTCTCTACAGAGACTGGAACACAGATAGGACAAATTCTTGTGCTCCGTGTCGAAGTAGAAGAGTTGTTTTGTGGCATTCACGATGCATTAATATTGCTATTATGACTTTTATTACACTGCAGTAGATGTGTCACCATTGTGTCAGCTTTGCTCCCCTTCAAAATCTATTATCATTCCCCCCTTATTTACTGCAGCCCAGCTGAATTAATCTTTCATTCTACAGGGTCTTGCATTAAAACCCACTTTAGCACCGATGACTGGTGTGAGATTGCAATCAATACATAGGAGCAGGTAACAGAGATGCCAAATGGAATCTTAAGAAATGAATAAGATAAATTAGTACAACAGCAACACCAAAATCAAAAGGCATTTATGAAACCACAGCAGGCTGCCTAGGTACAGTAAGTCAGGACAGTTATCCACTCTTAACCCTTCTCAGAGGCGACAGTATTAACAGACACAGTCTTCCTCATGCTAGCTCATTGCTGACCACACATGACTGAAGGAGAGTTTTAATGATATGTTGCAGGTGTGCATGATGTGCAGAGTGAGGCAAGCAACTGGGAGATCAGTGTGTCAGCTCCTGAGTGTGTGGGAATCCAGAAGAAATCAAATTCATTTCAGCTGCCCTCTCCTGATTAGTTTTAATATGTCCTCAGGATCTTCCTCTGCATTTCGTAAATCATATTAAATTATGTAGGGCTGTTTCTGTATCTGGCACATATTCCTGCACTCTGGTGGAAATCATTATACACAGAGCTACAGTGAAGTAATGAAGTAACGCTGTACAATTTCCACTTTTATTTGGAGTGCTGGAAAAAAATACATCATGGCTTGTATTCATAAAGATATAACCTAAAATTGCTAGTTTTCAAATATTTAAATAGAAATGAAAGCTGCAATCAATAAATTGTAGTCCATGGGATCAAACTTAATGTAAGTCACTATTCATTCATTTGAAGGCTTGGGTGGGTGTTTATAGCCTTCAAAGAAAATGTTCTTGATGCTGAATGTGTGGAAATGCTCTGTGATTAGAAACGTATGGTCTCTTTCCCTGCTTTTATCTGACACCCCATCTCTCTCTGCCATTTTTGGGGGTGGCATAATTGTTATGCCATTTTATTACAAATTAACAACAATGATCACAAAGAGACTAAAAGCCTTATTATGATTCTTAAATTAGTATTTTAGAATCATCCAGAGTATCTTCACCCTCGCTCGAAGAGCAACATGAATATTCCTCCTTATGCAGGGCTTAGACACTCGCAGGTGGTCAGGAAAGCCCAGAGCTCCCTCATTTGTAGCGTGTTTCATCGTTCAGGTCCTGACGGAGTCTGGGATTGTGTGTGCAGTGTGGCAGGAAGCTCCTCCTCTTCCAGGAGCTCTCGGAGCGCCGCAGACACTGTGACCTCTGGACCTTGAATCCAGGGGTCTGTGCACCTGCAGGTTTCAGTCCAGCTCACCTTTCACCACCTCACTTGAGCCAGCAACTCCCAGCTCTTCGGGTGCTGCTGCTTTGAAGAGACCTGGAAGCCCTGAGCACACAGCGGCCCCCGGGCCCTCAGGAACCCCAAGGTCGGACAGCCCTGCGTGAATCCCGAACCTGGCTATCCCGTAGAATAAAGTGTTGAAGTGTGGAGGTTTTAAAGGAGGACTCCACCTAGCATCAGTTTTTCATGGCTATGAAGGGAAGCACGTCTAGATAATGACGCCGCGTCCTTTTACTCCCACGCCCCTGGGGAACGTCCGCTCGTGGCACAGCACGGCAGCCTTCACCGCGAGCCACACTGCGTTCCCAGAAAATGCTTTTCAGACAGTAACCCACAGAGCAGACAGCTGGAGCTGGGCTTCAGAAAAGGCAGGACAGAGAAAGGTTATGTTTTATTTCTCAACCTGACTGATGCAGACAAGTATTTGGCATTAAAACTTGAACCCTTCTTCTCTCCAGGGTCGACGTAATGTAATTTGCATGGGGGGTGTTTTTATCTTCCCTGTAAAAGGAGCACATCAGGACACAGTCACAGATCTACGGTAGTTTTGTGTTTTATGGAGCATCAACGTAATATTAATATGACTCCAATAAACCCTTTCATAACTAATTTGATCCATAAAATTGCACATGACAAATTAGCATTATTTTTATTTGCATAGCAGACTAGAATTCTATAATATAGAAATAAGGTAAAAAGCTACTGAATGTTTCTAGAAATATTGTGTATGACAGGGTATGAACTGGGCCTTTCACATTAAGAGTATTTGAGTGGCCATGGTATAATGAAAAAAATGTCATTTTAGCCTTAATCTTGATACTTTTGGTATTAAACGTTTATGTAATGTCTCCTAACAGTTCTTACTTTGATGTTACTTAGCACCAAACAATCTGTCCCTAATTCCTTTTTAGAATAAGTCAGGGAAATCCACTAATTAGTACAGGGGCTGGATCTGTTAAGACTCCCAGTGTGGATGATAGTTAACATGAGCTCAGAGACTGTCTTGCAGTGAACCTGCAGTCCTGTGAGTTCCGGGAGCTGGTCAGCCCTGTGCAGGTGGTGGTGAGAGTTTTTAACCCTTCTTCTGCCGGGTCGCTGGGTTTGCCCTCCCTGCAGGGAACCGGAGAGTCGCCTGGGGCGAAGCTGTGTGATTCACACACAAGGTGTATACGGCTTGAACAGAGACTGATCACTCTTCCCCTCTAATTGCGATTAGTTTTGAGCTGTTATTTCCTGACGGGGTGTGTGCTCAAACTGGGGCGTTACTCACTGCGCCCCGGGTCGGAGGGCACAGGAAGTAGCAAGAACACACTTCCTGCTCTGTGAGCTGCTTCACTGTCCTGCGAGACGCTCGTCTCTGCTGATCAATGAGCAGGAGCCGACTGTCAGGCCTGATCGTCACAGAAACGGAGGCTGTCACTACAAGGCAATTTCTCACATTGGTGCTCATTCATCATCTTCCCCAAATAATATCATTCCCTTTAAAACCTTACCTTTAAAAAACAAAAATTCTCTACCCACATATTTACACTGTATACATATATAATTTCATATCATCTTGCATCTTAAATAACGATATAATTAATTTGTAGGAAAACGAAACAAACTTGTGCTAACAAAACAGTGTTTTAGCAACTGGATCTATATGGCCTCCCCTAGTCTCTGACCCATGTGGTCAGAGAGATGAGCACATAAGGAAAGAGTGGTAAATTGCAAAAGAGACACAATTAGAGGAAGTTTATATTTTAGTTTCTCAATTCACTTTAGAACCTTGTAAGATACTGTAGGTACTCCCATCTCTGAACTGGCTTCTTCACTCTGCTCTCCTCCCCACTGGGAGCTGGTGTGTGGGGAGCGGACTGGAGCATCATCCAGGTGGGGCTGCACGCTGGTGGTGATGGAGGGGATCCCCATTTCCTCTAAAGTGCTCTGAGAGGAGTGTCCAGAAAAGCGCTATGTACAGTACGTGTAAGGAATTATCTCTCACTATATTGCCATGTGATTTGGGAAAAAATCCAGCATGCTATAGACATGTAAGGCCAGCAGGTGTTTTTGGCACTGGTGTGGTAAACTGTGAATTTGTTAAAGAAACTGTCCTGACATGAAAACATTTTTTAGTCTTGCATTCATAAAAAAATATTTAAAAAAAACTTTCTTGAAATGCTAGTTTTTAATTTAAGGGGATCTTCTGACACCTGACAGCGCTATAAAAGGGCTGGCTCTCCGCACGTCTCCTTTGGGCTGGAGCAGTTTGTACGCTGGGATAAAAGATTCAGCAGCGCTTTGTGTTTTTCCTATTAATCTCCTCCTGCATGCAGACTCACAGCACAGCTCTCCAGGCTGCCTGGGGTGTTGAAAGGCACAGAATCAGGTGCTTCCCCTCCTATTGCTGTGAAGCAGACACATGCACAGCCAGACCTCTGTAGATAGAAAGGGTATCTCCGCCCAGATGGTATCCCGAAGCAGGGCTAAAGCTTCTAAGACCTTCAAACAACCCTTAAAATCTGCTTCCAGCTCACAATCATGTGCAGCCAGACACAGAAATCAATTTGGGTTTCCATGAGTGAGTTTACAGTGTGAGTTTGTACTGCTACTCTGGGATCCCAAGTGCTAATTTTATCTCCAATTAGAAGCACAATGTACAGTAGGTGGACAGTAGAAAAGCTAATGATTTCCTCAGTTTTCATCTGCACCAGGTTTATTCCAATCTTCTTTTCACTCTTTAATCACGTCACGCGTGTCCCTGTTGTTATAAACGTGTTGAAGATGTTCCTATAGGCACTCAGATGTCAGCCGCTGGGGGTTTGTTGGTAGTTGACACTGGAAATGCCAGGCTTGGATATCTGGAAGACTCGGAGGCGAGACGTGCTTGGAAGGTGTTAATGACGAAGGCGGGCGGGCGTGCTTTGCCCCAGGGGGTTGGTGTCCTCAACACATTGATTGACTTGGAAGAGGGATAACTGAAGAGGGCACATATTGATTTTGTGGGGCTGTGTTTAAAATGCAATCACCAGAAGCCTGGACGTGGTTAGGTCTGAATATTCCCTTCTCCCTGATCATCTTTTAATCAGGGTTTTGACCTGTGTTCCCTGTGACAGTTACAGTGGAGCATCTCTGCTAACAGCATACAAGTTGCAACTGAACTGAGAAGGATATTTTGTTGATATATATTCTGTGTTTAGGAGCTCTACTGGAGCAAAAACCAGAAGAGACAGAGATACTTAAACTAGTGCTGCTGCAACATAAACTAGTCCAAATTCGCTCCAGAATTTTTTTTTTTTTTTGCAAAATTCAAGGAAAGTTTATTGTTTTTTTTATGTTTCATGTTTCATGAGTTTCCTGGCACATGTAATGCTTCTAGTTTTTAGGCAGATGTACAATTATCAACACAGTAATTTATCTGTGAGGTTTTCACATTGTGTACATGTGGTCTTAATGTTTCAGCGACTATCACAAACACTGGTGAGCTCACGTCTCAGTAGTACAGTAGATGAGGAGAAACAACTGTGAAGTTGTACTTGTGCGAGATCTGAGATTTGCTGACTGGTTTCCCATCCTCCAGCCTTTGGGGCCCAGCCTGAGCCCTGTAGTCCAGTTGGGGTGTGAGTCATGCCTCCGGCCAACTGTGAGTGGGATTTCCAAGCTGCTGGGGTTATTGCTCTCGCGCTGGGTTGCCCTGCAGTGTGGGCTGCTCTGCAGCTTCCACGCTGTGCCGTGCAAGTGGGCTGGTTCTTAATATGGTTTATTTTTTAATATGTGGGCCATGTGGGGAAAAACCACAGCGGTGCTTCAGCGCTGGCCTTGCCGATTGCGAGTTCTGGCTCTCTGACGTGCTCTCTGTTTTGTCTCCTTCCTTTCCTGACAGTGTGGCAAGGGGGCAGAGAACTTCGACAAGTTCTTCACGCGCACGCAGCCCATGCTGACCCCCCCGGACCAGCTGGTCATCGCCAACATCGACCAGGCCGAGTTCGAGGGCTTCTCGTACATCAACACCCAGTTCATCCACCCCTCCATACAGAGCGTGGTATGAAGTCAGGCCGGAGAGGAGCGGGCAGGAACGCAGAACACTCACACACACGTGGAGCTGATGGGCAAAAAAATCTGTGACCCAGGAACTAAAACCAACCGACAACTTTTCATACTTAACGTCTTTCTTAAAACAGTAAAAAAAAAAAAAACATATCGGAAGTGTTGTAGGGGTATAATGTGTTAATAAGTAGTGTGCAATGTGGCCAAATCTGGATTCTGAAGGGGCATTTAAGCAAACACACAACAAAAAAACCTACACGCGCTTGTCACTGATTGTGCGTTCACGCATTACCAGACAGACGACCTTCTTCGTCTGCTGGGATTGAGAGAGATCTTGGGAATTACTGACAAAACTTAAAACGTTAGCTGTTTCTACCTGGCTTGCTGCACGCTCCGATCAACCTCAAGAATCAAAAGGCTGAAACAAAACGGCTCAAGCCATTGTTCCTTGTCTGTGCCTGAAGGGACTGGTTCCCGCCTTGATCTTCTCCGCTGGTGAGCACCAAGTGGAATGGCGGAGCGCGTGAGGTGACACAGTCAGCACAGCCTTGTCAAACTGCTGGTCAGAGGTGCAGGGGGAGCCAGTGTTGATTCAGGGCCTGGCAAGAAATCACGGCCTAAAATCATGGTTCATAGTATTGCTTCCTGCTTTTCTCATACATATACAGTATATAATGATGTATTATATTAAATATATACACACAGTGATAGAAGGAATGCATTTGCCTCTGTTCTATGGTAGAAGCTCTTGGCAGAAAGAGCTCTGTAGTGTAGATTACTGGCCACATCATTCTCTCTGTGACTCCAGGAAGGCTTGGGCTGGAGACCTGTCTTATGGCGTTGCTTTCTTTCACATCCGATCATTTCTGTGTTAAAAGTTAAGGCGAGGATCTTTGATGGGCCATTATGGGTTTTTGTCCAGTTTTTACTTGGTCTCTTATAATGATGCTAAGGGCTGTCAGTGAATGCACTGACTGTCAGTGTATTCACCAACATTGGCTGTTTGGCTGTCAGTGAATACCAACAACCACCTGAGCCTGTGGGCAGTCAAAGGCATGGTTGCATATCAGTGATGAAACCTTCCTTAGCATAGTGTGCTATTGGAGAAGTGCTGTCTTAATACATTTACTACAACATACAAAATGGAGAAAACACCATGGCATTTTCTGCTGTTCCAAAATGCCATTGTAGTTCATATTTTTGTATCATAGCTGTGTCAAAGACTTTTGACAGTAATCAAAATTAATATCAGCAGTTATGTTCTGCCTTCACCCTACAGATAACGATCATATTTCTTGACCTAAACCTCACCTATACTTCATGACCCATGATTTTCTTTGCTTATTATTACCATCATGGAATTCTGTAAAACATCCAAATTGCAATGTGATATGTTAGTCACACACACAAATCCACTCTCAATGCAAAGGAATGAAAATATTTAACAATTTCCAAGGTAGGATACAGTGTTGTCTCTTACATTAATATAAACCGTGCATTTTAATAAACTGTACAATTTGTCCTGAAATGGGTCTATTTGATGACAGTTAAGTCCAAATGCCCCCTTTTTCTAAGATAATATCAGACCATCAGGAGCCGGTCAAGATGAAATTGTTAAATATTAATCCAGATCGAGTGTTAGGGGAAAAAAGTCAATGCAGTTGATAACTAAAAGAACCAGTTTTTATAAATGTGACATGCAAACCTTATTGCATGTTTCTATTTAAGAAATATAGAGTCCTTCTAAACATAAAGGTGTCAGTCTAGCAGTGTAAATCAGATGTTTGTTTTATTCCAACAGATGTGCTGTATTTGTGGAGGTGGTTTATTGGTTACATGTTAAGAATGAGTTTCTTTATTATGTTAGGGCTATCCATTATGCTTGATTCCATGCTTTCCCTCTCTCTTCCTTAGCTAGACATGTTTAAAGTGTCATAGCTAAGCTTGTTTACCAATTTTAAACACACAAGACATTTCAGAAAGTTCCAGGTACTCGCAGATTTTTTCACACCGAGATGCGCTTTTACTACTTTATTCCAATCATGAATAAAGTTTCTTCACGAATGGTGATTCGTGAAGAAATAAGAAAATAGTAATAACGAAAGAATGAAAGTGTCTGTAACAACATTGTGGGATATGTCCTCTGTGTATATAATAACTTTGGTGCCTGTTAGATTGCAGAACCTGTCTGTGAGCTCTCATTTCTCCCGGGATGAGCAGAGGATGTTGTTGGCAGATTTTGTGTTTCATGTGGGGGCATATTTGACTCCGACACTCAGCATGTACTGGTAGAATGCATACTTGCCTTGGAATTACTGTTAAGTGACTTAAACAATGTCACCCTCCTGTTGTGCATGTATTGTACAATAAGCAAGATGCATGCGATAAGTGTTGCATGAATCGCAGGTCACGGTATTACAGCATGTAATTTATGTGTCCAGAGAAAATGAGACATTCATTGCAGGATATATCCTTCCCTTGTTTTGTTACTTTGTTCAAGCCAAATTCTTAAATATAGAAATAATTCAAAGATGTAATTCATATCCTAGAAGCTCGCAGGTGCTGATGATTACATTTTTTAACATTCTTAATCCTTCTTAATGTTTGCACTCTCACATCTGTCCCTAAATTAGAGACCCAAAACAGCAGGCACTTAGTGCACAGAGAAAGCCATGCTAAAAATAAACCTAGACACCACTGGGATGACCAGAGCTGCGAAGGAGAAACGCCACCATTTTAAACCCTAATGATTTCTTCAGTTCTTGCTAAGAAACAAAAAGAAAACTTTCTGTATAACTTTTATAAAGATAAACTGGATGATACCACATTGCAGCATTAATGACCTTTGGTGAATTCCTTGCTTTTTTTTAAATACATTTATAAATAAGGTAACAGACAGCTGGTTATACTTTCAGGACTTCTCATGCTGTGAAGCTAAAGATGATCCTTTCAGTGTTGCTCTTCACTCACCACACCTCGGTGTCTCATCCATGAAGTGTGAATGACGGAGGGAATGAGCACAAGCCTGTTTCCATAGCAGCTGTTCATCAGCCCAGCTGTCTCAGGGGGTCCCAGAATGCCATAGCATTCAAATCCACACAGGTGTCCCATGTGGTCCCGCAGCAGAGGCTGCACAGTCACACTTCCCAGAATTCAGTTTCTTCAAGAGGTTTCCCGGGTCTCTTTAAGTCTTTTGAGTCAACTGGAGACCTGTCAAGACAGGTTAAATAAGTGTGTAAATAAGACTCCGCAGGCCCAGCTTCCTCAGGATGTACATGATTCAAAGTCAGAATGAAATCTCACTGCATCTGGCCTCATAAACATCTGGATTGTGGACCCCCAGGTCACTAGGGATGTTCACGCTGGCTTTGCGCTCATGCAGGGATAAACCAAAGCCTGTTGGTTGTGTGTTGTTAGAAATAATTGTAATAATTAGTCAAGACCCTGTCAAAATTCCTGCAGACTTTAAAATTCCACCACTACCAAAATACAGTATGTCCTAAACGAATGCATTGATGACCCTACACTAATTACATTTTTACCTTACAGTTTGTCTTTCCTTCTGTGCTTTTATTACCACATGGGTGCCAAGTGAATACATTACTTCTTTTTGCATGAGGGCGCAGTTTTCCCCTGTGGATCACAGAAAAGAAGAGGCGCAGACTGCCTTGTTTCCCAATGTCTTCATCTATACCTGCTTATTCCCCCTGCGTCTGAGGCATCTATTGAACATTGTAAACTTGTATTAGAGGCAGCTCTGAAGTGGATGTTTGTAGGTTGTAGAAGAAGAAACACATTCTGTATTTTGCATCATACAAGTCAGTACTTCAAAAATTCTGAATGCCACATGTTCCTTACTTTAAAACGTGTACCCAGCAATATACTTTGTACCTCTTAAGATGCATTTTGCTAAGTTAAAATGATTTTGCATTATATGTAAGCTCCTCAGCTGACTAGAAATACAGTATGTGCAACTATTACTTTTATGAGAATTTCTAACCTGCTTCAGGTATCCCATAGAGTACTTATTTTGTCAAATATATAATGTAAATATTCCTAGCTTTTGGTACATTTAATTTTGGTTGTTTGTCTGTCACTGTTCTGATATTCAGTATCCATCTGAGACTCTCCTGAGAACTTTAGCAGTTATAGATTCAAAGTAAGAGAATTTTTTATATTTCACTGTAAGATTTTAGTTCCATATATGTACAGGCCATTGAAATATTTGTATTTGGGGATAGAGCACAATAGTTTAACTGTTTTTCTGACCATACATCCACATTGTATTATTTGGCTGTTTTCATGTTTGTTTTCTAATCATGTGTCAAAACCCTTTTGGTACCTTGTGCCATAATCAAGCCCTGCTGTTTCACCAGTGTATTTCATACTGTTTGTAAAAGCTACTCCGTTTTTTTTATTTCAGCATTTCTTTAGGAGGTATTAAAAGTATCGAATGAAAAATCCTTTTGTAATGGGGCGGGGTGAATCAAAACGTTTCTTATCGATGTTGTAACCAAGTGATTTTATCACTTTCGGTTTGTCGTCTCTGGAAACTAATGCACATAAAGCTGTTTTGTATTTTTTTAAAAAGCAAAACTTTCAAAATGGAAAGAAGTTTGCACAAATCAGCAGGAATGGGATTTCTGTAAGCTGCACTTTGTGAATCCTTAGGCTTTCATACAGTATATAGAAATTGATGCACAACTCTGAGATGTCTACGTGGAACGAGAATGTTATTTTCATAATGAAGTCACAGTGTTCTGCAGCATGGCAGAATGATCTCCGTCTGGCCCTGTTATGGCAGAAAGCGTGGAGACAGAGCAGTTTATCTTGAGAAGTGAGGTTAACCAGGCACACTGTTCTTAGAGAGACTTTTCTCATTCAAATATTTTCCTTTGAAAGATAAAAGAATAGCTGCAGATAGATGCACCATTAATGAGAGAATGTTTTTTATGTTAGTGAAAGCATTCTAAAACCAAACTGAAATGCTGCACAATTCCTGTAGTGCTGAAAAAACTTGCATCTGGCTATACTGTATTTGTGTTTTTTCAATGTAGTTCCATCATCTGCTTTTATCAGATCTGGTATAAGCATAACAAAGCCTACCAAATGTACAGTCAGAATAAACGTGTGATTAATACTGTCTTCCCCTTGATAATCTCAGTCTGATACTGATCTAATATAGATGACAGCAAAAAAAGAGAGAGGTCCCAGTGCTTTCTACAAGAACAGGGCCAGCACAGTCTCTGTGCTGCAGCATGCTGTTGATAGAATGGTTGTCCTTCATCAAATCCTCCTTAACGTATATTATTTTCTTATAATTGCCTAATGGTTCTTTTTCCTTTTTCTTGTTTTGGTCGTCTTTTTCTGTTTTGCATGTTCTGCTTTGTTCCCTGTTAACTGTAGTATGAAGGGTGTGTACAAATAAAGGTATATGACAATGAAGTAATCGAATTTGCATCCACGGCTTATCCTTGCTGGGGTGGGTACTAAGCGAGGTGCCCAAGATGGGAGAGAAAGTTGCTCTGGGTGTGTTGGACACACGGCCATCAAGGGTTTCTGTTTCTCCTTTTGGCTTTGGAGTTCGTCCATCTTGTTAAACTCCCCCTCCCTGAGGCTGATGAAAACCCTGCCCGTTGTGTTCCAGCTGTAAATAAAACCCCCATCACAGTTCAGAAAAACAACAGGAGGACAGGCAGAGCTGGAGAGCGCACTCTCTCTCCGGGACCCTGCTGGACCGGTGGAGATGTTGGCATTCTGCAGCAGTGCTTATGTATGTATGGAGAGCCGAGCTCAAATTCCGCAAGATAAAGGCTTAATATATAAGCAGTCTCGAAGGAGCGTGAAATCTGAGTCCCAGATATTTAATCTGTGAAGTTTGAGCTAGTGGAATTTGCATTGCTTGTTTTTTTTCCAGTAGTTTGCGCTTCGCTTTAGAAGAAGCCTGCAGCCCCACTGTCCCTTATTCTGGAACAGTCGCAATCGGAGGCAACTGAAGGGTTCAGCTCTAAAGTGAAACATGCTGAAGCAGAAGGAGGTGGACACATTCCAGGGAGAGCAGACCCTCCCTTTAATCAAGTCTGCTCAAAGGGGAATTTTGTGGGTAAAGTCAGAAATATCTTGACTTTCCCGGCAATAATGGGGAAATGTACAAATAATACAAGTTAAAAATAAATACTACAGTATGTGTATAAGATTCTGAACTATGAATGGTGCCCTATAGGATCAGGCCAATTGCTTATGATGGGTGGTGTTTGTGTTTTGGATGCTTTCACAATTTTTATACAGTATATTTACATTATGACATGGAAAAAAAATAACTTCATGAATGATAAAAAAAAATTCACAGGAACAATTTTCATTGACTGTCTTGGTTGTAACTGTTAAAAAAATAAGTCAAAGGGTCCAGGAAGCATATACAGTATGTATTTCTCATACTGTAATAGTGTCTTGGGGGGTGTAAAAATGTACAAAACCCTCCCCCCCATTAGTCTGTGAAACTGAGGGATCACCAAGTTTACAAGCTCCTTGCTACTTGAAGACATCAAGGAAGTTGCTGTGGCAAAACAGCTTTCATTTAAAATTCATTTAAAGCCAAAGACCCTACCATGATTCTTTTTACCAGCCTGTTTTACAAAAGAATGCATGAGCCCCAGCTCCCTTTGCTTGTAATTAAATAGATGTGACCTTTGCAAAAGCTCCTTTTATTTACTTTATTATAAAAAAAAATCAAAGCCCTGGTTTTTCTTCTAAAGGAAGGATGTTGGAAAGTTGAATTTTTTTCAGGAAATATTGAACAGCAACAGCTCCACCATTAAGACGACGGCGCACTTCGCTGCTACCAGCGTCACATTACATCACTTCTGCGTGCTATAGTACTTGCTGCTCATCGCCTCTCGTCTCAACCGATGAGGCACTTAGTCATCTCCCAACGCCTTCTAAGTGCGAGGTCTCCAAGTCTGTTTTCCATTTTCCTGCATGTGGTTTTTGTTCCGCTTCAGCCCAGGCTGTCTGCTCCTCCGGGCCCTTCCTGTTGCTCCTGAGAGGGGAGTGTCCGAGCGCAGCCCCTACCGGCCCTGTCCAGCCCAGCCACTGCTGTTGCTTTTCCTGGTGTCTCCAGCAAGGCCAGTGCGCCTCATTCTTCCTGCCACAGCACCGGTGCTCCTTTAGCCTTGAAACGTCTGCACAGCTAGGCTAGAGCAGGACACCACCATCTGCAGCCATGAGTGGCAATTACTCATCAACATCTCCATTCCATCTCTCCTCATTTAACCCTGGCTGCTTCACAGTGTAGCTCTTTAATCTTGTGAGCTTTGCATCAGCCTCCTCCCCAGCCTGTTATTTCCAACAGGCTTTCACTTTCATACAGCGTTGTGCTTGGGAGATAATTTCCCTATTATTTAGACTTTTCTGAGGATCTGCAGGCAATTACAGACCTGCGTTAGAGCAACACCACTAATTGGTGTAGTTTGTCCTGCTTAAATACCCGCAAGGGAAGTGAGGAAGACTTAATGACAGAAGTAGCTGGTTATTGCATTTATTAGCAAAGCTCATTATCGTATTTTAATTGTGTGAACAAAATGATCCAATGCTGGCTCCCCTTTATACAGCTGGGTGGACTGGAGCAACTGGGGTAAAGAGCCTCGCTCAAGGTACGGACTCGTACCCAAAACCCACCAGGTATAAAAGTCCAAAGGCTTATTCACTAATGCGTGTTTGGAGAAGAAGGATATGTATACTATACCACTGGCTCACACTGATGTTTTTTCTCCTCTAAGATGCATGTTATTTCACTTGTTGTTGTTGTCACCGTTCTGTGTTTTTGTTTTTGGTGTTTCCTTGATTTCTTTGTATAGGAGGATACATGCAACTAAGTATTTTTTGCACATGACAATAAACTGTGCTCTACTCTCACGCTCAGCACTGTGTTTCAGTGGATAGCACTGCTTCCTCATAACACTGGCACCCTGGGTTCAGCTGCTGAGGTGCTGTCTGCGTGGAGTTTGTATGTTCTCCTTGTGTTCACGAGGGTTTCCTCCGGGTGCTCCTGTTTCCTCTGCAACCCAAAGATACACTGGTACATTTATTGACTTCTGGGAGAAACAAAAACGCCCCTGCTGTGGGCATGCCCTGCAGTGGACTGGTCCTGTCCTGAGCGTATCCTGCCCTGTGCCCATTGCTAGGCTCCAGATTCCCACTGACCCTTTAACGGATAAAGCACTTGGAAAATGGATGGATGGATTGATACACACACTGAATACATACTGTAGGCACACTTACTATATGCAAAACAAAACTAAATCTATTTGAACAGACGGCTGCCACTCTCCAGTCCTAGACTGAACAATATACGCTGACAAAGCACGGCTTCACCTCTCTGGACACGGCTGCTTTAGGACTAGACCCCACTCGTGAAGTGCTGCCTGTCTGAAAGAGGCTGGTTTCCCCTGAGCTCTGGTGGAGTGGGAAAAGCTCTGCAAGGCACCCCGTTAGCCCCGCAGGAAGCAAGCCCTCTCCTCGTTAGCCTCCAGCTGTAATTAAACACTCTGGATTGCCTCTCGGCACCTCTCTGTGCCTCCAAGGCTCAGTGGTGCCGAATCCAAATCTATTTTGTAATTCATTAGGGAACTGATTGTTGATTAGTGTCTTCTAACCTTCCCAGTGCCTGTCACACACCACTGCTCTTCCTCAGTCACTCCCAGAATTGTGCGCTAGAGAAGGGAAAGAGTTTGGGATTTCACTTACGGTTATCTCAAGGAAGAGAAGCCAATAAACACTCACATGCAGCCTCCCTACATAAAGTAAAGATCTTTTTCCCCATGTAGCTCATCATCCAGATAGAATGGGAGGAAATTAGGGCTTCTGCCTATGAGCATACCTCGGAGGCATCAGACACCTTTCCACGACAACATTCGTGCGCATTTTGTTAAGCAACTCGCACTGCAGTAAACACTGTAAGAATATGACTTGCCATTGTAAACTAAAGGTATCACATTAAATAATTAACTTCTCTGGAAGACAGTTGAAGTCCATATCTCCAGCTCTCCAGATGCACGTTCTTTAAGTCTGCACACTTGACGCGGTGTGATTAACAACTAAGGGAAATATGCCCACGGGGTTTAATAAAGAAAAACACAAAGCATTGTTTCTGTTTGTTCATTCTTCCCTCAAAGGTTTAATTAGCTGACAAGTGTAGATAGGGACTAATGTCCTGCAATCAGGCTTAGGACAAGAAAAAGGTATTAGCACATACTATACACACTGCATGGACAAAGAAATGTATTTGAAACAAGCTTATTGACTACGTTTAAGACATGATTTTTGTTAAAACTGTGCTTCTTAGCAATGTTTCATCTTAGTTTATGGTGTATTTAATTCCTGAAAGTGAGTAATTTGAAAAGGCTTATACTTACGAAGGGGGCTTATACTTACGGATGCAGCTCTGGATATAAATACACTCCCGGCTACAAACACATTTGAAAGACCACCAAATCCCCCAAACTGGTTTTCTGTCATCCACCCCCAAAGCCATCGGCTTGGCCCACAGACCACTGGAAGAGGGATCCCCAAAAAAAGATTGGATTAATGCGTGATCCCAAGGGTTACATTTAGAAAGAGGATATAAACTTTTCTGCAACATGCCCAACATAACTTGCTAGCCTGTCACCATCAAAGCATGTTACAGTTACACCAGCACCAACGCCCCACATTCTATGACGACCACGGGTTTGGGTTTCCTTTATAGCGACTCATCCCTGTTTTCTAACGATCAGAAGAGGTGGACAAGTAATAATCCGAGTTCTTTAGAAGCAGGATGCTAATGGGTTTTTTTTTTTTTTTTAAAGGTCGACTGTGTGTTATTCTCCAATTTAACCCCAAGACACATTCCAGCACCAGGGGACAGGCATGTTGGTTTCATCCAAAAGAGGTATTTGTGACGAGCCATCTCTGCGAAAGATGACTGGGAGCCACAGAGGAGCCGTTCACAGCTCTGCGTTCCAAATGTATCGCACCATCGGAAAGTCACATGCACACTTCCTTCTCGCTCTCGGCGTTTCTCAGGCCTGTGTAATCTAATTTGGTAAAGCTAATTGGAATCCCACAAAAGCGGTCTATGCAGCCCCTAATCTCATTATTTCCCAGCGTCCTTGTTTTCCTGGGTTTCACACACAGCCATAGCAAATCGGCTTCCTCGGAAACCAGGGGCTTCTGCCCTCCCTCCGCAGGCCCCTTGACAGCACACAATTAATAAAGGAGCTCTTCTGTAGCAGAAGACCCACCAGACAATAAAGGCTGAGCTACTGGCTGGCACACGGGAAGGATACTGTGTCTCTGAGCAAGAACCTGCCAGCGTTAACCCTGCTATTTACTACAGTTGCAACAGATGACTTTTGAAGCAGATATCAAGAACCCCAAATAGCAAAGCACTCCGCTTCTATTTTGCAGCTTTGTGACAGGTTTTGTTGTCCTCAGAAAAGCCGAGAAAGAAACAGTAGTTAATTAGGCGCAGTGCTTCGAGACCACTTCCTAAGGTCTCGCACCTAATCTGGTGCGAGAGGCGCAGCAGATCCTGTGACTCAGGCTGCCCACCCCCTGCAGCAGATCCCGACACACTCTACAGACACATCCCTGACAAGTGTCCTGTCCTCCAGCCTGGTGTCTTTGTTAATACAGCGCTCTGCAGGAGACGTGTAGGTGTCTTCACATTGTACAGCAGGCAGAACTCAGGGGTCGCTCTGGCACTGCTCCATCGGGAGGTCTGAGGAGTTGAAATGCATCTGGATGGGATTTCTCACCTCCCGCCTGCAGTCCACTCTAGCAGAGATGCAGTAGATATCCTCCAGTGAACAAGGGGAAAAAACCTTTTTCCTCTATGGTTTACTAGATGGTAAAAAGGCAAAAAAACATGTTTTGTCAGTGTAGTCATGCTTGCAAACTGGTAAGATTTAAATCAGAATCGACCCGTACACATTGATTTAATTAGATGCAGCATATTTTTAACAACATACCCCAGCTGTGCCGTGCTTCTTAAATTTTAATGGAGGCAACAGCTTTTCTGCAGCTCCATTTCATTACTCACTCCAAGCAGAACTGAGCACAAACCTTGTTGGATTTTTTTTCTACTATTTCTACTAGTTTAAAAGTCATTTCTGAATTTGTCTGGCAGTTCTCGATTCCATCGAGCTTAGACTTTCAAGCACAGAGGTGGCAGACGAGCTCCTTCCTGCAGCACTGATCGGAGGCACAGAAAGGGGGGATTGGTGCACCACTGTGTGGAGCGGATTTCTGATGTTCCATGACAGACACGCTGCTTAACTCTGCTCTGCCATCGATCAACGCCTGTTTGGGGAATTTTCCAAATAAAGGATGTCAGGGATGGGGAGATGTCCCAGTTTTAGAACTCCAGGTTGGTGCTGTAACAGGGGCCTGGCTGCTGTATGATTACATCTCACTGCGCCTGTGACACAGCGCAGGGTGCTCTGACAACTCCAGCACAGCGCACAGGGAGACACGCACGTTATGGGAGACCTTGGGGTTATTATTAGCACACAGGGAGGGAGGGGAGAAGGGGTAAAAATAGCCACAAACCCCGGCAGAAAGTCTTCAAGGCCATGCTAGTGTGTCTGAAATACTGGAGTCTTGAGGCAACACGCACGGCACGTTCACAAGGAGAGGTGAATAATTTAAGACTCTTGTTTGTAAAATTGCAGTCCTATTGGTTTGGCAGAGGGACAGTAATTAAGGCTCGCTCGTTGTATGGGTTTTATTGCCTTCCTGGACTAAGGAGTCTGATTACCTTGCAAACGCAGTGAACAGATGAGTGTGACAATGGATTTGAATACTGTGAAATAAAAACCACGAGCTAACGAGAGAAGACTGAATGATTTTGTTCACCTCTGGCCCTTACCTGCCTCACCAGTCTTTAATGACCACAGGACCTACTTAAATCTGTGTAAAACGATTGGACAGCATTATTTGTGCTGTGCAGCATTTAAAGCTCATCAGAAGTAAACCAGCAGAAGATAATATTTTCAAATGAGTTGTTATTATAGGTCCCTTCCTTATTTTTCTGACATGTTTGCCTGTGTGGACCCAGGTTTGCTTATTGTTGTTATGTTTTTTCATTTTCGCTTACGAATGAGCTTTTAGGACGCCACACTGTTTGAGAAATTGGATGTCTGGCACTCTCTCCAGTTGTGTTGCCTGGAACAATACTTTTTATCTCACCAGTTATTGAACACGGAGTGGTGCACAAGAAAGAGACAGAGGGCATAGTCACCTGCAGAGTGGACTCGATCAACAGCAAGTCATTAATACGCACTGTACTCAGGACAGTTCTGGTGTAAAATAGCACTGGGTAGATTCAGAGAATAAACAATATTTTTCCGTTTTTAAAGCACATTAATAATTTGCTGTAGACCAACAGATAGGAATGACACTCACCTCTGACTACCTTGGCTTATTAAGAGAGGAAAGTCAAGTTTTAATTGAATTATTTGTGCAGTTTGCTTTGTGATCATCTTCAGGAATTCTGGACAGATGGAAGTACAATATACTAAACCCCATGGCACAGAGACAGGGTTCATTTTCCAACATTTACTGTAGATCTGACTGCATCTATAATGCGGTGCGTCACATTATTTCCATACACCAGTAAATTGACTTCAATATACAGTGGGAAGAAAGCCTACAGAGGAAACCCCTGCTTTATAGACCATAAATAAGCAATTATCAACATCAACATCGAGAAAGTGGTGCATAAAAAAGATGTTTGATTATCAAACAAAAATACTGTTCACTGAAACTAAAAGGCATAGGCCTACTACGAAACAGTGTGCTACAGTTTTACTAGCAGAATTATTGCCGTTAAACTTTACGTTTTTTTAACAACTGCTTTACCATGGGTAACGTTAGAAGTCGTCCCGTTTGTGGCGGTAGCGTCTGTGTTTGCGGTAAACCGGTAGTAGCGGCGTGGGGGGTCATCAATGCGATGCAGCCCTCCGGTGTCGGTCCGGTTAAGCGAGCGCTAAAAGAACTGGGCTGGAGGCAGCGCCGCGAGGAGAGCAACTGCAAACCCCCGACTCTCTTCACCGCGAGAGGCGCAGCTGGATTCAACGGGCCGTGCAGGCGAATGTATTTGTTTCATTTTTAATCTTATATTCAATCTGTAGAGGGAGGGGGGTGCGGAGGTCCGTGCAGGTACGACTGACGCATTCCTTACTTTTCCGGTTCTCTTTGGAAGTCCGGTCATCAGGCGGGGGCAGCCTCGACCCCCTCTTGAAAATGTAAGGTAACGCACTGACGCAGTACTACTCCTCCGGCTAAATGATCTTAACGTGAAAGTTACCCACCTGAGCAATAAACTAAACCAAACGAGGCTTTAAATTATGCATTTTCAAAAAGACGTAATGCACCAGATGCCTATAAATAATCTATGCACCGGCCATATGTCGTTCCGTCAGGAAAGCTATTTTTAGTGAACGTTTTGCCAGTTTCTGATAAGAACAAAGAAAGGTCGCTGTAATACTATCGGAATCTGCGGAGCATTGACTGTTTTTGCTGCTAAAAATAGTAATTCAGTAAATGTCCCGGAAGGATCTTGCCTTCAAAGTCCAAATTAGTGCTTCTACTTGGTTTCCCAATCTACGCTGAGCCTTATGCATATCGCTCTCTGTACAATATATACAGTAGTACTCGACGTCTTACACACACATATATGTTATATGTACTGTATCTCAACTGCATCTATTGGCATAAAGTCCGCTGGCAAAAGCGCCCATTAGGAAGATGACCGACAGTCTTATTGTGTGTGGAGGTTTATTTTCCCGAGTCTCATCTTTGAAAATCAAGCGGTGGCGTCCTGTCTAAAAACACGCCTATTCCAGGTGTTCTGTGGAAGGGACAAGGGAGCTACACGCCACTATTAGCTGAGAGAGCAGGTCGGTGTCGGTTTAGCCACTGTGAAGGAGTGGGTCTCTCCCTGCGCACTTACCTGTAGCCATCAGCACCTGTGTCGCAGCTTGGGCGAACCGTCACTCCGAGACCCCGGCCTGTCTGCGCGCAGCAGAGGCCTGCTCCCGACTGGGGCTGATTAAAGTGTGTTTCTTGGTTTGTCCACACCAGAGCTCGGAGCTCATCAAGCTTATCAAGCTTTTGCATTTACGTACCGGGTCATCACAGGACTTCGACCCTCCCAATAAAATACCGCATCGATCCTTAATGGCTTAAAAAACCCCACTGTAATTAAGCACTAGCCGGAGCGAAGACTTGCAATGGGGTGGAATTGAAGAGAGGAGTTCGGCTACCCTTCGCCCAAATGCTAATTAAAGGTAATTTGAGGAAACGACTGTTGTTTTTCCCGCTAAATGCATCTTCGGGTAATAACAAAAATGCCGGCTGTTAAACCTGGCTAATTGCAAGGTTACAGTTCCCCCCTAATAGTTGGGGCACTATTGACGCGTGAGGAGAAAAGCGTCTCGTGACACAGGCCTACTCGGCACACGGACCGACCGCGTCACTTCCGCTGAACTGGACCGGCGAAGGCCGTAGGGGCTGGGTCTCCCGTCTCCCTGCAGGGAGACACACGAAGCGCCCGCTCCACCGCGGAACACAACAACACGTCAACAACAACAACAACGAGTGAAGAGATTTTCTGAAGTGCGCTGTCGCGTTTAAAAAGATCATCTGAGCTGACCCCCCCAGGTTTTTTAGGAAATTCTGATTCTGGGTTGACTCGCCCCTCGGTGCTACAGAAATAGTGCGTTGGAAGTCAAGCGTAAAGGCGAGAATTACAACCTTGTAAAAACATTTCAACAGATTCTGTATCTTAAGTGTAATCTGCTACGCTAGGATGAGTTTATAGGGAAGACAATCAGAAATCCCCCATGCCGCCGTCTGCCTATCCTCACTGCACTGGATCAGTGTTACCCGGTCCCATTGGCTTCGCTGGCTTAATTAACTGTGCCTTGGTCAGGGGTAGAGGTCTGGCGTTTTCCAGCCTGCTCTAGATCCTAGCTGTACACGTGGCTAATGATCGGGGAGAGGATGTGTAAGGGGTGGGGGTGGGGGGGGTCTGCGCTCCTGCAGAAGAAATGCAGCCAAAAAGACGCTATTCACCATCGTAGCGAATACAAGCACCCACCCACCCCGGCAAGCAAAGGCACGGCGCACGTCTACGAGCTCCAACTCTTTATTGGAAGAACAAAAAATAGAGACCCTCCACCGCCCCCCTCGGCAGGGCAGCTGGAGATCCCTGCCATCACTTGCGAGCGGCGGATCACGTGACGCGCCCTGAGCTTGGCGAGTCCGACCGCCTGCTCCCACTGTGGACTTCAGTCTGGAGAGCGGAGTCCAGCGGGAGGACAGCACTGCACTGCACTGCACTGCACTGCACTGAACTGCACGGCACGGCACAGCACAGCACAGCACAGCACGGCACGGCACGCCAGCGCCGTCGTTTGGTTGCGTCGGGTCGCCCGGTCAAGAGGGGTGGCCGCCCCTGACTGCAGAATCTCCCCCGCTCGGCTCTCCCGTCTCCCCGAGGCGCCGCTGGAGACGCGCCGCTCCGCTTAACGAGCCCACAGCACGGGAAGCGCGGAGCCGGAGAGCTCCGGGAAAAGGGAAAGATTCTCGGGTATCTTCAAAACCCAGACTGCTTGTGGAAGGTATTCCCCTTGTCGGTTCTGAACGAACACAGCAAACGTTTTGCGGTTGGGTGTGTGTGTTGTTTTTTTAAGACAGAAGGGGTTAGAGCCGTGGCGAATGGTGGTTTCGTCGTTGTGTTTAAACAATGCTCTGCTTTTAAAAGTACTTTTGGTCGCTTAGTTTATCTTGTGTCGGCGAGGCTGTGAACTTTACATCAAGGATATTATAAAGTCGTTAACGTTTAGGTACAGTTTTGAAAAACGAACCTAAAAAATGAAGGTATTTCCGTTCTGGTGTGTTTGTGGTTGCTTTGTCACACCTGGATGTTCCTTATGTCGGTTGTCCAATGGGCTATGTTCACAAATAAAAATTAAACACCTATTTTTTTAGTGACAGGCAGAAATATTAAAACATCATTAAAGACCATATGGGCATCTGTATATCTCCCGAGTTGTGACAGTTTTTACCTGCAGTAGACTTGGGGACTTACAGTCACAGATCACCGCACAAGGTTGCACAGATGCAATTTCGATCTCGTAATAGTGGACCAGCAATGAAGTTGTATTGAGCTAAAGTTGGTAGATTACAGAACACCAAAACCGCGCGTAATTACTAGCGAGAAAAAGATAAATGACTACTTAGGATATTATTTTTTTTCCGAACATGCGTCCAGGCTCTCCGGGATTCTGTTGTGTTTAAACAAAAGCATGTGTCATTAGCTGCTGAATGCGTCTCCTTGTTGCATTTGAATTTTTTTTTTTTGCCAGCAGTCAACTGTTTACAGACTGCTGTTATTCAGGTAACTCTGCTCGGCCTTCAGCCTGTAATAGGGGTCGGAATCACGGGCTGCGGTGCCCAGTGTGGATTCCAGCGCTCGAAGGGCGATCTGTTAATTTAATTAATAATATATATATATGCAAGATGGAAACCCTGTTTTCTCTTTAAAGAAGAAATCTAAACCGTGCAAAAAACCGTGCCTTTTCGAACTGCATGTTAAAAAGGCTAGAATACGCTCAAGACTGCCTGGGAGTATAACTTCAGCACCTTGGACAGCACCCGTATTCAGAAGAAATACCGATAACGTGTACAGTGTCTTCCCTCGTTGTTTCGCTCTTGTCCTTCGGTGTCTTTCCGTTTCTCTCGGTTTCACGCTGCTTTAAATAAACTGTAGAAAGTTAAGGGAATTGTGTGCTATTTTTGTCAGCACCGCTCGATGCCCGCCGATGGTGCAGGGTGGGTGCAGCACTTTCTTTTTCCTCTGCTATAGATTGCTCACGGACTGTTGCCCTGGCCCGCACGAATTATAGCCGAGACAGAAAGCGAGCGGTGTGACAGGAACAGAACGTCCTCTGACACCGCTCGTTTAGCACCGGGACCCGAGTGCGACATGCTGTCCCCAGCTCTGGTTTCAGATGAGCGACGATGAGCAGCGCGCGTTTCTGCCCTTCAGACAAGACAGTAGACACACATCCTGATTCAAAATGTTTCAGAGCAGGGTTAACTGGCTTATAAAACTTGTTATCATGAGGAAAGCAATATCTACACGTGATCTGACGAGCTCTTCTAAATTAGTATGGCAGTGAAGACTTAAATGAGTTATACTTAAAACAGACTGTAAAGTTAATGTGCATTTGGTTGCAGAGGCTAGCTTGTTTTACCAGGTTAAGTTAGAGGTCAGTGGGCCCAGAGAGACAGAATTGATTGATCAGTATGTTCAACAAGAGAACAACTCCCTGAATCCAAACAGTGATATTTTAACACCGTTCCTCAACCACTACCAGGAAAGCTACAGTAGACCGGACAAGCGTCTGCTTTTCAAGCTGGACTGAATCGGGCATCTGCACCCGTAAGTGCAGGTTTTGAATCCAAACCAACACTAAATTATTGATTGTAAAGTCTGCAGGACTTTACAGGTAAAGCACTCTTGTGTCCTATGTAAGGACGGGGGGTTGCTTTATGTGTAATGTAACGTAGTGTAGAAACAAGCTATATTTGTGAATCATTAATTTGAGACACTGTGTACAGTCTCCACTCTCACGGCACAGAATGTTGCTATGCAAGGAAGCTTGACGTTGTGCTCTGTGAAGTGTCTATGCAGAATTGGTTTAAAAAAACGAACCAAGCATGTTATGCTCTATGTTATGCAAATGCTGTTAAAATGGTTTATGCACAGAAACATGCTCTTGGTATCCACGTTTTAACTGGATTTTTATATGTCCAGATTTATAGGTGAGTTTGAAGACATAGGACAGGCCTAGGTAAGAGATTGCTTACTTTAGATTTGACAAGAAATTGAATGCATCCATAAATGCTGGTTCATAACATACTACTAAAAATACTGTTTAAAATCCATTTAATCCTTGAATGAAGGGCAGAATTACAAAAGTGAGTAAAAACAAAGTCATTTCACATCAAGACTTGTGTTTCTCGCTACCTGTTATTTAGCTCATGGACACTGAGGTGCTGGCACATAGAGGCACAGAACAGAACTGTACTGAACACTCTTTACAATCATGGTGAACACCGTCTGTAACTCCCAGACAGCAGAAATGTCAAGTGGCCTTGCAATCAGAGCAGATAAATTATTCACACATGGAATTTCTGCTAATTTTCCAGCTGAAGGGATGTTCTGGGAAATAATTAACTTTGCTTTAATTAAATTATTCTCTGATTATATCACAGTTATTAATGAAGGCGATATCAAACCCACTTTGTATCTTCTGAGTTGCTTCAGAAACGTAAACCCGGTCGGCAGACTCCTTCAGGGAAGGTGACCAAAGCTGATTTTGCTCAAAACCTCCAAAATGTTCACCCTGGCTGACTGCCACTCATGGGCTACCCCCTCCTTCTGTTTTCAGTTCATCCAAAAATGTTTGCTTTATGTTAATTGTGCCTGGCAGTCACATAGTTCTGTGTTAATTTGAAAATAAACAGAACCGCGAGCCAATTTTAACCCACACAGATTCAGACTGAAGACTTTCTAAGTGGGATTTGTTTTTGGTGGCATCTCAAAAGTAAGTCTTATTTGAAGTTCCTAAAATCAACATGACAGTCAACTGGATGTGTGTCTGGGATTATGCAATATGTTGAAAAAACGTTTAAACACATTAAAAAAAAATCAAGAAGACTTCAGGATATTTCGGTATACTTCACAGCCTAGTCACAGCATGCCTGGCTCCTGCTGTTGTTGACAGTGTGCTGAGGTATTCGTTAGCACTCACTGATCCAGCTTTAACTTTGGGGCACATTTTCACACTTACCTTCAGGTTTGTGTCCCGGAATGCATTGATTGGTATTCTGTGCATCTGCTAGTTCTTCTTAAACAGATTTCCTCTTCTGTAGACAATGCAAAGTGGTATTTTGCACATTGTCAAATATCACGGAAAATTACATTTCTGGCTAGGAACTGAAATCTGTTGCATGTTGAAGTGATAAGCCTCCATGCTGGGCTGAAGCAGAAATTAACGGCGGGCTCCTGCCCGGCAGAGGCAGAGGCAGTTGTGCTTCTGGATACAGTATAGGTCCTGAGGGCAGAGTATGTGCCGTGGCTCCATCCTTATCATGATTCCCCACAATTTGCTGCTGTTGCGTGGAACAGGAACGAATTGCCACTTGTTGCCACACTCTCCGTTAGCATCTGCTATTTATGCTTCATTAGCAAAGGAGGTTTAATCGAGTAACAGACAAGGAGTCGTTCAGTTCCCTCCAAGCCTTCCCTTGAGGTACAGTTGAAAAAATGCAGACGGCTCTGAAGCCATTCAGAGAATGAAAGGTCTGTCTTATGTTTCTTGACTGATAAAATGTAAAAAGAACAACGCAAATTAAAGAGCTCTGAAAGTCCCTGGACATACTGTATTATAGGCATGAGCTCTTGCATTATGATGTTTTGCCAGCTGTCTGGCTTTGCCGTGTCAAAAGGAGGTTTGCACTTGTACCCTCTCCTGCTGTCAGTGTCTGTCAGTTCCTAATTAACTCGGTCCTTGAGGGTCTGGCTGTCGGGTGGCCAGCTAGCTTGGATTGAATCTAGTGGTGTCCAGTTGCTCTGGTTCAAATATATTCAACAAGCTGGGTCACTGCTCTGACAGCATTGGGGCTTAATTGAATAGTTGTAGCTTCTTCACTTTTTTCCTAATTATATTTCTGCGATTCCTGATCATTTCTAAGCAGTTCAAACGTTTTGAAAAGATGGTTTTATAAATTTGTTACTCTTTGTTTTCCTTTCACTGTCAAGCAAAGAGAGGAGTTCTGTGTGTGCATTTCCTGAAAGAGCTGATAAGTGCTGTGGACAGAATGAGTCCTGTTTTTTATTAGTAGTCTTCATCGGCACTTTATGTGTCTGTGACATGATGACTGTCTACAGAAGAGCTTAAATGAAGACCCCCTTTGACAGGGGTGTTTTATCTGCAGTAAGAAGCCTGAAAGAAATGGCCATGAAATTCTGCTGGTTTTAACAAATTAGACATTTGCTCTGTGGTTGAGCCCACTGCTATGTTGCATGATTTAAATAACATAAAGGAAAACCTCTTAAATCTTATAAAGCACTAAGAGAGAAGAAAGGATTCAGTTTGCTAAGTAGTTTAAAAGCCTTGCCAGTCATCTTAAAAAGGAAAATGCTTTTGCCCTCAGTGTTTTTAGAGCAAGCCTTTAGAGTCCAGGCAGGACTGGAAAAAGACCAGAGAAGCTTCATTTACTACCCAGAGGAAAACAGATATAAGATTTTTAGGGCCTTGTCTGCAAACATATTGCATAACAACCTTTTCGGGGAAAAAAGACCATTTTATACCTACAGTACATGTCATCTGTACATGGCTTGTTCAGAATGTCAAGGACAAACCATAATTCATACCTTTTTTCAAGTGGTATTTCTCCATTGCAACAAAAAAATCAAACTAGTACCTATTTAAAAATGTGTATTTTGTGCTTTGCCAATATGGATGTGTTCACCTGACACCACCTCCAGGACTTACCATTGAGAGCAAAACAGTACTGTGCAGTACAGTACAGCACACTTTATGGTACTGTACATATACTTGATCACATCTGCCTCTGCTGCAGAAACTAAGTACAAGAAATTCCAGTTTTAGATTATTGAGGTAGTAAAAATGCTGTTTAACAGTGCATATTGTGATGCTACATTAATGGGCGTGAGACATCTTTTTTGCTGGTAAAGCATTTGCAGTCTGTGTTTCCTTCCCCTGGCTTGTTTTCATTCTGCGATCGACATGTCCTTAGTTAGTCTCCTGGGAATTGCTGGCCAGCATTTAGAAGTGGAAAACATTTTTTTTTTGCTCAAGTGCAATATTCTGCAGCCAATCCAAGGACATTCTTAACCTTCAGTTTATTTAAAGGACATTTTGTTGGATTTTGTGCTCTGCAAGGGGAACTTCACTGGAAAGCTTAATGTAATTTCGGGAACTGGGTATTTGCCACCTTTCCTCTGACTGAATCAGGAAAAACGTAGTGTTCAGACATCCCTGTTCTATAATTATGAACTCTGAGTTTGTTTTTTTAAAGGAGAGACAGGGTCTCTGAAACTAAAAACACTGCACATTTCTAAGTATGTTATAGTTGAGATACTGTACAAGTCAAGTCAGTTCAGGGCAGAAGACTTTCTTCTGCACACAGTGTTGTGGCAGCACAGAGGTCAATAAGACTGTTACATCTTGCAGGGCAATACTGTACCACTATAATTTGCTGTGGTGGACTGACATCATAGTCACCAATCAGCATGCTCCGCAAAGGCAAAACAAGCAGGTGTCAAAAGTTTTGTAGGTCAGGAAGTCCTGAGTTCAGTGCTCACATTTATCAGCAGCTCTCCGGCTGCATCAGCTGGGGCTGCCGGCTGCGTCAGCGTGGGGCACACCCCCCCGAGAGGGACAGCAGTTGCCGTTTTCACACCCTCGTGACGTTTCCACAGTCTGGTCGGCCCAAGCCACCTCGTCCCTGGGCGGTTGTGTTCTTCCTGACCTTGCTTCAGAGAGAAAAACACTTTCCCAGGAGACAGGGCCTTGAGACTGCGATCCAGTGAACTAGGTCACGCGCTGCACAGCACTTTCATGCGCTTTGCTGAACACCAGCCCTGTGCTCGTGTGCAAGAGGGCATGAGTCTGGGCACCGGCCCCCCCTTCCTCTCTAGGGAGGAGAACGTCCAGACAGTGATGAGCAGGAGCATGCGGTCAAGTGCGCTGCATGCAAACAGGAGGCAAGACTGCAGCTTCAAAGCATTGCACATACCCATGCAGTGTTCTTGTGAGGCGTGTGTACTACATGTACTACTGTGCTAAAACATTCAATAGTATGTACATCACAGGAATAGGACTATGAATATATATTTCAGTAACAATTTTTTTTACCCTTTCACTGAAGCAGTGCAAAATACATTTAGTGTCATTGAGCCATTGTATCATCTAGAGAACCACCTTTTGATTTCCTTCAGACATTTTTAGGGTAAATGCAAGAAATTCATGTACCCGATGACGGTGTTGCTCCAGCACTTGTGGTTTATCCGTCTTCCAAAAGCAATGCAATGTGAACATCAGCCCATTTAATTAAGCATGCAACAGCTTTAATGTGCACATACAACCTATCTGAGGAATTTGTCTCGAAGGAGCTGTGGTGCTGGATGTTGAGACTCTCCTCCCCCATGAGCTTTCGGTTATTAATGTTTCAAGAGGAGACTGATTTAAATTGCAGGTAAAATGCCCCTCGCCATTAGAGAAGGGGGCATTTTCCTTTTATGTTTCAGCATGGAATTAACCTCTGCTTTTCCCGTTTATACTGTAGTTCGTAGGATATTTTTAATAGTCTGAGAATGTGAATCGCAGTACGAAGAAATGGATGACGATTCCTCCAGTTGTATTAAAACCCTAAAGCAACCCCAATGTGGAGGCACAGACAATGTTTGTGTTTTTATTGGTCTTTGTTAATTGAGCCAGGGCTTTCTGTTGGTTATTTTAAGCAGTGGCAAAGTGGACGTAATTGAATTGGAGCTGATCAGGCCAGAGGCGTGATCATTGAGCAGCGAGAAAGGGGTTGACCTACTTTACATGAAGCCATAGCAGTCGGGCTCACCTCTCTGGGTGGGTCATGAGCAGGGTCTTCAGCAGGAGACCAAGACATCCGCTAGCCTCGCGGACATGAGGACAACATCTTTCTAAAAACATTTAGACAAAAATTCACCCTGTGGTGTTGTTTTATTACAAGTGCTGTTGGCTTTGGGTTGGAAGACAATTCCTGCACAAGTGAGAGCTTATGTCTTTCACAAGATTGATCACACTGTTCCCTTTACACATTAATATTGATGTAAAAGAAATGAACTCATTAGATCATTTAGGTAAGGATTAGAATTTGGTATTGACTCAGTAAGCTTACTGTCCCTCTCAGGTATCTGCCATATTTCTGCAAGAAGAAATATAGAAATAAAACTGAGGTAATACTTTGCTGAGTTAGGATGATGTGCATGACCTATAGCTTGCTTGCTTTTCATCATTTTTATGCTTGCCTTCTGGGTCACTGCAGAGGACTGGACTGTCATTTCTTCATGACTGAGCTGAAGTGCGCAGACCACGGAGGAATTTAAACCAATAAAGAGAAGCACTGAGGCCAGGTCCCTTGTGCACAGGAAGTTCTCCTGGGGTGCTGGTCTCACAGAAACGCGATAACGATCTGGCGCGGAGCTAGTGTCTCTGTCCAGACACAGGACTGGTGAAAGACCACTAAACTCAGCTCTGAGATTTGCCTTCTGAATCAGGCCATTGCCTTCGCAAGACTTTGCCTCAGGTTAGCAGAGCATGAAACTGCCTGCAATTACCCCTTAATCCCATTCCGGTTGAAGTGTGTGAGGCGGTGAGACGTTCCACTTTGTGCGTTTCCTGCAGCCTGACAACGCCCACACACGATGAAGAATTTCAGCGAATCCTTCTTCCCGTTTTAATTGTTTGTTCCCTTAACATCTTGACAGGGTTTATCTCTTACCACTTTCTCCAGGCGCAGATTAACAGGGAAGACATTGTCAAGCCCCTTGCATTGAACAAAATGTACGGATGTACGGATAATTTTCTAATGATAAATTCAAATTCTGCAGCTTCAGGCCAAGAAATTCTAGCAGCATAAGCTTTATTAGCATATGTTATATGCAAATAACAGGGTGGTTAGACCTATACTGTATAACAAATATATATTCAGCAACAAATATTAAATGAAATTTGACCTGCAAACTTGTCTGTGGTGGAGTACTAGATTCACTTCACATCTAGGCGATTGCTACTGTATATCAACAGAGGTGACCAAATATTTAAAAAACCTCCTTCAGTCATGAAATGAAATGACCTTGATCTACACATCCATAAGGGCGGGTGACCAGTCTGCGTGCTGGCTGGCAGGACTGTGGCTTTTACGTTACAGCTCTGACAAGGAGATCCAGGCATGAAGTAACCAGGGTCCTTGGCAACCACATGATGAATCACTTCTGTCATTCTTCTGGGATGCAGAGATGATCAAGGAGAAGCAGAGGCACTCAGAGCAAAACACACTTAACCTGCCAAGACGCGGCGCAGGCAGTCCCATTGTTGGGTTCTAAACCCTTGCAAAACCCGCCTGCCGGAGCCCTCTGTTTGGAGCAGGGCAGGGGCAGTGGTCTGGGAGATGGTATTAAAAGTAAAAAGAAAGTGAAAGATTGATTGTCCTTCTTTTTGCCTCTTTTCCTTCTGACCCAGCTGGGGACTGGAGTAAACTTTGCTTATGGAGTAGCTGCTTTTTTTCTGAAGAACATCTCAATGTATTCTCTTACCTTTAACGAGTGAGGTGTTGGCAGACGGAATCTGTAACTGGGTTCTTTTTTCCTCTGGAGCTGGTGTCTGTGACAGGGTTAATGCTGCGTCCATCATGCTGACATGGTTTGTGGGTGGCTGATGTGTGTGTAGGCGTTGCTTGGTAAAAGTTTGTCACTTCAACACAGCTTGATGCTTGTTTTCAAGACTGTAGTGCGATTGCTTTTTTAAAAAAAAGAAGTACTTTTATTTATTCTTCAGCAGTTTTGTTTTTTTTTATTTTGATTGACTCAGAAGACACAAAGCTGACTGCATTGCTTAAACTAAAACGTTCATTAGGAAAGACAGCGAGCTGGGTGCTGCTGTGCCTCAGTTACAAAGCTCATGCTTCATACTTGAATGCCTTCTCCCATGAACCTGCCTCGGCCTCCAATGATGTCCAAAGGAACATTTCCTGATGGGCTGAATCTGGCACGCTGTCAGCAGTACTCCACTCTTTATCTATTCCCAGTAGAGAGAGAAGGTAGTCAAGCATTGGATCCTGTCATGTTTTAGAACAGTTAACATCTCTTACAGGCTGTACCAGTCAGCTCCTGAAACCATAGCACTGGGGATGCGCTTTGCTCTGTTGTTGCTAGTTTGTTTTGTGACCCACTTTCTCAGTTTAACCTCGATGGCTGAGCGTCAGACAGCCGCCCTGGCTCAGAGTTCCCCATGCCAGGGAGACGGCTGGCAGCTCAGCTGCAGTCTCTCTCCAGCCTGCTTTGACTCGGGCCACCGGTGGACAGAGACGAGCCCTGTGCTCGGATACCAGGGCACGGGCATCTGAGACAAGACCAGCTGACACTGCGTGCTTGAGAGCTGCGTCCTCGTGTTATTAAATTCAATACATTAATAGTATTCATTCAGATTCCTTGATCGGTTTATTTGTTAGCTGGTGCATAACAACATAAGAGAGGTTAAAAGAAGAGCCCTTCTGACCATTAGCAGTTACAGTAATTGATCCCAGGATCTTGTCTAGCTGTGTCTTGAAAGAAACCAAGAATTTGGTATCGACAACATGGCTGGTTAGCTTATTCCACAATCCTGCAGTACACCCCTTTGTATTTAGAGGTACCTCGATTTCAGTGCTCTTTCACGTAGTTTTCACTTACAGTATGTCCTCTGGTTCAGGTTTCGCTGTTTATCGTGTAGAAGTCTGCTGGGTCGACTTTGTTGGTGCTTTTGGGGATTTTGAACAATTGGGTCCCCTTATAGTCTCTGTTCAAGACCTACAGGGATTCAATTCTACAAGCCTGTCTGTGTAGGGTGTTCCTTTATACCCTCAATTGTATCAGTTTATTCCTCTTTGTTCTGTTTTTTATATAGTGTAAAATAGAATAAAAAGGATAGTGTGTGACAAAGAATAAAGGAAATGAATGGCACTGCTATTAATGCAGTAGTGCTAAATAACTGTTCAATATTTTCAATATGGAAAATGTTGTTGCTCTTGTTGAAGAAATAAAAAACAGGGACAACATATGAATTTCCAATTACAAATTTCTTAAACTTCTGCATACTTTTAAAGAGCTCTACATTTCAATGCTTGCACTGGTGCTGACACCTGCACTGCAAAATAGGAATCGATTTTCCGGATTTCAGAAAAGGCACTGGAAAATATTACTGACCATCTGCCCATTGCTTTCTTCTTTGTCCAGATCGTCTCCTCTGCTTCTACCCTCATTATGCTCATGCTTACAATATCTGACAGCAGCGGTGCCTGCCATGCTTTTTAAAGAAGGAGGGGATTAAAGAGACCTTTGCCTGAACTGCTTTCTGAGGAATCCCTGTGGGTTTCTCCATGGGTGTGCACAAAGTTCAAAAGAGCACATGCTCAGAGTGCTTGTCAGAGTTGGAAACAAGATGCACGCACTACAATAGGTCACTTGACGTTTAATCACTGTTTTAACCGTTTTTCAGGATTTAGATGCTTTACCATAAGTGCTGGCATTCACAACCAGTGACCGTGCCCTGTATGTGTACAGTACGTGAAGAAATATGATTGCTGTGCTGGTCTTAAGCACTTTTAACGAGTGTCCATTTGTTAAATGCATCAAAAGCTACAATGTCTGCAATGTAATTCTTTTATTTTAAGAAATAAAATGTCATGCTACTGCGTCATGCCACTGGGGTAGGTATTGGAAATAATTGAGAGGATGCAATCACTGCTGGTATAAAAGCCTGTACTTTTCCAGAATTCATCAGCACCATTGTGCATTGCAGGTACCTGCAGTTTTCCACGAACATGATGGAGTCAGTATATAGACTTACATGATAGATTTATCACATAATACTTCCACTGATAAAAACTACACTTTTTGCCTTGAAGTGGGAATTGCTGCAACATATTATTTTGGTTTCTGGCTTAAATTCAATGATAAGTTGATTCTGCAGTAGTATAATTTTAGACAATAATATTACCTATCAGTTCTGTTCTATCCCCAACATGTGTTAAAATAATCTATATCCCAGTGGTTTTGCACTATTATTTTGGTGAGTGTGAAAAAACAACAGAAATAATTCAGATTTTTTCCCCCATCAATATTGCTCCTTTTTACTGTAAAAAAAGCAAAATAACAATGCAAGATTAGGGGTTCTGTCTCCAACCTTTTCATTAGTTATTAAAGTTAATTATTAATAGTAACCTTTAGGAACAATTACAGAAAATTTCTACATGATGCCCTTCTGATATTGATTCTATATTTATGTTACTAAATTTCAGCTACATGCAATGCATGTAAAATACTAATTTTACAGAAGGCTTTTGTGATACTGTAATAGTTCATTACATACTGTTTTGCTGGATACAGTATATGTTAAGTGTAGAATCATAAATCATTTGACAGATTTCTGGCTCACACATCTCATTAATATGCATATTTATGTAAATGATTTCATTAGTCTCTTCCTCTTCCTGCTGAGTAGGTTTGGTGGCAATATGTCACTGAGACCTCAAGGAGACACAAAACATAATTAGTCATCTTCTTTACTGGGAGCTTCCTAATAAACCATTACAGTATATACCAGTGTGGTGAAAATGTAGGCTATCAGAACAGAAAGATCCACCAACGTATGTAAACTAATAGTTTCCAGATGACTGAGGAGTTAAAAGTCTGGTAAATTATCCAGACTTTATAATATGAACAAGCAAAGCATGGATCTATCAGGAGATTCTGAGAAGAGTAGGTGTAGTTGATAAAGTGCTGATGATAAGATCACATTATTGGCCATATACAATTTCTTGCAATAGGAATTCGTCTTTTTGCATACCCCAGCTTGCTCTCCATGAGACACACAGGCACACAGATGGGGAGAGAGAAGCTTGGGGTCAGAGCGCAGGCTCAGACATTTATATGGTGCCCTTGGAGCAGTTGGGGCTAAAGGCCTCACTCAGGGGCTCAACGGACTAGGATTCCTCTGCCGGCCACAGGATTTAAACCGGCAACCTTCCAGCTACAGGTGCAGATCAATGTGAGGTGTAGCAATATTAATTTTATGGATACAATGGACGAGGAATATTTCTTAACACGAGAGTGCTAATTCACAAATGCACTGCAACTGAGTATAGAACACTATTCTAAGATTTTATTACTGAATTCCTGCTTTAATACAGCGAGGCATATCATCATCATTAATGAATTAAAATGGCAACGCAGTACAGATAATTGATAATATTATGATGTGTGTATTATTAGTAAGGTATACGTAATTAATGTATTAATATATTACAGACCTGTATAACTTCCAAGTTAAAACTACCATATAGTACACTACAGACCAATATCATTACTCAATTCTGACCATAACACAACATTGTAGACCAATATCATTACTCAATTCTGACCATAACACAACATTGTAGACCAATATCATTACTCAATTCTGACCATAACACATCACTGTAGGCCAATATCATTACTCAACTCTGACCATAACACATCACTGTAGGCCAATATCATTACTCAACTCTGACCATTACACTACATTGTAGACCAATATCATTACTCAACTCTGATCATGTACCACACATTATAGACTTATCATTTGCATTTATTTATCAGGCCTTTTTTATCAAAAGCAACTTACATTTGCATCTGTTTATACAGCTCGGCATTTCGCTGGTGCTATTCCAGTATACTAAGTACTTCAGGGGTATAACAACAGTGCCTCATGTGGGAATTTACCTTCCTGTTATAAGTCCAGATGCCTAACCACAGAACCATGCTGCTGTGTCTTACAAACATGGCTAGTGTATATTCCTAAGTGCATTGAAGCACAGAACAGACCACTATCATTACAAAGCTACCAAATTACAAGAAGAGTGCAATTATTTTGTATTGAGTTCATCCCTGATATTCTGAACCACTTCTCCTTGCAGCTCATTTTTCTACCTGAATCCTCTGCTGGATGCTGTGTGGAATGAGCACATGTGGCAGGAAAGCCCTGACGTTGCTGAGCAGCGTGTTTGCTGTGTGTGGTCTGGGGCTGCTGGGCATTGCAGTCAGCACCGACTACTGGCTCTACCTGGAGGAGGGAATCATCCTGCCCCAGAACCAGAGCACAGAGATCAAGATGTCCCTTCACTCGGGATTGTGGAGGGTCTGCTTCCTGGCTGGTGAGTCCATGTCTCCCTTAATAGCTGCTAATGAAATGTGCATGAAATGTATTGTTAACAGTTTGCAATGGCTGCCTCTTCATTTCTTTAGGCTAGTGCTAGACACATAGTTTACATTACTAAAACTGTCGGCATTTGTTCTGCTGTTTTGCATGTTTACTGAAAGATAAAGCTGACAGCAGGCTTACTTGATAATTATTTGCATGGTAAACTGTGCCACCATCCGTGTTAGTGTTTGTATCGATAAGTAAAAGTATTAACATTTTGTGGGTTGCCAATTGTCTTACCTGAATTCTAAGATACCATAGCGTGTTTTTCTTTACTCCCTGGCGGAAACGGGCTTCCATACTTGCCTGTCTTCATTAGTTCTTAGTATGAAATATACCGGTGTGTCTCTGTTCTGCTGTCCTACTTAACAGTTTTAAAAGCAGATGAGGCAGCAATGGAAGGAAAAATTCTAAACAACTGTGACCATTCCTTCAGTCCTCAGAAACGTGTTTTGACTCATTCATAGATTTGGATGCCATTCTTTACATGCTTATCCAGGAGTAGAACTGGTTGGGAATGTTCTACTAATCTTGAGCACTAGTTATAGATTAGTATATAGTCATGGCAATATGTTCTGGTACTGTATGGACACTGATGATCTGTGAATGCTTGTCACCTGGGTCCCTCACCACTCTTCTGAACTTCCCTTTCACCTTTCACCTTTCCCTGGGCTGTTTGCTATTCAACATGTTTCCTCCACAGGAAACATGACTTTAGATTTTGGTCTCAAAATTCAATTAAACCCCAAAACCTGCTTACTGTTTGTCTGATAGATAGTTGTGTTTCCTCAGCTGGGAATCCTTAGAAGCCAAGTGCAGTCTACTTGGGATGACACCCCAAAAACCCAAGAAGCAACATTCATTATTAGAGTTAAGGGGCATTTGTGCTTTATTCCCTCCTTCCCCTCTCTTAGGTTACGCTGGCAATCAGCATAGGCACCTGTCTCAAGCTAATGGTCTCTTTAAAAAACCACATGGGACTCTTTACCTTTAGCAGGGACGTACAATAAGACTGATTAGTAGCATGGTAGCCTTTTCTAAATGCAGCCAAAGACACTAATTTTAATCATTTCCTCTGTAGAAACGCCGGCTACAGACCGAGTCTCCCCCTCCGTTAAACCAGGTATTGACAATGTCTGGCTGGAAGGCTGAGAGGTTTCTGGACTGCAGGCTGCAGTTTGTGATCACGGGGTCTTGTTAAATCCAAACTGGGACAGATCCACAGGTTGACTCGCTTTTGTAGTTATATTGACTCACCCCAGAAATCTGAAACGGCATACGTGTGTGACCCCTGCTAAAATGCATCCTATGCTATGCACAATCTGAAACAACTCCTATAAAAGCACAAGCTAAGGATGAGTGTTCTTTCAGTGTTCCTGGCCCTTTGAGGTGTTACACATGGTCAACCCAAGAATTGCATTAAAAACTGAAAATTACCATTTTTTGGTAAAGATCAGAACCTCAATTTCCATTACAGGGTTGTGGGTTCATGTCAAAGCTCGTGCTTCACTAAATAGTAAGGTTTCTAGAAAATCTCATAGGAACAACAAAGTTTCCTACCTTGAATTTATCTCTAGCTTAATTTGAGCTACAGTATTTCTATCTTGAACCTGTGCCAGGGTTTGTGCTGAGACTCCTTCTCGGAGCCCTGATCTTATTGATTAACCTCTTATTGATTATTGCACTATGTATACATAATGTATTAAAGAGGGAGGTGAGAGAAGCCGTGAGAAGCCTCTTCTGGCCCGCTGCTGTCCGATCTGTCTCTGTTTGCATTGTTAACGAGGTGTCCAGTGACTGAATGATTGAAAGCAGTGCTCTCCCCAAGTGCTGATACTCTGCTGTGTTTTCATTCTGGTGTAGAATGTTAAGAAACTGCTGTGTTTTTGGACGGAACTACAGTATAAATACAGTACATGTTTATCATTAATATGTGAGTTGTGGTAGGCGTATGAGAGAATAGAACACATGAAGTCTGATAAAATCTTTAACCTCATATCCTATGAGGAGGACAGTTTAGGCCTTTATAATTTACTGGATCAAGACTGCCACTATTAAGCTGTTTTCAATTGTTTACAATTCTCACTTCTTTTCTGTTGTGAAACTTGATGCTGATTTTTCCTCATTACACTTCATAAATAATAAATTTATTTTTTCATCCATGTTTGCCCCAGAGGAAAAGCCCAAGTTCAACTTGTTTTCTTTATCCTTTCATTTCAAAGGCATGACTTGGATTTTGTATTGTTACTGTAGCAATAGTAGTTAGGGAACAGAGTTTCAATCAATTTTAGAAGCACTGTCTAATTGAAACGTCAGCTATCTATAAATGTAACCTAAGAGGAGACTTACAGCAAAACAGTGCAATGATGTTTCCCTAAAATCTCCAGAAAATGTGAGAACTATATTTTCTACTGCTACTTTAAGATGCAGACTAGACTTTCAGATTATCAGGAAATGTCTTTGCTTTTCTTCAGGCTTCTTGAAACATATGCAGTGATCAACTAATAGGGCAACTAGACATAAAGCAAAAGTTAAAATCCTCACTCAACTGTTTTAAAGGCATCATGCTTCAGTATAAATAGACATCCTGCAATGCTATCATCTCAGCTCAGATGATGAGCATCCTAAGCCCCTCAGGGCTTGCAGTTTGAGATTGCTAAAATCACCATGGAGAAGAGGCTGAGATCTTTATCCAATAATACAGTATGGTGTCAGAGTCTCCACAGCACCAGCATGGTTCACTGATGTGAAAAGAAAGTCTTTCTCCTCGGTGAATATTAAAGCGAACACTGCGCTACTCCTCATCATTATGAAATCAAGAATGCTGTTGTGAAAAACATCTGTCCTTCCATTTTCTTACCCCTTCACCCAATTCAGGGTCATAGGACATCCAGCATGGATAAGGTGTAATACACCCTGGATGGGTTGCTAGTCCATCACAGGGCACACACACACACACACACACACACACACACACACACACACACACACACACACACACACACACACACACACACACACACACACACACACACACACACACACACCAAGGACAGTTGTCCCTGAAGCCAATTCATTTTCCAGAATGTCTTTGGACTATGGGAGGAAACCTGAGCACATGCAGGAAACCCACACAAACGCAGGTAACACACACACAAACTCCACACAGCGAGTACCCCAGGAATAGAACCCAAGGCCCCAGAACTGTGAGGCTGCAAAGCTAACCACTGCATCTCCGTTCTGCCTTTTTCCCAATGTAAAACAAATACAACCAAAATATGCATCAAGCCCATGTCGGTGCAGGATATTGTCCTGCGGCTCAGTTTTATTCTACTTACTTTGCACTGTCCTGAGACATTCGGGTTGCATCTAAAACTTAATGATTAACTTAATTAATGATATACAGTCTTGAAATGCTGCACACCCAATGACATTAAAAAATGGACACATATTCATAAGAGATGTGCAGTGATTGCTAACCTAGTGGGGGTCACAAATGGAAATTTAAGGCCTAAAAAGGTGAAAAGTAGAGAAGAAGCATTGAAGATAAAATTAGGAGACATTTCTTGATGCAAAGTTTAGCCGAGGTCTAGAATTCACTATAGTTCTATAGTATTCACTACACCAAGTTGTTGAATTAGATTCTCCTCAAAGAAGCAGCTCTACAAGTTTCTGGGATCCGTTTAGATATTAACAATTAACTTAATTAAGCAACATGGGCCTACCTCTATTTGTGGAACTTCTTATGATCCTGTGTTTTAATAGAAATTAGACAAGTTTAAGAAAGAAAATTGAAGTGTGAAGTCACTGAGCTTCAATACAAAAGATCTCAGACCTCAGCCCAGTGAAGCAAGACCTAGTAGCTTCAGTCAGGGGAAGCCTGACTGCTTCATTTGGATTCGTCCTCCAAGCGTCTCACTTCACTGCACAGGAGTAACAAGGCCTAAATTAACTCTGCAGAGCAAAGACTTAACACACAATGAAAGCGGGGGGAAAGAAACGGGCCCAGAACTTGAAGGACGCTCGCTGAGAGAGAGGTCAGCTTGACGGAGATGCAGCGCACAGTGCAAGACTTGGAGCTCATTATGGTTGCAGCTGGAAACACAGCCATGTCATGACAAGCAGACTCTGGGCCTCACTGGAGCTGAGCAGATCTTGTGGAAGCAATTTATTTAGATAACCCTCCCCCGTCTGTTGCACTGCGCTACCATCTCACAACTTAATCATCGCCTTGCAAGGTGTTATGTGGGCAACGTGCTACAAGCTGTTGTCATACTTCACCTAACTTTTGATGTGACCAGCAAAATGCTGATTGCTAGCTGGCACATGGAGAATTGCTCTTGTTAAAAACCACAGAAAAGGATATTACCGCGATAGCACCATACTGTATGACTCTGACGTTTAAATATGCTACAATCCAAGCACCGCTGTCATGTTCAATATAAGGCATTTTGTTGTGAAGCTTAAGATCAAGATCTCGAGGGTCATGCTTGGGGAGATGAAATGATCTGTGTGTAGTGGCTGGAATAAAGAAAATAACACCCTTCTGTTTATTGTGTAAACTAAAATAGAGTGGCAGTGAACAGTGTGGGAAAGCATGACTACAGAACAGAAGCATGTAAAGTCACAGTAACTGTGTTAAACTGGCATGCATGTAGGTTTTAGTATATTCAGGTGCAACATTAGTTTATTCATTGTAATTCTTGGGGGTGTCAAGGGCAAAGGATTTGATTCATGAAAGTGTTTCTGGCAGTGCATTTTATTTGTTCAATTGATGTTACTCATATGTTCTGTATTTTCAAAATCTAAAAGTTGAGATTTTTTTTGTATATTTGGTCAGTTGAAAACAATATCACTTCACTGTTGCTTTATGAGCTTCCTCTTAACACTAAAAACACTCATGCAAGCAACTCTGGCTTTCTTGCTCTGACTTGGGCTGTTCCTGTTGTGGCACGTAGGTTCTACATGTGTCTAAGCTGCCTGTCACCTGTGCTGAAACAATTTCTGCTTTGTGTTGCCTGTCTCTCAGGGGAGGAAAGGGGACGGTGCTTCACGATAGAATATATCATGCCAATGAATGTACAGATGACATCTGAGTCTACAGTCAGTGTGCTAAGTGAGTGATGATTTATTCTTACTGTATATGTTTGCTTATGCATTTGAAGCTTTCATGAAACACTTTCAGTGAAACCTCCCTAATAAAACGCTGGTGTTTTTACAAAACAATCTGTTCAAATTTATTTAATTCTGCTATAAGCTGCTGTAATGCAGCTGCTGTAATGCAAACTAACACATTTTACAATGTTCCTCCACACTGTGCTTTGAAACAGTGCCCTCCTGTGGTGAAGGTGCAGTAGGTCAGCGTTGAGACCAACAAACAGTAATGTGCAACACTAGCAAAGATCCATCCCTTTCTCACCCTCTGAAGTATTAATTGGAAACATTTCCCCTGAATAGTTATTGATTCAAATATGTTAAGCTGCTTTGTGAAATTACCCTAAACTCAAGCAACACTGCAAGGTAGATTGTGGATTTTAGCATCCATTGCAGTAAACTGATCATGATTTATCGACATGGGATTATTGTCATCAATGATCATGTTTTATCGATATCAGTTCAGATCTCTGTAATGTTTTTACAGAGCAGTGCGATTTTAATTAGGCAGATATCGGTCTAAATGAAGACGTCAAAGGTGGAACTGTGTGAGAGATAAGAAAATTCTAATTGATTCTCTTTGTGACAGATTCCTGTACAGAAATGTCAGTTCAGCCGGCTTCAAAATGGCATGAAGCTCAAAAGGCCTCACTGTGTCTCCTGTAACTTATCTCTTAATTACGCTTTATCTGTTCTGGCTTGAAGCACGTTGAGATCGCATGTCTGCAATAACCTACCAGTGTAAACAAGGTCCTGCTCCTGCTCCTCTTTCCTGTCCTCAGGAATGAAACATTTGTTCAATTTTCATGGAGGAACATATACATGTGTTTTCAGTACGATAAGTTTTTCATCCGTCTCATTGCAATAGCTTTATCCGAGAGCTGCAATCTCAACCAGGTCTTGCTCTTCGGAACCAGGAGGATGATCTCCTTCAGATGTATCCTTTACCAACACCTCTCCTAGGAGTTTCCTCTAGCTCTAGATCCAGAACCTGACATGCGCTCACTTCTTCCCACTGCTCTTCCAAGGGCTTATCACAAGCATGCTGACTTCCTGTTTAATGGGAGAAGTCCCTCTTGGGAGGGTAGGCTGGCGTCGGGAGGTTGGGGTTGTGCTCCTCCACTCTGGGATCACGCCAGACAGAAATTCCTGTAACTGCCCACCCATGGGGGTGGAGGGGGACAGCATGTGCCTGGAGAGAAAACCAGTCTGGGTACCAGAGGGGGCATTTTTTAACACAGCTTTCCCGTGGTTTCTTATCGTGTTCCTGCAAAAAAAGCTGAAACACACAGAAGGCTGTTTGCTGCTTGAAGACACCCGAGATCACTCACCTATGATCTGAACCTCACAGTGCCTTCTTCCTTTCTTTCTTACCAAAAAACAAAACACACATTGAAAATCTACCTCTACCATGCATGTCAAAAGCTCACTCCCTATAATATTTATCCCTTTATTTTTATTCTGTTGATGCATTTTTGCACATAACCCGTTACCTTTTTGTTGTTTTGCACATTGCCTGTTGTTTTTTTTTGCACATCGTCTGTATTTGTTTTTTGCACACTGCCTGTTGTCTCTGTCTTTCTTTTGCTACACAATTGTATTGTTGTTGTTGTTGTTTTTTTTTTCTCTTTGTACTACTTATGTCCGAGAGCTAGCTAAGTAGCATTTCGTTACACCATATACTCATGTATATGAGTGTAATGACAATAAACTTAAAACTTGAACTTGAGTCTTTCGAGTGCCATCTCTCTGGATAGCCTCTTAAACGACACCACGTTGCAGACTTCGTTTTATCCCTCAGACCGAAGGCACTGAAACAGCCACACCAGGAGCTGGAGCACCGCTGCTCCAGGGCCGTTCACACCCTGTGGGCAGCTGTGTAGAGACAGAGCTACTGAAAAAGATGGCCGACACTGCTGTGGTGGAGAGTAATACATTTCTCCACAGGTGCCTGGTAAACAATTTGGGAACCTTGTCTGCAGTTGCATGGGGTCACGAGTGGAGCTACACTATTACTCTTCGATCTTCAACTCCGTTTCCTGTAATTAAATACACACAAATACCCTGGCACCTTAAAATGTAAACTACTTTGTATGCACCTACTTTTTATATATCAGAATTTATGTATTTATTTACCTTTGTGTAATACTTTAGCGTGGGTGTCAAATGTATTATTTCTTCTACTGTGTATTTTTTCTTTACAATATTTTAGATGTGAACTTGATTTTAATGAGAAATGGACTTGATATGCTCAGCAGATGCCATTGTCCAGAGTGCCTGGACTGTGGCCGCGGGCATGTCAGCGGGCGCCTGGTGCTGCTGCACACGCCGCAGTGGACTCCAGGGGAGCCAGCCTGTGACTCCTCGCCACGCTGACCCTGTGTCCTCTCTCCTCCAGAGATGATCCGCTCGGCCACCCCCTTCCCACTGGTCAGCCTGTTCTTCATGTTCATCGGCTTCGTCCTCAACAACATCGGCCACATCCGCCCCCACCGGACGATCCTGGCCTTCGTCTCCGGCATCTTCTTCATCCTGTCTGGTGAGCCTCTGCCGGCCTCTACCTGTAATCCTCCCATTATTGGCAAATTACTATTCCGACATTTAGATTGATTTCCGTCTTCATCCGCATTTTAATTGGTCCCGAAGATTGATACCGAGATGTGAACAAATATCTCGCTAATCATTTACTGACCCAAATATTTTATTTTAATCATGAATTGGCAACAGTTATAAAACCAACTGCTTGGCATATAAAATGTATATATATAGTTTTTACGCCAATATATATAGAGGAATCCTACTCCATTGGGCCCCTGAGCAATGCCCTTCACCCCAACTGCTCCAGGGGCGCCGTATAAATGGCCGACCCTGCGCTCTGACCCCCAGCTTCTCTCCCTGTCTGTGTGTCTCATGGGGAGCAAGCTGGGGTCTGAGAAAAGAGGAATTCCTAATACAAGAAATTGTATATGGCCAATAAAGTGATCTTATCTTATACATATTTCCTTTCCAGAAAATGTGTCGTCTTGCTGTGCATAGCTAAAACAGCTCCATGCTTAAACTTCCTGCATGTTGTACTGTGCATCTGACTGTGTAGTTTGTGGAGCCCTTTAATAGGGATTAGCACACTTACAGAGAGCAAGCCTGTTAACCTCTTCTTTTGCGGGCGGGTTTAACCTGGCCTCCTAGAGAATCACCACATCGCTGTGTGCTCAATGGTAGGATTAATGAGCACATTTCACTTAGACTCAGGCTCTGCTGTATTGTTTCAAGAGATTTACACTTCCAGTGTTCACAGCTGTCACCACTGGCACATGGCTTATATCCCGGTGAAGTCTGTTGGCTCTTGACTAATGACTAAGGTGGTGCCCCCTGCTGGAAGCAGGCCAGACTCACTGCAGCACCTCATAAGACACTTCTTCTGTATACTGAGCGCTCCTTCTAAACTCTTCCCTGTCTCTGTGAACCAGGCCTGTCCCTAGTTGTTGGATTGGTGTTGTACATATCCAGCATCAACGATGAAATGTTAAACAGAACAAAGGACAACGAGGCCTATTTCAGCTACAAGTATGGCTGGTCCTTCGCATTCGCTGCCATATCCTTCCTGTTAACGGAGGTAAGTGCTCCTTCCTGTTTTGGGTCTGTGGATCGCAAAGAGCCGTTTCCACAGCTCTCGCCTGACCGAGCCTCCTTGTCTTTCAACTGTGCTGCAGTAAGGTTTGCCAGCCCACTGCCAGTGCCAACCACAGGACACAGTCTGACCTTTTAGCTGTTCTGTTAATGCCCTTTCCTTTTTACAAGACGACAAGGAAAAAAAAGGCGTTATTACAGTAAAGCCACAGTAACCAAAATCAATCCTGCCCTATGCAAAAAGAATCCATTTGGAAAGCCCTATCCCAACCGTTACCCTTGGGATTAGATTCACACTCGAGTCATCATCTGCACTCTGTCCAGCTCCGGGGACAGAGTGCCGTCTGACTAAATTTCTGCCATTCTGCCATGTGTACTGGGCATGCCCACTGCTGGAGATCGAGGGGTCACCTGGCTTTTATTGGGAATGAGAACATCTTAACAGACTAATTATTGCATACCTAGTACTATACTGAACCAAATACTGACTCGGTTGGTCTGGACAGCCACTGGTCCCAATCCAAACCGGTCTTTCATCTCTGTATAAAACCCTGCTCCCCAGGAGTGAGGGGCACCGTCGTTATGAAATATCGACCTCATCTGTGTATATAATACCTTGATGGGTCCCTTACAACTTGACTTCAGATGATTCCCCCCCTAAAAGTTACCAATGCCAGTGAAAGGGAAACACCCCATGTGGGACGGGAACCGCATGGAGGGGAGAGAAGTGTCAGTGGGAGGCGCTGGCCGCCCTGCATGCTCCGCAACTGATTTCCCGGCTCTGTGCCCTGTTGGCAGAGCGCCGGCGTGATGTCGGTGTACCTGTTCATGAAGAGGTACACGGCCGAGGAGATCTACCGGCCGCACCCCGGCTTCTACCGGCCGCGGCTCAGCAACTGCTCCGACTACTCCGGCCAGTTCCTGCACCCCGACGCCTGGGTGCGCGGGCGCAGCCCCTCCGACATCTCCAGCGAGGCGTCCCTGCAGATGAACTCCAACTACCCGGCCCTCCTCAAGTGCCCCGACTACGACCAGATGTCCTCCTCGCCCTGCTGAGCTGGGGGGGGGAGGGAGGGGGGGTGGGCGGCGAGCAGGTAAGGGCAGGGGGAGCTTAGCAGCCGGCGATCGGCGCTGCCAACCACGCGTCCGATTACATGTGCCAGGAGAGGGGAGACGATGCCTTTTTCTGTACGTCTGTGTGTGCGCGTGTGTGTGTGTGTTTGATTTGATTCTGATCCCGTGATCGTGCGGCACGCGCCTGGCCTGCCAACGGGGGCGAGCCCAGCCCGGGGGGAGAGCAGGTCGCGTCCACAGTAAGAAGACCGCGCACGGCGACGCAGACGCTCCTCCGGGCCTTCTCGCATTCATGCCGGCACGACAGAGATTCGAGTGTTTGTGTTAATCCAGCGAAAGATGCTTCGTGAAAGTGCCACGGTACCGTTTGTCAGCTGCTCAAACATCAGCGCTTAAACGTTTTCTGCAAAGGAGTGACGGCAAGAGCTTGAGTCACACTGCAGTCAAAAACCATTTCGCTTTCGATTCTCTGTTCCAACTTTAATTTGTAGGTGGGGAGAGTTTCTTTGGCATAAAAGTATTATTTTTGTAAATGAACACAGTATTACATTGCATTTACTAAATGTACATGTTTAAACATCCACCTTAGGCAAGGTGCTTATAAACGGCAAAATGTGCAAACAGCCAAGTTGGTCTAAACCAAGGGTAGACTGTATTTGTGTCAATACCTTCAAGCGTTTGTTATAGACCACATTGTATCATGATATTAATATAATGATGACTGGTAAATCTACAGCTCTTTATTTTAACACTTATCATAAATCGTTCTTTTAAGGATCCCCTTCTAACAGTAAAACACCATTCTGAAAGCACTTTGCTGTTTCAGTGCAGGCAGGTCTATGCCGACAGCAGAACGAGGCAGAAATACGGCACTGACAGACACCATTGTTGAGTTTCTACAAAAGTACTATGCGACTTGGTGCATTTTCGTTACCTACAGTATTAAAAATAAACAAAATCCAGCATACTTTAAAATGCAGATTTTACTAGCATAAGTTTAAATGTAATTATGTGTAATACTTTTGAAGGGATATAAATACAACACATAGTATATAAAAATTAGTATTTATACTTTGGATGTGCTGCAAACATGCTAATCGCATGTACAGACCCATTGAAATGTAAGTATTACAGAACACCAGAGGATATATGGACTCTGTGGCAGGTCAACATTTCTTTAACATGAATTCTTGCAATAGAACAACTACATAGTAATTTTATATTGATGCAATTACAACTCATGTGCTCCAACCTACAGTAGCATTCGCAGGCACTGACTTCGTTGTGCTTTAATGGGATTTTCAACAAAAAGGGAACGGTTCATAATTCTGCACAGTAGCTGAAGTTGGACCGATTTCAGTCTGATTTATCAGTCACAATGTAGTAAGATGTTTTTTAAACATGGCAATGATTTACTTAGGAAGCTGGAGGAATTAAATTTTTCTTACGTTCTTGTGTTTTTAGCAAAGCTGCAAGTTTGTTTTTACATTGTTTTAAAACATTTTTTGTATGGTTTAAGTTTGCCTCTGTTATTTAATGTATTTTTTTCTGAAGTAGAGGACAGATAGCCCCAATATTCACACAAAGCCAAACACCATCTCCTGCTTCCTCCACTGTTCTGACCTTAACCTTCACCCTTCACTGTATTAATACACTTTCTCTGTACAAGGAGAAGAGTTAGTGCTGGGCCTTCTGCAGGCAGAAGGGTGGCGGACTAACCTGTAATTCACTTGTTTGGCTTCTCAGTCATACTCTGTTTTGACATGTGGGTGGAATTTCATACGGCTGCTGAACGTGAACTCACATCCGCCAGAGATTTCCACCTCCTCCACGCTTTAAGGTCTGGAGCGCAGCAGGTTTTCTAGTTGTCCTTACGGTACACACTGCTCGTCATCGGGGAGAAAGGAGAAACGAAACCAGTTAAGGTGTATTACGTGGCCTTATGCCGTTGATGTAGAAACCTGTTGGAATGTCGGCTCCAAGGTTCGGCATTTGAAAGCCCAGACCTATACCTGTTTATTGCTACAGGATCCCACAACATTTATCCAGACTTAATTGTGCATTTTCCTGTTAGCGTTTATCATTGTCCACAAACGCTCCACAGAGATTTACACAAATGAGGCCCTCAGGTCATCGTTACACTGCTCCTTTGAGGCAAGCAGTGCCCCTCAAGTCTACAGCTATGAGCTCTTAATGCAGTGCTGGTTTGAGACACAGGTACGTTTTTCTTCCATTTAAACTTCTTTTAATACTAATAATTTACAATTGTTTCTTTTCCGAATTCCACATCAACCCATTCCTATTCCTTTTTTCTCATTTCAAAACCTTCTCTGGGAGGTTTTTGTTTTTATGTCCCGTCAAACCATTTTTTTTCTGCAGTCTTAATATTGAATTCTAATACTCTATTTTTCTCATTTTAAAATGGGTTTGTTCAATGATGTGTATATAAAAAGACGTGTATATATATTAAGCATAGACTTTTATATAAGCTTACAGCAGTTGTAGATGGTTTTAATATTTTGTAAGCACACTTGGAGCAACGAATCTGTAACCTTATCAGTATGCTTGTAATAGCTGCTTTCCATTTTGCAGTGCATATTTTCAGAATGTGAGCTTTTGCACATGTTGTAATTAAATACAGTACTGTAGAAAGTATATAACGTTTGGGAAACAAATACTGTTGTTCTGGTTGTTCTTTTTACAAGCAGTCATTTTAGACTGTTATTGTACATTTCTGTTTCTAAGAAATAAAGTAACATTGTTGTGTTTATTAGTGCATTTTGCTAGTGGAATAATCATTATTTCATAGCTCAGAAGACAGAATTATGCAGACCTGTATGCCCTGTATTGAATCCAAGTATACATACTAGTATCATGTATTAAATTAAATCACTACAGCTTGCTAGGATAAACACATGTTCAAGACACTAGGAGACGCATCACTGATAACTATGCACAGCATAACAAACAGTATTTACCAAATATATTAAATGAACAGTATCACAGTGCCAGTACTGTAATTGAGTGCAGCTCTACACAGAGATGCAGGTGCAAAGAGGGTTTAAGTCAGTATTATCTCTGACACCCTGAGGAGGCTCTAAATCAAGGGAACTGAAGGCTATGAAGAATGTTTACAGTATGTTTTCTTTTTATCAGTTTTGAACATCACTTTCCCAGAACAGCTCGGAGATCTACTGTAGATTCTTACACTGTTTGCCTAAATAAATATAATGTAGACATTTTTAAAAAAAAATCTGTCAGTTTACGAAACTAAAACGATCTTTGTTACTTCAGAGTGGTACGGTATATTGTGCACATTTGCAATTAACCAAACAAATGCTACATTCATGGGTAAATGTGATTATTTATGCAATTAATTATCACATAAACAGAATGTATCAAACTACCCAAACAACCCGAATAGATTCTCCAGTACTTCTGGAGGTTCTGTGAAAGGTTTTTAAAATTACACCAAAATAAAATGAATTAATATACAACATGCATAAACCCCTATTAAACCTTCAACAGTTTGACGCAAACCTCCACTAGAATTGTAGGCTTTTAAAATCGTATATAATGGAATTGCGTCTTTAACTCATAATTTGTGTCGATTGAATTGTCACTAAATAGGTAAGTAAGGAAAATGGGGCTGTTGTTTTCCACTCCATTAAAAGTCTCTTCACTTTCATCAGCACACATGACGACTCCTGCTTCACAGAGACCGACACCGGGAATAAACACCCATCCCCTTCTGAAGCTGGAGCTCCTGCTTCAGACCTATTTAAATGCTTTAGACAAACACTTTAATGCTACTCAGAGCTGTAGTTTTGTTGAGCTGAGGGCTTCAAAAGAATTATCTTTGACCTTTTCCCCTGATCAGACAGCTGTCTGGTCCATTTGTGTTCTGCGGCGAAGTGGGACAGACCATCAACGCGCCCCTTGGACTAAATCCCTTTGCATTTCTATGGGCAACAGCAAATTACTTTTTGATAAGGCGTCAAAATTTCACAATGACAAAATTGCAGGTGAAAAGTCAACACATGAAAGCACAAACATTTTCCAATCGGCTTGCCAAATGATATGGTTGATAGTTTTGAAACGCACGCAATTGTCATTCTGTCTTCCCTCAGCCAGCATGAAGCTGACACTGTTGGCAGTAAGTAATGAAGGATGCATTTGGCGATTGTCTCTCTAGAATGAGTTTTCTCTACTCCAGCTGGCAAAGGTCACTGGAAGACTTATCTCTTTCAGAATAAGGTAATTATCCCCTGTGAAGTGGAAACGCTTCTCAGCTATTTGAAGCGATAAACTTTGACCTTACCCACGCTGTGACTCCTTCCCCATACCAAAACAAAAGGAATAAAACAGAGAGAAAGGGACTTTTAATGTCATTTTTCAGAAGCAAGAAGAACCCCCCCCCCATCTCTTGTCATTTAAATGCAGAGACGAGACATTCGAAGACAATTCCTGGCAAACTGCGGTGAAATGGAATTATGATTATTTAGACCTCATAACAGTGTTCTCGAGAAGATATTTCCAAAGACAGGAGCTGCATGAAGTTTCAGAACTGCAAGGCAAAAACGGTAATGTGCATGTTTTGTTATGATTGTAGAAGGTGCAGACGGGAGTCTTTGCAAAACGTTCAGGGTTCAGTTTGCTCGGCTATAGGGACAATCTCCTGGCCTTGTGAGTGAAGAAGTTGGACACCCTGCCTAAACGGAAAGGGTGCCGCACTGATGGTGCAGTTGGAGCTGGTGGGAGGGTATCAGAATGAACAAAGCCTGGAATGGGTCTCGAACAGGGGGACCCGGTAGGTTTATTACAAAGTGCTACTCAGATGTTCAAGTAGAAAGCTACGGCAGCACACATAGACTGCAAAGGGACAAGTGAAGGTTTACTTCATACTGAAGGGAAAAGAAACAACGTTTCGGCTGTGGCCTTCTTAAGGTGTGAGGGGGAGAAGGGAAAGTTGCAGATAAATGAAGCACAGGAGAACAAAGGACAGAGTGGTTAAGAAAAAAGGGGGTGAGCAGGTGAGAATGAGTGTCCAGACGCAGGAAGAGCAGGAGGAGAGGTGTGAAAAGCCAGAATCGGGATTTAAAGCCTTTGTCGGACTACAGGAGAGTCGGAGAGCGTGTCAAATTTAACGACTGCAGTTGCTGTATCTCGCTGCCTTTTCTGTCCTAGAGGGCGTTAAATTCTACGACTGGGAATCGCAGGGGGTGACTAATCACACGACAATCCCTCAGGACTTTTCATCACGGTTCCAAATCTCGTGTTGCGCGGCGAAAGTACCGCAAGGTCGCCTCGTTTTGGAAGCCAATCAACGTGGAGCACCCCGGAATAAGAGGAGGAGCACCCCACGAAGGTAACCAAACGACAAACACGAAACATCGAATGTCTGTGCTGGCTCCAGAGTTCGACGAGCCGCTCCTCCGTTTGCAGAGTCCCAAACACTCGCTCTCCGTCTTTCCTTGCAGCCACACTGTACTTCCGGTTGAGCGCTCATTCAACGGCTGTTGACTGCCGCAGACACAAAAGCCCACCCCTACAACTTGCAACTTGTGTTGTTTGTTTCGATATTTTTCTGCACTCAGACTTTGGTTTCAGAAATACCCTACGGTCCACCATTTCCAAGACCTTCACTGTGCAGAACGTCCTGCAGCCTATACTCAACGTGCTAATTAATCGTTTCAATCAATAGATCAATTGATTGAAATGATTAATAACTATTATTTGGGAGAGCTCAGCTAGATCCAAATGCAAGAGTCAAGGACCAGGAATGAGACCCAGTGGTGTGAAAGTTCATTTATTCTGTCTAGTTCTTCTCAAAGTTAAACACAAATAAGACCTGACACACATGATTCCCTGGAACCTTTATTGCCCAAGGTAACTCCCTGCAAAACAAAAACTAAGCTGCTGAGAAAGTCACATGGGGCCTATTACACTACACAAAGTAAGCAATTAAGCGTCTAATTTATTTTTATTTGTTACAGGGGCTTTCATCTGGAAAGCAGATGAATGTAACTTTTTACCATTAATTTTTTTGGTTTATGTTTTCATCCAAACTTACCGTACATCTGTGACCAGTGACATAGCTGGGAATTGCAGGGGAGCAATCTGAAGGAAGTGCCTTCCCAAGGAGTTCACTAACTGTGCCACACCAGGGACTCAAACCCACAACCTCCCAGTGATGTGTCCAGAGACCTGCATCTCACGAGGAGTTCATTTGCCTCTTCTATTTCAATAGAAGAATAGAATAAGGATGCAAGAGTAAAAAAAAACAACAACTATGGGACTGGCAATGGAGGATGTTAAAACAAAAAGCAAGGCCAACTCGTTTTCAACATAGTCTCAAAAGGGCATGGTCTACCACTGTCTAAGGGTGAGAAGGACTTGTGGTAGTGTTAAGAGTGCTTCCAAATGATCACTTTACTATCCGTGTCACCACGACAGCCCAGATGATAAAGAGGGGGTCACCACTGTTTTGATGCCCTGGAGCTTCCCAGTGTCCCAGCATGCCTGGGCGGGCCCTGGACTACCACACTGCCGCCACGGCAACCGGACCCCAACATTCCGCCCTCAGAAGCATACGGTAGGGTAATAAAGCCTTACATCACTGCCATCCGCTCCAGATGAAGCTGGAATATACCAAGTCTATTGCCTAGCCAGCCATGAAACATGTGTTGCCATTCACTGCACTGCACCCCCCATATATTAAAATGAACACAGTCACACAGCTGCAATTGGGAGCAGCCAGTGAACAGTGAGCTCAAGCAGCTCCTGAAGACGCTGCATTTCAGCTCATTGTCACTTCGCTAGGAAATAATTACATCCTACAGTCGCTGCAATTTGTCCCCCTTTTATTTAAAACACTATGTAAAGATTTCCAAACAGTAAAAAAATACAGCTGTGGAAAATTACATCTATTTCATAAAATAAAACCCCCTGTAATTATTTACTGTATAAACCTCTGGGGTGGAAAAAATGTACAACATCTGCTGTTAAATGTGAAGTGGAAAAAATGCTTCATTTATCTTATTCTGTCTATACGAAAGCCAAAAAAAACAAGATAATTACAGATGTATGAATATATGAACAATGACGATTTTGAGGTGGAGAGCACTCTATACAGAATGCAAAGGAACAAGTAAAAGGTTTATTCCATGCTGGAAAGAGAAGAAAGGAAACAACATTTCGGCTAACCTTTACTGGTTCCTGTACAGCCTACGCATGCTGACGCAGCTCCCTACTTGAACTGCTCGACACAGGATGTTCTTTACAGTATGCAATAACAAAGCCCTTTTCTAAAGCAGCTGGATGAATACAATATAATTAAGGCGACCATGGTGCACTGCACCAAAATCGCAGGCACACATTGAGACAGGGTGGCATTTCAGACATCCTCTTAACCAGGAAGAAATTACCTGGCAAATCCTTGCACGTTTGCCCAGGCACTGACTGACGGAGTCTAACTGCAGTGCATGAAGAGCAAGGCACCTTGGACAGCTGTTCCACTTCTGCTGTGACTGATCGCAACGAATGAACGACAAATCCTTCACTCTGATCTCAATCACCTCATAGTCCAGTTGACGCTCGCGGTCACTCACCGCCTTGCCTGGCAGAGCACGGGTACAAGACTGGACACACCCTGGACAGGACGCACATACCAAGCCCTGGTCACAAACCGGGATGCGAAAAGATCCGCTACATTTCACATGACCTTTTCAGTTGGCACTGGCAATATTTGGAGATGATCCATTTCCCGCACACACACACACACTTTTAACTGATAAATATGCACCGTACAAGAGCCCATCACATTGACCGTACTGCTAATGTGACATTCACATATAACGCAAAACAGAATTTTTACTTCCTTTAAAAAAAATAAATGCACGTCTTCCAAGACATTGACATCCATGACCAGAATAACTAAAGACGTAAGGCTCAACAGCCCTTCGGAGAGGTGAAATACTGGGTCATTAAACACAAAATTAAAACTCTCACTTGTTTCAGTGGCATGCAAGTAACCAGGCTTTGCAAGGTGTTCCAAGTATAATCAGAACAGAGGACTGAGTGCTATCACTTTTGCCAACACTGCCTTAATGAAAGGTTTGCAGGGCTTCTTGCTGTTATTATCCTGACATGTGCAGTAGGCGGTTACAGTTCAACAGGTAATTACTGTAACCATAAAATCCATTGTCCTTCTCCACACAGTACAGAGAAACCCATTCAATGTTCTGTTCTTTCTTCCAGTACCTGCTTTTTTGCAGCTGATTTTCAGAAAGAAATTAAGAAATCCCACAAAGCAGGATTTCAAAAACGATTTAAACAGTTTAAACATTAACTTTACACAAGATGTTTAAACATTAATTAGCTGAATGATACAAATTCATTTTTAAGTCATGTACAATACATAATCGCAATTCATCTACATGCAGGATCAGTAAAGCTAAGCTGCCTTACTTTTACTCTTTTTTATCTGCTCTTTAAGTTCATTATATTCTTTTACTTTACATAGATGCTGTTCTTTTTTGATTGTTTTATAAAGGGGTGTCTTTCTCCTTATATTCTTATGAATTGATTTATTTAACCATGGATTGTGATCCCCTTCCTCTTGAACCTGCGCCATGCTTCAAGTAGAATCTGGTCAGTCTGCTGAAACTTGTTCTCCACCAATTCCACATTTAACCTGATCCCATCCTGCTTATCTTCAGCTCTGTCTGCTCACAGAATGCTGCCCTGAAATGATGATACTTTCAAACAGAGAAAGGATTTGGACTCTATTTGTACAGTTTCAAATTATAAACTACGTCAAACTGAGGGTGCAAATAAGATTCACCATTAAACAAATAAACAGATGTTTGAAAATTACAGAATAACGAGGAACAATCAGAAGTACAGTATGTGTGAATCAAAGTAATTAAGATAAACACACATTACAGGGAATATTCACAGATACTACTGTAGGTACATCCATAACACACAAAGTGGCAGTGAAAGATGCCTTAACAATTTCAATACAATTCAGAAAAATAGAGGAATGTTTCTGATAAAAGTCAGCAACTGCTGTACACAGGACTTCATAATATAATCACTGAATTGTGAAGTCAGCTCAAAAGGCTAGTCTTCAAGAAGGGTTAAAAATATCTTAAAACTAGTTCTTGGAATAAGATCAACTTCATTTCATCAATACTTTTTTTGTACTACTCAACCAAAACAACGAAAATCTCTTTTGAGAATTTTGTAGTGGGATCAAATTGTAAAGGCAGAAGCATCGACCCAAGGTCTCAGAATTTGACTATGATGATGGCTGTTCTGTAAAACTGTTTTCATACTCAATAAAGAAGCATCAAAGATGCTTGACGTACAGCACATGCAGTTTAATGCTAGATAAATGACTCTTTTGTGTCAATGATTGACAAAAAAAACATCTGTTTTTACTTATTTAACACAAGCATCATCCAAGACATGCAACAGGATGGATCAAAACTGTTCTTAGCATTTCCTTCTAAATGATATACTTGAATTTGGATTGTTAATGGTCGAGTACGGATTAATTTTTAATGGGACGAACAACTGCCATTACAACAAATGAACCAACCTGAAATATCCATCCATCAATTTTCGAACTACTCTACCCAATTTAGGGTCGCAGGGGAGCCAGAGCCTATCCCAGCAAGCAACAGGACACAAGGCAGGCTACCCCCTGGTCAGGACACCAGTCCAGCACAAGGCACACAGACACAAACACATGCACCAGGGTCAGTTTACCAACGAGCCAATTAACGATCGGCATGCTTCTGGACTGCGGGAGCAAACCAGAGCACCCGGAGGAAACCCACGCGAACACGGGGAGAACATGCAAACTCCACGCGGACAGCACGCCAGGAACTGAACACAGGACCCCAGAGGTGCAAGGCAGCAACGCTCACCACTGTGAGATCGGGCTGTCCAGCTGACAGATCTCCCTCCTCAGATTTTGTCTTTATCTTTGATTTCCATCATTTGTGTTGTTGTTTTTTTAATGCATGGCAAAAACTTTGCCCATGATGCTTTCTCTGCCTTTGCTTTGTGTGTTGATACTCCTCGTTTAAATTATGGAAAGATATACTGATGAAATGCCTTATCCGGTACAAGCAGTAGAATCTATTACAAAACTCTACTGCCCCCCCTAGCGAAAAAGTATTGCCAATACAATTTTAATGTTATGTTTTACAAGAAACTTATCAGCACGATAAAATACAGCCTAGACTACAATAAGCACATGTGCACTGTCTCACCGTAGCATTATTGAATTAAAATATCCATACATCCCTTTTATCAGAAAACCACTTCATGGAGTTTGTAATGAAAGTTCGGGACAGATGACAACAACCACGTCCAATCAAACCGAGCAGACCTTGACTTCATTTCCTCTCCCAATCACTACAAATATTGTACGTGATCGCCTTCTCTCCCTCATCCCACTTCGAACCTCTGCAGCTGCCCCTTGGTCACTGCCCACTGGTCACTCTGCATGAGGGTCCTGGCCTCCTCGTCCTGCGGCCTGGAGGTCAGAGGTCAGAGGTCAGCCCTCAGCCAAGCGGGTTAACCCACATTTTCACTCAACACTCCCTAATCCTCTCAGTGCACCCCCTTCCGGGGTGTTTTTAATCCTAGTGAATTCCTGCGTGAAGGTCACGTCAATACGGAACCTATTCTGGAAATTGAGGTGCAGGACAGAGCCACACCTTGGACTGCGAGGGTCTGGGCACCTAGGCCACTGCAGGGAGGCCCGGCGAGTTCATTAACCCCGGCCAGGGCTTCGAGCGGAGCACCGCACACCGACGACCCAACAGCCGCCACCCCCCTCATTAACATCTACAACCACAATACCTGTGATAAATGACAGTCTTTTTTCGAATGAAATCCTGAGATGCACGGATGCACTACTGCGTCCTTCTGACGGTTGAGTCGAAACCCGTGGCGGGAGTGCATCTCCACACACCGGCTTCTGCAGTGAGACCGACGAGAGCTTCGAACCAGAACAGCGCAAAAATCGCGCAGCCCCACACGGCACCGAAACGCTGTACAATGACCCAGATTTTTAGAATAGTGTTAAAAGAAAATGTAACCACACCTTACAAAATCCCCGTTTCACCCTCAACCCGGAAGTGGGCGTGGCTGTCGCGGAGGGGGGCGGGGTCACGACAGGGGCGTTGACGCTGAGTGGGCTCAAGCACGTTTTTTTCTTTAGCATTTTTCTTACAACAAACATATATACAATACAAACATCACGAGGGCTACATGAGCAGTTGCTTTTTTTTTATAAAAAAAAAGATTAAATGAGGTAAATAAAGATCAGATACGCTTTCCCGTTCTTACACTTAGAAATAGTCTGGAGATATGCACCTATGTCTATTTCAAAGTGTTGAAATGTGGGTCTCTTCCCTGACCATTTCATTTTCTGTCTATAATAACAAGTATAATGATTAAATCAATTACAAATTATATTATGTTTGTATGTATTTCAATAGGATTAAAAAGTAATGTTTCTTTTTAAAGAATAAATGTCAATTAGAATCCTTCTTTATATAATTTTGCAGTTCAATCCAGAATGTTTTCATGACAACACATAACCAAAACAAATGTTGTAAAGCTTTTAGGCTGCTTTTGCAAAAGTTTTCATCTATATTAATTTTAAATCTACACACAAAGAGTCTTTATAGGATAATCTGATGAACAATTTAGTACAACACCTCCTTCAGTTGTACAATTTACTTGACATCATCCATATTTTATTTCAATTAGCCTCCCAAATGATGTGTTCCAAAATTGTTTAATTGACAAGATTTGACAGTTTGCAAAAGGGATCTTAAATATTTACTATTGCAACTATAACTCAATACATCTGTTTCTTGTAATCTAATACAGGCTGTAAAATCCTAAATGGTTTCTGAAGGACAACTATTACAGTTTCTTAAAAGAGTCAATACCTCCATAGAGACAGCATTGGTTGCAATATAGTATAGTATCAGACTTAACAGAAACATTATATCTATTTACAATGTCTGTGTAATTATACTCATCGATTATTCGTTTTGAGTTCAAGCAGAGCGCCGTCTGCAACTGTGCAACTGGATATTCAAGAGGTCTGGTGAAAAAAAAAACCCTCAATCCACAAACATTACACACCCTTCTCCAGACCTTTATCTGGCTACCATTGAGACATCCGGGTTCGCCACACAAACACGACAGTATAATGCGTGTAAAAGCATCATCAGCAAACATCAAACTGACCCTTCCCAGAAGATACATCACTCATCACCGCAACAGATCAACAAAATTGTCAGGAAATGCCCCGCCTCATCCCAGATCATGCTTCCGATCTTTAATGGGACTCATATCCCGTGGGCAGGACACCTCTGGCATACCTGTGCCATTTCCCACTTGCAAGAAAGCTGTGGCTGCAGGAGCAGCAGGAGGACACACACTGTGCTTCGGGAGTGTTGTCCTGACTTGCTACCCTGCAGTAGGGTTTTTCCCTGCTGCTCTGGTTCCCAAAGCATGCTGGGTCGGCACGTACTGTACCGTCGGCAGGGGCTCACGCTCTGCTCCAACTTTCTTGCGTTTTTGCTTTTTTCAACACAAGGTGGCACAAGAGCTTAAAAAAACTGCGTTTGTCCTGGTAGCGCGGTTGGATGGAGTTGGGGCCCGACAAAGATCAATGGGAATAAAATATCTTTTCTCAACAGGAAAAGAAGAACATGGAAGGGAAAGAAATTAGACGCAGAGGGACCAGCTGAAGGCTTTGCATTTTGGTACAGAAATATAAAGGCTGAAGTGTGCAGATAAGGTGCTGTGTGGATTAGAACTTGCTCATTTACAGTCTCTGCCAAATTTGTTTGTTGCAAGTCATTCTCTGGGATTCTAAAGTGCAAAATTTCTGCATTAATTCTAATTAAAATTATTCTAAAAAAGACTTGTTTAAAATATTAAAAATGTAATTAGTTAAACCAGCAGGGGACCGTGTCGGGAGCTTTTGCGTGCCCTGGTCTGTGGTGCTTTATTCCAGTTAGCACAAGAGAGCTGCAACAGCGGCTTCTCTAAAGTCCAGACTGAAGATGTGTTCCCTTGAATGAGCTTTGATGTAAAGTGTTTGTGCCTCACAGTGTGTCACACCCAGCCCTGGCTGTGTGTGTCTCCTTGGCAGAAAGAGAGCTTTATAACAACAAAAAACACTTCCATTTGTGCCAAACCCCAAATACAAAAATAAAAAAAAATCATTAATGAGAGCCTAGTAAAAATTTAATAGGTCAACCTGATTTGGGTGCTTTTAATACATGTTTTGAGTTGAAGCATGGCCTATAATTTAGACATTTTGTATTGCTGTAATTACTTAGTGTAATTGTACACAATTGTAGCGCACACTTGCAGCATTCCTTAACAGACATTCATTTACCTTTTATTGATAAAGTACAAAGCATTGTTTATCCTGCTTCTTTATTGGAATTATTAACACAGATGAAACAGGAGCAATAATACGAGAATGTCTACCTACCAGTTAATCCCAAAATACATCACCAAAAAACACAAAGAGAATTTTAGCTTCATTTTAGTCCCCCATTAATCAAGGGTTACAGGGCTTTTGCCTTTTTCCTGCACTGAAAGAAACAGGTTTGCAATTTGCTTTTGCTGTGCCTCTGACACGCTTGACCCCATGTGAGGCTGAGTGGTATTGTTTGTTATTGATTGGAAGTTGACATTTTGCCCTCTCCTCGCACCCCTGGTGACTGTTCCTGCATCCCACTGAGTTCTGCCTGGTAAAACTCTTCAGTAAATACTGACTACAGGATTAAAATAGCAATCTTAGGCAGAGCCCTGCCCTCGTAGAACAGAATGAGCAAGTCTCTAGTCTCAAACTCACAAAAGGAGCAACAATATTTAAACTAAAATATGAGCTAATTCACTTCAGGAGGGGAAATCTCTTCCTAGGCTAAAGAGCAGAACACAGCTGCAAATTAATATTCCCCAGTGGCCGAACACTGATCCTCAATTATCCTTTACGATAGGCTCTATGTATTATTAAATTAGTGCTTGTCTTTTTATGGGATTCAAAATACCTCTGAATCCATCTCCCCTGAGGCGTGCTTTCCTCACTGTTCCTGCTCACAGGCTGGGCCGTGTGTCCCTGCCAAGGGCTTGGCGGGGCCTCTGTGTCTCTCTCACTGTGGAAGTAGAATAGAAGTTAAAAAAAAGAAAGAAGCAGAGGAACAAAAAAGAGGCCTTTTTTACTGGCGTTAATGGCATGGAGGTGTCTGAATAATGAGAATCAAGTTCCCTCACTGGAGAGACCATTTTGCTCCCTCTTTAAAAGGGGCTGCTAGAGAAACAAGTATAAAGGAGAAACAGAGACCAACGGAGTAAAGATAAAAAACAACATTAACAATTGCTATATTTTTGCTATATTCACACAATATTGCTATAGTCACACAATGTGTGACTGACAGAGACAAGGACATTAGCTACTGTAGCTGTCTATGTAATCATAGCCATCTGCCCTGCCTAGTGAGACTGCATGCAGTGCAGGATTTATTTTTTTATAGGACTGTTCATGCTAAATCCATCTCCTCTCAGCTCTGTTTTGTTCTTCCAGCTGTATGGCGTGTGGGCATGATTTTTTGAGGCAAGATTTCTATGTCAAAGTGTTTGTTTTATTTTTGCAGAACTCCGACCTCTTCTGCTTCCGAATGAAGATGCAGGACATGCCCCAGTTTCATGGACCTGAGGTAAGCTTTCAGAATCGCAGGCCCATAGGAGCATCATAGGAGAGGTAACGTGTAACATAACAGGCAGAGTAAATAGAAAGTTAGGTGCCAAGATTAAAAGAACACTCCGGCTGCAAATGACTGCAAGACCTCTATCTGCTACGGCGCTGAAATCTGGACCTTGACATGCTAGCCATTTCCATCACCAGCAATGCTTATAGCATCCAGGAAGTTGATGATGTACGTTTATTAATTCATTATTGCCAGAAGCTACAGGTAAGTTAAAAAGTCCCTGAACAGGCTGGAAGAGAAGTGAGCCCCGTGGAAAAAACTGCACACTGAGGCACTGAATCTCCACCTGCTTGTCGGAGAATTGCCTTGATTATGTCCGCTCTGTTGTAGGCGTATGCCTCCTCAGCCTCTTTGATTTCTCTGTGTTTATTTCTACTGGATCAGGGGCCCCCAACACTGATTTTCAAGGGCTCAAGTGATTAATTGTGCCTTATTGGACCAGCTGCACCAGTGAACACAGCCTCTGAGCTATTGAACATTTAGATGGCTCCAGACAACCAGGAAGGCTGTGGATGTGTGATGCCCTGACAAATACAATACAGGGCCTTATCAAGTTAGGGAGAATATTGTTAAGGCATTCAGCTGAGTGTTCTCCACTGTTCTGAGATGGAGCAGCTAACACAATTTCTCACAAGGGTACAGATTTCTGTAATAATAATGCTAACACTACTACTATTACAACAAAGACAAATTGTAATGTAGACAGGCTCCAAGATATTTTAGTTTCAATTGAATGTACTGTAAAACAAAAACGATTCACAAACTTCATTTTGGCTGTGTCATATATCAAGATGTGCGCCAGTGTATGTTCAGCTGATCAGCATTTGTGTCCCTTTGCTCTGCATTTTCATGGCTTCAGCCATCACACGAATAGATGCACAGGAACCTAAAGGACTCAACAGGAGGTCAAGACAGCAAAGTGCCAGTGAGAAGAAAAAGAAGAATAACTGGCCCTTGATCTGTCCTGCAGTTGGTAGACAAAATTAGCGATGAATGATAAAAGTTTTCCAGCAGTATGGGGACACAGTGGCCTGGCTGTGTCAAACTATGACACACCTGCCAGGGGAACGTGTTCTGCCGGAAGGGCGATTGAGGATTGGTCGGTGATTTGAGAAGGACGCTACTGTTCATTTGGACATGCTGAAGACAGATGAGACAGTCATTAACTTGGCCTGGGAGCTGTCACGATATTAGTTCCCCCTCCTTAAGGGTGCTCCAGCCCTATCACTCTAGACTTTATTCCATGCACCTGCGCCCTATTCCCTGCCCACCTTAAAAGCCAGGCGCTGACGCTCTTCCGGGCTCTGCATCTGGTTTCCGCACCGTGCGAGTCCGGGACCTGGAAGCGCCTGGTCCCGTTAAGGTTTTAATCTCGGTTCCCGTTCCCGTTCCCGTTCCTGTTCCCTGTCCGCCGGTTCCGACCCGGCCTTCGTGGTTTTTAATTCCTTCGTCGGATGGATCTCCTGGTTTTGGACTTACCCTTGCGTTTTGGATACTCTATGGATTACTCTTGGATCGTTCGCCTCGGCCACACCTCCCCCGTGCACCAGCGCACCTTGGACACGCCCCCTGTCTTCTGCCCCGTTTTCCTGCATGACATTTCCCTAGTGTTTCCCCACTCCGTCGGACTGTGTCGTCCGCATAGGGTCCGGAAAGAACTGTTCGTTACAGGAGCATGAAGGCGAAGAGTTTTGGCTAAGACCAGGGATTCTTTCTGTCTCACTTGATGTTGAACTAACTGATCCTAGGATCTAGGATGGTTTTCACATTAATGAGAGCAAGTACAGATTGGGGGGAAAAGAGGGAATTAATAATTTACAAACCCATTTTGTATCTGAATATATAATAATGTACACTACTTTCCTTGTATCAGGCATAAGCAGGCAATACAATCAGCCGTACGTCTACCCAACAGCCTTTATGAATGTTTGCGTGTACATATCCCTGGGGCCTCCCTGGCCAAGTGTTTCTCCTGCAACTATCTAAATAAAATCTGATTGATCATTTATTAGTCCCCGGACCCTCTGTTGGTACTTGCCCTGATATACATTGTTATTTAAAAACCATCTAAATAAACAAATGCTACCATCTTAGAGTCAGTCTCCGGTATCATCGCTTGCAGACGCAGTCCAGGACTGCAGTGGCAGCACTAAGTTGGCTGACTCTTATCCAAAGCAGTTTTTCAGTGGACTATTTTGCTGGAGCAATTCAGATGAAGCACTTTGTTGTTTGTTTCTTTATAAGCCCTATACAATTTCTTGCATTAGGAATTCGTCTTTTCGCATACCCCAGCTTTTCTCCATGGAGACACAGACACACAGACAGGGAGAGAAGCTGGGGGTCAGAGCGCAGGGTCTGCCATTGTAAGGTGCCCCTGGAGCAGTTAGGGTTAAGGGCCTTGCTCAGGGGCCCAACGGAGTAGGATTCCTCTGCCGGCCGCGGGATTTGAACCGGCAACCTTCCAGTCACAGGCGCAGATCCTGAGCCACAGGGTTCCAAGATCAGGACCCTGACTGCCACTCTACACAGACACCTGTTTAAGTGTCATTCCAGCAGCCATATCACTCTTCTGCTCACAGCTGGCAGCCCCCTGGAGCTCCGCAGGTGTGAGCCTGGTCAGTACCTGGTTGGGAGACCTCCTGGGAAAAACTAAGGTTGCTGCTGGAACAGGTGTTAGTGGGGCCGGTAGGGGGCACTCACCCTGCAGTCTGTGCTGGTCCTAATACCCTAAGTGTAGTGACAGGGGCAATATACTGTGAAAAGGCACGGTCCTTTGGAGGAGACATAAAACTGAGGTTCTGAAAAACTCCCAGAGAGTTTCTTGAAAAGAGTAGGGGTGTTACCCTGGTGTCCTGGCCAAAGTTACCATTGGTCTTGATTTACCCATCATGGCCTCCTAATAATCCCCATCTCTCTGAACTGGCTTCATCACTCTGCTCTCCTCCCCACTGAGAGCTGGTGTGTGGGGAGCAGACTGGTGCACTCTGGCTGCTGTCGCATCATCCAGGTGGGGCTGCACACCAGTGGTGGAGGAGGGGATCCCCATTACCTTTGAGTAAAGGTAAAGCGCTTTGAGTCGTGTGTCCAGAAAAGTGCTATATGATTGTAATAAATAATAATAATTAAATAAAGTGCTCAGACAGTGGTTGTACAGCCTCATGCTGGAGATGCTGCTGTGTGATCAGGCCAGAGCAGTTTCATTTTCCTGCACTGGCCACTCCTGTGTGGATGTGTTGAGGCTGCAGACAGTCTTCCTCAAGGTCCGACAAGGAGGAAGCAATGACAGGGAAATCAACACAGGTCATGGACAAACTGCTAACAAATAGTCAAATCAATTGCTCCAGACTTCATGGTGATCCTGCAATCATGTAGTAGGAGTCGTAGGAGAACAGCAATTCTCCCTCACTATCTTGAGTGGTCCATTTTTAGGGGTAACTCCCTTTGAAACTCCATTTTCTGTAAAAAGAAAAGCTATTGTTTTTTCTTTCACAGAGTACAATGCACTTCAATAATTTGACTTTACTTAAGGCTCTCTGTGCTTAACTTCACTCCTCGTGGTTGTTTTTCCCTCATATGCATTAGTCGAAATATTCAGCACTGAAAATGTTTAAAATGGCATATTTCATTTTCTGCTGGCAATCAAATCACTGTTTCTCCACGGGAGAAGTGTAAAACTACAACATGAGGGGCCTGATGTGCTACACAGAGCTGCACAGATGTTTTCTACAAAACATGAAGAGCAGTTCACATCGCACTTCAAAAATGAAGAAAATAAACATCGCATTTTATGGAAAAACATGTTTCTCCCATGAATTGTAATCTGTCTTCTATGTGCCATCACAAAAATAAATTTACAAGCACATCCAGATCTTAAATATGTGTAGAGAACATGCTGAAATAAAGCAGGGATATACTATACTGTCTCTTTCCTTTTTGCATTTCAAAGCTGCTTTGTGCCTTAGTATGCCTGACTGAACTCTAGATTACATTTCTGGAGAACCTTCGAATCCAGCAGTCTTAACATTTAAATATATACATATTTATCATTCATTTAAAATGAAAATGACTTGCTTTCTGATTTCTAGCATTTTATTTTAATGATAAATTTATCTTACAATGCATGCATAAACAGATGCCACACCAAGGCAAAATCAAAAGAAGTGTTAAAATTAATGAGAAATGCAGAAAATATTAAATTAACTTTAAAAATGCATGTGCAGGGTTTTATTTAAAACATTTTTAGATGCATTTTGTTCTGTTTGGCTGTGAGCTATTAGATACAAATTGGTACTTTTTATACAATTAGCTGAATTGTTTTCTGCTAAGAATTCAGCACTTTGTTTTCTTGTTGTCTTGTTTCTGCTGGTAATATGCCAATCAATCAAGGGTTTTACATTATTGTTGAGCCCAGTGCACATCAATCAATGTCACTTTGCACTTTGGAGAGACTGGAGGGCCATAGAGAATCCTGTCAAGCAACAGTTAATCACGCTGATAAAATGCCGTACTGCCAAACTTCGGCTTTTGTTCTCACATCCACTGGAAATTAAATGTGTGGTGTTACACACGCTACAGTGTGTAAAAGAGAGACAATTTTAAAAGACATGCTGAGAGATTTTGTTCTCTGCTGTGTTGGTGCAGAAGGCACCTATACATGTAAATACAGAGAAGTTGAGACATCAAAAGGACAGTGGAGAAGAGATCCCTTCTTTTGGAGATATGCAGAGGTTATTTTCTTAGGCCTTCTTCTGCCTTTTTAGCATAATTATTACTAACTGCAATTTTTGTATTTTAAGATCAGCAATCAACAATGTACTTTTGGAACATTTTGAGTCTCTGAACCTTCAACCATGAAAAAGAAAAGATAGAAAACACATTGTCACAAGCAGGCATCTCATTTCCTACTGCTCCTCCCTAATCCTCTTCTTCTCCTTCTTGTTTTTCCTGCAGGAACTAAAAAGGCCCCCAACAACAGTGGGGACTTTCTAAGATGTCCACTTGCTTTACAGCACTGCGTCAAACAATTTTGCTCCAGACTGTTTTTTCGGTCCTGATGTCGAAATGCGTTACGTCTCGTAAGCTACCCTTTGCCTTTTCCCAAGTTGTGATAAAATAGATAAATAAATAAAAGTGTTGAAAAAGATTCTATGAATTATTTACTGAAACTATACACTTGTGGTGCATGAATAATTCCCCTTGTATAATCAGGGCCTGTCTCTCCAGGCTGCCCTGGAGAGCACATTCACACTCGCCAACCCATCTCGACACATTTGCTGTGGGGTCAAAGGTGAAGCCAGCTGTCCACCTCCCCTCCTTGGCTTCAGTAATCACCTTGTGGAGGATTCTGGGAATACTCACATTCCACCTGGTACAGATCACAACTCCCCCTTTTTTTCTTTCTCTGACTATTATGCCGAAAAAAAGTGTCTGCTTCCATAATGGGATATTATTAAAATAAATTGAAATGAATCTGTTCTAAGCAGATAGCAGATAGCCAGTGTCTTGTAAGCACAGGGTATGAGAAATAACTCCACCCTGGATGGGACACCAGTCTCACATGACCAGAGAGACCATGCACACTCCACACAGAAGGTCCCCCAGTCCAGAGTCAAAATTGGGACCCAAAAGCTGTTAGGCAACATTAATAACTACCACAACACTGTGCCAGCCAGTTCTAAAGATAATCCAGTCAATTCCTGGGTGACTCATTGCCCTCCGAAAGAATACCCCAAATCTGTCCTTGCTCCTGTAAGGCAGTCAGAGATCTCAGAAAGCTGCTTTGTGAAACAGCCCTTATGAAAGCAGGTTTTGCTTTCTCATCAGTGTCCACCACGAGAGAGCTGTGCACTAATTGGTAACACAGAGGGCCCACAAAGAGGGAGATGGAAGAACAGTCCGGATCTAAACTCCTGGGATTGCGCCATCTGGACTTTATCAGAGGATATACGGAGAAACTAAGTCCCCAAGCAGTTTGATGAGGCAGTCATGAAATAAAACTGCAACAGAACTAAAATAACTACAGGATTAATTTGGGATTTTTTGCCTTGATTTTGCAAACAGAAACAATTCGCAGATGCTGCCTGTGATGATTCCATCCTCTCAATGGCTGTCAGGCTCTAATTTTTAAACCTAAATAGATCTTCAGCTCATCAATAATTCAAGCTCTGGTAGGCCAGTCCCAATCCCCTTGATTTGTAGGTGGATCTCGGACAGGGAGTAACCTTCTGGCAGAGCTGGCACTGGTGCAAAACTGGAATCCCCATCTGGGTGGAAAGTTAACTGTTACCAAATCTCATCCACCCTTCCACCCCTCAAAATCCCCATGCTTATATCGGTAATATACTGCATCTATTCCTTCTTCAGACACTTGTACTTCTGCTGTTCAAATCTCCTCTGCTCTAAAAAAAACACATTTATGATGTTTTCTTCTGTTCATTATTTCTTCACCTACAGTGGCTGTGATGTGAAAGAATAACTGCTGTCCAGTGTTTAATAAACTCAGCCAGTGGTAGAAAATCAGGAGGAGGCACACTGGAGAGATGCTGGCTTCATGGCTCAGACTTACTTATCTTTCAGACTTCGCCCCCTAGCAACTTTCTCTCAGTCTTTTGGGAATAACCACAAGTAACATGCTGGAATTTTTTCAAAGAAATTAAATTAGATGACAAGCCCCTGTTTTGCAAGACAAGATCTTCTTCCAAAATGGACAACTCATAAGAATGGGGATACAGGTCAGATGAAACACATGGTTTATTTTGCTTTAAAAAAAAGTTCTGACAGTACTTCCCACAGGACACTTCAATGTTAAGAATACTTTGACATCTAAATATGACTCAATTGGTAGATGGCAATACAAAAATCCTGTCTATAAACTGGTGCATTAATGGTGCACAAAACCTCCAACTCACAAATCCACATCCACTCCGCCAGAGTGTGGTGTGTCTTTGTGAAAATGTTGTGCAGCCATTATAGCGTAAGAGAGTGCTTAGAGCAAACATGCTCAAAAAAAGGAGTCCTTTTGCACTTGTGGATTCTCATTAATTTCTAAATTCCTCTTTTGACTGTACTGCAGTTGTGATTGGCGTTTGAGAAGCAGACTTGGCCTTCTGGAGTTTCTGATAAACCCTCTCTAACTATCCCTTTGTCTGTCCAGCGCCGCTGATCCGCTGGACCTGCAGAGTGAGTCCACTAATGTTCACGTTCTGGTTCCAAGCCAGAAGCCCTGGGCTTTGTGCACTTAATGTTTCACTCCTGGGGGGGACATTCTCTCTGATTATACAAATTCACCCTGCCAGAACACCAGACTTTTTGCAGGGCACCTTTATCTTCCATTTATTTCCATTTCGAAAAGAAGCCCCCTTTGGCAGAACTGAGCATCAGCAGAGCATGCAATGACTCTGGAGCTGGACGATGGGCAGTGCTGTTTGAATGGTGGCAGTGACTCTGCTCTGCTTCTCACAGTGTAGAGGCACACTGGAAGATTCCACACATCTCTGGGGACCAGTGGAAATAAGATCATTGGACCATCATAAGTTCTGTTTGCTGTAAATGGAACTGAGAATTTTGGAGAAAGAAATATCTTAAAAGTCTTAAACGCTATAATTAAAGTAAGACACTGAGAATTTGTAAAGGTAAAGACTATCCTAGCATTTTTTGTACAAGAGAAGGAAAGAAACGTTTCATTAGACATTTAACTTAAACTGGATTGGTCAGAATGTAGTGTTGCCGTATTTTCAGACAGCAGCATTAACACCTTGTCACGAAACTTCGTCAGGTCTCAAGCACTAAGCAAAGATGGGCCTAGTCAGTGCTGGGATGAAAGGAATCTAGGGAAAACTGGCATGCTGCTGCAAGTGGTGGGATAGACCTGTAGGTGGCACTCTTCTCGTACAGAATTTCCAGAACCTAGTAAGGTCACCATGGAAATTGTGATGTAAGGGGTTTATTCATTTAAAGAGTCCGGACAAGTTTGTCATTAAAGATTCAAGGGCACTGTGTGTAAGAGTAGGGGTGACCCTGAAGTCCTCCTGCCAACATTCCAGTCCAGGTTTGAACAATCTTACATCCCTAACATTCCCCTTCAATTCAGCCGGTGAAGTAATTGAAGGGCTTTCAGGAAGGCAAAGAGCTCTGGCAGTTAAAGAGGGTTTTGTAGCAGTACGTGGGTTCTTTCTCCAAGAATTATAATGACTACATTGTGTGTGCAGCTCTAATGCAATTAGTGAAAAAAGGTTTTGTTGCGGGATGCAACAGTTGAAATATCAAAACGGTATCTTCCTTTTAAGCTTCAGGACTGCTCAGCTTGTTTAGAATCCTGATTAAACTCTGGGGAGATGGAGATGCATTTCAGAAATGCTTTTTTAATACCTTTGATAAACAGACTCCCAAGTGCCCGCCTTGAGCTAATATTTTAACAGTTATTTTGTTGAAAGCTGTTCAGCATAGACAACATTTTCATAACCTGAATTAATCTTCCTACCTGTTATTATAATGTCAGGTTTGAAATAGTCCATATTTCCAGAATTTAAAAAGTGAAGGAATTCTGTAATGCTAATACTGGTAAGCATGTCTTTCTAATAGCTCATTGAACAATTTTAATACAGGAGAAAGATGCACCAGCTCCATCTCCTTTATTTCAAATGCTGCTTAGGGTGGGGGGCTGGTCAATTTTTAGGACAAATTAAACAAATATTAGCAACTTTGATTCATATGTAAATTTAATAGACAATACAGATTCCAGCAATACTGAAATTGAAATACCTGGCATTCTGAAAACTGGCATGGATCAAGTTTTGCATATGCAAAGATCTTTTGTTTCTCACCATTACAATGTTAATGACTCATTCGGACCTGGGAATGAATAAATTGATCAAGACAAAATAGGATGATTTTCTTCATGAATGTCACCCAGGGCTGGAAATCAGAAGCTGTAAGGATCCTGACTTGGCCCTTGGCCAAGCACCCTGCTTTGTGGATGAACACAGGTCTCCAATGGTCCAGATCTGATAGCAGGAGAAGTGTTGATGGATTGATTGACAGGTGACTTAACCAGACCACCAGACCACCCTTGCGAGCAAAAAACAATTCCCTGTCTTACCCTTTTCTATTGTTTTGCTGCCAGCTGCACATTCATTTATCCCATATTAGAGAAAAATCTAATACAATGTGAGAGAAACAGACGAGCACAAAATAGACAGCGGTGTGTGTGTGTGTGTGTGTGTGTGTGTTGGGGGGGGGGGGGGGGGGAGCATTGTTGCCACTCATTCCTGGACTCACATGATGCTGGTGTGCCCTCTTTAAGAAATGTGCATGTTTAGAAAAGTTTCTTCTCACCTCCCAAAGGCATGTTAGTAGATGGCACAGAAGACCCCCTGCTTGTGGTAAGATTGATTCCACAAATAAACAAGAAGCCCCTCAGACAACACGCTACACCTGCAAAGGATGACATCAGCCATGTACGTAAGACATGCTGCCCGTGTATGGGCAACTTCAAGTCCCTGTAGTATCAACCTCAGGTTTCCAGCTCCATTTCCACCCCTTATACAAACTGAATATTCTCACATTCCAGACAGTTACACTAAGCCGTTATCAGTCTCATTTTCCATCCATTTTCTAACCACTTCTTCCAATTCAGGGCCTGTGGGGACCTGGCGCTTCTCCCAGCAAGCAGCAGGTGCAAGGCAGGATACACCCTGAATGGGACACCAGCCCGCTGCAGGGCAGTCACACAGACACGCACACACTCACCCCAGGGGCAATAAACCCACCCACATGTCTTAAGACTGTGGGAGCACCCAGAGGAAACCCACACAGTAATAATAATTAATAATTCCTCACACTTCTATAGCACTTTTCTGGAGACTGCACTCAAAGCGCTTTATAGGTAATGGGGATGATGCGATGGCAGCCATAGTGTGCCAGTACCTTCTCCACACACCAGCTCTCAGTGGGGAGGAGAGCAGAGTGATGAAGCCAGTTCAGAGATGGGGATTATTAGGAGGCCATGACTGGTACAGACCAGGGGGAAATTTGGCCAGGACACCAGGGTAACACCCCTACTCTTTTCGGGAAACGTCCTGGGATTTTTAATGCCCACAAAGAGTCAGGACCTCGGTTTTATATGTCATCTGAAGGACAGCGCCTTTTATACAAGTACTGTATAGTGTCCCTGTCACCATACTGAGGCATTAGGACCCACTCAGACTGCAGGGTGAGTGCCCCCCTACTGGCTCCACTAACACCACTTCCAGCAGCAACCTTAGCTCTCCCAGGAGGTTTCCCATCCAGGTACTAAGGAGGCTCACACCTGCTTAGCTTAATAGTGGGCCCCATCATCAGTCCCAGTTCAGGTGAGCTACTGTATTACTAACTGAAAAGGCCTGCAGCTGTCTTCACAGTGGCAGCCCTATTGTCATTGCTCCCTGCCACTGATAAATGACATGTGCTTAACTGCCCATTCAAAGAGGGACAGAGTGGGCTCCCTTCCCTATTAATCCACCCTGACTGCAGTAGCTCTGCCTCAAAGGCAGCTGGAGCACGGCTCAGGGGAAGAAGTGGAAGACAGTGAGGTGTCGATCTTTCCCATAATAAGAGCCATAACACAAGCCCAGTTCGATTCGTCTTGTACTTTTTTGGTTCCGCTTGAGAAATCCATCTTCTCGTTTCATCCTCGCACTGAGGTTCACCGCTGATCCTGCAGGGCCTCTGAGTCTGTGTCACTCCGTGCTGTAATCTCTTGATCTGCATCAGATGTTCTCTAAGCTGGTCCTCATTACCACTGCTTCTGGGGCTTCACTCATTGACAATTAGAAGTAACCTACTGTATAAGAGCTGGTGGACTCCGGGAGCAGGAGTGAATATTGCAGTCCTTGTGTGCACAAAGCCTGTGTTTTATTTATCTGGTTATTGAACTTCTGGTTTTGCTGTAGGGGCTGCTCTAGTGGTAGGAATCTAACAAACCGTTTTCACTCCCAGTCTCCCTGCGAGCCAGCAATCCAGACACTGTGAAGAACTACATTTAATTCATTATAACGCCTTCTTGCATTTGGATAGTAGATTTCCCTTTTACCTTTCAAGGATTTCTTTCCAGCAGCTGTTTTTCAGGCTCTTATTATTTCCGCCTTTCTTCTGCTGTGCGTTTCTCTTCTGTGCCAGCTTTCTTCCCACACCGCAGTAGGAGCCGAGCTCAGGTTCCAGCTGTGTGGCCCTTTTTTGGCAGAGTGTGGAACAGAAACAGAACAAATGCACAGACGTCTTGGCAGTGGTTCAGGCCTGGAGAGACATTACATTACGTGCAAGATATCAATACCCCAGCTTATGTCTTCAGCAATCAGAGGCGCCCTGATAAAGCACTCTAACCCCTTCTCTCATGGGGAACATGAACTTTTTTCCTTTAAAAAAGCAAATCCACCATTACAGGTCTCAATTTCACCCAGCACCAGGGCGTTTCTTGTAAGAATCCTAGGAAAGCATGAACACAGAGCCTTACCAGTGCAGAATTCTCAGTTCCTCGTGCACGTTCTTCACGGCATTCAGTTCTTTGAAGTTACTGTCAGGGATTATGTAAATTTATTTGTGACATCGGCTGCTCAGATCACAGCAGTATGAATTAAAGAGCACGAAATAATCCTAACATTTTAATTTAAGAAAATCCTAGAAGTCTTAGTTGCTTATTTAAAAATGGGACGCTTGGTCTTCTCAACGGGTTGAATACAATTTGTCTTTTCAAGTGGAATAACATGTACTGACAGATCTGAACCAGCCTTATCATAAATCACAACAAGTAAGAAGTGGGGGGGATGTGTTGTATGCTGTTTAAAGTCTTTGATTAAACCACTACTACGTGGTGTTGGGGACTTGTGTCTATCAGGTGCTAATGTAGTCTGTATATGAGAAAGTTGCTCATCTGCACTTGGAAATAAAATTCAACTACTTTAGACTGCAGCGATTTAAAATGAAGGTGCATCAATTCAAAGAGGATACAGCTGCAACCCTAGCCTTATTTTTTTATCTCAGCTCTCCAGCCTGCTCGCAGCCTCTGTCTAGACTCTTTACCCTTGGTGACATCACAGAAACCTGAGGATTTCACAGATTATTATCTCCTGTTCTTTCATATTTCTTTTTCCCCTCCAATGCCAGGCTAACACATCTCTCCAAATCTGATAATTGTATTCTAAAGCAAACAGAATAATCTCTGTGTTCTCCTGCTGCTCGTACTCTTCATAACACGGGAAATGCAGACCAGTCATTCCTGCTCATTGATAAAGCTGACAGCTTCTACGTCTGGACATCTGCCTTGCTGTAATGCATTTTGTCATGTTGAACAAGCTTTTGATCTCATTGTGAAGCAGGAGTCACGTGGAAGAGACTAGGGAAGCTGTTGCCGAGTTAAATGAGCTATGAGGAGCTCAGGAGGAGGAAAGTAGATCCGCACAAAATTCATTTGATCTTCTTACCCACTTAAAAAGGGCAGGTGTATTAATGCAGCAACTGAAACTGCAGGGCAGTTATAGGCTCCCATACTGTAAAATGCAGTAACATGAATGGATTCTGTAACAGCCCCCTTTCTCACTTCATTAGATTTAATTGATTCTGAGATCCAGTAACCTGGAGGTATGTGCAAGTTGTTCCCTTGTGAACATCTATGGCGGCGTAACATTGGAAAGTCATAAAACATGGTTTCATGGTATTCAAAGAAAGCACAGAAGGGGGATAATCAAACAAAATACAATATTAATGGTGAAAAAGCACAAAATATCAAAGCAAATACACATTTTGTAAGAGCTGTTACAAATTCAGCTAACTGCATTTTAAAATATAGTAACCAATGTAATAATGTGTCGAAACTGAAGCATATCGGATTTCTTTTTTTAATTTTTCACATGCAGGACACGACAGGCAGTAAAGAGTCACTGTATCGCCAGTCAGCTTCCGCCAGTCATTCCTCTCTTTGTGCTCCTGTACGACACTCCTGTTTGAGCCTTCAAAACTGAATCCCATAAGAACGTAAGAAAGGTTCCAAACCGATCCCAAGATTTCCTAAAAGGAAGCCAGGCTTCAGCTGCAATAATGTGGCTGTGCAGCTGGTACCTCACTCCCTCAACTCTTTGCACACGCCCCTCTGTCTCGTTCTTATTCTCGTTCAAAATCACGTCTATCGGAAAAGACAAGAACGAAGAGGATATCTCATTAGATTTATTTTTCCTTTGTAATACCGAAATGCGAAAGGAAAGAAGGGGAGGTCTCTCGAGAGGAGCGGCCCCAGGCCTGCGTGTCAGGGAGGCTCAGTTACAGCCAGTGAGCTCCGTCCCTCAGGCTGGAGCTGCGCGCTGCCTCTCACACGCCACCTCCAGAAAGATGCACACTTCTGGAAGTCAGGAGCTCCGTCACCGGAGCGGGTCCGATTGCCATTGGTTGTTTTACTCAGAAACAGGAGCTGGGCCCTGTGCCTCCATGAGGCTCATCCATCAGATGGTTTGAGGACTTCCTTCTCTCTGGCAGGGATCTTTGTAGACCAGCAAGCCCCGATTACCCACTACAAATTCAGAGCAACTAATATGCCATTAAAGTACCTGCACAAAAAGCTTTGGTCGTAGAGCCTGTGAGGGCTTCGTACCCTGCAGAGCTCTGACACTATTACTGCTGATGCTCTTTCCAGCACATGAGCAGGTGAGACAGTGTGTCTTACAAGCTCAACATGACAGTGCTTGATGAGAGCACAGCTGAGCTGCAAGAGCAAAGCACACTGAGCCAGAGAAAAGAAGCCCGCAACACATTTACTGTACATGTTGCGCTGCAGAGCCTATTCGGCTGAAAGACGAGGCGCGCGAAAGAAGCAGTGAGCAGAAGGTCACATTCCAAAGAGCACAAGGACTCAGCCTTACTGTGGCATATTTAAATGCCACCCAAAACCACGCGGAGCAGTAAAGGACACACGTGCGTGACCTCCAGGGGACTTCTCAGCTATTTTTTTAAGTCAATATTATTGTGGAGCCTGTGCTGGAAGTACATGTTGTAACGACATAAATATCAGTAGGCCAGCCACATGTTCTGCCTCTTTATTGTTAAATAATTCTGGCAAGAAAGCAGCGTTTACGGCCCATGCTGTTTTGCGATGGATTTTTTGTTATTCCAGCTGCCTGTATGAAGAAAGCTATTAGCTGGTTGCTGGCTGACGATCCACTTTGAAATTGACCTTTGAGAGTGTCTGCAGACATTGTGAACTTATCAGCCTTCACAAGAGAGACACGGGTATTGAAAGTCACTGTACCAAGCCCTGCATGGTGGAATAGAGGCTACAGTACTGTATGTCCAGGGCTCTGTGCATCTGATTTTCTGTAAACCCATCATTTTGCTTTCAGAACAGATGGAACAAACTGACGGCTCGTTAACTCCTCCTCGGTCTTGGATCTTCTGTCTGTTTCACACAAGAAGTCAGTTCAGTCTGAGGGGAGCAAGTGGGCTTTCCTGCACGACCAGAGCCCTGACTGACACTTTCAGGGAATGAGACAGTCATCGCCATTCTCTCTCAGTACCTGCAGATTTGATGAGTGAGGGCATTAACTCACTGACTATCAAGCTCATGTCACACCCCACACTCTCCCTCGCAAACACCGTTACATTCCCAAACCCACCGTTTCACAATCTCATTCCGAATTGAACTCATCACATTCCCACATGCACCAGATTCCACAGATTCTCACTCCCGGACCAATTATCCAACCACATCCCTCTCCATTCAGTATTTAAAGTTCCCTCACACACCAACCCAGGATCACTATTGAGAAGCCTCATGAAGTATTCTCGTGGGTGCGAGTCTTTGCTCCTGCCTTTTGACCATGCTCTTTGGATTTGGTTTTTGGAGTTGTCTTTTTGGATTTCCCTGGTTACTGGACTCATTGCTTCTCCAATCAACCAAGCCACTGGATTATGTGTTTTGGATTGTCCCTGTGCTGCTCCACATTCTGCAGGATTCACAGTTACACAAGGATCCTCCTATTCTACCTATTGGTTCCCTGACAGCTTAGATGTATTCATTTACATTTTTAAAAAATGTTCCTATTACTATTTGTATTACCATACCTCCTTCTTCTTTAAATAATAATTCTGTATACTGTATATTGTGAAGCATTGTTAATGTTAGAGAACTCTGGTGCAAATGGATGTTTCCTGACGTTGCTTCTGCTTGAAATAACTACCTGGCCTGTAACCCGTCTGATGGATATTTATGATTAATGTCAATTTTGGTCAGTTTAAGGAAAAATCCATCAAACAGAATCCACACAGATACTGACATTCCACTTTGTGTCACTTATTCGCTTGTGTCACAGCTTTCTAAAAAGAGGTTTCAATTTCTTCCAGGGGACAGCTGTGGCAGTGTGTGTTGCCTGCCATGCAAAAAGTATTTGTTAAGATTGAAAAATAAAATGGGAGGAAAATGGGTCACACACCTGAAACATGTTTCTCCTTTCAATTTTGTAGCATAGAATTAACCTTCACGTGTTTAATTTCCTGCCCAGTTCCTAATTGCTGAAAACTGTGAACTCATCTCAAGCTGTAAGCGATTCAGAGATAAGAGCTCTGTGGCTGTGGAGGTCTACGATTCCATTGAACAAGCTCATAGGCCAAAAAACAGAAGCTAGTCAGAATGTGTCACCCTGCTGGGGGCACATTTTAATGTTTTGTTCTCAAATTTGAAACAAGAGTACAACACATTTGTAATTCCAAACTTTGTTCTGAAACAAAACTCTGTCTGAAATTCGGTTAATTTTTACAGTGGTAAATGTTTTAGTAGTTAAAAGCATGTCTTGTCTTTCACAGGGCCTTTTTTGTCCATCTGTCCTGACAGAACTTTCAGGAAAACTGCATAAGTAATCAGGAAATATAAAAGCAAGATAAAGCAAAATAACAATACCACTAAGACAAATCTCATGAGCATGGTCTTTCCTCATCCTCAAAGATGCAATTAAAAACCTTTGCCTGTCTACCTGAAGGTACTGATCACACTTAGCCTTCATAACGTGTGAAGAGACACATGTAGGCGCAAGGTGATAACAGGATAGAGTATTTGACAGCCACTGTCCAGGTAAGCTGGGGAGCTGGGAGCAGATAATGATTGAGTAGCAGAGCCCCTGGACTAACACAAACTGTGCACATAGACATGTACGGTATGTTTCAAGAAAAAAATATTACCCAACTAGCAGATTCACCTTGAATGGAGAGCATCTTCCTGTTTTGCCAGAGTAGAAATGCAAGATTTTGCTTTCACCTGCACCAATTTTACCACATTTTACAGCCTATCAAAACGAAGAAGATTTTTGTCTAATTAAAATTTTACAGAAATTGCCTCTTCAAGAAGCATGATGCCTCTAATATACTGACTCAGAAAAAAAAAGAAACAAGAAAAAAGAATATCTAAGACAGGAAATAACATTTTGGAGACCTGTCTTGAAAGAACCTAGAGAAGCTAGGTCTGTTTACGTGGAAAAATACAGACAATTTACGTGAAAATCCCCAGAGCAAGTTCAGGCCCTTTTAAAAAAAAAGATGCATGGTTTAGAAAATCCTAAGAAATAACCAATTAGAAAAGGGAAAGTGTGCAAATAATCAACATGTTTTACTAGCTCGTTTCAGATTCCATCCACTATCAGAAAGCCACTGGTTCCCAGTAAAGGCCATGACAACCCAGAGCCTGTCCAGCATGTCTTTGTGAGGAAGTTGGAGTACCCATAGAAACCCATGTGAGTGCCAGGGGAAACATGCAAACTCCACACATGGTACCCCCAGACTGGATTTGTGGCTGCCATGCATGCCACTGTGCTGTCTTGTATCAGATCACTAAAATACAATTAAAAATAGCCAAGCCATTTCCAGGTTTCTAAACAGGATACTCTACAGCACAGCAGTGTGTAAATGATACATACATTAAAAGTGCGTATACGAAACAAAGAGCAAAGCTGTCCTTTAAATAGCTCAAGAACTAAAACTTTGTGAATATACCTCCTGGTTTTGATGAAGACCCTGAGGAGAAACAGTCAGAGTTTCAAACTCCCTTCCTTCAGGTTTAGATACTCCCTTCCAGTAGCCCAGCAGTGTTGCTGTGAACATTACAGCACTCATACATACTGTATGAATTCGTCGCCTCAGGGCAAACAGCTGAATTATTGAGAGCAAATGAGTGTGCATGCTGTATAAAGCACTGTACACTGTGAATGCACAGATAGCTGCAGCTGCTCTGCAAACTCCTCTGGATGAGTCCAGTAAGCAGAACACCTGGAACATCTACAGGTTGCCCGACAGTCAGATACCTACACATCCCATGAAGGGCGCTACAAAGTCTTCATTGTCCAGCATGTTATGAAATGTTTCTGTATTTCCCCTCACAGGATCAATACAATAGAGTTTCAGGCTTGCCATACCAAACACAAATATAGGGCTTTTCCTGCTGTAAGATATATTGTTGCCATGAGATATTTTGTTGCTTTTTTATGCTCCAAGGCAAGATGTTGTGATTGAGTAGATGAGTGAATATCCCCCCATTGTAGGTACATTTCTGAGTTTGATCAGGAACCAGGTGGGTCTGAGAGCACTTGCCTCCTCTCTCACTGCATCCACAGGAGAAACAGTTTGGGATAACTAGTCAAACCTAATCTGCTTGTTTTACGAGCGTGGAACGTATCTGGAGTATTCGGCACAAAACCCCAACCCCCACACATGGGGGAGAACATGCAGACTCCACACAGACAGATGTCTAACCCAGGAATTGAGAAGCAGCACTGTCAACCACCACACTGCCACACCTGTGCTATACAAGCTACACAACAGACAGCAAGCAAGAGTGGTACAATGAATCAAACACCACATCTGACAGACCGGAAGGAAAGGTATGTTGCACAAGAGAAGCAATTTCCACCCACAAGACACAGTAGAACTGTAAGAGTAGATATGCTGTTGGGCTAAAATGGAAACTGGAAGCATGAACATGTAATGTTACTTGTTTTATGGATTTGGGGTATTGTACGATTAGATAGATTTATGTGGTACCCACTCCTAGATGTGGATAGCCAAAGACCACAGCTGGGGTAGACAACGCCAATGTATCCTCCTATTCCTGCACAGCAGTAGATCCCATGGCTTGCTCTGCGGCCTATGAGTCTGCAGTGCTGTCAGTGGGAGAGGCGTAACTCCATCAATTACAGTATCTCCCGTGGTGTGAAAAATGGCGGATGGTTTATACTGAATGCAGGTTTTGGAGGAAATTGTGCACAACCCTGATCTGTGCTGATTCTGGTAAGAGGGTCATAACAGACAAGCTGAGTCAAGTGTAGGGATCCAACATGATGCAGATAAAGAAACATTTTGAAGACATACAGTAGGTGCAGACATACAGATGCAGATATACGGCACTTTTGTCCTCTGCCTCAGCTCAATCAGATTGACAACGATCGTTATTTTTGAATTGACAGTGTCTGTGAAGAGGAAAGGACCTCTCACAGCCCTGAGTCAGGCGCACCAGCGTGATCCAGCTGTAAATAACACACACAGTACTAGACACAGGTAGATCAATGGCAGTCCTTTGCCTCTAGACATTCTACATTGAACTAGGACGCTGCAGTACTGAGAGACAGAAGCCTTCATTTCAGGCTTACTAACATGGAAGAGTCTTTATAATGTTGTGTTCTATAATATTGTCTTTTCACTCCTGGACTCTCACAAGCACAGGGCTATTTTAGTTTAGAATGCAATATCCCATATAACAAATTAGCAGAAAGACAAAGGCTTAAATAAGGTACATTTTTTAACCTGTGGGAGACTTGTTAAAATAATACAGAAAAATCCAATATGCTGTTAGCTTACACATGTCAAAATTATACCTATGCATAAAAAAGTTAAAGGATATTCTGCCTCTGCCTAATAGTGGCTCCCTGCAGCTCTGCTATATGATAAATACATATTATTTCAGCAAATAGGCAGCAAGCATGAATAATTAATGTCTTGCTTGCAATGGTCTTCAGGTGTCTGGGTATTCCTGAACAAATAGTTACACGCTCTTCAGAGAAACCTAACCAAGCATGATGAATTTAATAAAGCTTTTTGTAAACGCTGGGGTAATTTTAGATTGTGAAAAAATGCTTTTCCGATCTAACTTGAAAATGGGCCATGCCTTCCCCGAACATCTTGCTTTCATCCAATGCAGCAACTGTCTCCAGATTAACATGTGGCATTAATTTTAATGAGAAGGCAGAAAGAGCTAGCTTTTCTGTCCGATGCACTCTACACCGGAGTAGCGATGCGGTGAGATATCACAGGCAGCCACAAATCCATGGCAAAACCCAATCTTAAATTCTGGAGATGTGATGTAATGATTCGGATTACTAATCCTGTAGCGTCAAAGAAGATGACAGGCTGCATTTCAAAACCAATTAAAATCCCTGGATCATGTCCATGCCTGTAGGGTGAGGAGGCTTTTATTTTCTAATTAATTAATTTCTGCTAATGAGCTAGAAAATGCTAAAATACCATTTAAACCTGCAGATAATCCTCTTAGAGATATCCGACATGTATCATTAGTAATAAACAGTATCTCTGTGTTTTCTGAATTAGGCCTTTTCCTTTTTTCTTTGCAGGCTCTGCAAGAATCTACATGTCTTGTGATAAGATGATGGGATTTCCCCCCATTTTAGTTAATTGACGGTTACACTAGTTACAACACATTCTGGATTTAATGTGTATCTCTAGATTTTTTATGTAAAGTGTCAGGGCCCACACACTGGATCAATGCTGTCCTGAAATCATATGTTTTATTGGGCCAACATCTTTTTTTGTGTCTCAATATCTGGCCAATACAGAATTCCAGACCTATGCAGTGTATAGATGAATGAGACTGTGTTGACGGACCATCTTTCAAAAGCTTTTGGCTGCACTGTTAGGTCTCTTTGTCTTCTTCTATATATATTTTTTTTTTCATGAAATCAGCCTGTAAAATTCTATGCCCTGGAAGACACTCATCTACCATTACAAAGTGTTTCAACTAAACACAGCAGGGTCATGCCCAAGCACGTTTGGAAGGCAGGAGGCTGTGAGGTTCCATTGCTGGGTTCAAAATAAAGGTCTTTGCTCTCTTGCATCCTCACGCCCATTAATTGCTCACCTCGTTTCCCTGGGAACCCCAGCTACAGCTCGTCTAGGGCTCAGCCGCCCCTACCCCTGCCACAGAGTGAGGACAACACAAAGACAGAGACTAACCTGTGCTTTCCGAAGGAAAACAGCCGTTCAAAGGGGACCAGATGTCCATGTCAAGCGAGGGGGAAGGTCACCAGCGAGCCTTCACTGCCTCAGCAGAAGCTCACCAACCACAGCCAGTGTCCAGCCACACTGGCTAACTGCCCTGACTGACCAGCGCTTAGTCCCCGACGTAGTCTGGGACCCGTGAGCGCAAATTCATGACACGCCGGCAAGTGAGAAGTGAGAGAAAGGACCTACCGTGGGCTGGGACCTCAGCGGTTTGAGACACAGGCTTGGCTTTAACCTGCCTGACCGAGAGAGCTGTTGCCTGGAACTGAGGATGACGCGCTCAGAGGAAAGAGATGCCGTGACCTCAGGTACACGAGAGTGCAGGACTCATTCTTCCACGGAGCGAAGGGTGAGTTCCTGGGTCACAAACATAATTTAAAACTTTGTGCCGCACGTTGTCCCCTCCAGCTGTAATAAAAAGCAATCATCAACCTCCCAGCTTCTCTTATTTCTGGAAATCGATTACGAATGATCAGCAGGATTTCAGCACTCTTACTGTCTCTACGCAAGGCCAACGGAATGGAGCTCCGATCTTCCTTTCTGAAAAGACAACACAATTGTTGTTTCTTTTAACACTTCACTTATTTCATTTTTCTAGGGTTGAGGCAAAATAAGAACTGAGTGAAATGAACAACTCATGTGTTTCTTCTAGTTGTTGTAGGAAGCACCACCCACAGCAAACACTCTTAACATTTGTATCCATTTTGTTTTTTCTTATCTTGTTAACTACTGTCCCAGATTAAACAGGGCAATTATCGGAAGCAAGCAACAGCGCTCTTACTTTGATGTTTCACGGATCTGTTAAGGTTAAAACAAGTGATACTGGAGATCTGGAGATTTTTCCAACCTTGGGAATGAGTCAGAAGTTTCTCATGTAAAGCAGTGGGAATTTCGTTTTTCGGTTTAAGAATTTGCACCTTCAGTTTTCAAGGAATGAATTAGGTGCGTAATCGAGGGATGGGTGTATTTGTTACCACCCACACCTCCCACAAGTCTCTGCTCTGTTTGAAATCATTCAAAAGTGCTTTCACGGGTGACAAAATTAACTTGGGCTGTTTCTGGCAGCCATGCAAATGAACAAAAACAAAAGCATCCCCAAAAGAACAGAAAGAATCTTGTTCAGTTTTCCGGCAGGCCAGGCTTTCCCTGTAATGTACATCTCTGCTCCTGTGTCTTCCTGGCTCTTTCCGCAGGCCCTGCTCGCTGATCACCGACAATAGTTCCTGATTTCTGAAATGAATCCAACTGGGCTGCGGATTTTCAACTCGTTGTAGAAAATCACCTCGTTTTTTTTGTATTCCATCACATTTTATTTGTCGGGGGCCCGGATTGTTCAGCGGCACTGTGACACACAGATGAGATTGAAATCTCTTCGGTCGGATCTTAGTTCACCTCAAATGTAACCAAAACCTTTCTGTACCTGCTTCGCTCAGGGAGACCCTTCTGCTGTTAATTGATACCAACTTGGGTTGCTAAGCAACAGCTTGGCAGTCCGTGGTAATTATCCTTACATCACAGGGCTGTCACAGTTCATGCAACAGACAAGGAGCTTCCGAACAGGAGTTGATGGGCACCTGATTTTTGCCCACCCCAGCTGCACTGGGATAAAATCACCGAGCAGCACACGCACGGATACTGCGAAGACAGCGGCTGGCAATAGAGGTCTCTTTTAGGTTTAATGTTCTGTTGCGCCGTTCAGGGTGGCTGCTGGTCACCCTCAGAAACTTCTGTGAGTGAAGCTGTTTGGCCACTCAGTTTCAGCGCTAAGCAGAGTAGGAAGAGCAGTGGATCTTTCCATGAGCACTGTGTTTAAGGCACGTTTGACCCCTTCTTTCTTTTAGCAGCTTTGATCTCCACGTACAGAATGACACTGTCCCCCCAGCAGAGTGGAACTCCAGTAAAAAGAATAATCTGTGAGGTCGTGTCTGTGCCGTGTGTGTGAAGCAGAACCTAGTAAATTGATTTTTAAAATTTTAAGCACTCATATACAGTATCTTATTTGAAAGAAGGTTCATTGCGATCTGCAAGCTAAAGCACAATATGATGTATGTTAATAATCTCATCTTAATCCCATTTAGACACTCAAGAATATCACTCATGCTTTTTTAATAACCTCACCTTTTATCTCTGTCCAACTGTGCGCAAGCAAGGCAGGAAAAGATGATTGAAAGCGGGACTAATTAACTAACCATTCCTGTAACATGACAGGTCCCTCTTGAAGTCAACCACTAGCAAGGCTGAAACTCATTTACACAAGTCAATCTCCTTCCTCCGGAGAAGCCCTCAGAATCCTAAAACATTCCTGAGACTCTGGACCATTAAAGGATTGTTCCAAGCAGCACGTCAATCGCCTTCAGTTCCTGCAGGTCTTAAAAGAAGTTTGCCATTCCTGTATCGGTAAGAGTGGTTGACCAACCTTGTCTCGCCTGGATAGGAAACCACAGGCCTAGTGGCTCAAATTCACAGACAGCACTGAAGACAAGCAAAGCAAAATGTGCCTTTTAGGTCATTACTCAAACTTTACTTCTCATACACACACAAATTGCTGTCACATACACATAAAATGCTCTCTCACTCTCCATTTTACCTCTCACATGCACACACAAAGCGCTCTTACAGTACATTCATTAGTTTAACCTTTCACATACACATGAAATGCACTCACATTCACTAGTTTTGCCTCTCACGTTCACATTGTGAAGGAGTGCAAGGTTAAACTAGTGAATGTGGGAGCGTTTTGTGTGTGTATGAGAGGTAAATTTTGAATAATGGCCTAAACGGCACCTCATAAAAACGCATGTATGTTGTTCCAAACATTTTCCTTTCCCATTTCTTAAAAACAATCAGATCAGTACCTTCTTCATTGCACATGTGTGCCCCACACAGATTTAAAACACGTGGAGGATAGAGGCTCTCTGGAGTTGGGTGGAGCTCCCTCAGAATATTGCGACTCCTCCTGCTTTCAGACTCAACCACAAGCCTAAAATCCTGTCCAGCTGGGCCACAGCGCTGTAGTTTTCTGGCACTAACCGGTAATCTGCAGTAACTCTGCTAATTACTGGCTCAACGGGAGCTGTTTAACAGGTGTTCTCTGCTTTCCTGCTGCTGTTTACAGACATCTGTAAAACCTGCAGAACAGTGGCCTGTCAGGAACGGAGGACTCTTGTTATATAATAACACCCCCTTACACATCCCCTGTCTAGTCCGCCAAAATGTTAAGTATTGGAGCTGAGCAACTGGACAAAAGACATCTGTAAGAATATGACCAGGGAACTTAAAAGTGAATTGTACAGTACCACCGTACAACCGAGCCTGGTATTGCTACCAAGCTCACTGCTGTAGGACTTTCAGTGATGTATTCTTAGATCAAAATGCAAGCACTAAAGGTACTAAAGCATTCAGGAAATGATATACTGTATATAAAGCACTTCGGTGTGGGTCTACAGAACCTGAGCTGTTAATCAAAATCAGGTATCCTCCTTACATTTTCCATTCATAGCTGGGATTTCATACAAGCAATAATGACCCTATTGCAGGGCATTAACTGACAGAAGCAGTGGGAGGCTTGGGTTAGAGGACAGCTGCAATTACACCATAGTCTGCAGTGCCTACTCCCTGCTAATTTTGGCAGTGTGTTATTTTATTGTGATGTTTGATGTAACCATAACAGATCATAGCTCGGTGAGAGGCAATGCAGAACAACCATACTGGTAGCCTATAAGGATACAAAACAAACTGGTGTGCTAGTTGTTTTAATTATCATTATCATCTTCATTATCATCATCAATTGAGCTTCTCAAGCAATAGTTAACCAATTTGTTGCTCTAAGAGTGTGAAATGACATCCCAGCTCCTATCAGCTCTTATCAGTTCTTGCAAATCAGTCAGCACTTTCAGACTGTGTCTTGAATCACAATTTTATATTCTAGCTTTTAATTTTGCTTTACTGTATTTGTAACCTGAACGTTTTTCATCTCTTGGGCTTATATTAAAGTATCTCACGAAGCATTGTGAAAGGAGCTATATAAATGGGGGCGAATATTAAAAGATCATTATTATCACATCCTGAAAGAAAATATAACTTATCCACTGAGTGGCTGAATCTGACCTGTGTGTGAAATAAACACACACCCACACCGATAAACAAGCACACGCAGGTAAAAAATGTGCTGCTTTCCTTTTCACTGGAGAAAAATGAGAAGATGAGTCAGACATGAGGTGCTCTGTGCCCCAGGAGAATGAGCACACAGCTGCGGAGGTGATTAAGGAAGTCACAGAATCAAACATGAGTAAGGTTACATCACCAGCAGTTAAGTCCATCCCAGAAAATCTGGAATCCTGCAGGTTGCAGATTTGCTTTTCATAAGCGATTGAATAACCAGGAAAAACAGATGGCTCCACTTCCTGTCCCAATAATTGGTTCAAGTTCAGATGTTACAGACTGGACCCCACTATTCCTGGCTAAAAGAAAGACACAGGTACTGTAGGTGATGAGGTATATTTCTCCTGCAGCACCATGCAGGCTCTATCTTTGATAAATAAAACCTACAAGTTGTTCTGAATCAAGGCTGATATTTAAAGGCCTTTACATAAATAAACAAATACAGCAATCTCATTTCCTGAGGGTCTCATATCTTCTTGTTTTTGTTCCAACCCAGGAGGTCAATTAACCAAATTATTTTCTTAACTAGATATACTGTACAGTATATACAGCAGGACTTTTCTTAAGATCAGAACATCGGCTTCATTAAATGTACAGTAACTTTATTATCCACACCAGGCACTTTCCCCTGCAACAGAGCTCGCTGTATCACCTGCAAATAAATATCTAACACCACACTCATTCAAGGCCCCTCAGGACAATTCTGGATCACCCAGATGGCATCTTGTACCTCCAGCAACCTTATTTACTGCGTCTCTTGCAGTAAATGCCCAGATTTCTGCATTGGGGAAACAGGAAGAAGACTCGAAAACCGCTTCAGAGAACATGTTAGGGCTGTGGAGATGAAAGATTTCTCAGAGCCTATTGTTTCTCATTTCACCTCTGACGGCCATGATCACACTGATCTCTCCATCTGCATTCTCAAAGCAGGGTTTCTTAACTCCTATAGCAGAAAGACACCAGAAACTAAAATGATCCTGAAACTTGGCTCACACCTTCCCCATTCTCTCAACGACAGACTTGTTTCCTTCTGATTCTCTCTGTTCATTTGTAGGTTTCGTTTCACACCTCCCCTCACCTCTCTCGACCTCGCACCACTTGATTGGCCACCCTGCCTCTCCCCTGCTCCCGCCTCCTCCTCTCTATCCCTTATCTGTGCTGACTGCCCCATCTTTCTTACACCCTAAGAAGGCTCCACAGCTGAAATGTTGTGTTTTCTTTCTTCTCTTTTCAGCGTGGAATAAACCCGTTACTTATTAACAGTAACGGTACCTATAAATCAGCACAGAGCCTGCTCAGGAGTATTGCACTTATTACCTGTCTTAGCCTTGGGATTAGAGGCTGGAATGCAGTCATGAGGGGGTATTCAGCGGGTGTTCCAGTCCCTGTGGCAGCAACAGTCCCTGAGTCATGAATTTTTCAGCACCTCGGCTCACATGTGACGTTCGCCATCCGACTTGGAAAAGTGAGCATCTGCTAGGCTCTGAATGGCTGCTCTGAGTGGCCTTTTAGAGCTAACTAGCAACTTGCCACTTGTGTGTATAACGAGAATCTGCAATTTCCGACAAATTGCAAATAAAGTCTACTGTTGTTGCCGGCCAAGCAAAGAAGGTAGGACTCTAAGGCAATGTCTGATCCATTGCGGCGATGTGGACTTACACCACTCTTATTTTAGATGAGCAAAATTAGCAGAGGTTGCTCTCAGGGACTCTGTAAAACACCATGTCCTAATGGGCCTGTGACACTCTTTCAGTCCAGGCTGATTTATGACACACTTAACTGAGACATGTGCTCAACACTCATCTACTCCCTTTTGCAGTTGTAGTGACTGGAGAACACACCCTGGAAGTGTTCTTTTCCAGGTATTTAGTGGTGCCCTTATAAAATCTGTTACAGAGTCCCGAGAGTCTATAACAACATAAGAAAGGCTCCAGACGATGGCAGGCTGAATCATTCGATAAACAGTCGCTGGTTGGTGCCAGGATCTCCTCCAGCTGTTTCCGGTTAAGGAACCGAGATATTGGCTCCAGCGACACTGCTGGGTGGCTTGTTCCAGGCTCCCACAACTCTGTGTGTAAAGAAGAGCCCCCTGTACTTGGTTTTAAAAGTGCATTCACCTGTGCTCTAAGCTGGTCCGTGTTTCACTGTTGGTTCTGGAGACGTCCACCAGGCGGACCTTCTGAGGGTGTGGGTCTGGTGGCCTCGGGCTCTGCCCTGCTCCAGGTCGAGAAGGCTCAATGCCTTTGACCCGTCAGTGCAGGACACTCTTTTGAGCCCAGTAATGTATCTGGTTGCTCTTCTCTGCACAGATTTAAAGAACAGGATTATTGCTTTTGTAACAGGGTTAGCAAAACTGTTCGTCCTATTCTAAATGATGGGATCAGTTCTAAATGTTCTCGTACGGCCTAGCCTCTTTGTAAAAAAAACTACACAAATAAAAACTGGCATTATTTTAAAAAGTCAATGTTCTTGGCCACCAGAGAACTCATTAAGCTCATTGGTGAGTGACCGGAAGATAAAAGCACAAGCCGAGGATGAGTGAATCATGCCCCGTGATGGACTGGCGTCCAGATCGGGGTGGGTGGGCTGCAGACCCAGGCTGCAGCTCATCGCGGTCCAGCCCAGGAGTGCACTGAGCGGATATGGAGAGTGGATGGATGAGTCAAATGTTTTTCTGTTTGTTTGCGTGGTGATGCCCCGCGCCTCAGTGATTCACCCATGTAATAGGCCTGTGTAGCAGCAGTGTGCTGGTGACACTATGAAACACCAAGCCCAGCAGTACCTACTTCAGGGGTTCAGGACATTTTGCAAAAACCTCAGCCTCAGCCTCACTCTCCCTTGCCCCACAGCTGGAATTGGGCTGGGGCGTTGTTTCGGGGGGGCTGTGGTGTCGTTGAGAAACCCGGGGGAGGGGAGAGTCCACACCTGCCCTGTCCTGCTTCACATCCCTCCCAGCTGCCTCCAGAGGAGGCGCAAAAAGAAGCCGTGTTCAGCTTCCGCCGAGCAAAGATTGATACATCTTCCATCAATCACACCTCTACGGCATTCCTCCTCGGGCTCTCCATACGTTGAAATCCATCTCCTCCTACTGACCAATTTCTGATGCATTTCTCTTTTCTTCCCCGATTCCGACTCAGCCGAGTATTTACATGTTTGTTTCCCATTGGTTACTCCCGGGGAAGGTGGGGTCAGAGGAGCGCTTCAGAAGCGCTTTCTGAATCAAACCGTCGGAGTTTGTGAAAGCGGCTCCCGGCTGAAAGGAGACGACGGAGCGCTAGACGACCGAGCGGCAAAGAAGCAGGCAAGAGACGGTCGGCTCCGACAGCGGGAGCTACTGAAAGGTTTTGTTATCCCCCACCTCCCCAACCAAAAACAAAAGATTTCGAGAAAGTATTCAGGGTTTTCGTTCCCGGGTCCGTACCGTGCACGACGCTCCTGTCCGGGATTTTTCATCCAAGTTTGCCACCCATCAAGGAGAAGTGCTGAAACTTCGCAGGAAATGCGCTTTGACAGAACTAAGACCCAACAGCCGTGACACTGCCCGGGGACACTATGAACGGACGCTTCTCGGCTTGACTGGCTTCAGTGTGTGCACGGAGCGCGGAGTATTATGAGGCAGCATGGCTTGGTGGGATCGCGGGGTTCAAACGCTGTTGACCACAGTGGGGGCATTCGCAGCATTTAGTCTGATGACCATCGCGATCGGCACGGACTACTGGCTGTACTCCAGGGCGTACATATGCAATGCCACCAACATCACCACGGACGAAACTCAGTCGCAGCCCAAGAAAACTAAGGGGGATCTCACACACTCCGGGCTTTGGAGAATCTGCTGTATCGAAGGTATCTCTGGCAGCGTGGGGTTTCTTTTCTTACAAATCCAAAGTCACACACTCAAGAGTACAGAAGAGGGGGGGGGGGGGTTGTTTAAGCGGGCGTGGATGGCCGTGAAACCTGTCTCGCTGTCGTCTGCAGAGCCGTGTAGTTGAATGTAGAGGGTGGGGAGGCAGAGGAAAAGTTACCGGGGAGGAGCGGAATCGAACTGTCTGAGAGAGGATATCGGTGGGAGGGGGATTGGCGTTTTCACAGAAGCGCAGACAGCGAGACACAGGTTATCGAGTTCAGTGTGGAAACGACAAAGAGTTCATTTTCAGGTGTTTTATTTTCTGACCCGGGGTTCTACAGCTGAAAGATAATTGCTAACCTTTTTTTTTCTCCTCATATATTTGTATACAGTGTAGGCTATTACTAGAGAGTAATAAAAAGACTGTTATCCACAGGTTTCTTTACAGAAAAAAAAAGATCGTTTTCTAAAATAATCATTGATATATATAAAAAAAGTATCCAGGGGTGGAAAAATGCGCGTTGTACGAAATATCAGAATCGAACGAACGGAGACGTAACATGCGCTTCATAAACAGTCTGCCTTCATTTAGCTCTTTATTGTATTTGATGCTGTTGCTTGGCAACTGCATCTCTGAAATTGCTATGGAAACATGGGCAAGGTATAAAAATAGACAAGTCTGAAAACGCTTTTTTGTTGTTGTTCTGGGAAAGAAAAAGTAATTTTATGTAGGAGATCACTGAACAGATTTCCGATGTTTTTGTTGTCTTCGTTTTTCTTGCGTTTTCGCTTCTGCTTCGCGTGTTTGTTTTTTTGTACAAGAGTAAGGGTCGGGGCGTAGTTTCCCTACAACTGTGTATTGTTCTGTAAGATAATTCTTCAGTAACTCACAATCTATCACACTTTATTGGAGATACCGACGTTTTGTTTGTAGACACTGTTTTACAATTACTGCAACCTTCTCACTCTCTTTGAAGTCACTTATATTTAAAAAAACGATCACGAAAAAGCACAGCAGACCGACTCTTAGGACTGGTACATTTCCAAAAACATTCAGTTTATTTGTTGTTCACAATTTTTTGAATATTGTTTTCAATAAATAACACAAACAACATACATGGGAATATCATTTCACGTTGCCGAGATCTTGCCTCAAGGGTGGGGCTTCACTGCACTGAGTCACAGGAGCCCCTAACATTAAACAGCAAGGGACATTCTTTGGTGAATTAGTCATTTAGATCGATAAGCCTATTAGTTACTGCTTCTCTATTCAGATTCCCCATTCAGCACCCTGAACCGTCCTACCCCGATTGATAAAATACGACTTTTACACGTCCAGTTTAGGTGTCATTTCGATTCCGTGTAAGTCTTGTGTGCAGTTCTCGTCATCACGGTGCAAAAACGATACTGCTGCTCTGGAATCAGTCCAGAGGAGAGTAACATTCTTGAGTTCAAAGCAACGTCCTGCACTGACCGTGTAACGCAACCGAAGCCTTTTCATCTCCAGCAGACTACGAGGGAACGTGCTGCACGTTTCCAAATTCCGCTTCAGCTCTTGCAAAGTCAAGCCCGTGGATGTCCCCAGGATCAGTAGTGAAAAGCGATCCATAGGACCAGGGGAAATTAAGGGAAAGCGCATTTAAAATGGAGAACCGGAGTCACCGCTGTACACAAAAGGTCGTGGGAGTCTGTAACAAGCCGCTCGGCCATGTTCCAACTCGATAGCCTGTCTTTTTCACAAGAACGAATTGGACGTATTCCTCCGCTAAAAGCGGTCCTACCGTAACAGCCTCCTCTCATTTTATAACAGTTCTTACATTGCTATGTTCGCCTCCTGTGGAGGTGGGGTGGGGGGAACCTTCTTTTGTCCTCAGAATGGTACTGATCTAAACGATTACACCAGTATGCGAACACAAACATGCCCCCCTTCACAACCTCGGAAAGTCTCCTGTACGAGAGAGCAAGTTTCTGTTGCTCGGAATGGGTGCTGCGCCCACAGGTCCTACACGGTGAGCACGCTACCGGCAGGCTGCAGCGATCAGGCGAGACCGCTATCCACGGTCTGTGGTGCTGAACCGCTTCTGTAAACCATTAACATTCCGCCGGCGTGAACACACGGCAGCGGGTTTCACGGCGACGGGGAATTAGACAAGCCGGGGTTGTCCTTTCCCCACTCCTGGAATGTTTCTCTCGACGTATGGTCTTCAACTGTTAGTCATTTTAATTCACATATTCCTTTTTTAACTTACTCCACATGGACAATGGTTCACGATTCCACGCCCCCCCGTTTCCGCGTGAAAATAAGCATTGCTTTCGGTAGAGCCCCAAGTCCAAGCGAGGCCCCCCAAATTGCAACTAAGACTACAAGGTTTTCATGGGGACATGGGGTTTTCAACTCGCAGTGTTTCTTCAATTTACCAAATCACTTAAATGCTGTTAATTTTTATGGCGAGTGCATCTCGCCTAGATACTGACAATACGCCTTACTGCTTATTCAATTTTATTATTTAAGTCTTTACCGGGTTTTCTTTTTTTTCGAGATATTTGATACTGAGAGGCTTTCAAAAGTCCCTAAATGTTCTTTTCGTTTTGCAAGGTTCTCTAGACATTTGTAAGAATGTCATTCATTCAAAAAAACAAGAACGAGGTAGACTTACTGACGATCGGAGATTCACAATTAAACTCCCTTTCTTCTGTTAGTTTTTTTCTGTGAATTTCAAATTTGCATTACAGGTTTCGAATTATTGTTATGTAAGTCTCATATGTTCTCATATGGAACGCAAACGCATATGATTAAAGCACTTAAAGATTTTATATTCTTGCTTTTATTTGGTTCTTTGGTTTTTTTTATAACGCAGTGAAGATTGAACCACAGAGCACAAATATGGCCCAACACGATCTTCAAGTGTGTCTTCATGAAAATAAAAAATCCGTCGACAACGAGGGTGTTCTATGTTAAAAACAGAATTGGTAAAGCGGTAAAATAATTCTAGGTATATTGAAAGGAAAGTCAACTATATCTAGAGAACTACATTTAAACACCATTCAGAAAATAAGACAGAACTAAACTGATTTGTCTCGCACCTTTTCCGGATTTCATTCCTCAATGGCTTTACAATCTAGCAGGTTGCAGCGAAGGTCTGAGTTTCGCCTGATGAAAGACGCTTTTGTTGTTTTGAAAAAGGTTGCCTTGAATGTGCCGGGGGCATTCATCACAATGAAGCGCGCATCCTCGCACTCCTGCTTGGAGGTCACTGTCTCTGAGGCTGAAACGTGTTTGCAATCCGAAGGGACAAAGACGCTCTGTTGTGATAAACAGGCCCGGCTTTCTAAATACTTCCAAATACTTCAACTTGTAAATCCCATCATTGCAAACAGGTTACACGGACAGTGTCTAACTTGCACAACGCTAATACAATTCCTGTAAGTTGTACAGTACGGGCTTGACCAGCTCACACTGAACAGACTATCCCGCATCTACGTATCACTGCGGAGATATGGTGTCCTACAAAACTAAGAAATGCCTCTCAGTCCTCGTCAGTCTCTGTGTGTTTCAGGAGCTTTCAATCTGTCCTTTTGCAGTCAGTGTGACCTGTCACAGTATTTGTACAAAGGTTACCAATGTCTCACGTTGCCCTCAAGCAAGCTGATAAAAGGAAATCTCGCAGACCTGTTGCAATTTGTCTGGATACTCAGATGAGAGGATTTACACAACATGGCACAAAAATAGCCTAACACACTAACAAAGAAGAATATCACTACAGCACATGAGACATCCCAAAACAGAAGAGGAGCTTTAGGGAGCCTCCGTCATCCAGTTGCCAGTACCTTGTTCTGGATGAAGTCTTTATCAAGCTTGTGTCAATGACTCAAGAGCCCAAAGCCTCGCATGAAAGTGACAAAAAACGTGTCTCACATGATTCGCCCTTCAGAAGGAGTGATCTCAGGAAGAGTGTGCACGTACTGCTCCTGCAGCGAGGAACTGGGGTGAAGATAAGTTGTTTCGGGATTTTAACTAACATGGGAAATTGCAAAGATGTTATGTGTGAGTAGTGAGCCGAGGGCAGGACCGTTGACCTAGGCAGACTGACAGATTGGGTGTGAGCCACCACACCGCCCTCCGGCGCCTGATCCCAAGTGAGGGCACTGAATCACTGATTCAGCCTTGTTGGAACGAGCAGCAGAGGGCTGAAGACATGCACCCGGGTGAAGGTGCTGGTCAGGGGGCTCTGGAATGTAGGAAAATGCTTGCGACTGATCTGAGCATTGCAAGCAGTTCTTGTCAGGACGTCCATTCCCCTGTGGAGCCCAAGACACACTTGATGTGTTGATGTATTAGTTCAAGGATGGATAAAAATGATTTCGAGTTGAAAAGAGAAACAGCCATTGCAGTAGAAGTGTCTGTTACCAGCTGTTTTGCTTTTAGACATTCAGCACAAGACCAATGCAAAGGTTAAGGTGTGAGCTTGGCCGCACATCGTGTTAATTGTGTTTCTGGCACAAACCAGCAGTGACTGCAGATTTATGCGGTATAAAGAATACATATCAGCCAGAAAACCATCAGAAACCACAATATTCATGTCCTCAGCAACAGGCAGATCCGTTCGCGTGCTTCACCAGGTGACGGAGGTGGTGTAACCAAGCTCAGCAGAGTGTGCGCTCAGCACCCTAATGTGTGGTGAAAGGACTTGCAATGAAGCCGCCGGGCTTAAGAATCGGAGCCAGGGCACCATTTTTTAAATCGGTCTGTGCAACAGAGGAATGATTTATCCAGGGTGATTTGGTTTGTTAAAAAAAAGTAGGAAAGAAAAAAAATGGGGACTGCCGCTTTGCTATTCCCTTTGGCACTCTACAGGTTTGTGATTAAAATGCAGCAGCTGAAAGGGCAGGGAGGCTTTAATTAGCCAGCAGGCTACAGCTTCCGGCACCGCTCTGCGCTGAAAAGGAGCGATAACAAGCAAACTGTTCTGTGCCAGACCTTGTTTTGAGAGCTTTACACTGAGAGCTACTCACATCTCAAACATGATCTCGCAAAAGGATGTTCTGCCCTCATTGGCCGACGCAACGATTCAGCTGCCAATCAGTCATTTTACGGCCATCTGTAGCTCCGAAAACCACTGAGCGATGAAGTTGGCTCTTGGCTGAAAAATGCCGTTTCCAGCTCGTTCCCAAGTTCTGACGCTCAAGCATAAGCAAGGGGAGCGTGCGCGCACACGCACACAAAGAGATCCCTTTTCCCCGGGGAAAGACAGGTAATCTGGTGTTTTCCATTCGGCTACAGTTGAAAGTCTCACTTCCAGAAACTGTGCCTTTACTGAAATAACCTGTCCTGACAAAGAGAGAGGCAGAGTCTGTCACTTGTATACACACAAGCGGATATGTAGTTATTGCCACCTTGGACCTAAACCAAAGTTTTCAATGCTCACTCAAATTTGAGTCAGTGTTACACTCACGGAGTGTCTAACAGACATTTTTGGAGGAAGGTTAGATCCCAGTCTCGCACACTTCCACTCTCCTACGTATATGAGTCTTCCACCCTGATCTTCCCTTCGCATATCTCTCTTAAACCCCCCCTCCCCCCGATTCCCCGTCTCCACCCCTGGAGCAGCTCCCTCGCTCATTCCTTGCCAGCGGTGGTGGGGGAGGAGGGGTGCAGCTGGGTGAGTCACACCAGATACCCTCTCCATTGCTCTTCCCTCTCTCACATTCATTAGGAGCTTACCGAACTACTGAATTAGAATTCCACTCACACACTCGCACACTGTGAATTAGAATTCCACGTCCGAAACATTGTGTTTTCTTTCTTCTTTTTTTCAGCATGGAATAAACCTATTACTTGTTCCTTTGCAGCCTATGCAAGCTGACGCAGCCCCCCAACTGATCTACTACTGAATTAGAAGTTTACTTAAGTCTCTTTATTCATGTACTGTAGCACGTGGTACTTGAAATAGTTTTAAAATACAGGGCACCCACACACGCGGTATGCCTGCTACTGTAGCTGCAATCCAGATGACACTGAAAGGGTGCCGGCTAATCAGACTTCCCACGGCTGGGATGTGTGTTTTCACAGAGGAAGTGATCCTCTTCAGGGTATTATACACCAGTACAGGCGTCCCAGCAGGGGATGAGCTGACAGGCATGAAAATTTCAAAAGCGATTCACCAGCTGATAGACACTCATCCCTACATACGGCACATAATCACAGCGATGTGTAAAACACTCATTGAAAAAAACAAACAAGCAAACAAACCAAGAGCCTGGCTCTATTGTGTGGATTGTTGCTTTTACCATTAAAATGTATTTTGTGAATGTGAGCCATGCAACGGACAGTTTTTAGTTTTACTTCGAATGCTTTTCTGGAAACCCGTTGAAGGAATAGATGCATTGATTTTGCATGTGGATTAGAAGCTTCAGCTGCTCCAGCCTGGTGGTTTTCAACATTTTAGTAATGAATCAGTTTTAGCGATGAGGCATCTTTGCTGCCTGCTCTCTAACAGTGACGCCATCCTGCTCGGAGCTGAGTGTTATGTATTGATGGTATCAGCCCACCAGGTTGGGGTTTGGTATTAAAAAAGAATGAAGATGTCAAAGGCTTCCTTGGAGACATTATGGAAATCTGATTCTTGGAACAGACCTCAGGTTGCTATGGAGAAGATGTGCTCTGTAATGCACTGTGCAGACAGGCCTGAGGGACCAGAGCCCTTTTCCAATGCGCTGCCATGTCGGTAGATGAGGTTTATTGCTTCACTGTGAGATGCTCGTGCAAAAGGCACCTGACTTCTCATATTACAAAGCTTGGATATCCCAACCGTAAATCATCTGGACAGGACCCTACTTTTTCATTTGATCTCCTAAAAACGGATAAAGTACAGACATTAATAAAACAACAACACAGAAACACTGGACTACATGAACCGCAGTTCCAGCTAGAGCTGGAATTGGAGATGTTCAGCAAACAAGTGCTGGTTATTAATTATTTTTTGTCTCGGTTTTAGGCTGAATGCATTTTTTATTCAAAGATATGAAAAGAATGCACTATTTTATCTGTTTAATTTCCCTGCCAGATTTGCAGGCACAATCTAACTTAAATGTTGTCTCTGAGATGTTTTTATGAGAATGAGAGACACTGAATATATGAAATGTTTCCCCACCTTGTCCCTATCCCTGTCAAGCAAGGGCTGCTGTGTTGCCTGGTCAGTCAAACAGGACGAGCCTTGTGATCTCTATAGAAACTCTGCTCATCATTGCAAGGAATCCAACATGCTCCCAGGCATTCCTGTACAAGGAGAAGATGGAGAACATGAGCCACATGGCTGTGATAAGCAAAGGACAAACCCACTACTCCAGAATGCCAGCCCCCTAAATGTGCCATGGGCTTTCTGAACACTCTCAAGAGTCCTAGTTAGTACTGACATCGTAACTGCCTCATCTTAAACTTTTTAAACTGTTACAGATACCGGCACCCAAAGTCAATTTGTGCAGTGTAATAGTTTATTAAAGTATGTTAAGGAAATATACCACTAGGGACCACAATACAGGCTTTCCTGCTTTCTGTTAAGCATTAAGATCAGCCATTTTCTTAATCATTGCATAGAGTTTCACACCATGAAAGCAGAAAGAAATGTAGCAATTAGGTAACTACATGTAAAGTCTACAAGTACACCAGTAGATCTGTTGCTTGGACTGTTGTGGTTTATACCAGCATGGCAGTTCTCTACGTGATATGGAATATCTTGCAGATTACAAAATGATTCTTGACCAGTAGAGGCACTTGCTTTGAGAAAACAGAGTTCAATGGTGCAGACTTTACCTGTTCAAACCTGGGTTTTGAACTAGCTGGCAGTGACAAAGATTCCCCAGGGACTGGTACACGATCAGCAGAGCACAGCTCCCTCTACACACCAGGCATCTGCGGGCTTGCGTTGATGTCACTGTGTTGCACCTTCGGTCAGCACTAAATTCCCCATAAGGCTCTGCGGGGCTCACCGCATGTCAAAGGAGTGGCTCTGGGAGCTGGACAGGTCAGAGAACAGGTCTGCACCTCCTCGAACTCCCCGCGCAGCACAAGCCCTGCTGGCAGAAAACCAGCACTGGCTGTCATGCATTGGGCTGGTATAAAACACAAAAATAAGAATTATGCAATTCAAAGTCCTTTAAAAAAAATCCAGTATGTAGAACATTCTTGAAGCACACTGAAGCAATTCAAAGAAAGAGATTTTAATATTTATGCTTAATTGAGATCAGTATTGTAATGTATTATTCTATTAAAACTATAAAAAAAACATATTTTTGCCAAAAGCCAAACTATTTTAATGACTATTTTAAAACTATTTTATAACTATTTCAGAGTAACACTATCCAGTTTCAATATATAAGCTCTTACTTTGTCCTGGAACAAATGTCCTTTCTTTCTAAAACGAGTGACTAGACAGGGACGCTTCTGCTCTGTTTTCTTAGACCTATTTTTTTCTAATTAACTTGGTGTTCCTGATTAGATAATAGACCCAATTAAAAGCATGCTGTGCCACGAACATTGTGTCACAGCTAGATGGTTGTTCTTCATTTCACCCCCAGGGTGGGGATATACTGTAGAGCCAGACCTGGCATGGCAGTGACAATCTGAAGGTTTTTTGTGTCCCTTGTGCAATACAATATATTACTGGGATAGGAACTGGGAACCGTACCTCTGACCACTGGGAATGTTCATATTAAAGTGGTAAACACGGAAACTTTGTCTACATTTGCTGTTATGCATATACTGTTTATATATATTTTAAATGTACGTCTATATCTATGTATCAAGGAATATATTTTTAATATATAGGAAGTTGAAAACAGACACACCGTACCAGAATCTGAGACATTCCCTTCACGTTCTGAGTCTTGAGCTTCAATTCCAGCAAGAGAAGCCAGAAACAAAAGGCAGCCGTTTTGCCCATGCAGCCCACTCGGTAGTTAGTCATCCCGCTGTGTCTTGAAAGTCGCCAGGGTGTTCCAGGGCTGCTCCATATTCATACAGACCTTCCCTCCTGTTCTCAGTCTGAGATGCATTTCCCCTTAGCTTTCACGTGTGTCCTCTGGGTCTCGTTTCACTGTTTATCCTGAAGAGCTCCACAGGGACGAGGGTGTTAAATATTTGAATCTGGTCTCCTCATAGTCTTCTGTGCTCTAAAGTACAATATTTAGTTTTTTACTAAAGTAAGACTTTTACACGTTTTTAAACTTTTTAAAGTAAAATATTCAGTTATTTTGGCCTGTCATTCATTCAAATCCAAGAACATACCTGGCTGATTCCAGATCCTGCAAATGTTCAGGAGGAATCTGACACTGTGGCTCTCCTGTGTGTAAATACTCCCCAGCCCCCCTCCCTCCACCCCAGCTGCACCCTTTCTGCAGCTCCCTGGCTCATTCCTCCTCCCTGATGCCTCCTCAGCCTCAGCCTTAGTTCACACTGCAGTTTTAGGAGCACTAACCCCTTACCTGCCGGCTCATTTCTTCGTCATTGGAATCTGACTCAACTACTGAATATTGTTTGAATATTGAGAATCCTGGTGATCAAAACTACTCTTCACCATTTTCTGAATGAGGTTTTACCCGTGCGCTGTACAGTTTGGTCATGACATCCCTTATTTTACATACTATGCTTTTAACTCTATATTCTGGGATTGTCTTTGCATTTGTATTGCTTTCCTACATTATCTGAATGTAGCTGTGTCAACATAAATATCTAAGCCTTTGCCGTACATCATTTCTTCAAAGCTCAGTTTCTCTGCTCTTACTACCTGCATGTAGCACCATGTACTTTTTGAATTTCCTTGAGAGTTCCTAGAGTGTGTACTGATCCTCCTTTTTGCCATCATCTGCAAATTTCACTTGTTTACTAAAAACGCCAGAATGCAGATCACTGACGTTGATTAGCAAATACGAACTGTCCCAATCTGTGCACGACAGAACGTTTTGTTTCTTCCTCTTCATATAAAACACACTTTCAGGAACATTTTCCTTTCTGCCTTTTTTTCTGTTTTTTTTTTAAGCTATTATTTCTCTTCTGTGGGATCTGATTGGTCCCAGTTTTTCGTCCTTGTGAAACTACGTCACCATCAGCAGCAGCAGCACTGTTGCGGTTCTTCATTTTATTATTCTCATTCTTGTTATCACTCCATTCTGAATGTTATGATACAGACGGGCACCTTAGTAATGCAGGGCAGTTATTTCACCTTGTATGTGCTGATTGGAACATTCGGACAGCCTTGTAAGGCAATCTTCCCTGTCCACATCAATTATTTAGCATTAGAGCATATGGTGAATTAGTCTTTGCAGAGGAAAGGCTCTGATTCAGATTACCTATGAAGCAAGCTTTTTTGTGTCTGCCAGGCTGCGCTGAACACGAAGTTAATTAATGTGTAAACGCTTGTGCACATGAAAGCAGAAGAGAAGGACCTGGTTGGGAGGAGAATTAAATCAGAGTGCGCACGTTTTCACACGGCAGCCAGGCTGCTGCTGCCAGGGCCTGGCCTGCTCATTCACAGGCCGAGCCCGTGGAGGTGTCTCACACATTATGTAATCACGCCACGGCCATGTCTGCCGCTGGCTGTGCACAGATAAACACTCGAAGGCTAGCTTCCGGTGAGAAAACAGAGGTTAGCTCTCCGCCGCGCCCAGGAAATTGGACCGTAGTGGTCATAATTAGTGCAGAGAGGGGAGGGAAATGCGGTGTGAGAACTGCAGAACAACACGCTGAACATTTCAGTGGGTTAGCTCTATGGACCAGGTTCGGCTCTGAGTTTCAGTTTGGTAGCCTGGAAGACGGCAATCTTCCTTCTTTTAACGGAAAACGGAAATGTTAAAAAGGCGTGACGTTCTGTAGGTACACAGATGGAAATCTGATTCTGTTGTGCCACTTCTGAGATCGGCTCATGGGCGCTGGGGCTGTAACATTTAAAATGGCCATTTGCAAACTGGTCAATTGCCAAGCATTGTGGGTAATTAATTGCTAGTATGCTCTCAAATACACAAGAACATTGCTAAGTAGTGTTTTTACAGATATAAGTTAAATAAAATGCTAACAACACAACAGTTTGGATCCCTGATGAATTTCTAAATGTTTAATGGTGCACTGGTGCTGGCTTTTCAGAAATGAATACACAAGTGATTGGGAGCAAAAGGGACTGGGAAACGTTTTTGAAGCATGTTGCTGGTGTATTTTTTCAATGGAAGGTCTTCGCCACATTTGTTCCGGCTGTTCTAAATCATAATCGTTCCCAGCGTGAATTTTTAAAGCTCTACAGTACATCGCACACAAATCATTCTCTTTCTGTATTTCAACTCACACATCCTTCCTCCACCCCACCTTCACCTCTGCAGCTGCCCCCTGGTAACTCCACACTCTGCAGGGGGCTCCAGTCCCCTCGTCCTGCACCTCCCTCCCACCTCAAACACAGCTCCAGTAATTCTTGGGTATCGTTATCCCTCTTTCAATACCAGTCAAGCTTTTGCCCTTCCTGGGATTGTCTTTGCGGTCTTGCGTCATGTCTGTGTCTGGACTGTGATGAACACACGGAGAGCAGACAGCTGGAAGATACATTACTACTACTTATATAATAACTTACTACTTATCCAGCCTGGGCTTCGGTGCTGGAGAGGAATCGCACTTCGAGCTGAAAAGGCGGGTGGCAGATGGCATTTTGCGCAACCCCATCGCAGAGGAGCACATGTAGATGTCAGCCCTGCAATTCAGAGCCCCTGTTTATCATAACCAACCTGTCAATACAAAAACATCACCTTAATTCAAAATAAGAAGAAATCAAGAGAAGGTCTAATCTGACATATGCATTCTTGCTTTCAGTGTATATGATGTCATAGTTTGAACGTTTGGATTCCTGTTAGCTGACCTTTACATATTGTACATAGATAATCTCTCTCTATATATATATTGTCAGCATTTATAATTCATAATGCATCCTTAGTGAAACGAAACGGTGAGTATTTTAAACCTGATTAGCATTTTTGTTACTAATGTGATTCGTCACTTCTTGTTTCAAAGAAAATAGTGAATGAGGCATTTTGGGGTGTTTAAAAATAAATCCCTGAGCATATGGGGGATTGGTCACATTAAATTAAACAAGCCAGTGTCTGACAGTAATTACAGAGCAATTACCATGCCAATATTCTAGAATTTTTTCTGGTTCATTAGAGAATGGCTAATTAGGGTTAAGGTTAAAGCAGGGGCTAGAGATGCAAATTACTTGAAAATGCCGTTAATTACTGACTAGTTTAAGGAGATTCTGGACTAATTTAGCACCGTCTTTCAGAAACGGAACACAACGTTTTGAATTTGGTCATTCTTTCTGCTTTTTATTTTTATTTTAGCCTCCTTAATTTACCTTAAGAAAAATGTATATTTGTGTACAGTATGAACAGTTGCATGGGAGGGAATACAGGGATGTTATTATCAAAAGCTTTAATAGCTCCTAATTGGGAGCAGCTAACTGGTGCTTTTGGTGATGGTTGCCTGAAGCACTAACTGCAGGGCCTGTTGAAGGGTTAGGCTGTAAGGAGTTGAATTAATCCTCCCCTCACGACTACAGGAAAGGTGCTGTGAGTGCAGGGATGGACGTGCGATTGCAAGAATTCAGGAAGTGCCGCCCGTGTTCTGCAGACAGAGAGACCTGCATACGGCCCCCTGGTCTGGGCTGACGCAGGCCCAATCCCACTCAGAAAATGTTGTCAGACCAAATACTCGATACTCTTTGGGTGCTAAATGGAGCCGCTGATGCTCAGGGCCCAGAGGAAAAGGGGGAGACTTCAAAAATCCCACAATGAATTTTGACGGTTGCATAGGGAATGGGGAAATTTCTCCCATTCCCATCTCGGATTTATTCCCGGCTACTGCTCTTTTTTAGGCCTAAACAGAGGAAGCTGTTACCGAATCAATCACTTTCCAGAGGACAACGACTACGACACTGACAGCTCTGAATATCTTCTCCGTATGTACCCTGCTTCTTCAGTGTGTGCATGCCCGTTTCTGTCTCATGCTGCTTTTATTTCTGATTTACAGTCCTGTAGTTCTCAGGCATGTTCAATCTCAAGGACATTCTGTAAGCTACATAAAATGCTTGTAACTTGCATTTGTGATCAGTGCAATAATAATGCAATATTTAAACTGGGGGGGTATAGAGGGTGAATATTTTCTGTAGCATATAGGGAGTCTGATTGAGAAAATTATAGCTTTTTACTTTCTCTGCCATTTTTCATTCTTGGAACACCAGACCCTTTAATTAGAAAACAGACTTTTTCAGAGAGAATAGTTGAATGGTGAGGATTTTGCAGTAAAGGGATACTTAGAAATCACTTGAGACGTCGCTCACCGACGTACTGGAACAAAACTACGAGCTGCTGAACAAAGCGCCTTCACAGGCGACTGCAGCACAGTGCAGAAACCTGCGTGTGAGTGAAATCAGTCCTTCAGCCATAAGAACCCAAGTGATTGACAGTGACTTACACACAAAGCCAGTCTCAGTGGGACTCCTTGTGCTCAGGGAATATTCCCCTGCCCTACGAGGCATGCCTGAGCCAAGGCCATGGTCACAACGGAAACAACTGTCCAGTTGCTTAATCCAATTACGCTGGAGTGGGCAGTTTTCTCTGGCAGTTAGTCCACACGGAAAAGCAGCTCCTGTATGTGAATATGACTTCCTTTTCCCAACCACATGCACTACAGCTTCTGTGATCTGCAGGTATAGTTCGTGCCTCCAGTATATTTCCCATCCTCAGCACCATCCTGCTGCTGCTCGGGGGATTGTGTGTGGGAGCTGGGAGAATCTACAGCAACAAGAACAACATCATTCTCAGCGCTGGCATCCTGTTTGTAGCAGCAGGTAAGGAGCAGCATAAAGCCCTCAGCCACTTAAGTGCACATTTGTCTGCTGGTAGCAAAGAGGCAGCAGTCAGACAGTAAGATAACTGCACTCAAAAACCATGAATTGACAATGTTATTACGAGATATTATATCCGTAGTTACTGAGGAGTTTCTTTGTACAATACGGTGGTGTATTAAAAGGGAACATGTTTTGGGATTAAAAAATGGATTGCGTTTCACATTTCTATTAACTGTGTTAATAATATAGAGTTTTATAGAGGATGTATTTGAATATGGGTGATTATAATTTAGAGACAAGCTGTAAAGTCCAAAGTCCAAGCTATAAAGTGCTTTTCTGTGAGTACAGTAAATAGGTGGAATTTTGAAATGCTTTTGCTTTATAATTTCTAAGCATCCATTCTTCTGGTAGGCAGGAAATATGGGTTTAAGAATCTCTCAGGGTACATAAGTTAACAGAAGCTGACTCCGCACTTCAAAGTTATTTTACCAAAGAAACAAAGGAGCCTCATATGGAAATTAATAATCACCATGGAGACACATAGCCAAGAGCTGAATGCTTGTACATTGCTGAGGAGCAAGAACATTCCAAATGAAGACCAGCTGGGTCTGTGGGTGCTGCTTGTGAGGAGTTCAGCAGGCTGACATCCTCCAGATAAAGCAAACAGCAGCGTCACCACATTAGTAACAGGGTGCAAAGTGATAAGCTTATCCCCAAGAACACTGTTCGGCTGCGAATGAGACAGTACAGCAGAACCTAAACAGCAGGGCTGAGGAACTCCAGCCCCCTCTCTGTGTAAGAAAAGTAAGACAAGTGAGTTCCTAATGTGTTCTCTTTGGCCCTGCAAAACCACAAACTCAAACCAGCCTGTGCTCCCCAAACCCTGGCCCTCAGACCGACACCTGTCCCAGAAGCTAGTCTGACTGGCCCCTGTAATAACATCCCGTTGCATTCATGCAATGCAAAACCCTTTTAGCTTAGGTGGAACATACCATAGGGAGCTGGACCCAGGTACAAAAAAATGTTGAGAAAGAGACTGTCTGCCCTGATCCTGCAGGGGCCATCCTGCTGGTTTCACAGGAAGAGGAACGTCCTCAAGGGCTAAAGATAAAGGCAGTGTGGTAGCTCTCTGCCAATTAGTCAAATCATAGATGCGATGAAGTCATCAAGACCCCATCTGGTACGAAAACCCCGTGGTTCCCCAAGACAGAGACAGAGCGTTCTTGCTGACTCAGCCAAGGAAGCTGTTCGGCTATGAGCATGAGAGGAAGGCAGCAGCAGACATTGTAGGAGACGCCCCAGGAAAGGGCAAATGCCTCCTTATCTCATGCTTCAGAAACTCCATTCAGCTACAGACCGTTTCCCTCCTTCCCGTTTCTCTCTGTGCCCAACAGGTCTGAGCAACATCATTGGCATCATCGTCTACATCTCCAGCAACGCGGGAGACCCCAGCGACAAGAAGGATGAGGACAAGAAGAACCAGTACAACTACGGCTGGTCCTTCTACTTCGGGGCCCTGTCCTTCATCGTGGCCGAGGCCATCGGCGTGCTGGCGGTCAACATCTACATCGAGAAGAACAAGGAGATGAGGTTCAAGACCCGCCGGGAGTTCATCAAGACTACCTCCTCCTCTTCCCCGTACTCGAGGATGCCCAGTTACAGGTATCGCCGGAGGAGCTCGCGGTCCAGCTCGCGGTCCACCGAGCCCTCCCCGTCCAGAGAGACCTCCCCCGTGGGCCTGAAGATGGTTGGCTCCGTCCCCATGGGCGACATCTCCATGTACACTCTGACCAGGGATCAATCGAAATCCAGCACCGGAGCCTCCTACAGCCCGGAGCAGGACTCCGGCTTCCTGCAGGTGCACAACTGCTTCCCGAAGGACAAGGACGGGATTAACAGAAGGACGACACCTGTATGAAAGCACGGGAAGACTCGGCTGAGAATATCAGCAAACGAAAAAAAGGAATAAAACAATAACAACAAGAAGCTCCGGATGAAGATGTTATTTTGCAGAGGAGGGCCGAGGACTCAGTGCAAACTGACGTGGGGAGTCAGGATAATGGGTATTAAATGGAAGCAGGAAGATAGCATCTCCTTTCTGGAATGAAGTGTCAACAAACCTGAGTGATGTGCAGGAAAAGAAGTGAAAGGAGATGGTGGTGGGGGGAGGGGGACAATTAGGAGCACCGAGCCTGAACTCATGCATTAAAATACTACACAGGTACTGGGGGAAAGCCATCCGTGCATTTTAAATAGCACTTTGTGAGAAAAAAAAAGATGATAGTTTTCAAAGTACAGTAAAACCAGATTTAGTAGCAATATATTCTGTGATACACAGGAAGCCACAGTGACAACCCCCTGTCCCAGCACACCTTTGAACCTGGAGATTCCTTCTACGGTTTCTGTCATCGATGTTGTTGTTGCTGTTGTTGTGAGTCACGTGTCTGAGTAGATGTTTCTGAAATACCTAAGCCTGCATCGCATAAACTGGTGCTAGTTGAAATGTAGCCGCAAAGCAAAGGCCTCCCACCCCCTCCTCCACCCCCACACACCAAGTTTCCCGCAGGTTCTGTTTTCCTGACGTTTTTCTGGGCTTGCTTCTCCGGCAGTCAGGGAGAAAAGCTGTTTGCTCCGTGCTTTCGGTTCTGCTCCTGCGCTACCTTACCAAGTGTTCCCATCCATACAGCTTCTGCCCAGCTAGCGTCCGCGTCACAGGCACAGAGACCCTGCCATCACACTGGTCTTGTCATCGGATATTTTACACACTGGAACGGGAGCCTCAGATTTCACAACAAAAATTGAACTTATCCTCAAAATCTTATCGTCTAACACGTTGGGTACCTAGAAACGCTCCAAGAATAGGCAGGACTTGACTTATTTTGCTCAGGGAAGGTGTGGTCATGGATTCATTTTCAGGGGGGACAACAACAAACGCAAAACAAAAGTTTTTAAAAGGCTCGTTTTTAAAGAAGAAATTTTACCTTTTTTACACTTTTTTTGTAAATCGCAGAAAGACTGTTACTGTCCTGGCACAGCGATAAGGAGACGCTTTTCTTCTTGCCCTCAGAGTGACCGTGTCTCAGGCTTGGAGTAACGTTTGAAACTGTGCATCGTTCCAAAGCAGAGGTCTTGTAGGCGGCAAACAGTGTTTTTTATGCAGACTCATTTCATATAAATGCCAAAGGCGCTGAGAAATGCAAATGGAAGAGAACCTGATGTTACTTACAGCTTATGTGAACACATCAGCAACCGTAAGAAAGATCACCTTGGTCTAAAAAATAGTCTGTATGAACTTAATAAATGAAGACAACTGACTTTTTCCTGCAGTCAAACAGCATTGAAATTCACATCTTTAGAGTGAAAACCTAATGTTTAAGTACCGTCACATCAAACAGGAAAAAATCAGTACTGAAGGACTCTAATTACAATAGAGTGTGTATTGCTTTCTGAAGGACATTTCGAATGTGTTCGGCACAGTGCAGAAACGAAGGGCTATGAGGAACACTGGCAACAAATTTGTCCCAAAAGGTCTCTCCTCCTTGTGTGTCCAGCATTATTTCATTGTAACATTGTAGTCAGTCATCAGTCAAGGGAGTATCTTGATTTTACAGTGATGCACAGATCAAAATTCTGTATTACTATACTACAGTATTTTATTGTACAGTATTAAACATATTTTCCCGTTTTTCTGGGTGAGTTCCAGAAGGCTCACACCATTCTGCAATTCAGAATCTCTCGTCACTCAATTGAAAAACAGCGGGAGAGAGAGAGAGAGGATTGTGTGAATCCTTTTGTTTCCTGGAGATCAGTGCAATAACTCTGCTGCCAGATCACTGCCTGTTTTAAAGCAGCCCAGTCTTGTCACTTTGATAAAGCCAGCACTGTTGATCCTCAGCATAGCTCCCCACCTCCCCAAGTCTGACCCTGCAGCATGTCTCTTATCTGGCAGATCATTTAGTGTCCGATGGGACCAGTTGTGCGTTTCTCTTCTTCTCTAATCCTTGGCAATACCCAGGAATGTTTGCAGAACTCCTAGGGCACTTAGAGCTACAGAATCTATTTACCAGACCCTGTGCCCCTTGCATTGTCTGCTGCACCATTCCCTGACTCAGCCCTGTAAGGAACCTAGCAGAGCCCAGAGAGCCATGCCAGCACTAATATGGCAATACAATCTGCCGTTTTGCATGGAAAACCAAACAAGACATTCCATTTTTCCCTTTTGCTTTTGTTTCTGAAATGGGTCCATTGACGTGGAGCAGCACCTACTCACACGCAAATGTTACTTTGAAGATCCTCTGCCAGGCGTGACATCTGCCTTGTTTTCACTCATGTCGCTGGGAATTCCATGTAAGAAATTATGGGAATCTTGTGTATGTTAGAGTAAAGCTGGAACAGCTAATTAAGCTAATGAAGATGCCTGCTTTGTTTCGGGGTTTTGTCACAATCTTAATTCCTACACATTTTAGAAAATAGAGATTGGAGAGTTGTGCTTACGTCCCTCTGTTTCTCATACTGCTGTAGCAACAAGCTCATTTTCAGAGGCATTACGCTGGAAACATGCCACAGTTTGAAAAGAGATTTTGTTCTGCAGATTCTTCAGACAACCAGAGCTTGCAAGCTCTATCAGAGTCTCTCCTGTGCCACTGTCTGCCAGTTAAAATCAGTCTGACTGAATCACAAAACGGCAATATTAAGTCAGTCAATGGCGCCCAGTGGTTTATTTAGCTACAGCATCTGACAAACACAAGAAGGATATGCAGGTACCACAACAATTGGCACTGCACACTGGAGTCAAACCCAGGAGCCAGAAACAGGGAGACAGTGTTACTGACCAGTACATCTCCTTGTTGCCCAGCAGCTCTGCTATCACACACGATATAAGCTGGACGAAAGAAGAAACAATCCGAGCCCATCGAGGGCCAGATTTCAAAAGTTGTTTGTCTGCTTCCAAACTTTAAAACCTCAGAGGACTGCAGGTCCCTGTGTGGGTCTCTGATGTGGAGCAGTGGGCAGGAGATCGTCCTCAGTGCTGAGCTGTTTGTCTCACTTACAGACGTTCACAGCATGTTGCAGGAGCAATGGCTATGGTCTTACTTGTGTTAAGGGTAAAGACATGGCCTTATAAAACCAGGATATTTGCAAGAGTAGAGTTCTGCAAAGATCAGCTTGAGAATCAGTATTGAACAGCCTGGTTTGGCAGTGGGGCGGAGATATCGGAGAGTATCACATCTCTTTTGCTGCAGCTTTCTCCTGAGGCTTTCTTTTCTGCAATTCTACTTGAAACAATCCATGTAACCTCATTTTTTCTTCACATCTGAACTGATTCCGTAAGAACTTTTTTTTCTGGCAGAGGAACTGATCGTGCCAATTCTTCCTTGGGGATCTGGCCTGCACAATCGAGCGACTGGGGAGGGCGTCAGGGTGGGGGCTGGCTGTTCACTTGTTCTCTCTGAGGAAATTCCCAGCAGAAAGAAGATGAAATAAAATAAACCAGCCTGAATCCAGACAGTGGAGAGGAGCAGGCAAATGATAACACTAAGAAAACATCAGCCAAGATGAATAAAAATGTCCAATTTTAAGGAGGGTGGAAATTGTGAATGTCAGCACACTGTTTTTTCTTCTTTGCACTGTTAGCTTTGAACTTCCATTCTCCTCCTTAAATGGTTGACATTTACCTGAATGAAGGTTAAATCCCTGGTTTTCTTTCATGTGAAAGAATAATCGCTTTGTGGCTCCCTGCAGCTGTTGCCACCAGCCTTCTCTTTGCCTTTATCGGGGCATGTTAAGCTAATTTCCACTGCGTGCTGAAACTGAGTGTCTTCCCTGAATAAAAGGACAATAGGCAAATAGCAGGTTCTGGAAGCAAAGAGCACAGAACTCCCAGCGGGGTGCAATAACAGTGAATATCTAGGCACTGTGAGAGGCCCAGAGTCTGGAAAATAAACATCACAAAAACGAGGGACCACTGATGACATCTCTCCTGTCCCAGCCAGATCAAAGTGGCAGCACAAAGCCCTAAAACCCAGTGTTTTGATGCCTTTACAAAACCACCACCGTTATCAGACCCAGTCTTTCACTGAGTCACTGTGCTCAGCTCAACATCAAACGCCGGCATCGTTCTCCGCCCTTTGACTGCCAAGAGGGGTGCAGTAGAGAAACAGACACGAACAGAAGACGGCCGCCTCCGGTGGAGGAGATTTACAGACTTTGCTCCAGCTGTGTCTTTTAACCAGGTGTCGTAACCCTGCAGTTTCCCTGAGTTTGCGTCCTTTGCTGAGACTTTTCCCTTCCTGCTCCACTGTGAGCTTCTGCAGCTGCGTGGAGAGGGAGGCTGGGAGACTTCGGCTGTGGACCAGTCTCACTTTGGGGATGGTCACGCCGCAGCTAGGGCAGGAGGAGGAGGTCAAAAATGTTTTTAAAAAAATTATAGGAGTTTTATAACCACTGGACCCGAGCATGAAGCTAAAGGGTGCGAGCTTGAACTTTTGAAGACACTCACGTTCCTTTGGGCTTCTGTGTTCTCAAAAAACAGGTATGTGCAATTCACACGAAGGCCTGCCCTTGCTGCTGTTATGTGCCTGTGTTTTGGAGACCCAGCACAATAGCAGGGCTGATGAGGAGATACAGCAGCTCGCTGTCCCTGTGCTTAATTCCTTTCTCACTGCCTCGCTGCTCACAGCACAGATGAGCGTCTCACGTCTAGCTATTTTCCTCCGTGACAGCGTTTTAACACAGTTCTCACGTTTAATTTACTCTACCGCTGAGGAGCTATTTTCTGTCTTTATAGAGCATCAAGTAAGACGTGATCAGAAAGATTGATTTTTAATTTTTTTTTAAACCTAGGATAAAGAACTTCACATTGTACATACTTGAGACACCGGTATGGGAAATAAACTCCAGGCTTTTATAACCATCTACAACTTAAGCCTCGTTTTTAAAACTAAAACAAAAGATTGGGGGTACTATTTTGTTTTAAGAAGTTATAACTTGAATGATTCAATTATTGTTAAATGTGTCCTTTTTTGTTAGGTTCACTTGGGAGGTGTATTTTTTACGAAAACAAAAATGAGAATTCTATTTTACTGTTTGTAGATTTGTGTATGTTAAGAAGAAAAGCTAATTTGTTTACATGAAGTCTTATTCTAAACAATGTGCCATAGTTGTACATACAGTAGGTAGTTTCTGGTGACAGAGCCATCGCCATGGGAATCTGCAAAATAACTAACACGTGGAATGCACTATATATATTTTTCCCTAAGCCTGTGCAGCATTTATGAAAACAGAACTTCTATTTTGTTGTTGTTACTTACGGTTTATTTTAATTCTCCTTCAGCTGTGTTTGTCAGGTGTGCTGCCACAACGCTCTTCTCTCTTTGAAATCCTGCCCCCACCAGGGGGCGCCAGCCTTTCAGACCCGCTGCCTCCACTCGCAGCGAGTCGCTGTTACTGACCGACCCTTGCTGGTCGGACCTTTTGTGACTGTGTGTGCAATAACGAGGGCGTCGACGGGACCAGAAGGCGCTCGGGATTGTACCCCGAGCAGGTCTAGGGCCCATCTGAGACTGCAGTGCCAGAGTGAGGAACCTCCTGCTGGAGGAAAAGAACTCTGACACGGAAGACAACCCGCAGGGTGGTCCTGAGGGGCCTCGTGACAGCTGTGTTAGAAACGAATCAGACAGAAATGGAAACGTTGATGCGGACAATACTGTCAGTGTTACACTGCAAGCTCAGTACAACGACTAGGAGATTTGTCTTAGGGTTGCTCCAAACAGCACGCTACAACTGTGTTTTTCAGTGTCAGTTTTAGAGGGGGTTAAAAAGACACCCTTCCCACCCTGGAGCAAATGAGGCTGTGTTGACCCTTTGGTGGATGAGAGGTACGTAATTAAAGTGTAGTCGGCTTCTTTCTCCTTGGTTGGTGTCCCTGTCATATCACTATCAAAAAGGTCTCCTTCTTTATGTACTTAATATACTGTACATGTATCTTTGAGTGTAATTTATTTGTTGTTTCTAAGTGTGTACCGAGTAAGACGGAAAGGCCAGTCACTCCCCTTCTTTGTATGAACAAATTAAAAATAAGCAAAGTTGTTCTGAAAAATGTTTCTTGGAGAGTTGCGTTTGAATTGTTTCCACCATACTTTGCCCTTTTCTGAAACATTTTGATTTATCAGAAGACACAGAAACGGTCATTCATTTATAAGGTTTATTTCTTTGACGTAAGAATACAACACCCGGCTGAAATTCCTAACAACTAAACTGGGGGAATGCAAACAGCTCTTATTTTAACCTGTCAAGAACAGTTGGACATTTCAATAAACTTGTTAACAGTGTGGCTTCACGGCGCTCTCCTGAATACAGAACAAGTGCGCACCACCTCTTTCATATCTTTAGCAAAACAGGCCTTTGCAATGAATTCAAACTCAATTTGTTGTATTGATTTGAATATAGACACATGCAGCACAGGCCCATGTAAGGTGGGGAGGTTTAAAAAACGAAGTAGCGGTGGAAAAAAACCCAACCTACTGCGTTATTTTGTTGACAACAGCACAGGGAGGAGGAACTGTGGAGCACACTTGTCCAGGGTTCACACTGAGTATTCCTTTACAGGACATAGCTGGGGGGATAGTCCTGGTCCCGAAAAGCAGCAGCCCAGCAGGTCTTGCAGGTCACCCTGAAGTCATCCATTTATAAAGACTGGGAGCACGTGTGATTTTTGATCGATTTAGTGAGTTAATTGGTTCAATTAAGTCATGAATGGCCATCTGGGGTCCTTGAGGGCTACAAGGTTTTGGAGTTTCCATTTTTAAATTAAATCTGAACTACTTCATTGAACAAATCCCCCCACTTTACTGATCAAAACAAAATTCTACCAATTTAGAAACTGATGATTTCAGGGTGACCCAAAAAATAATGACTGTTGGATTCTGGCTCTGCATGGCCAGGACTGGCCATCTCTGGTGTACAGTTTTAATATCATGACAATATTAAATATGTAAATATGTGTACTCAGTATGTACTCAGAATACATTCTGTGTTGTTCAGGCTATCCTGTTTATCTATAAAGAAACATTATCACTTCAAAATGCTGAAAACCTGGTGAATTAATTCTAGAAGCCCAAAGTGTTTTGGCCATAACTTAATAGCAGCAAAATAACCAATAGGCCAAAGTAAGGTATTAAGACACAGGCACCATCACACACAAAAACAGAGAAGAGCTCTTTTCTGCATGCACAGCACACATAATGCCTGAACTGCATTAGACAGTGGCTTGTTGATCTAACACCAGGTAAATGCCTTGTTTGCAGACAGTAGCAAGATGCATTAATTGCACATAACAAAGTATTTATATCTTAGCGCTGGGATAGTTCCCTGCTAAATGCTGTTTACTCTGAAACAAGGAGGCGCACTGTGAGAACATGTAGACACCAGCCCATATCATACCTTAAGAGCACAGTCCCTCCATTCAGTTCCTTCACCTAGTTGATGGACACTTTTCCAGCTCCCCGTTATCTGCACAATCTGCTTCTCTTCATAATGTGTGCTATCAGATTCCAGAGACGAATGCTGGAAAACAGCTAAAAACTAGCAGATATCTGAACAGCGGTGTTTCTTTTAAAAATTATGCTTGAGGAGGGGCTGCCTAGTGCTTCAACCAGAGAAGGCATTCACTCCAAGCACAGGTTGAGCTCTGTGATGGAGATGTCACAGGTTCAAGCCTAGCTAACTGCCAAGATTCCCCCAGGGAAACAGTGGGCCTTGTGACTTCCTGGGAGGCTCACAGTGATGTCAGTGATGTCCTCCAATCTGAACTGAACCTCCAGCAGTGCTTGCAGTGTCAGATTATGAAGTCGGGCGTGTCTGCTTTACCTCAGTCTCCAGGTTGCATACTGGCCCCACCACTGTGAGCCGAAACGCCGAGACAAGATGGACGTTCCATTTTCTGTGGGCACAAAATAAAACAAAATAAATCAGCAGTTCAACTGAAAACAGCTCATGAAGGAGCTAGACTGCAGGCGCTGAAATAAAAGGCATTTGACAGGATAAGAGTACAGACAGATTAAATGGAACAGGAAACATCCCTAAATATAATCACGCTTCACATATACTGTACAGCTTTTAACAGAAGTGAAAGTGACGTGAGAATCATTATTTAGACTGGGTAGCAAACAATAAAAAAAAGGAATTGTTTTCCACTGCTCTCTGAGTCGGCCAGCTTGTCTTACACAGTATATATCTATCTAAAAGCAGAGCACAAACAGTCACAAGGCCGGTCGCGGTGCCTCATCAAACTCAGCAAAGCAAAAGTCATTTGGCCTGCGGTTGCCATCTCCTCTGTGCACCCAGGCTCACTTTCCCTCACAGCAGGACCCCTGAAAGAGAGCTGTCTCACCCTGTGTTAACCAAGTGCTCTCTGTCTGAGCAGACCCCCCTGGGCTCGGGGGCTGCACGGCAGCTGTCCGCAGAGGTGGCCGGGCACAGCAGGAGGGGTCACTCCCAGCTGGCTTTCTAGGTCGCAGCTGCTCCTCAGGGGATCCCAAAGACAGAGGCATGTCATTGCGGAATGCCAGCAGGGCCCCATGCATGGTCATCTTAAACACTCCCTTTATAATAATGACAGCAGCGACCTGTTAAAAAAATGCAAAATATGTATTAGCATTATTGTACCTCAATTGTATATGAATAAAAAGAATCAAATATGCAACTTTTGTATGTACTGCCTGTAGCCATCTACCGTACAGAAATAGGAAGTCTTTTAAAATTAAGCATTTACTAGGAATTAGGCAATTGTGAATATTATGCAGCTCTGGCTGTATCACAGTGCTACGAAAGCAGAACTACGTAACAAGACTTCTAATTCTGCCTCATGCATATAAGGTCAAAGTTAGCAGCGGTTTGCCTTTTATATGGCTCTTCCTCACAGTGCTACGAAAGCAGAACTATGAGACAATTCTGCCTCATGCATATAAGGTCAAAGTTAGCAGCAGTTTGCCTTTCATATGGCTCTTCAGCATGGTATATTGTACTTAACCACTGACACAGATGCATATATGGAGGAATGATTTTTCAGGCCCATACCGTCTTTAATGGCAAAGCTCTGAACCATGGGAATGGACATCAATCAGCGCTTGCCATTTTGCAACTCTGACTCTGAGTGCCTAACCAATCTGTCTGTCAGCCGAGTAGACTACATGGCTATGGGCAGTTCCACACATGAAAAGATGGAAGGTGGCACAGAGGTGCAGTGGTCAGCACCGCTGCCTCACAGTGCGAGGGTCCTGGATTCAATTGCGGACCTGCGGTGCTATCTGCGTGGAGTTTACAAGTTCTCCCTGTGTCCGTGTGGATTGCTTGCTCCAGTTTCCACCTACAGTCCAACTACTGTGGTAAGTTAGTAGCCCTGGTGTGGGTGTGTGTCCTGCAATGGACTAGGTGTCTCCTCCAGAGTGCCCTTTGCTTATTGGGATAGGCTCTGACTCCCCCACAGCTCTGAACTGGAATCAGCAGTAAGAAAAAAGGATGGATAGATGAATGGAAAAGGTGGAAAGTGAGCTCCTCAAGGAGAGCTTGTGGGACACGGTCTGTGTGCCTTCAGCAGTACAGCGTCCCAGGGTGCTCCGTGATGGGTGTCCACTGGAGAGGACAGCCGCTCTGTCCCTCACTCACAAGCGCCAGAGCACCAAACCTGAAATCTCCTGACCTTTAAATCCACATTAGCAGACTAAAAACGAGAACAATACAACAACACCATGTGTGCTAGGCAAACTAGAGTCCAGATCTCGACTGCGGACAGCCGTGTTCACCTCTAGTCCCAGGGATCTTCCTTCAGCATTAGAATCCAGGTGTTGCAGGCAAGATTATCTGCATTAACAATTGTACAATGAAACCAAATCATTTACTGTACCATCTTAAAGTTTTGTTAATGGTGCTGTAATTGTTCTTACTGGTAGCTAAATACATACAATCGCACCCTCAGAAGGTCAGTCAAGTATTTCAGAGACACATGAAAGATTACAGAAACGGGAAAATGGCTGCAGTCATATACTGAACAGACCTATATTTAGAACAGCCCATTCCTCCTGCAGCCTCCATCGAAGGCATATCAGGACTGCTTTAACCTACTTGATATGAGACGGCTAAATTTTGCTCGACCTTGTTACAGATGGCCCTAGGGCTTTTGCAGTCTACTTTTGCTGGAGTTAAGTTGTGTGTCTCAAGGAAATAAGGTGCATGGTGTAGATTCCCTCTCCAGACTTTCAGAGCTTTGCATAGATCTGTTTATATCCACACTTACAGAGTAAAAGCATTTTGCTCAAGCCATGATGAAGAGAACTGGGAAAGATAAACTAACAGCATTGCAGTGAGGGAGGGACAGTAATAGATTTTTAAAACAATCTACAATGCCATCAGACCAAAAGCAGCCAAGTTAGCTTATATACAGCATGACATTTTGAAGGGCATCAGAGAAGAGATAACTGTGATTGTGAATGGATGGGTAGATAACCTTTCACACTCCACCTCAACAAATGTGCTCACTGGATTCTGGTCAGCTTTGTATCCCTGTGGTGTGCTGCCATACCTTGGGCAATAGTGCTTTCTATTGAGACTCTCAGTGTCAGCCTGTGGTCTGACTGCAGGTTGGAATTCTAGGAATTCTCATTCCTGGGTCCTTATTTCAGGCAGATGGCCAAGGAATAGGAGGCTGTCTACCCAGAGACATGGGCAGTAAATCTGCTGACTGCAGAAGACCCTTCAGCTACCCAAAAGAGAGAGGGGGGGGTGAAATTGTCTATACGAAAGCTGAAAGAAGGAGGTGGAGAGACGGAGGAAAAGCTCTTCTCCTGAGCTTGCAGAAGGCCCCGGGGGTTGCCTGTATATTCCAGGGTGCCCACATATAGACACAATCACAGGTCAGCACGGAGAGAACATGCACAGTATGGAATCAAGTTGAGGACTCAAGAACTACCAGGCAGCAGTAATTAACAATATACCACTGTGCCACCATAATGTGAAGACAGACAGGTAGTTCTTTGTTTATGTTCCCTTAATTTGCTTGTTTCCAATTTAGTGCTCCTTATAATATATTTCCTCATTTAGAACAGAATAACTCTTACTTTAACATGCTTGGCCACAAAGTCTTAGAGAGTGTATTCTGCGTGTACCCAGTATCGGCCTGTATGCGAAGGAACACATTTTCCCTAACACACTCTTGCTGTTAGCGTTAAGTTGTGTTAAGGCGCTGTCAGAATCGTCATCCCTCCTCTTAAGGGCGCTCCGACCCTTTCGTATTTTAGTTCATTTCGTGCACCTGCCCCCTGTTTAGCCTGACACTATTTAAGCCTGGTGGTCTCACTAGTCCTGGCTCAGCACTGAGGGATGGATGCCCAGCATCCTGACCATCTGAGTCCAGGGCTCAGAGCGCCTGGCCTCGTCACCCTGGTTTTATTCCCTGTTCCTGTTCCGGATCCCATTCCGGATTTTAACCTTGTTTGTCTCGGATGGATCTCCCAGTTCCTGGACTGTGCCCCGGATTCCCCCTCGGACTGTCTGGACTCGTTTGCCCGTGCCACGCCCCCCGAGCGCCGGATCACTGTCGTCACGCTCTCCTGTCTGCCAACCCGTCCTAGCCTGCTGTACCTTCCCTGTTGTCCTTCTCCACTTACTTCCGGATTATACCGTCTGCACAGGGTCCTGAACTACGCCTCGCAGGGACGAGGGTTTAGAAAGCGTGCTATAGAAATGCTTGGTAAGGCGAATAACATTTTGATCAGAGCTCGTCCAATAATGTGGAAAAGCTGGCACTTATTTATGACGTTGAATAAATCAAATAAGCTTCCACCCCATTCACTACCCTCCCCTAACAACAGTCTTCACTTCATGTTTCACATGAAATTGATCGACATTAACGAACATTTCTTCCAAATGACTTTTAGTGCAACTCTATAAGCATCTTATATTGAAACATTTGCTTATTTTAGTTATTAAGGGGTTAAAATCTTTGGCTGAGGATGAACCCCAGAATGCTTCCTCCCTATATACATTCATATTTATGTGAAACTGCTGTGGAATTCATTTTTAATTTACCCATTTCTGAACTGTGCGGCATTTTTCAGGAACGCATTCATTCACATGAATCAAGAACTACCCCTACTGCATTTTAACAGAGATTAAATGGTTCAAGTTGTCATTTGGATTTTTTTTATATTGCATCTCATAAATACAAAATATATATCCCACCAGCATTCCCCAGCTTCTGAATCCAATCTAACTGGGTTTTACCACTGTAATGCATTATGCATTGGGAACCCAGGCTCCAACCACAGTGTGATTACTGTACATAAGTGCTCTGTCTTGTGCACACCTGAGTCGCATATCATTTCAGATTTCATTACTAATCTCAAACAGAAACCTGTAAGTGCAGAAACACTTTGGCATCCCATGTTAAAATCCAAAAGCTCTATTTAAATTGTCACAGGAGTAATTGGGTCAGAAGACTAAGAAAGTAGAGCACAGCTGACAATTTATAAAAAGCACTTCACTACGGAGTGCCCTATGGAGAATATGCTGCAGACCGCAGAAGGCGTGAAGGGCCGCTTGACATTGAGCGAACAGGAAATGTGGAGGACGAAGGACACTGAAAGCAGGTTCGGTTCAGCTCCAGTTGTCCCTCGGAGCAAGAAGACCCTCTGTCTTCTCAGACCCACTCGTCTCTCAACGGCCATGAGTCAAGCCCTGGGGTCCAGAAAGTCAGGGCTCCAAACCCGAGGTGGCCCCCTGACCTCTCCTCACTCTGCAGGGGTCCCTGCGATGTGCTGGGTTAAGCAAGCCTGGGACAGGGTGCAGTCCTTCTTCACACCGGGCCAGGGGGAGCTGTAGGACAGTTTCCACGCACTCGCCACCACATTCCACCACGCTCTCTTCACTGCAATTAACCTGCTATCCCACCACGTCTCCCCTTTGTTCTTCTTAAACCTTTCTACCTGCCCTCTCCATGCTCACCATTGAGTTCAACCCACCTGAGTTTAACCTTTTGCCGCCTGTTTGTCGCACTACTTTTTGGATAACGGACACTGCCTTCACCACCGACTACGGACCTGCCTCATAGACCGGATTCGGTGTTCGGACTCTGCTCTCTGGATAGCGGATCTCCGCCCTCCTTCCTGACCACGGCACTGCTTTCCGATTTGGACTTCGGTAATGGAACACGCACTCTCTCTCACTCCTGCCTCGCGCAGGGTCCGAATCAGCCCCACTGGTATTTGACACAGGTTCCATTCACCAACAATGGAGATGTCTCTTTAAGGGCTGTCATCTTGGTAGGGGAACCTCCCAGACCCCCAGCACCTCATAGCAGTCCTCTACGATTACAATGTCCACAGTTGTATGCTACTACACAGCAATTCCTAGGGTTTACGGAAAAGTGCTGGAGAGACAACTACTAGGATCAGAGGTTAGGGGCACCGGGATGATTTTGAATTTAACACATTCTAGAAGCCAACTTTCTTTTTTACTTACAATAGCAGTTACACAGACAGTCCTTTATCTAACATACTCACCGTGCGTACCAAAGTGTCTTAAACAGAGGCTCAGACTTTCCTGTTTCCCATTTATTTCTACAGCATGAATAGAAACAGCTCTACGTGATGCTATGCCAGAAACTATTTTATAACTGGTGTGACAAGGGTCACATCTTCCCCTTTCACTCCAATAACAACAAGGATGATATAAGGCTCATAGTTTCCCATCTGTTTATCCGTCAAACGTTAAGTGCCTGTAGATCGGAGATCTGAAATGTTCTGTTTAATGAGAAGCTAATTTATGGTAACAAATACACCTCCTGCATCTCTGAGAGCAATGACAGCACGTTTGCATGTCTGCGAAAACCAACAGCTGTTGTTTAGACACAGATTTCTCTGTATAAATAGTTTATAGTAGCATTTAAACTAAGTGCCTGGTGGGAATAAAGTTTAGATTAGGAATGTTAAGAATACTATGATGATGCAATTGAATAAAAGTTCAGTAAATGGGGACAAATCAAGACTGTGAACACAGACTGCACTCTTCAGAACAAAACAGAGCTTTTCACACATTCAGGTTATCCAAGCTATCCTCATAAAGCTCATCAGAAAATAAAATTCGAATGCAACTAAGAAATGCATTAAAAAACTATTATTCCCTTTGTTCCAAAAATTAAGGAGAGAGATATTGCAAAGTGATTTCAAGGAAGGAGAAAAGAAATTCAGACTCAGTCGTTTTCACTTTGCACTAACACAACAACACCAGGAAAATCGAGGCTTTATATTAACTGTAGAAAACTCAGCAACACACAGCAGAAACCTCAAAAACTATGCCCACACTCTTCTCAGCGATTAATGAAGTACTTGTAGTTTAGCAGACGGCCACAGCCCTGTGCTTAACGGGCATGCTGAGAAAACATAGAGACGAAACCTGATAAGTGGACATCCTGACAACCTGACTCACAGCTCACATTAATAGCAGCAGCTACCCGCCCATCACAGGCAGCCAGTGTGGTCATCAACTTTTCTGATATGCATCAACAGCTGTAGTCTGAACCACACTCCTCCTCACTCCATGAGGAGAGAGAGAGGAAAAGAAAACTAGGGCACTGTTTTCTGGCCACTTTTTTTTTTCCTCCCAACGAGCGACAGGGATTTGGAGTGGGCTGAAGCTGCGAGCAGAGGGGACGTGGGAGTGGAGGCTTAAGGAGAGGTCTGCAGAGTCCACAGGCAGAGCGGCGGAGGTGAGGCTGTGAGGCAAGAAAAAAAAAACCCCGCTCCAGTAAGAACCGACAAGCAGAGCCATGCTGGAGGACAAGACCACCAAGGTGAGGATAGCGTTCTTTGTCATCCTTGTCGGGATCTCCGCCATGTTCGCCGCCGTGACGACGGATCACTGGGCGGTTCTGAGCCCGCGGGTCGAGCGCCTCAACACGACGTGCGAAGCGGCTCACTTCGGACTCTGGAGGCTCTGTAAAAAGACCATCTATATGGAGGAGCCGGACCCTAGGGGCAAGGGCTGCGGGCCCATCAGTCTGCCTGGAGGTAAGACCCTTCCGTCTCTGCGCGCTCTGGGCCCCAGGCCCTCCAGGGGTTCTGCACAGAGGTGTGGGGTGACACCGAGGTGCGGGGCCGTGTGAAAGGACAGAGAGAGCGAGGGGCTCTAACCCAGCAGGGCTGCAGGGCTGCTCCAGGAGGAAGGCGCTGTTACAGCGTTAGTTTGGTTTAGTTAGTTAGGTTTGACAGATAAACATCTGGGCACCGCGCCTCTCCCTGTGGGTGTGCTCCTCGCGCCCCGGTCAGAGCCAGCTCGGGCTCTCAGGACCTGGAAACCTCGCTCACGCAGACAAGCGGGATCACTCACTACACCCGGAGTTCGAATTCAAATTCAAATTCCTCCAAGACCAGCTGCAGTACGTACAGTCACATACACTTTATACATAGAAGAGTTGTGGGTATTGTATATGTACATCTATCCATTAGCTTGTCTGTAGCCCAAAATGGGAAAACACTACATTATTGAGAATACCGATCGGACACACAGAATATTCAGATAATCATGGCAATAGCGAAAAACAGTCTTTAAAAATCAGCACTATTAATCCTTTTTAACAAAAAAAAAGCTCCACGCACATTTTAATTAAACTAGTGTTCATGATTTAGACAAAACCAACATCCGTACAAACATGATTTATGCAACTTCAGCCTAACAAAAGAGCAGAGGTCTTCCCTGTTCTTCACACGTGTTGTGCTGTAACATCCCAAGAAAAGTCCTGCGATGACAACTCTGTGCCACCAGTCACAGACAAGCCAGCCCACTGGTCTGCTTGTTAGAAACTGAAACAGGCTCTTCTGCTGAAACAGCGTCTTTTTAACACAGACGGTAAGACAACTCACCACTGAGAGATTTCTGATAGAGAAGGAACCTTAATACCAGAAGAGCAGAGATTCATTTGATGCAAATCATAAAGCAACACACAACCCCAGCTCCTTTTCATCATGAACTACAAGAGTAGACATAGAAATGTTTTGCCTGAAAGATTTATTTGCAAAAGAAAAAAGAAAATGAGGCTCTTCATTGTCACAAGGGCCCCTTTAAATGCACAATTTATGTGCAGTGAACTGAAGCAAGTAATTGTCTGTGTCGGTATGTGTGTTATATGTTTGCAAAACAAGATGGCATGGTACCATGGAAGACAGAGCTCTTAAAAAGGAGCCTGTTTGTATATTTGGCTGACCTGGCTTCCAATATCTGGGTGAGATAAGAGCTGGGAGAGGTCTCTGTTTGCCTAAAAACACTATTTACACACACAGAGCAATAGGTCTCACTTGGCACACTTTTGTAGTAGTGCATCAAAAAAAGAATTATTGCATGAGCAATGGTAAATGTGCACCATTAACCCATCCAATTTGATTGGCAAACAATTGTCTAATAGCTTTTAAGAAAGAAAGAATGGCATTTGCTTTTCTCTCTTCTTCCCTAAGACTTAAGTCTATGGCGTTAAATGCCCCCTGATTGAAAAAGACATGTCTTCATAAAGCAGGGTCTGTTAAAAAAGAGAAATGTGGCCTCAGTTTTTTTTTTTTCATGCAGTGAAGCATTTAACCGCAGCACATATTTGGGAAAAGCTCTCTTCTACCTCCAGCACTTACAGCACCTAGAGAAAAGCCCCCAAACCCAAGGTGGAAAGAAGAGGATCATAAGTGAATATTCAGTGAACTGTGAATATTGTGTCATTCAAAAAATGTTTAAAGATCAACCCTATGTTTCACTGTGTCTCACCTGGGCTGTTTCAAGTAAAGTTGCATTTTTTTTCTTTGAATTACTCGCATCCAGTACCTCAGCTACAACTCCACTGCAATTGCTTCCCGTTTCCCTGCTTGAGTGGGCTGAGGGCTCTTCCTACAGCCGCCGCAGTGTGCCGAATCTGCAGCCGGCCAGCCCTCCCTCAGCGCAGAGCTCCCTCGCTGTGCGTTGAAAAAACGAAGTTAAAGGACATTACACGCACGAGTCTTGTGAGAGATCTGCACACAGAATCCCCTCACAAGTGGAACAGCCAAGGGCTGTGCAGAACAGCTCTGAACTCGTCGCCGCAGAGACAGAAAACCACAGACCCTCATGCTTCTGAGCGTTTCAAAGGCATCCTGCAGGTTCACAATGTGATTTTTCACAGCTTTCTAGCAAAACGGAGACTTCTGCCGTTACATGTTGTTACTAGTCCAATCCTTATCAAGCTATCCCAGTTTTGTGACCTGCTTTGCAACACATAAAAAACATAACGAAAGTCATTCAGCCCTTTTAGTTTGTTTTGGAGTGAGGACAACCTCTCTTTCTAGTGCCCTGCTTTGCCTGCTCCTTCGGTTTTTAATTTGCTTTCCGCAGTCTCCCTTCCTTTCATCGTACTCTGCCACTGGATTGTCTTTGGAGGGTTGAGAGTCTTCACTTTTCCGTTAGCGGCCTGGGGCAGCGCAGTGTGTCGGCTTGCTTAAGCTCGTTCAATGAAACAGACGCAGGGAGAAGCAGCGAGTAGAGACCGAAGAAAATGACAGTGGAACTGATTCAAAAAACCGCCCAATTTAATAAGACAGTGTTAATAAGACAAGGCAGGTGAAAAAGAACAGTTGGGGAAACAGAGAAGCTCTGCATGCTTTGTGCAAAATGTGTGCAATAGGGGTTCCTGTTTTGGAGGTTTCATTTGATGAAAACTATATATAGGCAGCAGTGTAGAATAATGGCTAGGACTCTAGACCCAGATCCAGAAAAGCTATGGGTTCAACATGTGGCGCTGTCACCCCTGAGTGAGGCACATCACTCAGATTGCTTCAGTAAAATGCGCAGCTGTATGAACGGACACAAATGTGAGTTGCTTCGGATATAATCTGGCATGAACAGCTACTGTGCATTAGTGCGTGTTCATGTATGAGCTCCCCGGGGAGCAGAACATTTCTAATCACCCAGAGATCTGGACGGGGCCAGCTGGTATGAGACCACCTTGCGTGCATGAGGCTACAGTGGGCAGGGCTGCCAGGACAGAAATAACCCAGTGCTCTCCAGCGCAGGCTGAAGTTTACTGAGGCACCTTCGCTTTATTAAAAAATAAGCAGAGGTTTTCTTGGGTGCTGTACAACAGTATTGCTTTGCTGTTGTTTTTTACCTGGTATCATAAAGACAGGACGGTTTCGAAATGTCAAAGTCCGCCTGATACAGCGCATGCAGATATCATCAGGGCACTACAGCAGTATCATGGTAGTTTTGGAGCCTAAGAGGGGTCAGGCTGTACTATTTTAGAGCTCTGCTTTTTTTTAAAATAAATCCAGTACGGGTCTATGGGCTCAATACTGACTACAAGATATAACAGCAATTTCTCCAGATGTAGCTTTTAAGGTGAAGAAATTCTGGGCATTTCACTAAAAGAACAATTTGTCAGTTCTGCGTCTGTGTAGGAACAGATGAACTTGAGAAAGGTTATCAATGAGGGGTGGACATGTGGCCAGTTTAGATGGTAATAGCTAAATGACCCAAGGATCTCATACAACTGTTTTTCAGCCTTCAATTTTGCATAAGAAACGAAGCTGAACACAAACAGACTATAAACTAGAGGTTACGGGTTTCCAGGTGAAGTGCTGAGAGAGAGGTGTGTTTGTCTCTCTTTCCGCTGGGAATGGGTTGCCTTTGGCTTGCTTGACTTCGTCCGAGCACTCCTGAGATCCCCTGTCTGCTGAAAGCGAGCATGAAGGACTACTCATTAGTAGCCAGACAGACACAGAGAAAATCTTAATTACATAAACAGTATATATGATTGCAACAACCACATTCATGTACTGTATCTGCAGAAAGGGACTTTGGTTCTTCCTCCAGCATGTGGTTGGATAATTTTAGGCTTCAGTCAATGGCCAGCTGTCCCAATAAAAAGAAGCTGCAGAGCCAAGTTTTTCCCTGAAGTTCCAAACACCAGTGAGTGACAGAGCCATGTGTGCTGGGCTCACATAGCACACATACTTCATGCAGAGCAAGGAGCCCAGCAGGGACTGCTCCCTGTCCGAGGCCCATCCAGCTCACAAACCATTAGAGAAACTAACGTTGAATCCTGTGGAGTCATTTTTTGGTGAAAGACAGTCCAGCCTGGTTCCCCGTATATCAAGAGACACACAGCAAGCACAGTGGGTAAGGACAGAAGGTGCCATCTGTTCTCCCTGTGATTAGAAAAAGAACACCCTCAAGCTCTGTCTACACCTGTTTGCCGGAGTCAAGCTGAAAGCCTTTTAGCTTTGCAGATAGTGCCAACAGGTTAAAACGTTATCATTAAACACATGGCTCCCCTGTGACAATGTTCTGCAACTTGTTTCAGAACCCTGCGCCCTCAATCCCAGCCTGGGCTGTCGCCGAGCTTGCGATTTCATTTGCATTTGACAAAACGGCACCCCAGAAGTGTGACAATTTTAAATACACACCTTTTAATTAAAAGGCATTTAACCAAGCTACTTTTTTCACCTCAACACCAACAAACTTATGAAGACACCTCGGAGTCATCTGCTTGGATAGTTCATGGGATGCTTGTTAGCTGCAGAATGCAAAAGAGATTAAAAATGTGTCTCTTGTTGACAAAAAAGAGTTTACATGGGGTCGGAAAACAGGGGTCAGGAGAAAGCCAGGCTGGGAGAGAAGCACAGAAATGGTATAATACAACAGCTTTTGTCATGTCAACAGCTACAGGATGATGCATGTCCCTTATAAGCCCAGAAGAGCCCTTTATTCTTAGAAGCAATGCCTGCCACACAGTGCCCACGTGGCTGCCTTCTGAGACTCGCTTGGTATTAGCAGAACGTGTTCCAGCTGGATGCCCAGAGAAAACCCCTCAGAATACTCCCCTCTGCACCCATTTTCCACTTCTGACTTGAAATCATTTTGCATTTGCTATGGAAATCAAAACCGAAAGCTCAGAAATAGCTGTTCCTGGGCTAATATCCATGTACACACCATACAACAGCCCCTCCTTCTTAATGTTAAATTCTTCAAGTGCTTCGCATTTCGACAGGGGACAGCATGTGAGCTCAGACATGAGGTGTGCTCACATACTGTAAGTGTAGCGAATCTTACAGTCTGAAAGGTGGCTGTGATTCCACAGTTTTCCAACAAGCATTCGCCTGTGCCGGGAGACCAGTTCTTCAGAGTATTGACTGTGCAAATCTGATGCTTGAAGAAGTGCCTGTTGTTCCAGATCAGATCAGGATGTTCACAGGCTGTTATCATCTTAAAGTACAAATTTAAAAAATACAGGCATTATCATCGATGTAACTGTAACTGCAAGCACACCTTTGGCAGACCTGCATTCCTTTCATGGTGTAGTCCCGTCTTGCACACTGTGTTGTACGGTTACCATATCCTGTTCTTCAAAATAGGCTTTTGATATTGGATGGATAGACCTACTTCAGTAACGGACTGTACGGTAAAAACTAAAAAAAAAAAATTACACTCAATTAATAATTAATTACTATTATCACAGAATACTAGAACTAAAATAAATGACATAATTGCATCATTAAGGACTCATACATTCTGCTCACTGTGGCACAATAAAGGATCAAATGTTGTAGATGAATTGGTCATTTTCCAATGGGATGATAAGAAAAATTGTTCTGAAAGGCCCGAGCCACACAGTATTAAACTGCAGCTTCACGACGGTCAGTGCTATACCCATCTCGTGATGAAAGCTTTCTGTCTGCCGCGGGCTGCTCTCATCTATGCTCCTCAATGGCAAAGCTGTCGCCAAGTGTTAAGATTGGTATTTGTAACTGGGTTAAAATAATTTTAGATTAATCAGGAACCTATCCTGCTCTTCTGCTAACAAGCCTGCTGTGCCACACATGCCTTTCACAATGACCCCGAGTGCCACAGTTACTCAGCCTGCCAGCATGGTGCTCTCCCACGAGGACGCCAACGCCACACTCTTGTTTTCTGTGCAGTCCCACAGGGGGGTGGGAGAACAGTCACCTCACTGAGGGACTTCCCTGCTCACCCAAAGGGAAGCAGTCGTCCCAGACTCCAGATCTCGAGGCTGCAGCTCTGCCTGGCGACTGCAGCAGGTTGAAGAGAGAGTAAAAAGTGGCAGGCTAATCCTCGGAACTGACAAATGCTCGATTCAGTGGATACTAATGGGAACCCTGCAATCAGGCAGAGCATTAGAGTATCACATGCAAGTCCCCTGCCAGCTGACATTAGTAAATAGATTTCCAAGTTCAGAAGGACCACCTGTTTGTTCTGGAAATACACCCGGCGCTGGCCAGAAATGAGCGCAGTGAAAGCTTTACGGTGTCGCGGTTTCCCTTCCTAGAGGCAGCCACGCGCTTCCACACCATGCAGATGAGGTCAGCGGCCCCAGCCTGGGGCTAGTCAGGCTCATTCCGGGCACCGGCCGGTGTGAGACAGTCCGCACACTTTCAATGGGTTTCATGGTCTTGCTTCCCAGTGCTGTGATTCCGAAAGCCCTGGCGACTGTCCATGAAGCCGAAGTGCGATTGCAACACGGATCCCAGGATCTGAACTGGCGCATGGCAGTCTACAGGCATAGAGTGTAAAGTGTCAGGTCAGGTGATTGAGCCTTGGGCACTCTGTGCTGCCCATCTTGTATTATAACCCCATTTAAAAATAGAGACAGTTTAAAAAAGGCAACAGTACCACTTGTATCAAGACAAGAATCCTAAAGGCTTTCACATTAGGCATTTGCAATGCCCCTTAAGAGCAATTCAGACATTTTAATTTTATTGCAGATGGGGAAATTACTAAATGCTTTATTCAGAATGTCCTAAAAACGAAAGGCTATCTGTTCTAACGCATGATTCTAAAAGATTTCTTCTGATAATCAGCATTTTCGTCTTTACACTTCACAACAGAATTGAGAATTGAGAATTGAGGGTTTCCTTTTAGCAATCTATTCCCTGTTTCCTCTGTTTCTGTGGAAAGGCTTTAATTTCTGTCAATCTTTGACGGGTTTTTTCCTAACGGGACAAATTCATATCAACAACAGACTTTCAAATGAAAGGAAATTAACCTGGTCTTAAAATAAACACAAAAGGTCAAAGTTAATAAGCAACCCCAGTGGAACAATTGTGCCTCTCATGCGAAGCTGGCATGCCCTGTCTCTACCCTGTCTTTCACTGCAGACTGTCTGTAGATTATCTTGACTGACAGCATCCGTATCGAGATTCTAAAAAAGCGGAGTTTTAATTAAGAAATAAAACGCAACAAGACAGGCAGTACAGATGAATAATTGACCGCAGCAAGGACTGAGCTTCTCAGTTAATGAACCAACAAGGTCAATTACCTGGCCTCAACGCCTGTCTCGCAGACGTCCTCGGGACATTTCTCCCTTCACAGCAGTGCTCAGAGAAGTTCACTGTGGCGTAGCTTGGAAAAACACAAACCAGAGTGCAGCTAAGCGCAGTAACAGCATAGTAAAAGTGTAGTAAAGGATGACGGCATTTTGCCTTTCCTGAGGGAGCCCTTGGTGTACTTACCTGATATGAGGAACAACAAGAACAAAAGCACGAGAGTGACCTGATCCAAGGCAGCATGGTGGCGCAGGGGTTAGCATTGCGTTGGGTCCCTGGGCTGTTAACTGCGTGGAGTCTGGATGTTAGCATGATGCTCTGGTTGCCTCCCACAGTCCAAAAGACATACTGGAAGATTAATTGGCTTCTGGGTTAACTGGCCCTGGTGTGAGTGTGTGTCCTGTGATGGACTGGCGTCCCATCCAGGGTGTACCCTGCCTTGCACCTGTTGCCTGCTGGGATAGGCTCCGGCCCCCCCCAGGACGCTCCACTCGACAAAGTGGTTAGGAAAGGGAGGGATGGATGACCTTCGAAAGAGTCCACAGTCTTCAAGGTTGGGGGCTCTGGCCTCTCGTCTTACCCGTCTTTATCCAGCCAGAGCAAGACATTTGCATTCTTATCACTGCAGGGCTTGAGCTGCTGTTTCCGCTGATGGAGAGGAAGTGGTGGCTTGTGCATCACACACTGGGCTGGTGCTCATTGCCTGCTGCCCGTGCTCCTGCAGAGCAGCACAGTCCCCTGAAGCCAGAACCACCGAAAAGAAGGGTGCACTCATCCCTCTCCGTTTCATCTCCCATCCTGTGTTTTTTTACTTTTAATTCATTTTCTACTCCTTCTCACTTCATTCAGAAAGTAACCAAGGATGGAAAATAAATACATTTTATGTCTTGAAATCGTGCTTCACATCCTGATTTCAGGTTCAGATATGCACGATTTTTCTTGTTTTGTTCTAATACTATTTCTAATCAGAAATCTGTCTTTTCGATCAGGAATGTACCTACTGTAGATACAAAGCATGTGACATCACGAGAGACATGTTTGGAAACTCCGAATTATAGCGGTTGGCTTTAATAAAGCTCATCAGACAGGTGTGTCAGATATTTCCCCAGTTGTTTGACGATCTGCTGCTTTTCCAGAGCCTTTTAAAAGGAAATCTGAAGAGAAGCAGTAGTCCAGACATTTATTTAGCCATCAAGTAGGGTTGTGGCCAGCGCGAGGGGATTTTGTGTAATGACGGGAAAGGTTGTGTTTCTATTTGTTGTGAAACATTGAAATAAAAAATCACAGTCTTAAAAAAAAACAAATAAGAGAGAATGACAGGAGGGACCCGGAGAGATCGTGCTAGGGGAGAGGAAATGGTCGGCGTGTCACCCTGCAGACCGTCTGTCGGACCGAGCCACAGGCGGTTACCGACACAGAGCCACGAAGACGGCTCCACGCAGCTTGATTTTTGACCTGCCCTCAGGGATCATGTGGAGTCATGCGTTTAGTAATAAAAAGCCTATTCCTGTTTTGCTTGTAGAAAAACAGACACGAACACGATGACATTTATACCCTCTCAAAATAATCGTTTAAAAATAATTTGTATGTTCAACATCAGGCGGAATGAACTCCTCTCCCCTCCTCATCCCTATTCCATATCTGATAACGCAGTGAAAAGCCAGTTGCTAAGTAACCTTTTTTATGATAGAAATCCACAGATTTCGCTTTCCTGCTCTTAAGCGTCTCTACAGTTAGATTGCGATGCCCGGACATCCGAAGTCACACGCCGTGTTTTGCGAATCTACAGTAGGATATGAAGTGAAAAGGCCGGCTCTGTTGATTGGCGAGTCAGCGGTCACTCCGGCAGTCCTCCGTAAAAGGACACTTCTCGTTTTCACTCGTTTGTTCTAAGGTGCTTCAAGGCACTTCGTAAACTTGAGATCTGCCTGAAAGGTTTGAAATTAAATTCAACATAGGAGAGATGGGCGAGGCAGCGAGATACAACACAACAGAAAAGAGCGTGTTGTGGTTCTGCGCTGCTTAATTCACTAATTCACTAGACCCCTGTCCCGGATTGGAAGGGGATAAGCATATCACTCCTCTAGGACTGTCGGGGGTAAAATAATTCCACGCCTCGCAGGCAGTGTAGATTTTTCCAAAGCCTTTTCTTAAAATTAAATATCAGCATGTTGGTCTCTGAAATGCTCTTTCGTAAGCCGCACTGCCTGCCGAATACTTCACCGAGTCTTAGATTTGTTCTTGCTTTCTGCTGCAGAAAAACGGATTAGGAGCATCTCGTTGAGGCCTCCCTCACTCGGTAGCTGAAGGCTGGAGCGGCTGAGCCGGGCTGACAGGGAGCGCTGCTCTGACAGCCTCGGTCGCCGTGAATGCGCTCGACATCTGGGCGAGGCAGATCTGCAGGGAGACCAGGCGAGAATTACGGCTTTCTAGAAACCGACTGAAGCTGCTAAACCGCTTTCTCCGCGACGGGGAATAAAATCTCAGGAGGTGTCGGATTCAGCAGAGGAAGGGCAAAACAGGAAAAAAAAAAGTGGTTGAGACTGTGATGACTAGGCACCACAGAGTCACTGTACTGTATGGCAGCATTCAAGCTAATCAGACTTCATTCACTGGACAGCAAGCTTAGGGGCTAGTTTCTATCCAGAAATAATATCCACAGGCTGTCAGGGTGCAGACCTGCCTCTTCTCACAGAGGTGGGGGTCGATACAGTGTGGGCCCCCCAAAATCAGTACACAGCTGAGAGAAAATCCTGCTTCTTCCCACAACAGAGAGATAAGCTTCTGCACCTCTTCTGTGATATACTGTATACACGTCCTCACCCTCACCAGCAAACCACAAGGAATTCCAGCATAATACATTCAGAACACAGCTCCGTCGCGGGGAGGGCGAGGGGACTGCAAGGCGACCTGCTGCCATTGAAGGCCTATATATTTGTAATTAGAGACAATGGGTGATAATTAGTCAATAAATTATAGTATTGGTAGTGGATAAGTCCACATTCTTACATTAGGCTCAACTTGCAGCAGGCCTGGGTGTATAAAGCGCTTTCATGGTTTTAGTGGCGGCTGGCTTTTGGAAACAATCTGGAATGTCTGGCAGCATCATCCTACTTGAGCTTTCACGCATTCAGATCCCCTGACACACTACCCTTCAGTGTGGGGTCTGTCACAGCTGTGGTGTGTTGGGATGCAGTATGATGTTTTGTCGGTCTTTAGCAAGTATTCCCACGTAGCCAACCAAGATCGGGACGGAAGCAGTTGAGTGTCGGGCTCAGGCTCACCTCGGGTCTCCGCAGGGGTTATCCTATCCCTGTTTCTGCACCTGCCTTCGTGTTTGCTGACGCTGCTCCTAGCATTGCCATCCGTTTTTATCCACAGGCTGAAAGCTGTAAATACGGAAAATCACGCTGAAATCAGTGCTGGTTCAATCACTGTTTCATCATCATGAAAGTGTCCATTTCATTTAGAATCTAGCAAGTCAGTTTAATAGAAACTATACCCCGCGGCACACTTCACTAGTGCATTGCAGACTTTGCCATGTTTATGATATTTCTCTTTCCTTGAGCTTGCTTTTACCTTGTTTCCACTCTGCACTACTCTGCTGTTACCACAGTACACTACCCGACCTTTGGGCAAATCCACAGTTTGTGCACACAATCCCAGTTTATAGCTGCGACCTGCTTCACTAATCACACAACAACGGCTGTAACAGCACCTTCTCCTTCACACTTCAGAGCAAGAATCCATTTGCACTTTTGTGCTTGTTCATCAAAGGTGCCCAATATTAAACAAAATGAAAAAAAGCAGGACTCGTGCTAAACTTGCTGGGCAGAGCAGACGGGTGGTCTGCTTGATGAGGAACAATTCCATGAACATGGTGTTCCAATTTCCACCTAATAAGAAAGAAGTCTATTGTATTTAAAATACATGTCAAACTACAAACTGACCTGATAGATTCAGAAATGCACACACCACCAGAGCTCCACACCATCTTCCAGTCCAGTCAGGAGACGACTCACGGGCAGGATGACTTTCTAGGAAAATTCTCTTCGGAAGTCAAAGCCAGGACCTCACAAGACACCTCAAGGATGAGCAGATTGGACACGACACCAGAACAGGGCTTCTGTCTGCCTTTCTCTCATGCTCTCACAGACTCGGGGGCGTAAAAAATGAAAGGTGTTGCTGTTGAGACACAAAAATGTAATACTCATTGAAGATTTTCTCCCAATTACCAGCTGTACACCCCCTTACTCAGAGAGAACAGGAAAAGCTGCCTTCAGACTTTATAGTGTTACACTTCTCATTTTCACAGTATGCTCATCCCCAATTTTGTATGTGGTTTTAGCATTTTCCCCTAAATGAATATAATTTTTTTCTGAACTGATATTCCTTTTGGTGTCATTTGACATTAAAAACATAAAGAAGAAAAACTACTTTGAAGAATAACGTTTCCCCCACCCGTCAATCTTCCTGCTTCAGTGCAATTCCTTCAGTGTGTGAAGTTCCTCTGAATCAAGTCTTCCTAGGCTTGTTATCCTTTCCCTTCAATGATGTTTTATTCATTAGTTTGTACTCTAATTGCATGGTCTGATTTTTTTCAGCGCAAAAGACTCATGCCCTAGTCAAACTATGCAATGCAGAAATATGTATTCTCAGGAACCACCTTATCCATCTTCTAACTGCTTTATCCAATTAAGGGTTGCAGGGGAGCCGGAGAAACAGACATAAGACAGGGTACACCCTGGACAGGACACTAGCCCATCACAGGGCGCACATACTGTAGATACAGAAACACACTCTCACCAGTACCAATTTCCTACCAGCATGTCTTTAAACTGAGGAAATCCACAAAAACACAGGGAGAACATACAAAGACCTTGCAGTACTCCTGTGCTGCACAAGAACCATATTAGCTTTTTATCTTACTTTAAAATTTGACCTGTTACAAAGGAACACAAGAAAGCCATGCTTGTTCTCTACCGTTACTTGCTCTTTTCTTTGAACATCACCTCCTTCATGAACTGACCAGGCCTGTTCTCGCTCAGAAACGCTGTGCAAGGAACTTGCCGGAAATCGTGCTGCCTCTCCTCTCTCCCCTATGAGTACAGTCTCTGGGGTGGGGGGGAGTCTCTGAAGGGGAGAATGTGATTGTGGAGAAGCGTTCTGCTCTGGGTTAACATGAATATTTGCATAGCAAAGCACTGAAGCTGGAGAGAGGCTGATGATCTTAGCTTTTATCTTGGAGCTGTAAAATGAAAAGTCAGTACAAGAACGTTAATGAAGCCTCATTGCTTGAATGTGCTAATGACCACGAAGGAATGGCCATCTAAACATAAATCTCTATAAAAGAAGGAATTTTAAGATCAAGATCTCAAGTCTTCTCTTTTTTATCCATATTGAATCAAATTTCTACAAAAACTGCCAATAAGAAATGTGTTTGTATTATAATTATTGTTATTATTGTAACTCTTTGCCAAAAGCTTCACAGAATGGTAAAACATATTTGCATGGCAAAACTCTGCACATGGATATGAAATTTTATGGATTTTTTTAATTCTCTCCTACAGCCCAGAACTGCTCTTATTTCAAACACTTCACTTCTGGAGAGGAAGCTGAGCTATTTGAAGTTAAAACTCAAAAAGGTAAGCACACTTCATTTAAAACCTAGCCGTCCAAGACCCTCTCTGGATGATCACTGGTCGTGTGTACACCTGCTTCTGAATTGGGAATAAAGCCCATACAGTTGTACTAAAAATGCATTACAGCAGCTTTTCCACTAGAGCTACTGGAAAATACTCACCAGGGGAGGTCAGTTTCTGGAGAAGGGATGCAATTCCCCGAATTTAATGTTTTCAGCGGCAAGTAAATTACATTAGACAAAGACACACAACAAGGACAGAACTTTTTAAACGATTGGAGCTGGATTCATCTTCCTGTCTCCAATGAAGACAACAACAATTGAAGACAAAGATCATATCCATTATGAACTTACATGGGCTCTAAAGGATTATACAAGAGGCCTAACCCCCTGTGCTGCAAGTCAGGTGCAGAATAATGATGTCTGACAACTGAAACCTCTGCCCTGCCATCTTTTAATCCCAGTATTCACCATTCACAGATTCCCACCTGCCTGGGTGTGCAACTTACATATGAAGCGAATACCAGGCATGTTTGCCGACATGCCATGAAGCCCAACAGTCTAACTCTGGGTGTTGTCATCCCTTACATGCAAATGCTGTCTGTCATAACCGTTGCTGTCATATCAGATTCAGCTGAGGGTGTCATCTTCATGGGTACCATCGCCCAAGCAGCTTGATCTCAATCAACTAAAAACATTTGGTCTTGTTTAACACTCCTTTCAAGACTGGTCTGCCACCTACCCAGCACTCAGACACATTCATTCATTCACATCCAGAAGGAGTCCAGTGGTACCTTACACTGCTTTGGGAGAAACGCAGCTCCAAAACACAGATGGTACAAGTTTAGTTGACAATTTCATCGACACACGTCAGCGTTCATCAGAGGAGCTGCGTTTTTAGTGTCCCTTATGTTTAATGCTTTTCTAAGGTTCGAGCACAGCCTGAGTGTCGCCCCGCCTTTCTGTACAAGTCCCTGGGGAGGTCTGTGAAGCTGGGGGGGGCCTGTGTAGAGCTCTGGCAGGACATCCTGAGAACTGGACCACGCGTCTGAAAGCCTGCCAGAGTCGAATAAAGACAAAGTGACAGGTGATGGGTGGCCATATTAACCTGAGCGGAATTCCCATGGGCTCTTCGTTTCTGTGTTTATGCTCCTTAGACATGGGCAGCTGAACAAACACAATTACTGCAATCATTAAATTAGCACACACCTGGGCCGACAAAAGCCCAGAACCGGAATGAATATCGAGCAAAAAATAAGGCTATAGCCTTTCTAAACCACAGCTCTCCCCCAGTAGGACACTGCGCAGGCATTGGATTTGTGTTTTTTTGAACCGTCACATGGCCGGGCGAGATGCGACCTCTGCACTCTGCTGCCATCTCCAGCAGGCAGGGGATACCCTGAAAGTCACCCCGTTTCCCTTCCGGCCTCTGCTGCACCTTAAGAAGACAAACGATCAAAGGCTGCAAGAACACTATCTCTGTGGCTACCGGGATTTTTTCCCTTGCAGCGCGTCAAAGCAGCTTAAAAACTGAAAGTAATCCGGTCTTTTGTTCTCAAAGCCTCTGCTCTTCCTTTCCCATTCCTGCGCGAATGTGACATAAGCGGCCCGTTGTGGATTAGCGCGACAGGAGATGGCAGGAACGCTTCACACCTCACCGCTCTGCTGTTGCTTCCCGTTCGGCACCTGATGGACCGCTTTTTCTAGAAACAACGCTGAGCTGTCAGGGTGCTAGACGTGTCCAGCCCTGCCCTGTGATCTGTTCTGTGCCTTCTGGAAATGCCCCACACTCCAAACAACTCGCAGCCACCGAGTACCTATCAAACTGTTTGCTTTCCTGTTGATTGTTTAGTTTTATTCTTGAATTTGAGCAGTTGCAGTGTAAGTATTGAGTTAGTACCTTAATAACAAAGCATCTTGATTTATTTAAGTCACTAGCTTGCTTTTACGACTTGCTGGAATGAATGAGTGTTCAATTAACTTGTACGAGGAATCACTGACAAATAATTGCAGCTTAACAGACGTTATTTACACACTGAATAGGCTTGTTTCAGGTACGGAGAGACATTGTGTGTCGCTGAGACAGTGCCACATGTGTTTTACATCTACTGTACAAAGACGTTAGATTGCAGACGCTAGCTTCCATTCTCAATCAACAGCGATTACAAGAACTGTAAAATTTCCTTTTTATTTTAGCGTAGTGATCTTTAAATCTGAGTGTAGAATTTAATGCCTTTTGACTGATGTCTGATGAACAGATATATGTGTTTGCAGTTGCCTTTTCCATTAAAAAGCTGATGTTTTGTTAGAAACAGTAGTAAAAAAAATATTGCTGCATATTGCACTCTACCTCTGCAGCAGGATATTTTTTGCACTCCTTAAAAGACAAGCTAATGGCTTGGACAACTGGACTGTTTGTAAATAATTGCCATCATTGTCCAAAATTGCCTGTCTAATCCACTCACTGTGGAGTGGGCAGTTTTCCCACAGGGAAGATGAGGACATTTGGCTCCTGCATTTTGTGGTACAGTCTGCATTAATAACAGCAATTTATTACAAGCACATTAAATTGTCACACCAATCAAGATGTCATAATAAGACTCTTAGATCACTGCAGATACTCAGGACAAAAGGACCTGTCATGGAAAAAATCAATAAGAATAATAACAGTAATGTTAATCATACCAGAATAATGCAAGTCAAGCCATGATAAAAACACATTGATAAGCATATTGTAAGGGTGCTTGCTCTTTCTAATTGCAGGTTTGTTTTGCGTACATGTATAGTTTTTTACCAGTTTATTCAGCGTGGTTCTCATTTGTCTTTTATCTTTTTCAACCCTTTGTCAAGCCTATACTCCCATACGCTCTCCAAGTCCCTATAGAAGCATAGGAGCAATGAGAACTCCTTGGTGCCGCCCCTTGAGCCTCACTGTGTGTTTGAGTGTCTCAGAGAGGATTCCCTGGCTTCTGAAAACACTCTCGCTAAGCGCTCTGCTTCGGTAGTGGTGTGGAAAGAATCTTTACACATGTGGGGATTATTTCTGGCCACTGTGAGATGTTGAAATATGAGATTGTTTAGAACAGACTTTATGTCACATCGCATAGCTTGCTTGAGGACTAAGAATAGTTCGAATAATAGAATAATAATATTGTCCATCCATTAGGGTTATCAGGACGCTGCTCATTCCTAGTAATGGTCGCAACCAACTAGATCCTACAGCAGAACCAAAGGGCACAAGGCATATATATAGTATATACAATTCTGAACTCTATTTAGAATGAATTGCATGTTCTTGCAATGGTGACCCATTGGCCCTCACAGTGCGTACGCGCACACACACACAGAGGCAATTTAGAGACACCAATTAACCAGCATGTCTTCGACGGATGGATGGAAACCGGAGCATCCAGTGAAAACTCACATTTGCAGGTGGAGAACATGCAGACAGAATGTGCCTCAGCCTGGGATCAAACACAGGTCCCAGGAACCGTGAGGCAGCAGTATTTACCACCATGCAAGAAACATGCAACTCATTCCAAGTGCGATTCAAAACCATATGCATATATAGAATGTCACACCATGGTACATACTATAGTAATAGACAAAACAACCCATCCCAAACACACATAAAAACATAAACAAAACACAGCTTTGTTCTTAATACTGTAAATCTTCCACACTTACTGTCACAATACAGTCGTTCTTTATTACAAGACCTAGTTCACGTCACAGCACATCTCAGCTGGACTCTGCCCTGTGGCACTAGGAGCAGCTGGGTGGAGTGGGAGGCCTGATCCCCACTCAGTCCCTGCGCTTCAGGGACTTGAGCCCTGCAAGACACCCCCCGCTGCACATAACTGCACCCGTCAGGCAGCGAGCTGAGTCAGGCCCGTCCACCCATTTCAATTCAGTTCCGTTCACATGAGGAGAAACGGAATTGGCTTTGTTTTGGGGGCGAGCGCTATTTCAAAAAACTTCACAATCATCTGTGTCACACAGGGCAATAGTTACATTGCCGCAGAAGTGCAACCAAGTTTAAGGAAAGCACACGCAACCCAACACTAAGAGTCTATTGCAGAGAGGGTCAGAGAGACATTTTATGCAAACCTAATAAAGCTGAAAAAATGTAAATATTTGAGAAAAAACAGCAATTAAAATGATCAATCTTGAACACTAGGAAACATTTAAATGCGTGTTGAAGCAGTTTGGAAAAGGCAGTGAGTTCATAAAAAGGTGGGCAAAACTTAAAACTCTACCCCCGTCTTTCTCTTTAGAGTATAGCATATCTGCTGCAGCCATCTCGATCATCAGTGTGGGATTCATGATTCTGGGAACCATCTGCATCCTGATTTCCTTTAAGAAAGGCATGGACTATCTCCTGAAGCCTGCCGGCATGTTCTTCACATTTGCAGGTAAGGAAAAAAAGGAGAGGCTCCTTAAAAATGGCAGTAGGTTTTGCAATTGTCTTTCAACATGAATAAGTTTGTACAGAACCACAGGGGCTTCTTGGAGCACTGAGGCTCAGGAAGCACAAGCACAGAGATACGGTCTGGGTGGAATAAGGCCAGAAGGCCCCTTTTGCTCTGTGGCGATCTCCTCCCAGACAGCCCATTTCCAGACCTATGTCACCAACCCTTAATAATCTCATTTACCTTAATTATTTAAAAGACCCATAACTGTATATGGACTCTGCTGCTGCCGGTCTCTTCCGTGTTGAAGGATTAGCTGGAGCGCAGAAGAGTCAAGGGTACTGATTCAGTCCTCCTGTTTCAGGACTCTTTCTGCTGAGCACTTCCTTTCCTGGCCCAGCTATCAGCTCAATTAGTCAAGACTAGCTTGATCTTCAGCCACCGACTGGCAGCTCGAACAAACCCTGCAGGCATGTGGCTCTCCAAAGCCACGGCTAGACTTTACCCACCTTCAAAGAAACAAAAGGAAACCCTTACAAAGGTGTGAGGTTCCTTGTACAGCACTAACAATACTGCTTGTGCAGGCTGAGAACAATTTCTCTTTTGAAGCAAATCCCCTTGAAGCAAGTCACCATCCCCTATACTGGGAGAGCTCTGACTTGTAGTCTCTATATGACTCTCTTAATCCCTGGAGCAGCTGGGAAAAGTGGTCATTTAAGCCCAATAATCGAGAAACACTAAAAGAGCCCTTCCAGGCTGTCCACACTGCTGTGCAGTGAGTGTATCCTGACCATACAGAAGAAGAGGAGGGCCTCCATTCGCCTCCTTTCGCCCAGCTCCCCAGGCACTCCTGGGACAGGGACGGGATGGGCCGTGCAGCCGGCTCAGGGAGCACGGATTCCGAGCAGGACGAAGTGCTTCGGCAGCGATCTGTAGCAGCGCAGTGCCAGAACAGCCTTGTCAATAATTTGGAAGGAACCCGCAGGCAGAGAGGGCTCTGACAAGCGCGGCTCTCGCAATCACACGAGCGCGTAGAGCGCCCCCAGGGCCTCTGGCTGCGGCTCAGCGGTAGGACCGCTGAGCTCCGCTTGGGATCGGGCGGAAAGAAGGGATAGCCGGAGGGAGATTCCTGGGCTCTGACAGCACACTTCAGCTCCCTCCGCCTGAGTCAGAGAGCTTCCTTCTGGCCTGACTTTGCACTCCTACAGAATCACTGGCTCTCATTCCATCTGAGTACTCTGTTGCCCTAATTAAACACATTATTTTACTTAGTTTACTTAATTAGTCAAAATTTCAATGTTTCTTCCAAGGCTTTGCCAACAGATACAGTAAGCGAAGGATGCCTTGAAAACCGGGAACGCTGCACGCGCTAAGAAAATGGAACATATCCAGAAATCAAATTTATATCATGAACGACTAATACTTTAATAATTAATACTTATCATAGTTAATGATATCTTTTTATATCTGCAGTTGCATCCACAGAGAAAATAAGCAATCAGAAGGTAAAGAAATAAACGTTCAGTGTGCAAAGGGTCTCAAAGAGAGAGGGGGATAATTATGGGCGAGAATATTAATTAGCCCTTGCAGTATCACAGCCATCTGTCCACCTCCCAAGATCATCTCCCTCATTCGAGATTTCACGCCGAGTTTTTATCCGTGTCAAACCCGCCGCAGACACCGGGAGTCTGGGCGTGCCCCTGCGCTCTCGAGAACAAGCCACGCACACGCGTCTGTCTCGTCTCCGCAGGCCTGTGCACCATCATCTCCGTGGAGGTGATGCGCCAGTCCGTGAAGCGCATGATCGCCAGCGACGAGACCATCTGGATCGACTACTACTACTCCTGGTCCTTCGCCTGCGCCTGCGCCGCCTTCGTCCTCCTCTTCCTCAGCGGCATCGCGCTGCTGCTCATCTCCATGCCGCAGATGCCGCGGAACCCCTGGGAGACCTGCATGGACGCGGAGCCCGAGCCCATCGAGTAGAACCCCGGCCCGGGGCGCCGGCACCGACACCGACACCCGCTTTCAGAAGAGTAGTAGAACCATCAGCCCGAATCCCAACGCATGTCAGTCAGGAAGAGGCGGAGAAGGGTCAAGTGTTTCTCAAACTCGAGAAATGCTCCACATTTCGCTTGGCCGGATGTTACACTTTGTAAGCGTTGAACTTGTATGAGTTGTTTTGTTTTTTTTGTACATCCATTTATAATGAAAACGAGCTTTTTTTTTTCTTGTTCTTCTTCTCGTGATTAAAGTGTGCTTATAAGTATCGCGCTCGAACAGCAATCCACCTGACCGCTTCACAGGTGATTGGTGTTCAGATGTTGTGTGCGCAATCCTTAAATTACACAAGTACAGTAAGGGCTCAGTGAAATTGCGATGTAGGCCCACCTACAGAGGGGCCGGGAATGATGTTATGTACTGCAGAGTCACAGGGAAAACCAATGTCTTTCCCCACAGTTGTGTTTTTCAGAAAGGTCTCTTGATACCTTCGGCAAAATTGTCTTAAGAACTTCAGAATGGTGGCAAGCGACAGGAGGCCATGTGGTTCGTCTCACCTCTTTGGTAATTAATAGTTAATAGATCCCAGGATCTCCTCTACCTGATTCTTTGAAGAAGCCAGGGTATCGGCTTCAACACCACGGCTGGGGGAGCTTGTTCCACACTCCCACCACCCTTTGCGTGAAGCAGTGTCTTCTGGTCTCGGTCATACCACTAGAAAGAGCACCTACTGTATAACGTCCCATTTCAAGGTAAAACCAAATCAGTGCAGTAAAACCCAGCAAAAACACCGTAAAGATGGCACCGTGGTGAACAACAGCACTGAGAGGAATGCCAGGGATTCATCCAGGGGAAACGCGAACCGCTCGCAGCTGTGAGCTGTACACTGTGGGAAGCGCCGGCGGCCAGGAAGATCGCCGTGCGCGTCTGTCCTCGGTTTCGCCTCTAAATCAGTGAATTCGCCGAGGTTCACAGTGAGTTGGGTTTTCACGCATTTGAAAGGACGGGGTGCTGTGGCAGGAAAACGCTGGGTTCGGCTGTACAGCACGTGTGTGAGCCCTGGTGCCGAACCCGCATCCCAGGCAGGGGGCCGGGGTTTTGTTGGACGGTGTTGGGTTGAATGCTAATGACTGCCACACTGAAGATCTGTAAGGCTGGTTTGGACGCAGTTCAGTATCTGCAGGTGCAGATATATTTGGCAGGCGTTTCGGTGGCTTCTAAAAGTTTCTTTTTCAGAAGGAACAAGTAGGCATAATTTCCCCCCTCTTTCCGCGTGAGAAGGGATTACACAATTTGCGGCCAATTCCATTCGCTATTAACACCAGGATTCAGTGAATGCGTTTTTTTTTTTACTATTTTAAAGACGTTCTTTGTAAGTCCTTCGTACATAACAAAAAAACGATCAATCCATCTGGTTTTAAATTTTGTCCCTCGGTTGAAAAACGAATAAAAAAACAGTGCATAATAAAACTAAAGGTTTGTGATTTCTTACAATCGCTGCACTACACAGTTGCGTGTCGGTGTTCTTCATTGCAACTCTAATTCTCTTTCATTCCGATCACTGACGGAACCACCATCTGTAACAGTCTTCCAGCTCTGACAGAAATGTGTATAAACAGTCTTTAACTGTGAAATCTAAGTGGCGTAATGTGTTTAAGGACTAAGGTTTTTTTTTCCTTCTGTTTTGTCTTCCCTGGCTCAGCAGTTTTACTTGGGAATATTCAGGTATTCACCTGACGTGAGGTGCCTCTATATCCTCACGCTATCCTTGGAAGGGAGATCCGAATTTCGTGTCGTTTTAGGAAGCCCTTCCGACTTCAGACTTTAATGTTACAACTGACACAGGAAACGGCAAGGCTAAAGAAAACAGCTGACAACTATTTCCCACAACTACTTCCCCCCTTATGCTGTAGTACAAAGGCCTATGTCATAACTACTGTAGACAAAAAGACCTGCTGTGGACGTTTAGCGCGTGTATTCATCTCAAACGGAAAAGTGACAAAAATGACGCTGCTCTATGTATTTTTAAATAAAAACACAGAACACTGAATCATTTGCCTGCACTCTTCGATTGTTTGAAAACAGACCCCCCACAGAAAATCGTATGAAAGCCAACTCCTGAGAAATAAGCATAAAAAAGATGTAATATGTATTGCTCGTCTGTAGACTGTGCATTAATGACATCTGTTTTTAAACCGCAAGTAATCGTCCATCAAGCCATTTTCTAATCCGGTTTGTCCAGTACAGGGTCCCGGGGGATCCGGAGGTAAATAACCACACGAGCCCCCGTTATTTCGGGTGATTCGGTTCACTCACTGCCACGACGAACTCGCGGTAAGGGGGCAAACAAACACGAGGCTCGCAGAGGGCGACTTGTGCCTCTTGCAGAATTCGGCTACGCCGCAAAATAAACCTGTGGCAATATTTAAGTAAAAAGAGGAAAGGGAGGGAACGCAGCGGTGACGGGGCTAGTTTGGAAAGCGCTTGAACTGTCTCCGTGTTTGAGAGCCGCGGTTCTCCACCGAGCGCCGCAGCGCTGACCGGCCCGGTCCGTGTCCCTTTCCATTCACTTCATACTCCGAGGACCGCAGGGAAGGAAGACGATTCTCAGCGCTCGTCGGCGCCTGTTGCAATCTTAGATGATCAGCAACAGCAAGTTTGGTGAAGCCCGGGTGCCCCCAGTGAGTTAATGGCAATTTCAGACGCGCCGGCGAGGTTTGTCAGGGAGCGCGGACGGACGGGCGCTGTACCGCCACATGGTAATGAGTCGCGCCACTCCGGTGAGCACACACCTGCTGCGCCCCCTGACCCGCACCCCTCCGTGTGAAAACACTCAGCTACTCCGGGATCTCAACGGACGCCTCTTGCCCTGCCCACCCTACCGGACTTCCATTCGAGTGCAAAAAGCGATACAAAACGAGCGAGTTTTAATCTGCATCTCTCTCCGGCTTTCTGAGATTTCGTGTGGCACGTGTGCCAGTTCATTTTCCGTCGATCATTTCGACATTAAAACGCCATCCGACGCGTTATGTCCTACATATTGTCCCCGAGACTCACTGACTGGAGAAAGCGCGATTCCAGTGCTTGAACATGGAAAAGCACTGCAATGCTTTACGCAACAACGACAACAATAAAAAGGGAAGACAAAAATGCTGCTAAAGCAAGAAGTTAATAGTCAAGCGAATAAAAAAGGGGAAAGGTAACGATCCAATTCGTTTGGCTTTGTTCAGTGCAGTTTAAAACGTCTAAAAGGAACCGCCAACAACGGAAGCGAAGTAGAACCAATACAAGTTTATTCTTACGCCACCGTGCACAAATCGAAATGAAAAAAAATAAAACGGGTGCAATTTCTTGGGGCAAAAAAAAATATTTTCAGTTGAAGAGATTGGAAAGACAGCTTTGAGCTGAACATTGCTGAACACAAGGTTGGTAACTAGGAGCTGGACAAAAAACAAATGCTCCAAATGTTGCCTAGCGCTGCTAATTTAATGTTAGCAGCCGCTGTGCTACGTTTTACCTAGATTTTCACTTCAGTTTTCCTTTTAAACCTTCCTCTTCGGATATTCGGTTGCCACCGTTTCCGGACCGGACCGGAACGACGCAGGAGTCCACTCGAATGGCTCACGAACCTGCTGAAAAAGAGCTGCCAGACACATGGGAGTTTGAGCATTTCATTTCGACTACCGGGGACATTCAGCTACGCCATAAAACAGCGGCCTTGTAGGTTTTCGTAACGAAAAAAATAATATGGTTCTATCAATTTAATTATAAAAAAATGGAGTACTAAACAGTATATAGCCTTTATAAGCTGTTCAGAATACAAAATCAAATGAAATTAAGTGTATTTCTTTTTTAGATAGGATTCACGGAGCTGGTGTCCATGCACATGGAAGTCAGTTATTTCTCCAGCTGTGAAAGGAAGAGGTTCACTACTCGCACGTGCGACACACAGGCTGCACAGGACGAGACAGAAGTGAATGTACCTCAATGCAGGGTCAGCCACTCCAGCAAGGGGAAGACCTTTGTCAGACGGTTTTTAAAGCTTACAGCCTGACTTTAAAAACAACAGCATTATTCTACAGGAAGAGCAATTAAATGTGATTGAGGTTTAATAAGGACAGGACACGCAGTCTAGGTCTGTGCATTTGAATATCTACTATAACAGCAGCAGCAGCAGCATCTTCAGTAAATAAAGGTAAATAAAGTAAAATGACGTCTTTTAAATTAATTCATGTAAAAGGGGCCTAAAAAGAGCCCCCCACCACCACCCTTCAGCTATCTCAGACACACCAAGATCTTGTATCTGCAGGTCAGTATGAACTGACGTGTTGTTTTCGCCAATCTATAGAAATGTAATAAGTCAAATGGCCTTGGTCATAATGGGTTCTGAGTTTCCAGACAAAGAGCAGTTTTAAGGAAGGAGTATGCATCTCGACCTGGTGGAAATATCCGAGCGACCATTATAAGTAGCATAAATGAAAATGAAAACATTAATTATAATGTAACATACCACCAGCAATGTACACTGTCCATGAAGTCAACAGCTAAAAAGCTACACACTGTGAGTGGGTAAATAAAGAATAATCAAGTATTCTGTTAGAAACCTAAATCAGTCATCTGTTAAGATTTTAAAACCGATTAATGTCCTGAGCATGTCAGGGAGCAACGTCTAACCAAATCTTACACAACTCAAAAGACATTTTTCATCAGCATATAAATCAGTAAAATACTAGTGTTCCATTTTTATAATGTCACAGTTTAATGTAAACATCAAATAATATATCAATTTTTTATTTTCTAGGAAAAAAAACTAAAATGCTGCACAAATCTATATACCATCTGAGAATGAAAAAAAGGCCAGGTTACATTTATACATGCATAGAGGGAAAAGTACAAATTTCACAAATATTGTAGATCACTGAAACTACAAAGCACCCATAATCTTCATGTTCCAGGCTTAATTTTAAAACCTACGCAAAAACGTAACCTCACAGCTTTCATTTCTGAAAAACAGAGTGACTTTGAAATAAAAAAAGCGCGATTCACTTGATTGGTGTTTAATAAATCTGTTTTTCCTTGACTGGTTTGTTCCTGCACAAACAAAGCTTAGTGGGATTTCCAGAACCAAAAAAAAATAATCTTTAAAAAGTTCTTCCTTTCCTGAAAGATTCCTGCAGTGTGAATAAACCCTTCTATTTCAACGGTTAAAAGGGCATCATTTCGTTTAAACAGCGACTACAAAAGTGAGGCTTTGCACCCGTGCCTTCTCCCACGCCCTACGTCCTGGTTAAAAAGAAACACCTACAAAATGTTCAGTATTTACAGATATGTAGCAAGGGTGCACTCGCTGGTCAACACAGCCCAGATGAGAACCAGAACACGGCTCACAAGAAACCACTAGAGCAGTGGCAAACTTCGGAAAGACAGCGGGTTCTCCCAGGTACTGAGTGTTGCTTCAGGGTGCCTGGAATACAGCGAGCTTAGCTGTGTCGCCTTTCGGCTGCTTGCCAAAGCATGAACTGACCAGAAGACACAAAATCTTTCAAATGCAGACTGGATGGCACCGGTGGGATCATTCCACTAGCTTCACGGCTATGCAAATCAGTTGTTTAAGGTCGAAAGGTTGCAGATTAGATATAAAATACTTTAATGGAAAACGAAAATTCATAGCAGAAACAAGCCAGCGCCACATACCTATATTACTTCAAATCGGTGCATTCCGAACGCAAAGCCTTCCCATCATTTAAGGCTCTGCAAGCAAGAATCATGTCGGATAAAAGCCAGACACTCTCCTGTTTCTGACAATCACAATCGCGGTGTTGTTAAACTGCAGAACAGGCAAAACCAAATGAGACTCGACTTCAGCAAGGCCATCTCTCTGCCGAGTAGCAGCTTTCAGTAGTCGATGCATCTCTCAGACTTTGTCTTACCATGCAACTGTGGTTTAACTTAAAAGTTTAAATAAAGCTGGGCCGTTTTCAGTATGACTACAATAAGGATGAATCAAAAAATACTTCTTCTCTAGGCAAACATCTTATTTATATATTTATATACTGTACATACAGAATTATCAGAGTGCCACAGAAGATGGGTTTTCTTGAAACATTTACAAAAACAGCAAAGCCTTAAAAAAAAAAAACGTTTCTTTTTGCTTAGCACAACTGTCATTTCTGTTTTCTGTTGATGGGAGTAGATGTGGTGAAATACTGAAACCTGGTTTGTGCCGAGTAGCTAGAAACACCACAAACAGCAAGATGAATAAAATCCATGCGAGGGGAAAGAGTATGGAAATGTGTTCTACTGCGTGGTAATGTCATGATTATCAAAAGAAGAATGTAAAGACTTGCAAAGTGTTAAAAAATATTAAAAGTGCAACACTGACAGGACCTACATTTTATTAATCCAAACAAAATAAAATGCAACTTGAGAATTCAACTGATAGGGTACTGAGAAACTAGCAAGTACACCTTACAAAACATTACACAAACACATACCATTCCATACCTATTCATTTTAGACTGGTATTTAATTGATTGGACCAAACTAAACGGAGGTACTATTTGTTGGAGTGGATCAAAGCCCAAGAGACAGAGGGAGAAGGAAGTCTTCCAAGCTCTAGGCTAGGGGGCATCTCCAGTCCAGCGCTCCTGACTTGGTGTACAGGAGGTTCTGCATCTCTTGAAATCAGTGGCAGCGCTCTGCTGAACTGAAGAGATGAAGGTTTAACTGCGACGGGATTATCCCTACTTTCTGCTGCCGATGACTAGCAGGCGTGTGGGGAAAACCTGCTGGATTCCTGACCCGAGATCTGGAGCTGGGATCCGAGCAGGGTGTCCCTGCTGGCATTGCGGATCTGTGCCCTGGGCACGCCCCCCACACTTGGGACTGCTGGGAGCTTCCAGCCTGGCCACCGCGATTCAGGAGCTTGGGGGAGGGTTTTCCGAAGACGTCCTTGCCGACCGCAAGGAAGACATTTATAAGGACTAACCAGAAGTTAAGGAGCAGGGCAACAGTATAAGACCACACAAAGTACAGCACAATTCTGTCTTTGTCGACAAAAAATCTAACTGTGCATTATAGTACCACTCTGCCAGGTCACTAAAACACCCTGAAAGCATTTCCAATTAGAACAGATATCAGTTGCAACTATCCGAGCACTACCAGGTGTATCATACAAAGTGTAAAAAAAAGGGGGCTCCAGGCAGATGCTGTAGTCTAATACACTGGCAAGAGACCTGCCTTCCAATTCAACTGCCCATCTATTTAGGAACAGAGGAACATACCCTGCACGACAACCTGAACAAAAACAAGAGGAACAGTAGAGAACTTTGGTCTGGATTTACAGAACACCGAGTCACTTAAATCTCTGATCTGTTAAACATATTGAAAAAATCAGTAACCCTAAAGTCTGGAATTTTCAAAAGGGGCCTGATGTACCTCATTATCCTATGTCGGGGACCCCAGCATGTTTGTTTCTAAAACAATGCCTGGGTGACCAGATGGATTCCTCAACCCCCTTCCTCTCCACTGGTGCCCTAAGAGCTAGCTGTCCTAATGAAGGAGTGCTAGCACTTAAAAGGTGAGTTTCAATATACACGAGCTTCCTCAATGTTCCTCGAAGACTCCTGAGCACAAAGGGTGACAGAAAATGTGAGCAGGGTCTAACACACACACACACACCGAAAGAGAGGAAGACTAGCAAGCCCTGTCCAACGTCCACAGCTGATTCGACCCTTGTGATCTGACACAGGTGGACAAGTGCTGCTGTTGTGCATGAATCCTACAGTATATTGGTGGGAAATAGGTGGGGGAGTTAGACTGATTTCTGGTAGGTTTTGGAGTTGCTGGTGGTTGAGGTGACAAGTCTAATTTGGTTACATCGTGGAAAAGGCTAAAACAATGGCAAGGCTAACACAAAAACGTGGTAAAGCACAATGCAAACTACGGTAAACCAAGAGAGAGCACAGCAAACGCATGGAGAATGAAAGGCAAAATCACAGAAATGCAGAGCATAATTATGCAGACAAATGAGTCATGAGCAAAGGGGCTATTTTTGGTTGTCAAACGCAGCTCGCCATCTCATCTCGCTCTAGTCAGTGGGACCCCGAGCCCCCGAGAGAGCAGGAGCTGCCTTGAGCCACACACGACAGACTACTGGGGGAGGGACGATGGAGGTTATTCGCTAGATGTTAAACTGCATGATAAAACCAAAACACTAGGCAATTACAGTTACTTTAAGACCAATTAAGGACACAGGAGCGGATTTTAAAACGAAAAAAAACGACACCTACGAACAGGTGCCCATCCATGAAGTGATTACAGCTTTGAGTTCGGCCTAGGGAGCCAACCGTGGAGTTGGCAACAGTCTTAAACGCCACTGCAATAAGCTGGAAACCTTCATCTCTTACTTTCAAAATAAGAAAATTAAACTTGAATTCTTGCAAGAAAGACACCTTTGATGTATGTCAAGAAACATGAGCAGTACACCTCCAAAACAGTTTCTCTTCTGTTATTTTGGCTTAACAATATATTTGATTTTCCATGTTGTCTTTTCAAGTCTTTGTTTTCAAATGGTTTATTATCATTTAAGTGAAGACTTTCTTAAATACACTGGAGATTCATCTGTTACAGAAACTCAGCAATGTGTCGTAATGTCAGCGCTAACATGGTACAGGAAATTAAGCATGTGGCATACATTTCACTCCTTTATATGTACAGGTTAGAGAAAAAATTAAGCTACTTCTATACAACTTTTGTGTTTTTGTTTTATTCGGTTAACCACTTGGCTGCCCCCACAATAAAACACAACCTCAACAATAAATGAACTTAACGTTTATCTTTAAAAAAACACGAGCCCAGAAAAATCACTTCCATGATCTCACCTCGAGGGCTGAGTGCAGAGAAAAAGCACAAAGTCAAAGAAAAAGATTGTCCGGCAGCCAAGTGGTCAACCAGTTCTTGTGTGTTTTTGCTTTTTTTATATAGTTTTTTAATATATCATTTTTAATTCACAGATATGTCAAACAGTAAAGGAATTGACAAGACTAATGCAAGTAAAAAATTAAAACGCAAAAATTCTATCTATAAAAACAACTTAAAAAAGCACTTATTGAAAAGTTTTTTTTCGTATTTCCGTTTTTTTCTCTCTCTCATTTTGTGTGTTAATTAATTTGTTACACTTATTTAAAGTAAGAGTAGTATCCGTTGCTACTTGTTGAACTGCCTATGCTGAGCTCCTGTAACAGCGTTAGGGGGTCACTGTTCTTTTTGCCCTGCTCGGGCACAGTTCGGGGCTTGGGGGGCGCCCTCAGAGCACTGGCATACGACATGGTGGGAGGCTTGCTCATGCCAGGGGTCTGGGGCCCCCCCCCGCCTGGGTCAGGGGCCGGCTGCTTCTTGGGCAGGAGCGGGGGGAACTGTCCCAGGTGCTGGAGGGAGCTGAAGTTGAAGGAGCCGGCCAGCTGCGCCGCGCCCTCCGGCTTCACGTGCTCCTCCGCCGAACGCACCGCCTTCGAGGACGCTGCTGTGCGGAGACAAGACGGAGAGAGAGAGAGACGAGGTTACTTCACAGCCTGGGCAGGGAAACGAGAACGCCTGTCCCTCCAAGTGCCTTCTCCCATCCCGTCTGTTGTGAATAACCAGCAGCCGACTGCCCTCGTCATGATCACTTTCATCAAAGCCTTCGCCTCCCTCTCCTCCTGTCTCGAGGAGTCAGCTCTTTAAAACGGTTTTGAAAGACAAGTCACACATTTACATCTACAGATTAAAACAAGAAACTCAGATCCATCTGCATGGATGAGTTAACAGCTAAACCTCTGGAGACCAGGCCTTGGAACGAAGAGCTTTAATAATAAGCAACGCACAACCACTACAGTAAGGGGGTGAAAAACAAGCATCCTGCTGTCAAGAGGCCTGGGAAGTCCCGGTTCTTTTTCTACACTCGGCATCTCTCCATCATCAAGAAGGACAACACCGCGGCTCGCCTGCTACCTAGTCAGCTGACCTGGGTCCCGATCTCTTAGCAGAATGAATAAAACCGCCCAGCCCCATCGGCTACTGACCCACACGATCAATTTTGCAATATTATTACACATGTAATATATAAACACCTCCTGCCACAACGGCCACGGTTTGCTCAAAAGAAAACGGTAGACGACAAAGAAAATGTTCCAAAATTATCATCACGGAACACTCTGACAGTTACAGTAGGTCGCTGGCTTCCCTCCCAAACAGCTAGAAGAGGCCCTGAAACGTTCACTGACTGCTCAGAAATGCAAACTCGGAGCCCAGGAAATCCTGTGCTGTAGATCCTACCCATGAGGTCCCTGTGGGGGACGACGCCGTTGGCTCCATTGCATGGAATGTTCTGGAATGGGAGAGCGGGGCTGCTGCCTGCCCACAGCTCTGCAGACGGGTAGCCATACGAGAGATGGTTGTGGGGGTCCTGGAGCTCCTTGCAGTGTGCGAGGCTGCCCTGGGGTGTGCCCGAATCGTCGGGGAACGGCTGCACAGAGCTGGAGGAGATCCGCCTTTGGTACAGTGGCCTGCCTGGTCCCCGGGGCTCATACTGAAACACAAAAAGGCAAAACCGCATGCCGGCGATTTAGAAAGGACTAGAAACGGCGACTGAGTGAGCTACGAAACCACTGTGGAGGCTTCATCAGGTAACGGAAAACTGTTTCGTGTCTGGCTTTGCAGACAAGCTCCTGCTGTCCAATCAGTGTGCTCTCGCCCCACGGCCAGGATGTGCATGACCTACGAGAGAAAGCAGCACTCGACAGCCCAAACGGGCAATGCTGCATCCTCCCAGTGTGCCTGCTGCGCACTCTGAGATGAATGAGAAGAACACCTAGGCTGGCCACACACAGTATGTGGGTCCAATTGCATTAAGAAAAGGCATGTTTAATGTTCGAGTTTTGGCAATTAAAGCTGCACGCTCTGCAAAGGGGAAATCGATGCTCGCGGTGAGATCACTGCTGTTCTGTATTCATGCCCACAAGACGCTGGATAGCAGCTCCCCCACAACAACTGCCATGCCTTCGGGAGATCATCAACATTGGACTGGAAATCCTTCAAGGTGTCTTAATTACTGAGAAGGGCTATGAGGAAACAGTCAGTGCCTCTAGAGAACCCCTCCGGGGCACTGTCGTGGATTTCACAGCTATAAAAGACGAGTATACCACTGGAGATTTTCATAATCCCTTCCTATTACAGGGACACGAAAGAACAATCTGCATTTCCCAGACAAGGGTATTAAAATGAAGAGTTCAGAATATGCTAGCGTGCAGCAATCTTTTTTGCTGCTTCTTCAGTAATTCAACTCAAAAAACTTAAGACGGAAATTAAAGGAAACATTTTTACAGAGCTTTGTGTCTCACCAGTCTTCTACCAGAAGGCAATACAGATATCACCCAAAATGTCCTTCTTTGTAAACCTGATGACCAGAATTTGCACAATTTGGCCACTTTAAGGCCACTATAATTCCACCATCTTCAAGCTACAAAAAAGTGTTTATTTCACCACAAGCCAACACAAAATCAGACAAATGCACAGTAAAAACACAGAGAGCATCCCTACAGAAAACGTTCATGGATCAATTTTCCCATCTTCCTGCACTGCACTTCCAAGTGTTGTCTTGAGCCAGTGACTCATGGCGAAAGGAAGATGTTCACAAATTGCAAAGCGCTGTCTGAAAAGATTTTACAATTCAGTGTTATCAGCTCCTGCATTTGCAGCAGATAACAGTTCTGCTTTAGAGGGATTTGAAGCTCATGTATTATTAATTTAGTCCCACTGAGCTGCTAACTAACAATTTATCCTTTCTGAGCACCACAGCAGGCTGAGAGAAGCCTGAACAATGTTTGTAACGTGCACAGCTGTTCTTTACCTGTGAGTGACATCTGAAATGGGCACCAGGGTAATGAAACAGACTTGTACAGGTAGAAAACTGGCCAAAGAAAGAACAAAATTATGATGATTCTTCTCTGAAGGTCTAGATCTGCATCTCTACAGAAACAAAACAGGCTCTCTGATATTTACACACTGAAGAGTTACTGTTGTCACGGTCTTAAGTTTACATCTCTATCAACTGTACAGACCTAAAGGGTTATCTTCAATGTTATTTTAATATACTGTATATGCTCCAGTTTGGAATCAACAATTTCATACGATATTTACTTCATGGCTATAAATACTGAACAGCTTAGGAGAAAACCACACCCACATGTAGAGAGAGACATTAGCCATTTGGCAGGAGTTCCTGTTAACTAGAGAAGGAAGTCCCAGGAAGTCGGATATGTGCTACATCTGCATAAATGTGAGGTCCAACATGTCTCACAATATTACTCTAAGACAGGCTTAGGTTATTGGTACCAATCTGTCTACAAATCCAACTTATAGCTGGAACAAAAAGTTAAAATTTGCTCATGCTCATGCGGGAATTTCCCCAACAGCATCGACCTGAGCAACTTCATCCTGAGTAAATGACGTGTGACTCAATGCCCTTCCCGAACGGACTGCACAAGAATGGATCTGCAGCACAGCCCACAGAGGGCTGGGCAAGGAGATTCTCCACATTCTGCCCAGCCCAAGACATCCGACTTCTGCCCTCCGCAAGAAGGAACAGCCGCATGGCCGACAGCTGCGAAGACTGGGCGTCACACCCAGGGAAACATTCTGGGATTATCCCTTCGAGTTACTGCATAGCTAAATAAGGAGAGCAGTATCAGGTATCTCTTCTGGAGAACCTTAGAATTACTCTGAACATAAATCAGAACACACTTTTTTTGGGATAGTTTAGTAACAGGAAGCGATAAGGAACGGACCAAAAAAAAAAGGGAAAAGGTACAAAACGGCTCCCCATCAGCTCAGACGGAAATGCAAAGCACTGGGAGGGTAGACCAAATAGAAACAAATTAAGAGTGAAATTTAGGGCTGAACAGAGCAAGTTCTTGCCTTGTTTCTACAGCTGGGTGGAAGAGTTTTTGCGTATTCATAACACACACGACTGCCGAATTCTGCCGCATAGCTGTCAGTTACTCATGACATTTAAATCGCCACCTCTCCAGGGTTCATTTTCCCCCTTTCTACCAAACTGTTACATTCACACAGCTTCACACTTTACACGTCTCCCTTCCCTTGTCAAAACAGTCCGCGGAGCACCGCTCGGATCACCAGGACACCTCAGGGACCTGTGCCCTCCGCACTCCTCCATGCTGCCTTCCCAGGTGTCTCAAAGCCCCCCAGAAAAAACACCTAACACTCTAACACACTGTTATCACCGTCCAAGACAACAGATGGTTCGTCACGCTCCCTGGCCCAGAAGCCTGGAGCGAAGGAACGAACCGTTTTTTAATCATGAAGTAAGATGTCTGTTCACTTTTAACCTATTTCCCTCCCCAACAATACAGGCAGAGCACTGCACAGCAATTAAAGCCCCTTGGGGCCAATTTTAGATTCCAGCGACGGTACCAGACAGGTGAAAAGATTAACTCTGAAGCTTTTAGGAAGTTGTTCTTTTTTTTAAATGATGTATGGCTTTTAAGAAAAAAACCAAAACATCAGTGAACAAATCTCCATCCGTGAACAAATCTACAAAGAACACCTTGGAAGAATGCCAGTCTATTTTTTGTGGCATTTTAATCATTGTTTTTCTCCCAGGCAGAATATGAAGTAAAGCAGACTGTGGTTCCAATCCTACTTAAAATCCAGCTGTGAAAGGCAGAGGAGAACAGAAGTGGAGCTCCGCTTAAAAAAATAACAACCGAAAGCAGGACAGACAGAGGAACTGAAAAGAAAAGGCAGCCGAATACAATGAGACACCCATCAGCTCAGTCCTAGGAAATACAGAAGTGGTGGTGTCGCAAGGTGCCTGTACAACAGTCGCCCCCAGCCCCTCGGCACCGCAGTCCACACCTACTCAAGACCCGCGCCTCTCACACCCCCTGGTGCCTGAATCTGGGTCCTAGCATTCTTGCAGGGAGTAGGAAGCCCGACATGCGTGTTCACCAGGACGCGCAAACGCGCAGACAGCTGAAGCTGGGGGAGCAGCAGGCAAGCCCTCCAACCCACTCGCACTCCCTTGCACTCCCTTGCACGAGTACGCACGAGCACGCACGAGCACGCACGAGCACGCACGAGTACGCACGAGCACGCACGAGTACGCACGAGTACGCACGAGTACGCACGAGTACGCACGAGTACGCACGAGTACGCACGAGCACGCACGAGCACGCACACCCAGGACACCCCCCGTCTTACCTCTTCTACATTGTGAAGGGAGGCAGCGGACACTGTTCGTGGAGAGAGGGGGTCAAAGGGCTCTTGGCTGGGGGCGGAGTGCTGCTGCTGTTGCTGCTGCTGTTGCTGTTGCTGCTGCTGCAGCTGCAGGAGGTGCACCTGCTCCTGTCTGTGGGCCAGGGCCGGCGGCACGCCGAAGTGGAAGCCCTGCCCCAGCACGTGGCTGGGCGGCAGGCCGGGGTGAGTCCACTGGGCCTCGGGCAGAAGGTACTTCACGGGCGGCGGGGTGGTGCGGCCCGCGGGCAGGGGGAAAGCGGGGTTGTACATCGGCGCCTGGGGCTGCTGCTGGAAGGCCTGGCTGTTGATCATCTCCAGCTCGCGGCTGACGTCCCCGAAGGGCGCGGGGAAGGGGCCGCTGTGGCCGGCGGTGGCGGTGGGCGAGGGGAGCCCCCTGGGGCTGCAGGGCTGGACCTGCCGGTACTGCAGCAGGCGCGACTGCGGGGGGGGCATCATCTCGGCCGGGTCCCGCTGCTCGCCCTGGTCCTGGGGTGCCATCTCCCTCAGGAGGCCAGGGAACCTAAAAGCGAATCGCGTCGGCCGTGAACAATGAGAAGCAGAGCCTTTCTTCAAAACACCGCCTTTACTAGTCTGTCCGCCCCCAGCAGAACATCAAACACTTCCATCCACCCAGTTACTATCGGTTTCTTCCATCCCGGGGTCGTGGGGAGCCGGAGCCTATCCTGGCAAGCATCGGGCACAAAGCAGGATACACCCTGGACAGGGCGCCAGCCCATCTCAGGGCAGACATTATCCCAGAAACCCTATTATCCTATTATCCCTATTAAACCCTATTAGGCCTATTATCCCAGAAACCGATTCACCTAGCAGTAGGTCTTTGGACTGTGGGAGGAAACCCAAGCAAGCCTGAGGAGAACATGCAAACTCCGTGCAGACATCACCCTGGGATTTGAACCCAGGACCCCAACACTGCGAGGCAGCAATGCTAAGCACTGCACCACCATTCCAATCTGAACACAGCATCAGGCGCAATGCCTGTAGCCAACGCAGGCTGCAATATGAGTAAGCTGGAATGCACATCACCAACCTTTGGAAAGCCGGCCCCGTGTCCTCCTCGGCACCGGCGCCCAGCCTCCAGTTGGCGCGCAGCAGCTGTGCGGGGAAGCGCAGGGCAGGCTGGGCCAGGTGCGCCAGGGGGAAGGCCACGCCCCCCGGCAGGAAGTGGCTGTGCTCGTTCCACTGGCTCAGCCGGGCCTGCTGGCTCAGCGCTTCCAGGGCCGAGGCGCCTGGGACGTCTGTGCGGAGGGAACAGAGGGGAGCTGGTCAGTCTGCACCGAGCGGCGAGGAGAAACCGAGCCAATCGGCACTCGCTGTGCGAAACTCTTCACGACCGGATCTCGGAGCGGTTCCCACAGGGCGCACCAACTCCCGTCCTTGAGTGCTGGCATCTTTGTTTTCCTTTCAAAAAGGCTCTTAAAAGCCCAAACAAGATCACTACAGCCTTGACTGAGCCACTTTACTAAACATCTCCCAACTGTACAGGCGTGCAGCTGCATTCAAGAGACCTAAACACTGGACCCGAGCTGTACCTCCTGTAGCGAGCAGACATCTGACCTACTCCAGTAATAACTCATATGTTCTACAATGGCACACAGAAGTACTGAGAAGAGAAAAACTGTTGATGCAGAGTAAAAACCGCCGATCTCTACTCAATGAATATCGCTCCTGAAGGAGATGTGATAAAATCACAGCCCACTGCCCAAGATAAAACACACGATTGGCTCATGCCCACATACCGAGTCCTTCCAGCATGGGCTCCGAGTTTTCATCCGGGAAGCTGCCAAGCCGGCTGGGCTGGGGGGGCGGCGGCGGGTGACTGGGGGGGTTGAGCTGAGGAACTGGCCGAAGGGAATTATTCATCTCCTCTGGCATCAGACCGGGGACAGGCGGCTCAGCGGCCATGGACTCCAGGCTGGGGGACTGCAGGCCCCTGTGAGGCAGAGGGGTGTTGAAGAACGAGGGGGCATGCCCAGCGGGGAAGACCGGGGACAGCTGGGACGAGTGCTGATGCATCTGGCTGGGGTGCTGAGGAGGCAAGCTGTTCTGCTGCTGCTGCAGCCGGAAAGGGGGGCGAGGCAGGGGGTACTGGTGAGGGAACTGGCGGCTGCTGGGGTGGGGAGGGAAGCCAGGGTTTGGGGGCGCCAGGTGAAAGCCGAGCTGCCTCTGGCCGGGATTGTCTTTCCGGTGGAGCCTGGCGTTGGGGAACCCCAGCGGGCCCTGGGACTCCGGACTCCGGCTCTGTCCTGTATCCAAGTCTCCCTGGGGAAAGGAAGAACAATCTGATATCCAAAGGCAAAAAGAACTTCCCATCTCCCCTTACTGCCCTTGTTTTGCCCCAGCAAGTCTGGATCCCTTTGATACTACCAACCAGACGAGCTGGGGCAGAGAGGCCGTTCGCTTGTAATTGTTCCCTTGTGAAACAACGTTTTCTACCAATGCTGATCGAGTGCCTTCTCGGTGGAAGTTACTGCTCGACTCGATACGCAATCTGAACGGCACGTGAACTAAGGCCACAGCCCCACGGAATGAGTTAAAAGAGGCGTCACGATTCGTTAAATCACTTTACCGCTACGCCAAATTAAAATAAAAAATTAAGTAAAATACGCACCTGCTTTTCTTTTGATTCAGGGAGTTTTCTTTCCGGGGTCTGAAGTCTGCTCGGTTCTAGTTTTGGATTTGCATCTATTTTCCCTGCAAACAATCAGACAATTAGTGGAAATCTACATGTCTTATCGGCACACCAGCTTCATGTAAATGGATATGGACATCCAGCAGAAGGGCAATTATAAAGACATTCACTCCTTCTTTTGCCTATAATGCCCCTCTGTAACAAACAATAAATTGAAGAGAGCACTCTGTCACGGGACAGAGCTGGGAACAAGTTTGGAGGTAAACTGACACATCTGACAGCATTTGTACTGAAGACACACATGTGCACACATTTGAAAAATGTAAATATAATATTCATTTTAAAAATGTTTTATTAAAACAATGACCACCGCCTATGGCTTAATTTAATGGATTTTCTTTTACAAATAAGTCCAGAACCACCTTGAACAGGAAGCACTGCTGTTTTATCCCATAGGAGACCCCAGGACATCAAATGATGTCCCACATTTTCTGATCTCTGGGATTAACACGGATAGCCTTCAGAGCCCTGTGACACGAGCGGAGTGTAGGGAAAGCCAAGCACCGTTCCGGCTGGGGTCCTGCGGGTCCTTCTCCTGGCCCGGCTGCGGGTTGAGCCCGATGGGCGAGGGGAGACTGGTTCCATAGGGAATCGGGGACCCCCGGCCGTGCGCCTGCAGCAGGTTCATGTTGTAGGCCATGGCGGCCTGGTGACTCATGATTCGGGGATCCACTGCAAACCGGCCTTGGTAGCCTGGCCAGGGAACCTGCGGGGGGTGGGGGGAGACACACTTAAACAGCATGGAACAACTTAATTAACAATCCAGCAACATGGAGGGAAAGGTAGCAAGCTAATCAACTAGACCTCATAACAGAACCTCAGTCCTGCCTCTCCGGAGGACAGAGAGCAATAAGAGCCCGCAGCTTAGTCTGTGGTGGAGCCACAAGCCCGGCTGGACCAGCCAGCCAGCCTCTTTCTAGAACACGAACACGGACACCACATCCTTGGCCTTCTGTGAACCGCATGAGGCAACCAGGGAAGATTAATTGCAGGATGCTTGGTAATGGAATATAAAAAAAAAAAACAGAAAAGGGGATTATGAAAGATGTTATACGATTTCGCACATAAATAAGCATAATTAATAAGAGCAATAAATGGCAAATCTGAGGCAAGAGGCAGGGGGCACAAACAAAACTTTCAGTTATTTATCTTTTATTTATGCAGCTGATAAAAAAAAAAACAACTAAAAAGCTTCATTTTGTCAGCAGAATATTTATCACGGCACCAGTTAACAACATGACACCGTGAAAGAAGAATGAATGTTATTCTTTTTGTGATTTACAAGGAAGAATAATTAAACATGCCTTGTACATGAAAATACTGTCTGTTTTTTACCCTGAATGTACAAAACCAGAAAAAGAACATTTTTTCACAACAGTGTACGCAGCACTCTTATGCCAAAGCATAAGATTTGGCTTTCTTATAGTTTGTTCCTTGCATAATTTCTAAAATCGTGCACAAACCGATGCAAGGTTCTGTAAAAGCCAGTGATTTTTTACAACTAGATTGTTAGAAAAGGTGACTGGAGAATACATCGTCTCACAGAGCACAGCAAAGAAACTGCAGAGCAGTACGTTCTTCTCAGATCTTCGCTGTGAGATCAGACGCTGCCTCTAAAGATTAATGCTTTTGTTTTTTTAATTCTGTGTTCAAACACAGCTCCGAGATCGGTCTAATCTCTCGTGAGGGAATGTGGATTTTATCTACAGGCAAATACCTCATACAGCACTAAAGAACCTCAGACGAGCGAGAAGCTGAACCAGGGAGGAGAGATGAAGAGAAGGAAGATGAGCACCAGTACAGCAAACCAATCTCATCTTCTGGGGAATGAACCCTGACAGAACCAGCACCTACACTGACAATGGGAATTTTAAAAAGCCTTGATCTTCTGCAGAAGAGGCGCTGCAATTTTGCAGAAGGAAAAAAAAATGTCACCATTATCGTGTGCCATCTTGACCACCACACACATAAACCAGGGGCCAAGTGTAAATTCACACCATTTCACACCAGAGGAATGTTTTTACATAACGGGTCTGAACAAGCTGCCCAACCATGTCGTCAAAACCAGTACCCTGGTTTCTTTAAAGAACCAACATAAAGAGACTATAACTAAGCTCTATCCTTATGCTCTGCCAGTAAATGAGAATCCAATGGATCCACTATGATTCATTCCAAAAATCCTTCTGCATTGCTAATACACAGTCTTCTCACAAATGAAAATCCCAAGATACTGAGGATGAAGCATAAATCATTCAGATTACTTCACACCTCAATGGCATAGTTTAATATTTGGTGCTGCTGTTCAGATCTACTGAGCCGATTTCAAAGGGGCAGCTGTAACTTGGTCTTGTGGCGTCTGAAGCCAAATACTGTTAAGCATGAATCCCAAGAGAATTCAAAGACAAAACAATTCACAGTAACATCAGGTTGGCAACAGAACAGGACACAAATAAAAACAGGTTTAAGGTGAAACTCACAAGTCTAAAGGAAAAAAGCAATTTATTTCACAACACCTGCTGTTATTAATTTTTAATTATTAGAATCTTTACACCCGCGACGAGAAACAAAGGTGCTTTTTTATTGCTTTCGGTAATTTTCATGTTGCTTCGAAAGAGCACTTTTACTACATGCATTTAAAATTCTCCATCTTGGCAGGACAGACCCTCACTGAGCTTCAGCGATATTCTATGAAATTTCCAGTAAGTGACAAATGGAATTTTAGTTGCATCAGGCCTGCATCTCCAAAAAATGGCTTGAACTCATGGTTCTTGCCACTTACAAACTGCAGCAGGAAAAGCATTAAGCAGCACTGCATTTGTGATGCAGTTTTATTTTCCCTAAATACACCGTAAAGGGCAAATCTCTCATGCCATGATGCAGATGGCCACTGATTTAGGAATAAACTGATAAAACATTTCAACTTTGGCACCTGCTGTTAACTGAATCCTCAAAACAACTGAACGATTGCAAACTTCAACTGTAAACACAATGAAGGCAAGAACCAATATTAATCCACTGGGTTCCTCCGCTTTCATACATACTCATCCTACTAACCTGCAATAGAGTACACGAGACTGCTTTTCATCCTGGACCGAACAAATCTTTGATTCAGATAATATCTGCTCTACCCAAGTGCAACCGCAGGTGTGAAAATGACAAAGACGTCCCAGTTAAGACCTGCCTAGCAGCTTTAGACACTTGATTGTGGTAAAAGCGCTCTTTTGAAGCATATTTTATCTAACCATTTAAAGGTGACCTCTGTGATATGACTCAAAATAAAAGTCCACGCAGCATTAGTGATAAACATGCCTCCACTCGATCACAAGGAAAGGCAGAAAACCTCAGGGTCAGGGACTGGATGTATGTAAATACAAAGGAAAGTGATGTTAACTACAGCCTAATGTGACCAAAACACAAAAAATAAAGATGTACAGTAAAACAAAAATTCAAAGATTTACAATTAGAAATAAAACTTTTATTCCTCCACTAAAACAGTGACAGCGGAGTTTTTCCTCTCTCAACATGTTAAGGTGTTTTGCAGTAAGTGCACCACGGCTGTAACATGTCCCGCGAAATGACAAAACATGTGACTGCAAAGAAACGGTTTCATAAAGCGACAGCAAGGACTGAAGAACAGGAGCGAAGGCACTTCGCTGCTCATTACTAATGAAAGACCTGCCTTCTGTTAATTCCTGCCGAGATGCAACGAATCGGCCTCATTTCATTCCTCACCTCGAGGGTGCGAGGACGTACTTGAACATAAAGCAGAATTATCACAATGCTTCTCCTTGGTGACAGCGATACGCCACAGCAGCACCTGCAGTAATGTTGAACAATCACACCGGACGCGTATTACAGCAGCTACGATTTCAGAGGATGACCCACACTGTATGAACTACTAGTCCTTGCCAGTCATTGCTCCTGAAAAGTGTTTCCCACCCATCCAGTCAAATACAGCGCAGGCGAGACACTACAGCTCATGTCGGGGGACACCAGACACCATGAGAACATGCTGATCTGCAGACCAGGAGGCACGGCGACTTCAAGCTGGACAAGCAGAGACCAGAGGACCAAGAGGATTCTGTCTCCCTTAAAATGCACAAAAAAAGCTCAATAACACCGATCTAACGGAATGACTGAGGAAAAAATGAGCAAGCTCCAGACAGGATCGTAACTGGAGAAGTTCTGCTGGTCTGGGGTGCGGGCTGGGCTGGCTGGCACGGCGGAGCGACAGCTGCAGCTGGCCTAGGCCCTCTCCTCGGGCAGGCATGCCACAGCAACCTCTGCATCTGGTTGCAGGGCTGCCTGGGAGGTTGCTTTGTTGGCAGAGAGCTGCGCTGCTCCTCCGCTCCAGCCCCAGCCCTGCTGTGTGCTCTGGAGCTCTCGCAGAGCAAAGGCTGCTGCTAAGTGTGCTGCAAAGGCACAGTGGTAGACACGGCGCCACCTGGAGGACGGAAAAGAACAGCCGACTCTGCGTGGGGGGCGGGGCGGGAGGAGGAGGGGGGTGTATGACAAACAACGAGTAAATCCCTGCGGGGAAAAAAAAAACAAAGGACAAAAGACAAACGGGACTTCCAAACATGCTAAAACGGGACCCGGGTACTTACAGGCAAAGGCACGGACATGACCATGTTGCCTCCGTAGACCGCGGGCACGTACAGGATGCTGGTCCCGGTGTGGGGATCGATCCGCTGGACCGGGCTGGGAGACTTCCCCATGGCGGCGCTGGCCCCCAGGGGAGGCGTGAAGGCGCGGATCGGGTTCCCCATCAGCACCGCGGGGCTGGGCTGCACTGGGGTGGGAACAGACAGCGACACGAGCCGTCAGGCCACCAGGAGGGGCCCGGCGCAGCCCCTGCTCCCCGGCAGGAAGCACGACGCGGGGGGTCCCCTTCGCTCGCGTCCCGAGCCATTTACACCTTCCGAGCCGCAGCCGAAAAGGAGGGGGAACCAGTGGGACGGGGTGACCTAGTTTGGAAAGCTTTTTTAAATAACCTTTAGCAAAGCCCAGAGCTTCAATTAACCAATCATGCTCTCCCTTCTGAAACCCACATGACGGTGCTCAGCAGGCGCTCGCTATCAGTGGAGTGGACTGAACACTGCTGTGAACAACGCCGCCACACGAAGGAAGCAAAAACGACTTTACAGCCGTTTCCCGGGTATTTATTAAATTTGCTCACCCTTGAACGCTGCGATCAGTTGCATAACCAGGGGTAAAACGCCTTATTTTCTAGCGCTCAGGCTGAGCGACCGGCGATCTCAGTGATAAAGAAAATGCACATTGTCCCCAACCATATTAATATTCTGAAAAATTTCATTTTCTCCAAATTACATTTAAGTAAATGAGACGCCTTCCTTGCATTCCTTACCCACGGTGAAAGCCTCTATTGATTCAAATCAAATAAAGCTGCAGTGGCCTCATTAATCTTCAGATGATGAGAAAATTAAGCTTTGCAGAGCAGGTCCCAGAAGGCTGAATCGCAGCTCTGAGCTTTTGCTAACACGGATTCGTATCTAAAGGGAAGTGGGCCCTCAGTGATGTCTGTGAAATGCAGAGGACGAGCAAGGCGCCAGGCTGACATTTCGCAAGAAGATTTGCCCTCCCTGCGATGCAGAGCTGTGTCACCACCGAGCACAGGACCAGAGTGGTGGCGCCAAGGCACACTGACACATGGCATTGTCATATACAGAGCAGGCTTGTGTCATCGACAATAAGGCTTTCCGCGCAGGGTGAGCATCACATCACACGTGCGAGAACAGGTGAGAGAGACCCAGGTGGTTTTGCGATTACAGAGGATGACCATTGCTGACTGGACTGAAAGCACAGCACATTTTCCAGACATCAGGAGCCATCCTAAAAGGAGTACTCAGAGGTACTAACCGCTAATAATTCAAGTTAAACAGAGCACAGCTGTACTACACTGCAGCCTGTTGTGATAGAAAGCGTTTGCTAATGTGTATTACGCCTGCAGTCCAGCCTCAGGGTTTCCATGCAGATCTCTTTTAAAGTGTTCACGTGATTTACCAGGGCACCACAACTGAAACTTCCAGGAAACACTAGGAGATAATTACTATGTGTACTATTCTATTACAGAGCTTCTCACACTGGTTGGAATGGACAGGTATCAGGCACAAAGCTACTAGGAAACCTTCTGAGACAACAGGGCTGTTGCTTTCAGAGATTCCTTGATGGTGCAAAGTTATATATAACTGGAAACTCAAAGCATCAGACTTCAACAAAGTATTTTCTTTCAGCACAACAAAAATCGTGCTTCTGGCTACTAGTGACTTTCCTGAAAAACACCTGAAAAGCATCTCATTAAGCTGTATTTTGTGTCTATGCATTGAACGCTGTACGGGGAAACATATGGGTACCCAAGGCCTCTCCATGGGGATGCCAACTGGCTATTTTTAAAATCTCTGCACTGTCACCCTGCTGCACACCATAAAAAAGAGAAATGTGTATCACCCAAGCATGAGGGGTGCAGCTAAGAGCAACACTGCCACACCTGCAGGGCTGCAGTTGAGCAATAACGATGACCAACATCTCCACACACCACCCTTTTACCTCCTCTTCACCCTCTTCAAGAGAAACAAAAAACTATTTGAAATGGTTTTCAGTCATCACAGTAACAAGATGGCGATGAACTCCAAATCACGTAGGTCGTCAACACGAGGGCTATAAAAAGAACTTACCAAAACCATCTGCTTGAAAATGCTCAGCCTGGTTCTGATGCTGCCCTTTGCCCTACAGGGAGAAGGCGAAACAGAAAAGTTTTCATTCCTGTGAAGCAGTCATGTGCATTTACCAACACGCAATAAGTGAAGCATAAATACAACTTTGGGCCCGGTGTCAATCACATCAATGACATCAACGAAATTGACAATTTCCTACAGAGAAATGGAAACTGTTTCGGCAAACCCTGCTAAAAAACAGCTGGGACTCTCACAGGGCATTTCCTGCTGCCCAGTGGAGCTTTCTTAAAAACCGCTTCCAGCAAAACAAAGCGGCCACTTACAATTCAGGTCGTACACAACCTGTCGGGTGTTTTTTTGGGGAAAAGAAACAGAGGAAGAAGAAAAACACCAGATCCTTATTTACAAACCTACCTGGGGAGAGATTAAACAATTCATTTAATATACAAGATTATTATGACTTACAGCAGTGTTCAATATGTCATTTCTGAAGGCTCAATTTACATATTGTGATTGTTCCTTTCTTTAAATGAATGTTGTAAATAGCTTAATTACCATACAATTCTCAGAAACATGCAAATAGAGAGCCCTTTTACAACAATGCCTGCAGCATCTGCTGAAAAGCCATTAACTAGTGACAGCAGCAAGGTCTCTCCCTGCTGCTGTAATATTAAAGATGTCAGACAGCGCCATGCCAGTTTGAAGAATTAAATCATTTCCTTTAACACGGAGCAGAGCAACAGTGAGCTGCTAAAAAAGATGCACCTTTTGTGATGTTTTGGGTTTTCGGGCTAGGAAACAAGTTTAGCCGTCAAATAATGGAAGTGAGTGGTTTAATCTCTTTTAAACCAACAGCCGCCTGGGACATATTCGAAGAGAAGGGACAATGATTTATGATTTTGAATTCCTTTCGAACATATATGAATACAATGCGAATACCTCACTGCAACATGGTGAATTTGTTTCAAGACATGTCACAATTTCAAGAAGGACGTTTTAAAAAGCCGTTAGCTTGCGTGGATGGAACAGGCCCATCTATTTAACTTCTAAAAAGTCCATTTTAAAGCCCGGCTCAGTTCGAAAGGCGGCGGTCCTTTCCGGTGCCTCTTCCTGCCAGAGTGTCCGCGTCGGCCAGGTGCCCCGTCCCTGTCGCCTGCCCGGAATCGCACATCTCCCTCTGCCACAGCCCGCCGTCCTGAGTGGGCGAGGGGAGTGGTCTCCAGGGGTCGTCAGCACCCGTTCCGCGGTTCTCACGCGGGTTCTGCACTCAGGTGGGCGAGGCGGGGCTCCTGCCAACCGACACCACTGCTCCCCGGCCAGCCCTCCTGAGATGTAGCTCTCCCGGTACGCTACTCCCTCCCCAATCCCATCAAGTGCTCCCTGGAAAAGAGCGAGCCGAACCTCTTCTTCTTCACCCCTTCTCCCCCCCATGCAGCTTCAGGAAACAAGGCTGAACTAGTGCAAACAGAAGAACTAACTGTGTTATCCAACGTGTTAACACATAGTACAGCGAGAAATAAGCACATACAGTCATCTTGAGGAGGACATCTCCACACAGCATCACTGTCTTGTCTCAATACAAGTGCTTACTAACAAATACAAAGTATCAAGACTTGTGACGAAAGAACCAGTGTCCACTTCAGCCGATACACCTGCACTCACGCGTACTACATCAACGCATCAATGGGTTTTCACAACACAATGCACAAGACCGCAGTTGAAGTGTACCTGCTTGGACTCACTCGGCTCAAAACTCAAAGGTCTCTGCCCGTACAGGATCTTCGGCCCTTGCTCAGTTCAAGAAGGTCAAGAATTCCCACAGGAAAAAAAAAATTAACCCACAAGGCCTGAGCTCAAAATGACTCCAGATACAGGAATAAAACAAGTGGAAATAAGAAAATTAGAGTCACTGTTGCTAGAGCTTGTTTCATAGACAACACTGTGGTAACTAACAATCATGTTTTAAATAATAAGCTGAGAAACCAAGAGCAAAAACAATAAGCTGGACCAAAAAGCAACACACTTGTTGGTTTGGATACATTCTTTCACTACGTGATGGGGAAATCAGCCTCAATTTTTATTAAGGCAGTGAATAACAAAGAGGGGACAAAATGTTTCCTTTCCCCGTGTCAATTAAAATGCCTCGACCGGAAATAAGGCTCATTTTTCACCATAATCGCTTTCCACCCTTGTCTTGACGAATACAGCTCCACACGAGCGGCCGGCGCGGCTGTGTTAATGAGGGCTGGCGTGACCGAAGCACTCCCACGCTGCAGACGCGCCGGCGTGGAAATCAAACAGACCAGCACTTGGGACGAGCCGTCGGATCATGTGCACGCCGGCCATTTGACCACGGGTATGATCAGCCATCACAGCCCCACAGGACAGCTTGAACACTGCAAATAACACTCCCACGGCGGCAGAGGTAGGCTTAATGCAGCATGAACTCGCCTCCGGTGACTGAGTGGTTAAAATAATACAAAGTATTAAAATAATACAAAATAATACAAACTATAATTGTGTTCGGCGCTGTATTGTTCTTTCATGGGAGGGACAAAAGTTCTCATCTGACCACAACTCTCCGGTACTTCGATTAACTGTTATTGGTGAAATTGGTGCAATTTTGCAGCAGATCTAAGTTCATTAGAAAGTGGTCATTTTAAAATGGAAAAATCCTGCTGAAACTAACTGCTGAGCACCACGGCCATTTATTAAAAAAATAAAATACAAAGAAACTAAATGGAAAATGCATGGAGAAATAAAACTAGTAGAAAAACATGAAGGAAAAAGCGATCTACCAGGGAGCCCAGTGTGGGTAACTGGGCCAGGCAGAGAGAGATACTGAGCTTGTGTTTTCCTATAAACCTGTATTTTTAACCCAGCAGTGCTGCTGGAACACAGGCCCCACTTTCTAAAGCTCATCGCGCAGCAAAAGGTCTCGCGTCCAAGTTGCAAAGAAAGACGGCCCGACGCTTTCCTGCAGCCTGTCGAGAATCTCCATAGAACAAGCAGCACAGGAGAGCTGTGAAAGGTCCAGGTTAATATCCGTGGATTACCTACAGAGAAGCAGCGCAGGCACTTGGTCGCTTAGAGAGACATGCATGAGAAGCTCATTTCTTCTAAGCCCCCAGAAGACATGGCACGAGCGCTCCATGACATCGGGTGTAATAGTCACAGCAAGAAACGCAGGGGACATGTACAGAAAATCCTATATCCTGCCAAATACAAGCACGAAAACAGACACATTTTAAGGGACCTGTTTTTAGTGCAAGGTATTAAAAAAAAAAATACACCAGGCTGCATTGACCCGTGTGGTCTCTTCAGCGTCGGGGCTGATATGACATCATCAGCCTCCAGATGCGCTGGACACGTCGCGGGGCCAGCACTCCTGGGGACCCGTCTCAGCGCCGCCGGTACGAACACAAGAGGACTGTTATGACTAACAGGCAGCTCAAGGAGAGAATTGATGATGCTTATTACAAACAGCCTAAATTGGTTTGTGCATGCTCTGGTCCATGACTGTGCTCGTATCAAAACACGAATGCCTAGGGTTTGTTCCTTAATTCACATACATACAGTATATAGTTTCCACCCCGCGTTGCACCTCCTGCATCACGGGAGAGGGGATAAAACAGTGTTGCCAACATCACACGATGCTGCAATTGCAGGTTTTGGAAAAACACCCTGTGCAGGAAACTGCACTGACACCTGGGTGGTGTAAGAAGGCGTTTTAAGATGCAAAGACCTCCAGAAGTGACGGAAACCTCAGCAGCAAGACGTCCACAACGCAGGAAGCGGAGAACCGTGAGGCCCGACACCCAGCCCCCCAGCAAAACGCAGATGAGCCTGAGAAACAGGACGCCCTCCCAGGTGGCCAGCAGTGCCCCCACCACTGTTCCCCAACCGACCTGCTGTGGGTCCAACCCAGCACTGGACAGCTGAAGCCAAAGGCCCATATCCGGCACAGGTTTTCAGGGTGACAATTCAGACGTTCCGTATAATGAAGTTCACCTTGTCTCAATTAGAGCAGTTCTTTTCTTACGGTCTAGTTTTCTCTGTCTTAAAAGTCCCCTAGCTCACACAATTTCCTCTGAAGCCCTTGTCCTGCAGACTGTAGTCCCAGGACTGCACATAGCCGCTCAGCGGAAGGACAGCTGGGATGCTGCTGGCGCTGGCAGGCAGAGGGGGCCTCCAGGTGTACCTCTCAGAGCTCTGCACAGGGGTTTATTTTAGTCATTAACGTCAGGCAGTGACATTAAAAACTCTGGGAGCACCCGTTTATCAGAGAGCTGAATCCTTGACAACAGCTGCTAACCCCTCTTGCGTAACCAAGCAGATCGCTTGGGAAAGCAAGGCCAACAGAGCTACAACGCTCAGGACAGCAGGAGGAGGGGGAAAAAAAAAAAACACCACACAGATTTGCATCTGCAGGTAAAATGCTGGAATGTGCTCGCACTCTCGTCTCTTTTAATTCACAGCAGCGAGGACTCGGAGCAGCTCCTGTCCTGCTGTCCTTCCAGGCACTCTCGTGTGTGCCGGCTGCATAGGCAGGCGATCGGGAGAATAAACTCAGAGGGACAGCTGGATGCTTCCTGTGTGACTCATCCGTTCGGCGCAGTGCTCCAGCTCTCCAACATCTTCCACCCTCTCCCCCTAAGCTCTGTGCGGGGGCCGAGTGGAAGACTCCGGCACTGGGGGCTTCATCAACGCGCACAGTGGCAAGCGTAGCCTTAGAGCTGGTGTCAATTACTCCATCACACCTAATTTCACCTTCAAGAAGCGCTTGGGGGGACACTAACCTGCGTACACCACTGTGCATGGAAAACAAATGAAATTCTCTCTCATTATACACAGGCACCCACACATACACAGTAAACACACTTGTTTTGTGCGGACCTACACAAAGACGCAGATGCAGTTGAAAACGTACGTGCATACATACCGTACACAGAAACGCACAGCACACGTCGAATGGAGCTGTAGGGATGTTATGATGCAGGGGGATGGGTGCTGTGTGAAAGAGCCCAGCTCGGACAGGAGGTGTTTGTTTTTACCTTGGGTGGCGACTGCTGCTGCTTTCCGGAGCCGGCGGGGTGCTGGGCCCGCAGCGCGCGGGGAACGAACTCGGGCGCGAGAGGGTTGAGCACGTAGGTCTTCTTCAGCTCCAGCGCCTCCAGCTGGGCCTTGATCTGCTCCAGGGTGATGCCGTGCAGGCTGCTGTTCTCGTGGCAGATCGTGATGAACTTCTCCCAGAACTTCCTGCGGAAAGAGTGGGGAAGCAGCTCAGCGGCCGGACGCAACACAGGGGCTTCGTCCATCTCTGGGAAGGATTAATCCGGCTTTCCCTCGGGTCATAGTTCAATTAACTAAGGAAGACCTCAGTTCCAACGCAACCCTCAAGCCCGAAGTGCACCTTGACTGCTAAAAACCCGTTTATCAGGCACTTCAGTCCTGCCGTTTTCCCAGCGACGCACGTGCCCGTGTTTGTGGGGTTCGCACCGCTAACTGGGTGGCTACGGGTTCGAATCTCGAGCTGCTGTGGGGCCCAAGCAAGGCACTCCACTCAGATGGCTCCTGTCGAAACCCAGGGGGGCATATCAACAAAAGGGAACAGCTGTGGATAAAAGCGTCAGCCAGATAAATTAATCATTAAATAATTAGGGTCAATAATGATAACACCTTATGCCCTGAGAGCCATGAATTTGTTCTGCTAAGCTGGTATCACACGAAGTTGCAACTGTACATATATAGCCTTGAAAAGGAGGTCTACTGCTTCCTTCACATTACTTCAAAATAAACACAGAATGCAGGGCGTAAACCTGCCTCCATCCCTGAACACGACAGACTCAATTTCTGGGGGGAAAAAAAAGGCCAGATAGTGTACACTACTAGTCCACAGTTTCCTGCTTCTGTCTGCAAAGGTCACAGGAAGAATAAAATGCATTAACAGTTATTTTCCAGAGGTGTAAGGATAAGATGGCAGCATCATTTTTAGGGAGGTCAATGCTGTAGATTTTGTTCCAGGCTATTTTTTTAAAGGAATGATGAAATTGTTCATAAGGATCTTGTGATCTCCCTTCTTCCAAAACCAAATCTTAGCTGCAGTTCTTGGAAATGATCTACTAATATCTGAACATACAATACAAGTAAGCCTAAGAAAACTTTCCACATTCATCTCAGACCCAAGTCCCCTAAAAATACTAAATCCCAGCCTCTCGTTTTTTAGCCAATGTGTACAAACCTTGACAGAGTGACAAGCTGCTAATTCTATTAAATGAGAACATGGTGATGATCGTAAACTGATATACAGGAAAGCCACAATTAGTCAAGCAATGGGATTTTCTGCCTACAAGGACGATATTATTCATCTGACTGAAATAATTCAGTCGGGAAAGTGAAACAAGAACATAACATGACTCAGATGGCGTCTTCTATTATTGCTCATGGGACGTGTAGCAATTGGTCCAGTGTGACATGTGAAAGCTATTTTTAACTGTTTCTCTTTACACATAATTGCACTGCTATAAAGCGGTCTGACATTGCAGGGTCAAACTCGGGGAAAGATGTCCTTTTTCTTCTAAAAAATACATCTTTACAACAATATAGTCTTAATTCCAAAACTCCATCCACCCAAATCAGATAGGAGGTGACAGCCCCAAAACCACAATCTTCTGTGCTCATCCTGTGTCACTGACTGGAAGGGGTTAAATTTCGCTCCTCTTAGAGACTGAATCCACAAGGTCAGAAATCCAGCTCACCTGATTCTAGTTTTAGGTTACCGCAGGAAGTTGCATTCAGGCAAGCTGGAACTTGAACAAGACGGGGCTTTTGCTCAGTATACCAGCAGTATCAAGAAATCAGCCGGACAAATCTGGAATGCAAATTAATTTGACATCTCAGAAGTGCACCTCGGGGTGCAGGAGATGAGGTCTCGCACCTTCAAAGACCAGCTGAGCGCTTCTGACTGGGCAAGGCTGCGAAAACAAAGGCCATTATTCCCAGGCTGCATTAACAGGAGACAAACTCACTAGGACCTGGCACAGGCTTAGGAGCAACAAACAAAGCTACATTTGTAGCAGTGCCACAACCTTTCTAGGACCAGTTCTTCAAAATGCGCAGCCCTGAAACAACCAAAAATATCATTTAAAATATCCTGGAACTCAGCAGCAGTAGTTCATCCTTGAGCGCAGGGTGGAATGAACTCAAACCCTCCCACTCTGGCCAGTAGTCATTTCTAACCACAGAAACCTACGACATGACATTAATGTTTTGATGCAAGAGAAATGGGGTACAGCTATTTTTTAAATACTGCTGACAGATTTAATTTACAACTATTTATATAAAACAGTTACTATATGTCTGTTTGATTTCTTAGTCTTAAATGGTTAATGGCTCAGTTGTGTACTAGAATGATTTTCACCTTAGGTAGCAACTGAGTCTTTTAAACCACTTAAAGTTATCCTAGATCAGCGATCCCCAGCTCTGGAAATGGGGTACAGCCTGATTTCCAGAATGGAGGTGCTCCCTCTGTCACTTTGTTTTGTCCCCACTGAGTTCTTAAGCACAGGTTCATTGATCTTAGTTTTATATTTGAGGAATATTTACAAATATGCTTACAGTTCTTCAAAGGTAAAATGTTTTTTTTTTAATAACTGGTTCTAATCCACTATCAATTTCAGTTTAATGCAGGATGTCCTGACAATCTATGGGACCTGTAGGACATTGTACTGGTGCTCGATACAGGGTCACCTCCACTTTGAGCGGGTCCAATACAGGGTCACCGCCCCCACTGTGGGCGGGCCCGATACAGGGCCACCACCCCCCCCCCCCCCCCCACTGTGGGCGGGCCCGATATAGAGCCACCCCCCACTGTGGGCGGGCCCGATACAGACCCACCACCCCCCCCACTGTGGGCGGGCCTGATACAGGGTCATCCCCCCCCCCCCCACACTGTGGGCGGGCCCGATACAGAGCCACCACCCCCCCCACTGTGGGCAGCTATGGCAATGTCACTCCCACTATACCCGATACAGGGCCACTTCCCCCTGTACCTTTTTATCATAACTAGTAAGAGCTGTTTAGTTGGAAACACCTGCAAAGCAATTGCTGTTGAGGAGAACTGAGTAGAGACCCTATAAAGTTGGAAACAAAACTTTTAAATGTAAGTCATTTGTTTATTCAATTTATTTAAACTGACTGGAGCTTGTTCAGAAATACCATGTTGAAATTGTTGCAAGCAGTTCAATCGGCACTGGAGAGACAGAGCCCAGCTGGAATAAAAACCAGCAGACTCAGTGCACCTCCAGGACCAGGGTTAGAGATCACGGCCCGAGAACGACTTTCCATTTCAGAAAACAGCTGACGCACCTACACAGCCTAACGGAAGGAGAAACACAAATGTGTTTTTTTTCAAACAGCACGTGCTCGGCGGGGAGATCCGAACTTGCCTAGCGCCAGTCAGACTCTCCCGTCAAGCTCCCCGAGAAGAGAAAAGCAGAAACCAGGATTTCACTGGGAGACGTGAAACAGCTCCTCTTCCGATTACCCAGCGCGGCACTCGAGCCAGGAGCCACACTTGTCAGGAGCCGGCTGAGGAGCATGCGTTCGTAAACACCCCTTCACAGAGATGTCATTCTGTACTTTTCACAACACCTCCCCCCACCCCTGCTCCTGGCTCTACCCGATCTCTTCTGCTGAGCCAACAGCAGTGCACAACGTCTCTGGGTTTCAAACAGTCACAACCACTTTTCTCTTCCATTTACAGCTGGGGCGTGAACTGCCGAACAGCCCGGGGAGACTCTGAATGCCATCAGCCCACGGCCGGGGGTCAGGCGGCCCTGCCAGGCTGCAGCAGTGTGACACCCCGTGCAAGGGCCGATCACACAGGCTGGCTGGGGAGAGACGAGTTTTGAAAGAGGCAGGGATGGGGTTTGCAAGACGAGGGCGCTGCCGTTTCTGATGCTTATCTCTAAAAAAAAAAGAGCGGTTTGATTTCCGGCAGCACCTCAGGCCGGCTCAAACGCTCCCTCCTCCCGCATTACACGGATTGATTTAATTGGCAATCTTTGTGACATTCAGCTACCACTGTCTTGCAGCCGCCACTGGCTGATGCACTGCGGTTTCTATGGTAACCTTCCGAGCTGCGGCATGGGTCAGCAAGCACGGCTATGGCTTAGTGCTCAACATGCAGCTTAGGAAGTGCTGCTGCCAGGACCATGTTGCCCACAGCAAGACTGCTAATGGAGGAAGAGCAGGGTGCTTGAAGAGTGCCAGTGCAGGCAGGATGCCGTCTTTCACATGGTAGACTAGTTTATCAAGCACCCTGCATCCTATTAGGACTGAACCCTTCAAATTTGCTTCATACAGTATTGTAATGATATATGCACATCTAACAGTGGCTGACTACAGCAGCACTTCAAGCCCATGTACGATTAGTGCCGATCCTTCAGTTGTGCGGCACCACACACCGGGCCCAACCGTCTACTGTCACAGCTCGAGCCCGAGATGTCCAAACTAGAGGGCTCAATCTGCTCTCTAAGCAAGTGGATCTTTTTTGAGCCCGGCAGGAGAACCAGGTCGTGTTTTTAACCACACGCAGTGCGGCAGTCACTTCTGCAAACGCAGCTAGGCTCCCACCCGTTTTTTTTTTTTTTTACGGCTTCGAGGACATGAAGCGTCTTGCGTCTCCCGTTAATCTGAAACCGCCTGCTCCTCTTTCGAGCAAGCCCCGCCCCTCGGGAGACGAACCCCCCCCTTGCCCCTTCGTCACAGGGGGGAGGCGGAAACTAAACCAACAGAGCCACCGTGAGTAACAGCTGGGGGCCGAACCAGCGACGCTGCTGCCCAGCAAGGCCCTGCGCCGTGGTCAATTATGCATGAATGAAGCTGCAAGACAACCAGGAACTACGATTTACACAGAGCTGCAGGGAAAGAGCTTGCACCTTCATTAACTAACAAAAACACTTTCTCCCCCCCCAGGGGAAAGCGGTCATTAACCACACTGAGGCCACAGCAGGCCTCTGATTCCCCATCTCCTTCCAGGAAGGGCAAGAGGCAGCATGGTCTTGCACAGCCCTAGTGCTGAGTGCGCCGGAGGGGAATGTGCCCCTTAAACGTCCTGCACAGAGCTGGCACCCCGGCCCGTCTCCATCCTGGCCAAGAGCTGTCGCCCAGCCCAGCGGGAAGGAGCCGGTTAAAAATCACAGACACTTCACTGGCACACAATCACTACTCCCACTGTGTAAGGCCAAGATAGGCTTTTGTTCTTTTTTTAAAAAAAATTTAATTTCATTTTTCTGCAAGGAGGCGCAAATAAAAAAAAAAAACTTCAGAGGGTTATAAAAGACTAAAACGCAGCTCATAAAGCTCGCATCCTAAGATTTCTTCCGAACCCCTCTAATTAGAACCTTTTCTGATTTCTTCTTAATAATTCAGATAGTACAGCCAAAGTTATCCCTTTTGCCTCTTTACATTAATTCAAGAAGAACTCTAAAAGCTGGGAAATGTGACGACATAAGAACACAGAACTTGTACTGGCAGGATGGCGCCCATGGGGTCCAGATCCTCCGGGCACCAGCAGGAAGCCCACCACTGCCCTGACCTGTCCAGCAGCCCACACTGTCCCCTTCCTGCCGTCTGACCTCCCACCACCCTCACAACCCCGCTACTGCACTGCACTGAGCAATAGTGTCAGTTTAAACTGTACACCTGTTTCCCCAGTTCCTCCGCCTGCCCCTTGAATCTGGGCAATTCTTCGGGATGGCAGGGATTTCACAGAAGGGAGAGCCGATCCTCGACCCTTGAGCAGTTCTCCGCTTTTGTAAAAATCGTGGCACGGATGCTTTGCGTGAGGTACTTTATGTATGAAATTTTTTCTAATTAATTCCCAGTTACTTATTTTTCAAAATCTTTTGTGTGTGTGTGGGGGGGGGGGGGCTACATCCCTATGGACCCATGAAGCCTTTAAGAATGTAACCAGGCTCTTCCACAGCTATACTGGGAATTAAGGAAAACATACACAACATTTAAGCAATTAGGATTGGGAACAGCAGCTCAGATATGATTCATTGTTTCTGCTGGGCTGGAGAATAAGGTGTTAGGTTTGGTGTAAAATGAAACAACAAGCACCTCAGGAATCACTCGGCCATCAGCCATCCCTGTAGCACTGATTCTTCCCGCGTTTCACAAAGCGCACCAACAGGCCTCCCTAAAGACGGCTCTTCCCCAGCAATTGCTGCCTTCAAAGTCACAAGAAACAAGTGCAAACATGGCAGCTTCTGCAGGAGAAATTCTACAGAACTTAAGCCAGATCTGGACTAACACCTAACAGACACGATGCACAGGACGCAAAGTGTTGTGTGCGGAGAAAAAAAAAATCACAGCCTGCCGATGAGCAACAGGACACTGGGATAATGAGGGATGGGGGTGCTTTCAATGTCACTGACAACATCGTTACAGGCTGAGGGAGTGACTGGCTTCAGAACTTGAAAACACACGGACAGGGGAGCACAGATCCCCACTGCTGACGAGACAATCTGATCTCCCCCCGTGAGCTTTCTAAACTGGCACAGCCCTCCCAGCCTGCAGCCTTCCATTACGAATCACCGCCACTGGCCGCGCCCAGAACTGGCGTCTGACCCGCCGATCGACAGGCTGGTTTCAGCTCGGTCCCTCTGCGCACACGAAAGCAACGCCGACGGACCATGAGCACATGAAAGGGTGCGTGCCGGGGTGGGGAGCGGGTAACGGCACATCAAGGGGCTCACCTGCACCTCCCCACGGAGCACAGGGCGATGGGGTCCCCCACTACGGCCACCAGAGACTGGGCCCTGGTGATGGCCGTGTTGAGCAGCTTGTAGTTGGACAGGAAGCCGTAATCCAGGTCCTCCGTGGAGTCCTCCACCAGCTGCTCCTTCCTCTTGATAGCCGTCTGCTTGTGCTTGCAGGTGTGGCGCGTCCTCACCGTGCTCAGGAACAGCACGCGGAACTGCTTACCTGGAGACGGCACCAGCAACAAGAGGTCATTGATCAAGGATAAGGAAGAGATCGGACACTCCAGCCTCTGTCCCCACTCTCTCCCCCTGGACGCTCCAGAGCAGAGCCCCAGCCTCTGTCCACACTCCTGGACACTCCAGGCTCTGTCCACACTCCCTCCCCAGGGACGCTCCAGAGCAGAGCCCCAGCCTCTGTCCACACTCCTGGACACTCCAGGCTCTGTCCACACTCCCTCCCCCTGGACGCTCCAGAACAGAGCCCCAGCCTCTGTCCACACTCCTGGACACTCCAGGCTCTGTCCACACTCCCTCCCCCTGGACGCTCCAGAGCAGAGCCCCAGCCTCTGTCCACACTCCTGGACACTCCAGGCTCTGTCCACACTCCCTCCCCCTGGACGCTCCAGAACAGAGCCCCAGCCTCTGTCCACACTCCTGGACACTCCAGGCTCTGTCCACACTCCCTCCCCCTGGACGCTCCAGAGCAGAGCCCCAGTCTCTGTCCACACTCCTGGACACTCCAGGCTCTGTCCACACTCCCTCCCCCTGGACGCTCCAGAGCAGAGCCCCAGCCTCTGTCCACACTCCTGGACACTGCAGGCTCTGTCCACGCTCCCTCCGACTCACCCTGCACGTTCAGCACCCTCTCCACGCTGACCTCCGACATCCTCTTCTTGCGCAGCTCGGCCCGGATGCGGAACACCTGGTCGGCGTACGGCGACACCACCCCGATGCTCCCCTCGTCCAGCTTCCCCCAGGCCACGGGCCACTTCCTCCTCAGCTCCTCCACGCGCTCCACGATCTCGAACACCTGGGGAAAGAGGGGCGTGAGACCGTGCCGGGACACACGCCGCACCCGCACTGCCACGCTGCTCAGAGTTCAGCATAAAGGCCACAACCAAAGTCCCAGTAATAATTTCAAGGGCCTGTGTTTTCAGGTTGGCATCCATTTAAGTCTCTCGCAAGTGTTTTATAGTGAGCCTTGCTGATTTTTGAGCAAACTGATTAACATCGCGGGTTAAGACGACTCAACTGCAGCTTTTATTCACGGAAATGTTAATACCATAAGCCTGACAACTTCACACAGAAACAGCCATGATGACTTTATAAAACGAAAAAAAAAATGAATGATCATTGACTTATATTAATATGTAATAGGAGAAGAAAGGAAACAATGTTTCGGCCGTGGAGCCTTCTTCAGGTGTCCCTTTGCAGCCTACGCATGCTGACGCAGCTGCCCACCTGCACTACTTATATTAATATGTACACCAGAGCATCGCATGGTGAAAACATCTTTGCCTTATTAATGATCTGGCTCTTTTTTTATTAATTATACATTATATGCGCTACGTGCCCAATAACACAAGAGGTGATCTAATTCGGCACAGGCACAGCTTTATTGGCTTATTAGAGGTCACACTGCACAAGGCTGAGTATTACATTACTGGTCATCAGTCCCTCCCAAAGTGACTCTTGGCTGAGGATTGCTTGAGCCCTCTGGGCAGAGGATTTCTGCACTGTTAATACAGGCATGGCTCTGGCCCCTGTTGTTCTGATCACTGCGTGCGGCTGATCCTTTTGCCAGCAATCCTTATAAACCGAGTGAACGTAATCTTGTGCACGCAACCTAAAAGCAGCAAAACGGAAGCAGAACAAAGTAAAGATATCAATGACGCTGGGAATTAAAACCAGCAGAGTGCTGCTAATTCTTTGGGAGAGTGCGAAAGCATTTAAATATGCACCTCATTTTTCTGCTTGCAGAACTGCACCTCCTGGGGTAAATTGGTCCGTTTCCAGCTAAGAAACCTCCTTATTAAGGGTTCTTTTCCAGCAGGGAGCAGGCTAGCAATCGCTACCAACACTGCTGTAAAAATAAAGAGAGATGGAGCCTTCTGGAAGTCTGCAGTGCTGCCGAGAACTAGAGACGATTCAAAATCTCCCTTTCGATCACACGTGGCAAGGGACACAGATGTTAATAACCTCTGCTATCACTTCTCGGTGGTGTCCTGTCATCAGTAACTTGTTTCTGGCCCCCTCATCACCCGCACTGTGCGTCTAGCCTTGGGCGAGTAATAACTCACATTTCAGTCAATAACGCCTGTAATAGAGTCTGCTCTGATAACGCAGTAGACCTCTGTAACCCGGTGTCCGTACACCTTTAGAAAGCGCTGGTGTGGATACAGTAATGAAAAACAACATGGGCTCTCCCTTCTCCCCGACTCTGTGTAGTTTTTCAGCCGCAGGGATCACCAGGCCCTGTGCCTCCAGCTGCTCTCGTCTGCCCCGGATCCAATCACTCAGAGTCCCCTCAACGGAGGAGCTGCACAGCAGGCTAACGTTGGGACAAGATCACCGCCGCCGACATTATTTTCATTGCATTAACAAAAATGGGATGAACCATCTGGACCAGTGCTCCTTAACCTGGGGTGCACACACCCCCTCTGGGGATGCGAGATGACCTTTCCGGGGGGTGTGAGACAGGCCAGATTCTCTTAGAAGGTTTCATCACCCAAAGCAAAACATTAAACACAGGCACGCGAAAGTACCTTCGCTTCGTTTCATTAAACCTCTGCATTTTCTATACTCTTTTCCCTTAATTTTTGAAGTACTCTTTAATTTTACTGCGAAACATATTCTATATCTATTTCAGTCTCTTTCATTCTGCTGTTAAACATTAGGTGTAGAGACCTGACCTACTTCAATCATTTTTGATAAAGGGAGCAAAAACGAATCTTGAGATCCAAGGTGGTGAGCACTGCAGTCAAGGTTAAGAACAACTTTCTCTGGACCAAGGTAGAAGTCTAAAATTTCACTTTCCCTATTAGTACGTATTTAATCTCTAATTTTCTCGTCCCTCCAGTGGAAGGATTCTCAACTGTTCGGGATATTTCGACCACCTTCTTCTCCGCATTAGCGATGCAAGACTAACGCAGAACAGCTGCAGCCCGAGCGTAGATGCCTACTGTCAAGACAAGGCAGCTGACCTTTCTTCTCCAGTGTGAATCCAAGATTATTCAAGGGGAAAAAGAACAGATAGGCTTTCCTGCAATTGTCATCCCTCATGGGGGGGGGGATTAAATACATTTCCTGACAAGTAACCTCATATTAGAGGAATGCTGCTCAAAAAGCAAGCAGGCTAAAGCGAAGGCAGTGATCTGATTATCTGGTTTCCAACTAGGAGAAGCCATTGCTGAATCTTAACACAGCTCTGTGTAACAGCAGGCAATCACCTTGCATTTTGTGAAGCATTAAAGATAGGCGCTGGGAGCAAAATAAAACAATGTAGAGGGATTCCTAGTGCGTTAATACTCGCCAATAAAACAGAGCAGGGGGCTTTTATAGATGGGAAATCTGTTAAATATATTGAACCCCATGCCCCTGGAGCATGATCCTGGCATTTCAGTAAAAAGACTTGTAGCAATGGTGCATGATGCTGGCTTCTTGAAATACACAACGGCTTAATTTGAGACCCAAGAAAAGTGTATAATTGTCTCAATGACTTCAACTAGGGCAGCACAGCGATTAGCACTGCTGCCTCGCAGTGCTGGGGCCCCGGGTTCAATGCCTAGGGTGCTGCCTGTTGGGAATTGAAATGTTCCCCCCGTGTTTGCATGGGTTGCCCCAGGTGCCCCAGTTTCCTCCTCCCACAGTCCAAAGGTTAACTGGCGTCTGGAACAAAAACCAGCACTGGTGTGAGTGTGTGGAAGTCTGCGTCTGTGTGTGTCCTGTGAAAGACTGGTGTCCCACCCGGGGGTGTACCCTGCCTTGCACCCGGCGCTTGCTGGGATAGGCTCCGGCTTCCCCACGACCCCGAGTATGATAGAAGATAAAATGGAGGATGGTGAATGACAACAGCTGTGTAACCGAGAGCTTCGGCTGGGCGACAAGCCGGAAGAGGCACCTCGGCGTTGTTGTAGTAAGCGGTGCTGTTCTTCTCCTGCACGTCCTCCCCGCGGGCGGTGAAGAAGGTCAGAGGGTAGAAGTCCTTGTGGGCAGGCTGCTTCCCGCTGGCCATCAGCTTCCCCTCGTAGAACAGCTCCGACGTGTAGCTGCAGGCGGGAAGACAAGCCGGCGCTTAGAGCCCACAGCCCCCTCCATCGCAGCCCCCCAAACATCACTTCACAAAAAAACACGCACATCCTCCCCTGATTTAGGATTTCAAAACCCATAACTTGAGCTTCAGTCTAACTTGAAGAATTTGGGGGGTGATTTGATATTTGGTCGAGGCTTGACGTCTGACCCACATGTGAAACAGTTAACACATCTTTCTTCGACCTCAGAAACATCGCGACCTCCTATGCTGTCACTAACTGTTGCTGAAAAGCTGGTCAACACTTTCGTCTTTTCCCAAATTGACTCCTGTAACACCCAATACTCACTTTGGTATCTAAATCTTCGATGAACAAACTAAAGTTTGTCCTGGATCCTGACCAGGTCTAGTGCAAGTGATCACATGACTCCTGTCCTGGAGTCCATGCACTGGCTTCCTGTCAGGTTTCATGCCAACTTCCTCATGCTCACCTATAATGCTCTGCACGGCTCAGCAGCTCAGTACCTGTCTGAGCTACTATCACCCTACTCCCCACCTCGCAGCCTTTGCTCCTCAAATTCTGGTCTGGTCTGTCCCCCAAACTCATCTACACTCTGGGGGGTGACAGGGATTCTCCTGCTGCGCCCCACAGCTCTGGAACTCTATCCCCAAGGATATCAGGGACTCACCGTCCCTGAGCTGTTTCAAATGGAGATTTAAAACCTTTTCAGAAGGACTTCTACTTAACTGGTTCCATGTGCCCCTTTGCTGCTCCTACTTTATTCAGTATCCCCTTCGACTTCCACCTCTCATTTGTATATTCACTGCTTATTTTTTTATGTATTTTTCTTTTGTTTTGTTGTACTTTAAAGCACTTTGAGAAGCCACTTTAAAATTTTTATTATAATAAATAGAATTTGACACAGACCAGTTCTGATTCTCGAAGAATGGAGCTCTATAAGTCAGGTTACCTCAACCGGGTTAAGAGAGGTAGAAAAAGAGTTGAGTGCAATTATGATTTTTTTTTTTCCTCAAGCCTGAAGAGACTGATCATTAAAACAACAAGACCAAGAAAGGGTGCTGTACATGCTGTACAGTTGTCTTCAGGAAGGGGATCAAGAACTCCTCGTAGAGGCTGTATAAACGACATTTCCAGGTGAAGGCTCATGAATCTTGGACAATTAGGAGCACATCCACATCGAAGACACGAGCATGTGGCGAAGACCTGCCTGCACTGGGTGAGACACCAGGCCAGGTGAGGACACCTGCAAATGGTCCAACCCATCAGGCAGCTCAAGTCCATTTCAGGGGCAAATTAAAGGAATGAGCCTCCCAGGCTCACTAGGTTTTTGTTAGGGTCTTTGCACCCGGCTTTGGCAGCTGCTCCTATCGGGAACAGAGATCTCAGCGGTACAGGTGAAGAAAGCAATACTGCGAGGACAGCTGGCTTCTTCTTCCTTGTCCACTGTTCCAAACAAGGACGGCCGGACTCTCACCCTCTACTTCTGCTCAACAGGAGCTCCAGTCTCAGCCTCTCCCTGCTGCCCTCTCACCTGACCTGACTGCAGCTAAACTGGAGCTTCACTAGGAGGCTCCTCATTCTCTCCTGGGTCACTGGGTCCTGTCCACCGGGACACTCCTCACGCTGAGCACCGGCTGGGCCCAGGGTGCCAGTCCTTCCTGGAAAAGCACGCGTCTGACGTCGCTGCCCGAGATTATTTTGGGGGATTCTTTGGCAGAAACTCAAACAGGGGGTACTGCTTATTATGGGAGGGGATGAGGAATATTATAATAACACAAGATTTCTTCCGTTTCTGAAAAATCCACAGCTCTTTTTCAAGGTCTGCTCTGACTCACTGTTTGCACCGCGTTAGATATGATGCTTTCAAAAAAAGAAAATACTGGAAGAAACAAGTGCTCTCAAAGCAAATGTAACAAGACCTTTGGACCATCTCTTTATCCACCCATCGCCTCTCCTATCTTTTGATTTCTTTCTTCTTGGGGAACAGCTAGCACCCGTTACACCCCAGTAGGAAATAAGACTGCAGACGTGTGCTTTAATCTAAATGCAGGAAAAAAACAGGTTGCTCCATAACAGATATGCAGATTTTATGCAAAAAATGAAGACAAACAGATGCTCTACATTCCACAGAGGAGAATGCATCATGAAAGTCTCATATTTATTACTACCAAATACTTCAGCAAACAAATCAAGGTCCCTCAGGTGAACTTATTCCAGAAGAGTTAAAAAAAAACTACACGTAAACGCAGCTATCAACAAGTCCTACAACGAGCAACTGCAGCCTGGGTTTCAGGGAGTTAGTCTGTGGTGTCAATGAAAAGGCTGTTGAGACTGGACTACCACACACTAGCAAACACGGCAAGAAGGAACAGGCAGACTTTAAAGGGCTTATGTACCGTCCCTTCTCTGACTCACGATTAAACTGAACACCCTGTTCGACCTGAACCCAGACCTCCTGAGCAGGATGCATTTACACTGAGGAAAAGCTCACCAGGACTCAGCACCGGGAGATCAGAGCAACATCCTGACTCACCGCTATGGAAAGTGCAAGGAGATGACTGTGCCATATAAAACACAGAGCGTTATTATACAGAACGGGTGGTAACCAGGGGTTTTTAGTCTCTTTCTAGTACAGGGCTGCTTGTGAATAAGATCATGCCTGGCAGTCTATGAAGGGGATGTTAGAAAAGCCCATGGGTGACTGCAGAGCTAAAAGGAAAATCACAATGCAAAAACTGACATTTTTCACCTGTGACTTCAAACTGACATGCAGAGCACTTCAACCTTTAAAAGGACAGTCCACACCAGTTCACAGAGAAGAAAATGCACATTTTGGTGCCTTTCAAGACACTGTGATCAACCCAGGTATGTCTGTGCATTCTGAGGAAGTGGGCCAATCAGTTAAGAGACCCATTAACATCGGGATACTCTGCCAAAGACCCGCTTTGGCCTTTTGGCATCTCGAGCTGCATTTGAACAATGGAAGACATCGTATTTGCCATCTCAAAGGCCTGGGCTCCTCACTCTAACTCCTCTAATGAGATAAGAGCTGGGAATTACAGACAACAGGAATCGACTTCCACACGAGACGGTCACAGCCTGCAAGGGCTCATTTGGAGAGGTAATTACTCGCTGCAGCTGGCCTCGTCTCCACACACTTTGCGGCTCACTGTTTACATAGCTCGTCGCCGAGAGAAAATCAACCTTGATTTCCACGAGTGCAGGCTGAAGGAGATTGTTTTTTTTTTTTTCCTGGCTGCAGCCCTTCAGTTTTGCACTAGCTCTGAAGAAGTGCAATGTGGAAAAAGTTCACACCTACTTGATGATAGCTTCATGGGAGCGATAATTTTCACACAGCAATATTCGGCAGGGGTAATCTGTAGGGTAGTGCTCGTACAGTCGGTCCAGCAGCGAAACGTGAAGGTTCCTTTCCCTGGCGAACTCGCTGTAGACGAAGGGGCTGAGCTGGAACACAAAAACAGGGTGCAGACAAGTGAGCAGCGCGACCGAGCCGGCCGCGCACACAGAGCCAGGTGATCTCGCAGGTCCCGCACGCATCCCCACGGCAGGGCGTAGCAACTCAACAAGTAAAGACCACATTCAGAACCAATGAAGGGTGACTGCAGAATGATGCACTTCTAATGCTTTTTCTTAACCCGTCTGACCTAAAATTGCATTTCTGCACTGTGTCAAATTAAATGCAACAGATTCACAGTTGCCTCACTACTCCCAGACACTACAGACACTTTCACGCTTCTGAAATTGACTTCTTTGGGTGGACTCCTTACTAATGTGGCCTGCACAGATCTCGACCACATTTTATTTACAATACAAAATTTGTATGGTCACTGCACGTATTAATTTACGAGTGTGCATGCAGGTATGCAAACACAGATATGTAATTTGCTATGGATGCATCACCTACTCTCAAAATTCTGCACTGCAGAACAGTATTTAAGCACAGTGAAATCGCACTCTACTTAAGAGCTGATTACCTGTGAGCTGCTTTTTTAGCCTTCACACACTACGAAAGAGGAGCAGTGCAATGTTCACAGGCATCTCCACGCAGACAAAACCCCCTCACAGATGATCAGAGCTAAGACTAGGTTTGAATTTGTGGAATGGTTTTAATCTGTGGGAATATGTTCTAGAAAAGCCATACAACCCACAAGAAAATCCTGACTGTCATCATTGAGGGTCTGGAGACACTACATGACCGCCATCACCCAACTGCTTTGAAATGCAAAAGAAAGACATCAACTCTAGGGATTTACTGGAACAGCCCTGCTCTCTCATGCAAACCCAGCATGTCCACAGTTCCTTCGCCATCACCAGACAAGCCCGCCGGCTCAGGGAAATTTGGAAGGGCACTGCCCTTAAATATCAAAATCATCGCCATGGCGCACACACTGCACATCCTGTGTGGTTAACAAAGGAGAAACCCACCCAGACTTGGAGAGGTAAGAGGTTTAGGCTAAAACCGAAACCGTTACTACACTGGATTTTTATTTTCCGTGTGGGCAAACCGCACACTTATGAAAATGAATAAAGCAGGTAATTAACCTTCAGTCGGGTAACGGCAGGGGAAGAAGGCAGAGCTCTAGGAGTTAAACGCCAGGGGGAAACCTGCTGTCGAGTCTCCACCGCACACAGTCAGACCCACACACGGGGGCCCAGAGCAGCGTCGGGCCTGTGTGGCGCGCAGGGGCCAGAGCTGCGAGCGGGCGCCCTTACCTGCATGTGGTCTCCCGCCAGGACGATGCGGGTGGCTTTGCTGGCCAAGGCGAAAGGCATGATGGTCTCGCACTCCATGGCCTGGGCAGCCTCGTCCAGCAGAATGTGAGTGAAGAGACCTTAAGACATGAAGGATTAAAAGACGCGTTCAGGCCCACATTACTAATCACCACCTCTTTCAAAGGTACAGGCATCTATGCTTTTCCTGGGTTATCACAATGGGCAGGTCACTTGATAAAATGATAAAAATAATCTTCAGCACAAGTAATTAATCCCAATTTATGCAACAGCCACTAAACTGAACTGCTTCTCACAAAGGACTTACATGACAAAGGCAGGGGCACATGGGATCAGTGGTTTCTTCTGGGGCAATTTTCTTTAGCTTCCCTACATGTTAGGTTTAGGCGACATGTTTTTCATATGCAGAACACTTCATGTAACTACTTTGTGTGCACTCTGTGTGGTGTCAATGGGAGAAAATCTTACTACATCCTTTCCTGTGTTCAGCACGCCGAAACGCACAGTTAGAAGAACGGCGCTTTTGATTTTCGCCCAGAGTCCTACAGCGGCAGTGTCTATCGCTTCTCATCACAAAGACTCCCCGATGGGGGGGACGCACGCATGCTCGGAGCTTTACTGTGCACGGGAGAACCTTTTGGAGACCCTGCAGGAGCCGGCAGCTTTTGCGGTGCAGCTCACTTTGACCCTCTTGCCACTAACGACAGGGACTGGAACTTAGCAGAGAGTCGGAGAAGTGTCTCGCGCGCGCTGTTAACGCGTTCCCAACTGTCCCAGCCGACCCCCTCAGCTGGGGGTAAAGTAAAGAGGACACCAGGAAGACGACGCCTTGCCACCCGCCCCAGCTCAGAGAAAGAGCCGTGCAGGGGGGGTTAACACCAATAACACCAAAGCCTGCGAGCTGTCTCCCTGTGCCCGCCCTCCCCCTCTCCACCCTGCCGCGCAAAGGAAGCAGCAGCTCCCAAATGTCTCATTTAAATCAGATCTTCATCAACGCAAAACTTACTGCTGGGGAGATGAGAAGAAGATAATGATGTAAAGAGCATTAGACAGGCAGATCATGTTTCCAAGCAACAGCAGACTTCTCCACTGACACATTCAAACCCAGCTATTTGCCTGCTCCACCAAACTGTGTTTTTTAATAAGTTATTATTCGTGTGAAGGCTCAAGCCAGAATCATTTCAGATACCTTATCTCATCCGAAGACATCTTGTTTTCTTTATTGCTCCCATAAGCAAAGTCAGGGTGGTGACAAATGTTTTATAACACTGATACAACCTTATGATTAGACCTGCTGGAACAGTCCTTAGGCTCCTCTGAAAATCAGAGAGAAGTGGTCTTTTTAAAACAGCATTAAGCTCGTGGCAATTATCACAATGCTGATGCTGAATACAAATGTTTCCAGAGGATAGTCACTTAAGTACTCATCTCGGCTGCCTTATTTCAATTCACAGAGGGCTTTAATTGTAAATTAAACAGTTAAGCATTAAAGTGTCTGTCATCTGGAAAATCTTATTTCAAATAAGTTACATTCTTTTAAATTAGACAGTGATAATCTGGTGCACAGATAAGATGGCCATGACTCTTCCAAACAAAGCAATTGCAGGACTGCACCAGGCCTTTAACTTCTGTATTAATCCTTAATTGTTTAACTGGTTCAGGTGCAGCATATCTTCAATTAACCAGATAACCTGGAGAACTTGCATCTCGAAATTTCAAATTCGCCAAGTCTTTGTGCACAGCCATCAGTGTAGTAGTAGTTGTAATATTATTAATAATAATATTTTCTTCACACTTATATAGCATGTTTTAGGACACTCCACTCAAACCTGTAAACTAAGAACAGCAATTTATTAACGACTGGCCTGTGAGCAGTGGAATACAGCAGTATGATATCAATAATTTTCCTACATATCAAAATTGCATGGAAGACGGCTGCCCAATCCTGATCCTGGAGAGCCACAGTCTAATATGCATGATATATGAACTTAATGGTTAATGAGCACGATTTATAAATCGTGTTCGATACCTCCTGGGGAAACAACAGATTGATCAATCAAGTCAAACTCGAAGAAGCTGAGGCTCTTCAAGACCTGAAGTGGACAGCTCTGACAGAAGTCAACCCAACAGCAACATGAAAGTGTTTAATTAGCAAAGCGCAGAAGATATTCCCATTTCACACATTCTAAATTGGACAAGTTCACGTGACGATGGACATCAGAGCAGAGCTTTATATTTTAATTTTGAATTAGCCCCCGATCAGTGAAGGGCTCCCTCTCACCTGGCTCCAGGTCCAGCTGACACAAGTACTGGGAGGTGCTGAGGGTGACCACCACCACGCGGTGCTTCTCGATGTCCTCGCGCTCTGGCATCTGGAAGGTGAACTGCGTGCTGGAGATCAGACAGTACTGCTGCACCACGGGATGCACGGTCTTCACCCACCTGTTTCGGAAATATACCCTACAAAAGAACAAACACAAAGACACAGGCTAAGCAACTCAAGGGCTCACTTGTTCTTAAAGAGCTTCTATATGAGTTTTTTCGTGCCAGAGGATCACGCGTAAAGGAGTACTAAAGTGCAGAGCAGCCCCCTTCCGGGGTGACAGACATCCCCCTTCCGGGGTGCCACACCACAGAGGCAGGAAGGAGAAACTGCTGCACCAGCTGAATTTCAGGAAGGCAGGAGTGCACAAGCCTCAGGTCGGACTTGAACAGGCCACTTCGAACAGAACTACGGGTCCTTTAAGTCATCAGAAAGCCAGATATCTTTTGCTGACAGAGAGGTGTTGCAGGTTCCACCTTCCTTTCTTTGCTAACACTATATTTTAAGGGCAGTTAATTTAGCACGATTGCCTTGGGAACTTTGCACACATCTGTAATGACAAGAAAAAAAGTCTGGTGTAAATTCAGATGAATTCCTGAAGGTGAGCTGGCAATCAGCAAGCTTATGAATGTAATCAATTATCATTTCCTAGCTCTCATTATAAGATGTGAAACATTTGAGTTTAAATGTTCAAGTGTGTATGTGTAGTAACACGATATATAAAAACTATTTTGACAGCTAACTGTCTAATATTTTAAATACAGCTAATATAATTAATTTATATTTTAAAACCAATGAAATACATCGGAAAGTGCTCTGATGAACACAAGGGATGCTGAGTTAATGAACTCGACCCCCTCAACGCTTTCTGCACCACTGCATGATAACGGCCATCTGCTCGGCTCTTTAAAAGATTTGCAAACAATTGGGAACAAAGCAGAAAAAGACGCCACTCGACTGAGCCTAAAGTGACAACGATCCAGTACTGGAAAAAAATAAAACGATGCAACTCTGCCTTGGAAATCACCGCCGAGACATTCCGGTCCAAACGGAGCTGGTGAGCTGGAGCGTGCCGGAGAATTCAAAAGACACAATCTGGGCAAAAGGTTAACCCACTCACAGGACAAGCGATCGGTCATTTCTGAGTGAAGACAGAAACTGGCTCAAGCAAGCAGATGTTATTGCATTTCTGTAACAATATTGATTTCTGTAAAAAAAAACGGATAATATTGCAGTGGAAGTTTACCTGCGGCAACAAACAGCATGGCAAGGGATTATTGGAGGGAAAAGGCGATTCCGTGCCTTGATGATGGATGATAATCTATTCCAGCACCCCGAGATGAAAAACTGCCAAACCTCAAGAGGCCAGACTGGACTCTCGGAAGAGCCCGAGATTCCCATAATTTACGCTTCGCTTCTCGTGTCAGCTCTGTCCTACATAGCAGCTTGACATGAAAAGTGCACAGAGTGCTGGAGCGCTTAAAACGAAGAGAAGAAACTGCCCACTTAAGTCGATCTTCTAGCCTGTCCGTCAGCCACACGGCAAATAAAGACTGATGAGAGAGACGGGCTGTTGAGCCCCAGCGCATCAGTCCAGCTAGGCCGTGTCCAGACCAGACGCCTCTGCTAATATCCAGCTCAGTTACTGGTGATATCTCACAGTGTTCTCTGACCCCCCTGCCGTGTCCCAATGAGGACAGCTCCGTCTCCAGGCATGCAACATAATCAGAGCTGACCACAGGGGTGAAAAAATGATGAAAGATGTGTGTGCTTAAGCTTGTTGCACAAATGAGGACAAATTAGTTTTTTTTTTGGGGGGGGGGGGGATTTACATGTTATACCCATCTGATTTGGAATAGCAGAACCAAGAACCTCTCAGCTGCACACTGGGGGATAATGAGGAAGTTTAGACAGACTCTTCCGACCCGCCTACCTTTGGAGGCTCAGCACTGATTGGAGGAGTGGCATGTCACTCACTGACAGCTCCATGTCACTGTGACACTGGCAGGAGAGAGCGTCCTGTCCAGCCTTCCCCACCTTACTGTTGGCAGTGCACAGCCAGCCGTGCATCTGAGGAATCCCAGTCACAGTTGGCGAGTGGCATCACCCAGGATCGAACCCGTGACCAGAGAGAGCTCAGCCTTTGCTGGGGGGAGCATCTTTACAGGTTGAGCAATTCGGGATGCCCCCGGACGAATGACAAGCTAAGAGGCCTCCAGAGTCAACCGTGACTGTGGAGAGGAAAGAGACTGCACAGACGAGGGAGGGGGGATAGCCCCAAACTATGAACATGAACATTTCAAATTTAGTAGCTCCAGGCAAATGAACACCGTGGAGACTGAAAGAATTAAATCAGTAAATGTCTCAAATGTCCTGGGATCCCCCAACAGAAGCTAAGTGACTCTGGTTATTATTCCATGCAATGGACTGCTTTCACACCCCCCCCCAGGGCAGGGAGAGAGCTCAGTGCCACAATACTGTGATCCAGGATCTCGAGAGAGAAATTATAGACCAATGTTGGTGTCACAGGCTATTATGCTCAGATAACTGGAGACAGTAAGATGGTTCATAGTTATCTTAAAATCATGACATCAGTACATCTAAAAACACACGCATATTAACACATCTCAGCCTTATCGGAAAGCAGTGCCACCGCCCACAAAGACCTCCTCACTTACTGAACTGAAGTCCATTCAATTAAAAACGGCCATGTCTGGGACTTCTTTCAAGTTCACAACAAGGGTCCAGGTCAATTAAAATGAAAACCATATGAACTGCTGGAGCAATAAGTTACCAGAATGACTCTCAGCCCAGTCACATTTCATTTACCCCAAACTGCACACCAACAGACTACAGAACAAGAGTCAATCCTATCCCAGGCAAAACTGGAAAAATATATTTTAAAAAAATGTAAACAACAGCTTTTCTGTCACGGGACAAATTTATAGAATTCAAGCCCCAGCCCACCCTGGAGTGGAAAAGCAGTTTATTGCTGTTACAGAACCCCAGCAGGGGCAGAAAACAGATGCACAAAGAACCCCAGCTATCACACCCGAGCCTGGCGGCAGGAGAGACGGCCATCTCCAGCTCCTCGCTGGACCCCGAGACAGCACAGGAAACCTCACCCCCAGAGCAGTACCCCAGGACACAGGCAGCCCGCTTTCCACAGAATCTCGACAGGTTTAACAAGATTCCCACAGTAAAAAACAAATGAACAGGCATTACAAATCAGAGATTCACACATCTTTTCCTCCCCTAAGACATACTATCTGAATTCTGAGGAGACAGCACCATTGGGGGTGCACAGAGGCAGTGTACGAGAAACATCTGTATGGGTCACAGTCCAGCCCCCCTCCCCAGAGCTGACCACCTTACGGACAAAATGACAGTGGTTTCAGGAAGCTGTGGTTCTGAGAGTGTGCGGGGTCACCTGTCCGTACCTGAGAGGCCTGGCGTGCGGATTGCCTGCTTCAACGTGCGGATGAAGATAGTCCTTTATGTACAGGTCAGCAGCGCTGTTAGAATGGGTACAAATCAGGATCCTGCAACAAAATGCGAACACAGGGATTCAGTTAATAAACCCAGCGCAGCTCTCACCTGAAGACCTGTGCACATTTTCTTAATCGAAGCAGCAGAGGCAATTGGAAAGACTCACACTTCACAGACTCTCCATTACCTTTGCCAAGAAGAAGGCCACTTCATGAAGTAAAAACCTCAAAAAAAAGTCATGAGATGTAAACGCTAAAGCCTTTATATTCTAACACCTACGAGACCTACAGGGGATTTCTCTAAAACCTGATCAAATATTGATGCATCACTCTTCTGTTAAATGCCCTAGCTGTGTTGTTTGGTCATTAATGCACCAATCTTATTGAAAGTGGCGTCTTGAAAGGCCGCTCTGTGGCCAATATTCACGCAGTGAGTGGGTCTCTCCAGTTAGCCTTTTCTGCCTACACAGGAGGTATTTTACTTTTCATTTAACATGTCGACACGCACATACATTGACAGGAATTAATATTAAAAAATGTTTCCCATTTTTTAGTACATGTTAAAAGCAAACGGATTAATAATTAAATGCAAAGAAACTACTTTTTTTTTAATCCGGTGAAACCAGTCTCGTGCAAAGCCTCTTTATGAGAGGGCAAATTCATCCTTTCACCCCAACATAGGGAAAAATATTAAGAGGTTCCTAAAGAAAGACAGTGGGAAGTGAGCCTTCTATAAACTGAAATCTAAACAGATTTTTTAACTAAGTGATACTGTTTTTAAGATGCACCATAATAATGCAGCATTGCTACTTTGGTTTTGATCCAAACACCTTAATAATACTGAACAACGTGGGGTTCTTTGGCAGATCTTCCAAATTTGCCTTAGTAAAACTCTCTCAAATATTAAAGTTCCCAGTTTTTGTTTTAAGCCCAGTGCCACCTGCATGTCTACCCAGAGGCCTGGATGCTTATCTATTTAATGTGATAACTCTCACTTAATTAGCTGTTCAAGCCTTTTATATACCTTTGCACGGTTTTATTTAGTCGGGGAGAGAGCTGCGTCTTTGAAGCTTTTCCGATACACTCTGTTGCATTTGCACAAAGGGGAGTGATGACTCAATAAACCGTCGCCTTCCGTGAACACATTTAATTTCTAAATTCCTAATCCTTGGCAGAAGTGCTTTTAGCTTTCAGCAGGTGGAGAACAAATTACGAACTGTTAAGTCCTTAAATATTCTGGAGAGTTAACAGCACAATTTAAGACCAAAACAACTTTCGATTTATGTTTGACTTTCTGCACCCATAATCAAAATGGCACAAAAGAGACAAGCCTAGATATCGTGCAGATAAGCCGTATTTACAGTGCTTGGCAAACACCTCAGAAACAGCAGTTACATTACAAGCATCAATAATTTACTCAAAGCCTCCACTAACACTCCACTACTAAAAATAAAAGGCTGCTTCCTCTACTACAAAACACAGGTCTATCAGGACGAACTTTCACCTTAAAACAGGCTGTGATTGCAGTGCATTAGAACCGTGTTTCTGTGTAAAGGAGAAACTGAGTGACGAGAGCAGAACAGTGCATCACGTCTCAGACTTCGGCACAGCAGTGTAAAAGGATACCGATGATGATTACAGAAAAACATCTTGAAGTCCTCCTCTGTGGATTTACAGCGATATAGCTCAGTTCTGGAAGAACCAGTGGCTCACTGGGCAAGGAGTTATCTTTGCTTCCACAGTAATAAGAGAGCACACCTTAATGGGACCCGGGCTCGCTGCAGACTAACCCTGGCAATACAGGACCCTGTTTGCAGAGCAGGAAGCCTGAATCAGCCCTAAACCCTACGGTCTACAATGGGCACTCAAACTCCTGACCTGGAGCAAACGGGGAGAAAGACGGCTCACCTGGTGTCCTGCTGCTTCAGTATGTGCTTGACAGCCTGAGCCAGAGTGAAGGTCTTCCCTGTCCCATAGGGACCGATGATGAGCACCGGGGGCAGCTGGATGGACAGCGGGGTGGTGATGGCCAGGATGGCTTCCTTCTGCTTGGCGTTGAGGCGGGGGTCCAGCTGCTCGTCCCACTGCCTGCAGGGGCACACGGGACAGTGGAGCTCACAGAGAGCAGGTGACCGTGCCCCGAGATCAGACCCCCCCCGATGCACTGTCTCAGTTCCCTAAGCCCTGGGGGACGCCGACCGGGGGTCAGTACGAGACCGGGCAGAGGCAATTCAAGCCGCAGGACGTCCGTCTGGCTGCTGCAGCTTCCGAAGATTAGCCCTAGCCCTATCCCCTGCCCCTTGCCCCACGCAACACTGGAAAACACTCAGACTGCTAATTGGAAAATTATTCACTTTAAAAGGTTACGCACACAGAGCTGCAGTTTCACAACGCTGGCTTGTTACCGTGGTACAGCTTTTAATAAGGGTTTTATGACAGAGTTACGTAACAGTTTATATTCATAATAAATGAAAGAGCCGGCAGACAGAAAAGCATGAACTCCGCCCAGCGATGCAGTACTAGAAACCTTTGGCAACATCTCTGCAGGAACTTTAAATTGTTTTTTTGCTTTCACACTAATTAGCACAAACAAATGCTCGAGAACGGCCTCAGAGAACCTATTATTGTAAAGTGCGTTGTATTTGCAAAGTAATGATGATAGTTCTCCTCTGCAAGACAGGAACAATTTCTAAACAGCTGGAAGTGACAAATTTGCTATGCCTTCAAATGCACTGGGCACCTCAGGTGTGGAGAACTGCTCTGGAACGCAAGAATCTCAGCAGCAGCATCTGTCGTCCCTCAGGCAACACTTAGCAGCTACACTCATCACATGCACGCTAGGAGTATTTACCAAGAGCAATCACAAAGATGCTCTTGCACGTTCATCCTGGAAGATTCAACTTCTGCAAGTTTAAATAAAGGGTAATCTATGAAAATACATCTAAATAAACCAAGAGTCATTCTACATATATGGGTGTGTGCCTACTTAAGAGGACTAAACCCAGAAGAATCAAGAAATATCCGACACACTGGATGAACTTCATCCAAAGCTACTCAGTAATAAGGCTTTCCTGCTCCCTCGTGCTACTGAGATGTTAAAGAAGTTAAAAGTGAAATTGAAGCTTAAAAGCCATGAACTGCCTCAGCACTCCTACTGAACAGCAGATTATGCAAACAGTTTAATTATCTTGTCTGTATTTCCAGGGGCTGCTGGCGGGCTGTGTTGCTGAGGCTGATGACTCGCCTCACTGTCCTCTTTAAGCCTGTTGTCTTTGGCTCTGCACCCTAAAATATGTCCAATGGGCTGTTCATTACATAGTGGGAGTGACAGGCAGAAAAAGTATATAAGCAAATAGTCCTCTGCAACAGGTTCTCAGTAGTTACTCCAAAGAGCTGGAGCCGAGTCACAGAACCATCCAGCCAGTCTTATCTTCAGAGACAAGGTGGCTTAAGTGTACGTTTAGGAAAAACTGACATCACACCACTCGAGTTCCTGTCTCGAGGCGAGGACTCTGTATTATACAACATTCCTTGCCCACACTCACTTTATTTTTGTGGTTTCCTACGTAACACAGTGAAAACAACAAAAGCCACATCTTTCATGGCAGAACTTCATTTCAGACCGGGGTTCGAGCAGAGAGATGCCAAAGATGCAAATCAAACCAAAACTCTCTCAAGCCTGACTTTTATATCCACGTTATAGGTTCAAAAGATGCAAATAAGAAAATAAATAAAAAAAAACACGTCCACCCCCCCTAGAACACAGAGTATTCTATTACAGGGTTAGTTTTGTTTTCTCTGCACCAGGCAGGCAGTTAGCAGAAATGATGAATCAGCAAACACGAGGTTGAGGATTCAAAGGTTATGGTCCTACTGTGGGGAGGAACGATCACAGGCTGTATCTTGGGATGCACTGAGGTAAGACATAGGGACATTGTTGATTCATCTAGGAAAGACCAAGCCCTCATACACGCACCCCCCCGGGGAACACCTGCTCCCACCTGCGGTCGGCATGCGCTCGGCGCTGGACGGTACCTGTTGGGGCTCCAGGGGATGGTGGGGGTCAGGCTGGTGTCGGGGAACAGGATGCCGTTATCCTTGATCCTATCCAGTGCATAGTGCATCTCGCAGAGGGGCAGGCGGTTCAGCTGGAACTGCAGCTCCACCTGTCGGGCACAACAGCAATGTCAAGTCCCTCCCGCCGGCGCCGAAGCCTGTAGCAAGTCTTTTGCAATGACCAAGTCTCTGCTTTACCGAGCGTCACACTGGGAATTCCTTATGCACTCACATCAGATAGACATGTCACACTGTTGTCCTTATAAACACTAGAAAAATACCCACACAGGGCGTATGGGAATAGACAGGCTGGCCAGAGACCTTTGTTCCCGGACTGTTAAATGAAGACGATGAACACCACAGACTTATCGTGTTTAAAAACCAGCCCACATCCAACATATTAACTTGCGATTTTTTAAACCTTCAAATCCCAATGTTGGGAGCAGGAACACCAGATTGACCTGACTTTGATGCAGCCGACGAGGGATCCAATTTTTAAACACGGAGAGGCATCGGAATTTAGGGCCATCCCTCCTGTCCCACGAGCGTGCCACTTCTCTTTGTAGGCCACGCTACAGACACTCTGCCCCGAAACGATGAAGAGGCTGGGAGAAATCTACGGCCACAAGTTGCTTAAAGACCTGGATATCAGAAAAGCTCCCAGATGTGAGCTCTCACACTATCGCACCACAGGTGGAGTTGTGATTAGTTTAGTCTCCAGCTTCTAAAACACGAGGCGCTTCGATTCTCCTGCACTTTGGCTTCTCCGTGTCTAAATAACAGACAACAGTGGCCTTCACCAGCGGGTAATTGGCTACTCAGAGGTCAGTTTTGCCATTGAGACAAAAAGAAAATGCCACTCTCGAGCAAAATAATCTGTCAGATTAATCTCCTGTCTTTTAAACTTTTTTAAATCGTTTTCAGAGCAAGGCTTGCAAAGGCATGTAACCTTTCCTAACTTGGAATCGATAGTGCAGTCTTTCACCTTCAAGTCCTTAAAGCCGGCTTTTAAAAAAATCTGTGCTTAGCAGATGCAGAGCAAGGTTTTTCAATTCTGAAGAACCAAACCATCTGAAAAGCTGCTGTGCATGAATGGAACCAGTAACAGCAGCCCTACAAACCAGAGCAACAACAGTTAGCTCCTGGCACACCTTTTCTGACAGAGCACCAACAATGGATATGAAACGTCAGTGGAGTCACTTTCAAAAGTCACTGAAAGTTTTTTATTTTTAATTATTTCTCCTAAAAATGATCCATGTGTTTTTCCACTTATTGTCCTATTAAATGTGAAAAAAAGGTCTGACGTGATTTGTCTTGATTTCAGCCTTTACGTCAACAAAAGCTGAAATTTCAGGAAGGGTGTGTAGACTTTCGATATCCTCTGTGTTTTAAGATGTCTCTGCCAATCAAAGCTCCCAGCATGTGCGCTGCTCTGGCCTGCACCAGGGTGGCCAGCGGGACCCGCAGTGGCTGATCAGGAGCAGGCCTCCATGTGTGACGGCACAGCAGTTCCACTCAGTGGGGGCCTGCAGCAGCTCCAGGTTTTACCGAAAGGGGGAGCAGCACGCTACAATGCCCAGGCCATGCTTCGCTGGTTTGCCTCCACGAACTGGTTTTGCACTATGCTTGAGACCCAGACAAAAGGGCTAAAATGACCCAGCTAAGCTCATCCGGATCAGCGAAACCCCCTTCCTCATGTCCTCCTCTCGGGACCCGAGGACTGCACGCGTGGGAAGCACTGGTACGAAAAAAAACGCCCATATGAAACAAGACAAGACACTCATTCTGCACCCACTGCACAGCAGCAGGCCCAGATCCCTGGACACCTCCACCACCCCGGAGACTCTCTGGCGCCTTGAGCTGCGCTCATAAGACACATCACGACAGCGCCGGGACCCCAGCCTTCAGGGCTCTCGTTCCTTCCCAGCTCGTCTCCCCAGAGGGCCGGTTACCTGCAGCTCGTGGTCGGCCTGCAGGCCCAGCTCCTCGCAGCAGTCCCTGCACACCCTCAGGAAGATGTGCTCCTTGGTTTTCTCCTCGATCACGGCTTCGTACACCTTCTCTTTGGTTCCTGACGCCTGCGCCCTGCTGTCCTTGCTGATCGGCAGCAGCAGGACAGAGTTGACTTTGGTCATCACCAGGCGGCCGGCCAGCGTGTCTTCGGACAGCGTCTCGGTCAGCTTGAAGCGGCCGAACAGCTGGCCGTTCTGGGCGTACTTGGCCCCCCCAGCGATGCCGGTGAGCATGAAACTGGCGACGAGCTGCAACTGGACTTTGATGTTGAACCTGGAAGGAAACAGAAATGCGTTTTATCAAGTCATCTGTGCGCTGCGCTGAAGAGCGGGGGGGGGGGAGGAGGAGAGAGACTTGTACTCGTTGCAGCTGGATTTGCGGACAAGAAGTGTCCGGAGCCTGAACTGGACTGCAGATCCGCTCGTCCACAAGCCGACCACCTGTTTCCCCTTCACGAATGGTCAATGCTTAACTCACGGCAAGACCATGACCATTGAGAACGTCAAGAAGAAACCAGATGAGGAACTGAAACTTGTGGCTTTTAAATGCCTTCTAGGCACATCTTAAAGGGAAAGAGAATCAAGAAAAAAGGCCATAAATAATGGAAAATAAAGTCCTGGAACAGACAGCAATAGTCACTTTCTCTTATTGGATTTCCCAGAAGGTTACTCCTGTGACTTCTGTGTAATCGGGTTTGTATCACTCTAATAACTTAATAAGTCTGCTGGTCCGCTTCAGATATTTTATAAGAAATAAACATAAAAATCCCTACCGAGCAGCAGGTGCTGCATTAGCAATGAAATTGCAAATCATTTCCATTTTAAAAGAAATGAATTCTATTCTAATACAAATCTCAAACCATCTCAATTCTCAGGAGACACCTTTAGGACATGCATTATTAAAATGCTTAAACTGCACCCTCCCACATCCACCATACTCTCTCTTCTGCTAAAAAAGAGGTGCTCTCCTCAGTTGAAGAGCTACCCTGCCACCTAGTGGACATGAAGTACACGCAGCAATCAGACGTTCATAATCGTACGTATTTTCCCAAGAAGCTTCCAGAACTGATCATCAAAAGCACCTTGTTGCAACAAGTTTTCTTGTGCAGTACCTTCACTTGAATATAAAAAGTGAGCACGTCACATAAACATGCAAAAGGTTTCCGTCTTTTTGTTTACTGAGGTGCTTTACAGAATGTCAATAAACCATCAGATTCTCTGTAAAAACACCAAGTTATAGATCATAGAAGAGTGTGTATAAGTACAGGAAATGCATTAAAAAAATCCAAACTGGAAAAGCATCAACACGACCAGCAGACTGCAACCGCGAGATGGAGGAAACACTGTGGAGTCCCCCGGGAGCCCAAGCAGTACCCCCTTCCAGCGCTCCGCCGCGGTCACCCCAACGGGGCAGGGAGTCCCCAGTCGGTTGCAGTCACCCCCGGGGGCAGAGCTGCTGTGGTGAGCATGGGGTTTGTACAGTCCTAGACGTTCCCCCCACCACCACCACCACGACCGAAACGTTCCTCCATCCAACCTCCTTGTACTTGTACACTGCCTTGCCAACCTCCTTGTACTTGTACACTGCCTTGCCAACCTCCTTGTACTTGTACACTCCCTTGCCAACCTCCTTGTACTTGTACACTCCCTTGCCAACCTCCTTGTACTTGTACACTCCCTTGCCAACCTCCTTGTACTTGTACACTCCCTTGCCAACCTCCTTGTACTTGTACACTCCCTTGCCAACCTCCTTGTACTTGTACACTCACTTGCCAACCTCCTTGTACTTGTACACTCACTTGCCAACCTCCTTGTACTTGTACACTCACTTGCCAACCTCCTTGTACTTGTACACTCACTTGCCAACCTCCTTGTACTGCGCGATCTCCTCGATGTAGAGCAGGTCGTGCAGCCGGGACTGGTAGTTCTCCTTGGTGAGCGTCTTGTCCAGCACGGACTGGGTGAAGAGCTGGTCCGCGGACAGAGGGATCTGGTACCGGGCCAGGAGGCTGCGCTCCAGCTCCATGGTCTCGTTGGGCTCGAACTCCACGATCGTCTTGCAGCAGGAGTCCCAGCGTTTCACTGACAGCAGGAGCTGCTGCCTCGCCTGCATCAGGTGCTCGAGGTCTGCAGGGCCGAGCAGGACCAAAACTCAAATATTCTGACAAATTAATGAGGCCCTGGGACTCACCTCAATTTTAACCAATTCAGAAAACTCAAATGTGACTGATGGCAACTGTATCGGCACAACATCAGAGCTGACCAAGTCAAAACCAGTGGTGGAATGAAAAAGACAAGGCGGGGTGCTCGTTAACAAGGAACCAAACCACAACCAGAATATGGGAAGACTAGACCAAGAAACACCGCCCCACAACCCTCCACAAACAAATGAGAGGGCACCCCCAGAGAGAGGCACATCTGGGTACAGGGCAAGAATAGCAAGAGCTGTGATATTGTGGAGACTAACATCTGGCTGTGGCCACTGTCGTCGTAGAATAGGTCATTTTCAGAAACCGGGGTCTGGGGCAGACCCTGGGAATGTCCATCAGACTAACGGTGTGGGAGGGTGGTAAACCTACAGAGCATTAAAAAGTCGCTACAGCAGACAGATCCGCCAAGGTATGGCGTTTCAAAGGTGCAAAGGTCTAGGGCTTGACCACCCAGCGACATCGCTCCTTTACCTGGTGTTTTCACCTGCATTAAAGGGACAGCGTACAGTCCTAGAGGGCGCCAATCGCAAAGCCCGACGGGTTATGATGGCGCTCCAGCTTGTGATTTTAAAAAGCATCGACTACAGGCTGCAGTCCTGAGTCTTGAGCACAGCAGTTCAGCCTCATCCCTAGCCGAGTCTCGGCGTGAAAAAAAAATCTGGAAAACCTACAGCACCCGCTTGGACTCTGCAATTCCAAGCTCCCTTCCCCCCCCCCCCCCCCCAAACAGGACTGAGCTGAAGGGGCACCGCCCGCTCCAACTCCAGTGATTGGATACAGTCGCACATTCTGGAACGTACCCTCGATGGAAGCGGCATCCACCATGACTCTCTGCATCAGCACGGGCTCCGAGCCAAAGTCGAAGACGATCGTCTGCCGAAACGTCCCGAATATCTCCGTGCTAAAGCCCACGACGACCTCGTAGACGCAGTGGTCCATCCCGTTCTGGCCCACGCTGCCTCCCACCCACTCCTGGCAGCTCTCCGGGACCTGCTGCCCCAGCAGGCTGGAGGCGTCCCCAGTGGACACCGCGGTGATGCCGAAGTGGGGCCGGTGGGCGTCGTACAGGAGAGCGATCCGGTACAGCGTCCTGGCCGGCTGGGGGGCATCGAGAACATGTTTTACACCGCGCGCAGTCCCGTGCTCCACCGAGCAACGGCGACGGAGGGAGAGCGACACTTGGAACAAAGCAACAAACATCTCGCTTCATCAGTGTAACTTCACATCACTGAACGTATTATCAGCAAGGCAGAAACGTTGGTAGCAAACCTACAGGTACAAGAACTAACCTCCTTTTCTAGCTCTCTCGATATTAATCTGGCATCACGTTGCATTAGGGGAAATGCATTCACAAAAGGCAAAGGGCCGGAAGACGGCCGTATCCGTTCTGACCTTGCAGCAGAGCGTAAACGTCCAGGAGTGGCACGACTTCTTGGTGGTGACTGTGACCGACAGATCGGAGCTGTGCTCCACACTCACTCCTTCCAGGTATTCGCTGAGCTGAGAACAAGGCAGGAGAAAAGGGCCGTGGCTCAAAACGCTACATACAGAAAGGCAGTAACAGACACAAAATGGTCATCTTTACTTAAAATATGCGTGCGTGTCCGTCTGAAAGTGTGCTCATTCCAAGGTTTCCAAACTCCAGTCTTTGGGGTCCATAAGGGAGTGAGGCTTCTAGGTCTCATGAAGTTACAAGCGGTTCATCGCTGACCCAGTTAAGGTTAAAACGGGGCTTAAACTAGCCTACAGCTGCAGAGACCTGCTGGATTCCAGATTCCCAGGCCCCGAGCTGGGACCCCCTGCTTTGTGCACTGCTCCACTATCAGGTGTATATTTCTACCCTCCTGCAGTGCACATTCTCAAAAGCTAACTGCAATGCCTCAGACACAATACACACCTGCACTATGCACTTTTTGCATGGTCTACCATGGGTGTTTTTTTCTAACTACTACATATTTATTGTCCCAAAACATATTTATTGTTCCTGTTGTTATTATTTATTATGTTTGTAATGTACTGCCAACATTGTGTGGTTTTATCGGTTGTACTGTGCATGTCCCGAGAGATGGTGTATTTACAAATTCCAATGTACGGGAATAAACTACTGTACTACTATATTTCATATATTTTAACAGAATTGCCCCTGAAGCGGGAGCCTTCGTCCTCCCCCTCCCTGGCCGGTGTGAAAGCAGCACAGGCTAGATGGATGCTGCCCACCTCCGGGACTGGAGCCCAGGAGTTTCATTCCAACTCGGCTCTTATTAAATTCAACCTCCATTACGCTGCTGACTCATCCGGACCAATTTGCCAGCTTCGCCCAGCTCTTCAGGTGCCTCCGCATTAAAAAGACCCAGACAACCAGCAGAGCGTCCGGCCTCCCAGGACCAGGACTGGCCAGACGTGGCCCCGAATCAGCCTGCCTGTGAGACTACTGGCCGCCCAGTCCATGTCACAGCAACTGGGCACTCTGGCCTCGTCATGAAAGGGCTTGGGAGTCACTATCCTGCTTTGACTCGCAAAACTACGCAGCATCTCATCCTCAGCGGAGCACCACTGCGGTTAAATCGGTCCGATTTCTGAGCCCCGGGAACGACGCTGCCGCTGCATTCCCTGCCTTAAGAGGGGCCATGTCGTGAATTTCACCTGATCTAACCTGAACAATCTGCAAAGCTGCAACAGCAGTGGGAGGGTTACTTTTGCTTATGGCTTTGGGGGGCAGGGGAGAAGGCAGAATGGGAAAATCCTTCATGTGATCCGGCTGTCGGGAAGAACAGGGAGCCCGAGCGTTTTTTCTTGCGGCCCTGGTGTTAATCCACAGTTTTATGCTCTGGTGCGCTCGCCGCGTGAGAGAAGCAAGCCGTACCACTTTCTCCGGAGACAAAGAGTTCATCCATTTCTCAATGAGGGCCTCCATGTAATTCCCAGTGAGCTGCTTGCCTTCCTGCTGCTGCTGCTTCAGCCGGATCAGCCTGGAAGCGTATCTCTTCTGCCACTCGGTCAGCTCCTCCTGCGAATGCGCCGAGGTGCACTGAGCACCATATCTGCAAATCCTCTGCTCTAAAAACCTACACGGGGGAGAACCACAGCTTTTCATAAGGACTTACAGATACTACACAACACATTTTATCATACCTGCAGTAACCTGATCAGCACAAGACACTGCCAGAGCACAAGAAAACACCTGCGCATCTTCCAGTTTTTCCCCTTCTGAACTTCAACACACCCCCGGCACACGCCAACGGCACGGTTCGGCCAGCCTTTTAGAAAGCCATCAGTAAACACAATCGGCATGTGTGTGCCTGCACGCTGCTCTCAAGAGGAACACCGCTGGGGTAATAGAGTATATCCAAACCGCTGAGCTGAGCAGTGGGTCGTGCTAGAACTCAGCTGCTGCAAGAAACTACTTTCGTACAAGTTTTAAGACAAGTCGGGCGTCATGCCCCAAACTTTTATGCGACAACAGACAAACCGCTGACCTCAACTCCAGCTCACAGACCAACGCGCGGACTCTTGCATTATCTGAGCGTGCGTCTGAGAGCACCTGGCCGGCCACATTACCTTTTGCACAGCGTGTACTCCTCGCTGCTGGTCACCCCCCGGGGAGGAGGCCGAAAATGCCACCCATCCTGCTCGTCTGCAGAGAGAAACCAGAGCACAGGTGTAACGTGTGGCCCCCGACACAGGCACTCTAACAACAGGCAAACTGCAGCCTGGGCAGTCTGCGCTGGCCGTGAACAATGACTCGAAAAGGACACGGGGTCTTACTTTCAGGCCTGAACTCCTTCTCGACATAGTGCTTTAAATCAAATACATAAATGCACCCAGGTAAGAGGGCAGACAGAAAAGAAGCAATCAAACAGGGGTCAGACCTATAATAGGTAACAGCGGACATCTGAAAGGGAACAGTTTGGTTTTGATTTCTTTCTGCAGAAGAGCCATGTGCTTACCTTCCTCATTGTCTTCTGTGCACTCCGAGGCCATCAGTCTACTTACTGTCTGTTAAGCGCATCAAACAGCCAGTGTTAGACAATTGCAACGAGGTGCAATAATACTGCATGAAGGCATACAAGAAATTGAGTTTTTTTTGAGTGAATCCCCACTTCATGAAAGGAAATCTTCAGACTAGTACTGCTATTTTTTTGTGCGAAGGGCTCTCTTAAACCGGAGAAACTGGCTGCAAGTGGGGATAATTACAAGATTTCAGACAGCCCCTGTCTGCAGATGCATTAGCAGGTTTTTCACAAAATCAAATAGCGCTACACAGTCTGCGCAGTAATAGCAGCCGGAGCTCTATGCAGTGATGACAATTTCCCACTGAACAGATCCATTTTGATGTTTTGAGGAAATAAATTCCCATTTTAAAGCTTAAAACTGTTCAGGTCAAAGTAAAGCAAGATGTTTCCTTTGTAATGTAATAATCATGAAGGATCCAGGACCTGGTGTTGACTTACATTACAGACAAAAGCCCACAGACGGTAAAATCTGAAATGACTCAAAACTGCTCTGCAGTCGGACTCTTATTTCCATCCCCCGCTTAAGCACAAAATGACTCATTTGATTAAAATATAAAAGGAATCGTAAAACCTGAGGACTTCCCAAAATAACTTTTTCATCATGAATGTTGCACATGACTGGTGCCAAGACTGTCTATAATCCTGTACAACACCAGGAAACCGCTGATCTAAAAACATTTTCCAGCATACACATGTTCATTCTGAGACTTGCATTGGTATTTCCAAATGCAACCTGGTAATTTCCCAGAACCATACTCAACAAGCACGCTTACTTCCATCTCGGAGAGAAGCATTTTCAATCTGGTCAAATCCTTCGTCACCATCCCATTCTAAAGTGAAGAGATATGTTTAAGAGACATGCAGCACACACTGAACTTTTGCAGAAACCAATATACAGTACAAGAAAAAGCAAAAACTCTTCATTTCCCCTTTCCCTCATTTTGACATGCAGAGGGTTGACTCACCACTGCTTGATCTCTCTATGCATTTAAATTGAAACCACAGAGCGCGGGGATGAGAATCCTTTGCCCAAGTTAACTCCCTATCACAAAAGATTCGGATACTACCACATGCACAGGAAGTCTTTACATAAGGACACGCTCAAGAGCAGAGTGTCAGTTTGGTTTCCATTAATGCATTGCCCAGCTCCTATTTAATCAGCAAAACCTACACACACTTCACATATAATATCTACAGACATTCATTCCCTTACGTACATTCAATCCGTTTTGTCCCATTAGTTGTTTACAATTACTACTCACTGCATTTAACTCAATTAATCATTAATGAAGTAACTGAGTAGCTTTTGAGGACCGACGGCAACTAATTCATGTCCATACAATACAGTCCTGCAAAACGCACTGCTGTGGTTTCACACCAGCACTCTGAATACTATATTACACAATCCGCAACTACACCTAATTTCAAAGTCTAATTCATGTTCACTACGAACACTTCAAGTAAGGATTCAAGCTTTTCTTCTAGAAGGACAGAAAAATAGTTTTAAAAGCTAAACGTTCTGTTTTCTCTTTGTTGCCTAACAAAGTCCTGAGCCCCAGGTGCTGCTGTTCTCTCGACAGCAGGATGTTTTTTCGGCATTAAGTACTCATCGTCAACACTCTTTAGAAAGGCTTCAGTGCAAAGCCTTAATTAGTGTAAAAACATGTTCCATGGCAAGGCGGCGGCGGCGGCGGCAGGCGTGCTCATCCACGCAACGATGACAACACGCCGCCTCGCTGTGGCTGCAGGCTCGTATCACACAGGTACCTACGGCACAGCCTTGCACGCCGAGGACACAGAGCGGGGACTTCAACCTTCCCCGAGTATTCGTGGAAAAACGGCGGGATTTACCAGCGGTTCCCCGAACAGCGACTTGTTCAGGACGCCAGACACCTCCTGCAGGCTTCCCTCGGCGAGCAGGCAGCGAAGCACGGCCTGGAACGAGCTGCCTCCCTTCGCCAGCCCCTCAGCCAGCACTGCAACAGCAAAGCAGCAAGGCCTTCAGCTCAACAAACCCCTGACCGCAGTTATACTCGTTACACCGGGGTGACATGGGGGCACATTGGTCAGCATTGCTAATGCAGCGCTGGGGCCCTGGGCTGCTGTCTGTGTGGAGTTTGCATGTTTGCTCAGGTCTCCCCCGGGTGCTCCAGTTTTCTCCCACAGTCCAGCACATACAGTCCAAAGACATACTGGCAGGTTAAATGGCTTCTGGGAGGCCCAGTTCAGTTTGTCACAGGCACAAGTGCAAGGAAAGGCTTGTATTGACCCTGCCCAGCGCCTGGCTCTTGCTGGGAAAGCCTCCAGCTCCCCCATTACCCTGAATTAGATCAAGCGGTTAGAAAAGGGATGGATGGATGGACTGATGGATGGATGGATCAGTTGTTACACAGATCATTTTGAAGCAGAATCCACCAGGCACTGGATCGTTCACCCACTAACAGGGAATGCGAACAGGGAGTAGACAGTTGCCAGACAGGTGAGTTTTACCCTACTGGCGAAGTGCTGCTACAGGAGGGATCCTATTCAGTACGAGAAGAACCGCAGGTTCAGATATTTGGTGTCTGTGCATGGCTGAGGAGCCGATGACGCAGAACTGCCACATGTGGGATTATGACAGAACCAAACTAAACTAGGTGGAGGAGATCTTAGAGAAGATCCTGTGTCAGAACCACGAACGTGATTGTGTCACTGAGGGCCCAGGCCAACTAACTGCACACTGCTGCTCAGCCAGACTTGAACCCGTGGCCACCGAGCTCAGCCTGCACTCAGGAGAGCATCTTTACAGGCTGAGCCAGTGGGGGAAAAGCCTCAATTAAAAGTAAACGGTAAACTGAAAGTTCATCTCGCAATCATACTGTGGCTCCCTCTCTTCAGGTCGAACACTCCTGTCTTAATTGCTACTGCTTGTAATGGCCAATCTGCACGCAGGACGAGTGTCTTTGAGAAGAGACAACTTCCTGTTTCCAGTGGCCAGGCCCGTGCTCTTTAAAGCGCCTTGCACCCTTGCAGAAACAGCACACTAACGTTACAGAAGCCACTGAAACAATTTCAGAAAGCAAAGTGGGGAATATATCCAATGTCTCATGATGGCACCATCCCATGCTGCCATTCCAGCGTACCAGAGAGGAAGTCCACCCAAAATCCAGCAGCACGGGCCCTCCGTCAATACATTTCGGAGGAAAGCAAGAACCATCATCACCCAACACCAGGAAGGCCCGCTACAATTAACAGCGGAGAAACCTGAACTTAGGGTGAAAGTGACAAATATCTTTAGAAAGCTGCTTACTGAAGTAAATGAATAGTGTTAGCACTACATTACATTCTTATGCATTTTACAACCATGTCTCAACAAATTCCACCCCAGTCCTGCTGCTCCAGCCGTGAACCAGCCGTTCCTGCATTCTAGTGAATGAATGTTAGGGACTTACCATGCTTGCAGTCTTCATCTGCTTGATCGTAGTTCTTCTGTTGGCATCGGAGCAGAAACAAAGAACACTGCATTACTATTTCAGCTCCACACTATTCGTATTAAGTGTCAGCAAAAGGTCATATAAAAGGTGAATATTCCAACAGCACTTAATCCAGCACATCCCACACTTTGCACAGAGCTGTTTGCACGTGAGGCGCCCGATTAGCAAGGTGTGGAGACCGGCAGCAGTGTGAGGTTCCCTTGTGCTGCTGGCTCAACCCCAGCCCACAGGAGTTATGAGGATTGTCAGGGCTGGCAGGCTGTCAAGCAGCACTGAAAGCTATCTGGGCAAAACAGCAGAGAAACCCAGAAAATGTGAAAGACTGAAGGAAAGTGAGATAATGCATAATGGCAGCTAAAACTAATTTGTGGCTACAAATCATAACGTGAAGAGGCCATTCATTATACATGGAGGAGGATGGAGCGGGGGTGGATAGATCAATATTAATCAACCATTATACCCTCTCTAATGACACAATTTACTACATAATTGCTTATTTAGGGCCGCCTATCTTAATTCGGATGAACAATGAATACCAGCAGCCTGGTTTCTTAAGAAATCTCACATTTTCAACTGTTCCATTTAAGCACAGTTCCACTATAAACACAAACATGACTTTGATGGGCACCACTGTGTGCTGGCAGGCTGTTCCCCTGTATGTCCTTGTAGCCTGTGCTGGCAAGCAGTGCCCCTGTGTGTACACAAAGCACATGCCAAAAGGCATTGCCCCTGTGTGTGCTAATAGCCTGTAGCCTGTGCCGAAGGCCAGCGCCCCTCTGTGTGTCCAGGCAGGCCTGTGCTGCAGGGCAGTGCCCCTCTGTGTGTCCAGGCAGGCCTGTGCTGCAGGGCAGTGCCCCTCTGTGTGCCCAGGCAGCCCCTCTGTGTGTCCAGGCAGGGCTGTGCTGCAGGGCAGTGCCCCTCTGTGTGTCCAGGCAGGCCTGTGCCGAAGGCCAGAGCGTACTCACCAGCTGCAGAAGAGCTGCTATCCTGAACAGCAGGGCCTTGCTGCGCAGGAGGCCATGTGTAGGCGGGCTGCGGGGCCGCAGGCTTAGGGCGAGGAGCGCCTCCGTGCAGTGCTTCACCGCCGCCTCGTACTCCCGCCTGCCCAACGATGCACACGCGTCTTCACATGACTTCTCTGGCCTCCTGTCTGCCATGACTTAGGGACAGAATTCCTGACGAAAACAAAACCAAAAGGCTTTAAAATAACCACGTGCAGACACGCACGCACTGCCTGCCTCACACCTCCTCGATTCCTTCCTACAGAGGCCAGGCTGCCCCCTCTTCACAACTCTGACCTCATCAGCGCCTTCGGCGTCTGCCCGCCGAGCACATTCCTCGGGAACAAAGGGAGGTGGGGTCATTTCTGCTTCTTTTAACACGTCTGCCTCCAAGCATGGAGGAGTCTGACATGTCTGTCACTAGTGTCACAGCGCCCCAGCTCTGGTCGCATCAAGAGCCACCCTGAGCGACCCGCCAGCTGAATGAATGGCACTTCCGATGCTCCAGTCTTTCCTGAAGTCAAACACGTGTTTGGCCCCAACACCGCTAACTGCAGCAACCCGCCGCCAAACCAAGGAATCCACTATCTTAACAGCCTAAACTCCCGATGACAAAATAAAACCCAGGATAACCTGACAAGCAGACCGTGTTGTTGTGGAGATGCAAAATTGATGGTTGCACAGGATTAATAAGAAACTACATTTCGGACCAACGAGCCCGCCCGACAAAGCAATCCTGCGAGGGCAGACCACTAGTAATCTCTCTTATATCGTCCATGAGACATGTACACAACACAGTCTGATCCCTTAATTTACAGCTGCTGTGGATGAGACGTGCTCCCTGTGAAATTCGAGTTAGCAGCGTGAGAACAAGCTACCTCTAATACCCTGTATTGTGTTTCTGCTGTGCATCGACACAGTGCGTTTCAATGCCTCCATTTATTTCCTAACTGCTTCTTCCAATTCAGGGTCGCAGGGGAGCTGGAGCCTATCCCGGCAAGCAAACGGGCACAAGGCAGGATACACCCTGGACAGGACGCCAGTCCATCGCAGGGCACACGGACACAGTGACACCAGGGGCCAATTGTACCGGAAGCCAATTAACCTACCAGTACGTCTTTGGATTGTGGGAGTAAACTGGAAAATCCAGGAGAAACCCGAACAAACCTGGGAAGAACGTACAAATTCCACCTGAATAGCACTCCAGGTGTGGGACTGAACCCAGGGCCCCAGCACTCTGAGGCAGCAATGCTAACCACTGCACGTGCCCTGTATCTCAACCCTGTCGAAAAACCACAAACTAAATTACGTTTGCAAAGTTGTCCACTTACCTTCTTTAGGCTAAAAGCTTAAACGTCTTTTGGACCAAACCTATGGCAGACGGCAAATATCCTTTTCTAGATAAAAATTTGCCCCCACGGCATATACGTTTATCCCACTTGAGATTTACAACACTACCCTGAGTCTCAGGCTAAGAAACGGAACCCAAAGAATAAATAACCCATGTGGTGCGGAACTGAGGAAAAAGGAACTATAAAATGACTTGGACTATGTTCATCAAGGGTTTGAGTGCCTTTACACTTCCTGACAAGGTGTTCACTGCTTCAGCTCCATCGTGAAGCTGAGGCTGGAGACCAGCTCACCTCTGCTCAGAAGTCTGAGCAGGTTATGTTTCTTAAAAAATGTCATGTGACACACAACTAAACCTTAACCGTGCTGGAAAATACACGACTGATTATGATTTTTTTTTTTTAACAAGGCCACTGCCTGGTCTAGAATAATAGACCCACAGCAACTCTCCGGCACTTCACACCTCAGAAGGTGAAGAAAAAGCCTTCTCACTGAGCAACATAAATCAATGGAAATTTCATTGGCAATCCCTCCCACGCCAAAACAAACAGCCTGCCCTGGTCAATGCAGTGCTCTAATGTTACACTCCAAGCTCTGCATGCCTGGGACACAGACTCTTCCTTTAGGAGACAATCGGAGCACAGAATGCACATTCCGACACCACGAACCATGAGAAGAGACAGACTCGCGTGGAAAATGAGAATAACTTTAAAAGAAGCCCAGAGCCACTGCCTTGACCACAGCAAAGGGCGAGTCTGCATGGAGCTTAGTTGCTGTACTGCACGCGAGCGCAAAGGGTCATGAGAACAGGCCTCAGGACGGTTTCTGGGACCTGCAGCAGGGTAAGGAGGAGCTCTCGCCCGCTCCCCCGCGTCGTGACCCAATCGGTCACAATCGTGGACAACCCCAGACACGAGCACGGAGAGAAATCCTGCTCCCAGTGTCTCGATCAGTACGGCCACTCGCTCACGGGTGCTCAGAGCGCAACACGGGTCTCCGACAATGCTGGTTCGAGCCAGGCCTTCCAGGAACTCCCACAGGGGTTTGTGGGCCCTGCCGTCGACAGTACACGCCCTTCAGTGCTAAACCCAAACGCCTTCAAGGGAAAACCGTCTTCCCTGTCCAGGAGTCCAGAATGCAGAAATAAAGGAACAAACCCATCAGAATTGCAAAAACCGGACCGGACTCACGTAGCCCTCAGTAATAATTCTGAGGGTCGCCCTGCCCCAAGAGGACACGTGGCCTCACCGCCAGCCTGGCACAGAGGATCTCGCAGACTGGGGCACGAACTCTGGTCCCGGAGGTTCCTGCTCGATCAAGATCTGGGAAACAGAGCTGCACACTGGTGGTGGTGGAGGGGAGTCCCCATTACCTGTAAAGCGCTTTGAGTGAAGTGTCCAGAAAAGCGTAATATAAGTGTAATCAATTATTAATTATTATTATTATAATCTGAATCCTTATCCACTTCATATATCCCAGTAAGTCACTGATGTCCAGGACAGAGTGAAAACCACCAACATGAAGCAGGAGGACCAGAGCGGCCCACCAGGCAGCGGCTCTAGGAGTTGAGGGTGGAGCAGCAGGTGGTGCCCTTCCCTCTGGCTCACAGTTTCTAAAGCCCCAGTGTGGCGACGGGGGGGACACTGTTCTGCAGAAGGCACCGTCCTTCCGATTAGACGTTAAACTGAGGTCCTGACTGCTTGGTCATTAAGGTCCCACAGCACTGTTTGCAAGTGTAGGGCTGTTAACCCCAGTGTCCCAGATAAGGTGCGTGCTGGACTGGAGCGGTCCGGTCTCCCTAAAGTCACAGGAGGGATATGTAAAGCACTCGGGGATCTTCTCGGAAGTAAAGTACCATATAACTTCACAGAATCGTCAATTAATTACTTTTTAATTATCTCATATCAGAGCATTTGGAAAAGGGGTGTCAGATGGTGGGAAGGATCGCTTGTCGCCCCCAGGGCTCAGAAGTGCAGGACCCCAGGACCCCCGCAGAGCTGTCACAATGAAAAGCATCCTTGAGCACACTGGTCTCTCGGCGAATGGGATCCTGGGGTTCCCGAGACACAACGCCCAGTGACAAGCTCCTTCTTGGTGCCGCGCTTTTCCCCCCCAATTCCTGGCATCCAGGGATCGAGGATACACACCGAGCGACCCTCAAGGCGCATTTAACTCAAAACAGCAGATCAAGAAGCAGATCTGTGGAAGAAATGGCCCTGAACTATAACACACTCCCTGAGGTCACATTCAGCATTTACAGCGCGTTTATAATCCACAGTTGTATCTTATAAAAAAAGTCTTTATCCTGTTTTTACGAGTAGGTCCATGAACACGGGTACTGACACCAATAAACAGCTCAAACATAATGAACTCTATCCCCCACCCCCCAGACATAACATTAGTGACCTCCGCAGTTATAACCATTTCTGTTCTTCAAGTTCAGGCGCAACGACAGGGAACCAGTCCCGGATAAAAACCGAGTGTATAAAAGCAGATGGGTCCGATCAACGAACTTCAATGTATACAGCTGGCAGAATAAAATGCCACTAACTGTGCAAAGAAACCAGCTGTACTTTATGCCTATCCTGCACCAGCTGTGTGTCTCTGCAAACCAACACCACCTTTCGCCATGACCTACACTCGAGCAAGGCACACCACCAAAAATAAACACCACCCACTTAAAACGGAATGACAGCACGTCAGCCCACAGAGACACTGGCTGCTGCAGTGGCTAATGTCTTTGCAGAGTCTCCGCAGGGTTTCGTGCAGGACAGGAGGTCTTCCATGAAAAGTTCCCCTCACTCAGATGTGCTTCTCTGAAGATACAGGAAATGTAATCAAAAAGCACAGGGTAACCACAGCACCCAGCCTTAAAAATTAATAAAAACAACAGACAAATCCACCAGTGACGCTTGGACATCCACAGTGGAGAACTGGTCCCGGTTGTCTCCAGGCAGATAAGCCTCATATTAAAAAAGTCTAACAAAGCACCGATCTGCCTGAAAAAAGTTTGCTACGGTACATTACGGCTTCTTGCTCACCCTTTGCTATTGCAAAGGTTGCTATGGCAAAACAAATTAACTGGGGCTGTTTTTTCTTCTTCTTTGGAGTACCCGCCGATTCCCTGCGGCCTTCCCGCTGTATCACACAGACTGTGACTCAGGGGTGACCGAACGATGATGGCATCCAATCTAATCGCACGCTCATGCTTCCACTTGTGGTAACCGTGGCAGAAGAACTGGAAAGGGGCATCTGGTTGTGAAGGCTGCCCATCGGCAAACGCCGCATAACGGCAATCGTCCCCCAGGGCTGTTTCACCCGAGCTGTCGTGCCCCGTCAGAAACAGCGCTGCCGAAAACTACCTGGTAAACTTTGGGCGGGTTACAGGTCGTTTGCTCCTCAGATTGCACTAGGTAATGAACCAGAAATTGAGCAGGTGGTGTTATTTTAACTTTTATGGGAATACATCTTTACAGTAACAATCCTATGTTCATTTTTTTTGGGGGGGGCTGATGTTCTTAACCAAGAGGATGAGGTCTCTGTGGACTCTGCTGGGGGTTCAAAGGTTTTTTGTTCTCAACTCAAGACCCAACTCGTGTGTAAGATCAACACTGTTGAACGGTTATCAGCTCTGGAGCCTGACACACTAGCCACCGTGTCTGCTGATCTCAGCTTTACAGACCACAGCAGGAAATGATTACAGAACCCTTTCCCTAAGACACCGAAAATTTATCTTTTTTTTTTTTTTGGCCGTGCAACTCGTGGCGCAGTTTGCACGAACAAGTAACAGGTTTGGCTAGGCACTAAGCCGCAGCCGCCCAGCTGCAAGCACATCTGAGTGGAAGAAGGACATTTTCCAATCGGGAGGCGCAAAGGAATTTAAAAAATAAAATAAAACTACGGGCTGAAGAAACGTGCCGTCTTTCATCTCGACGCGACCTCCTCGGTCGGCGTTTCAGCGAACCGGGGCTCCTGTGACCGGTACCTGCCGGGGCTGCAGTCGCACTAACAGGGGAAAGACAACCCCGACCTGTCTCGGAAATGTCATCACTGATAGTGGAGTGGAACCCGACCGCTCCCGATATGGACATCCACACAGTCAGAAAAACACCCTATCTTTGGATTCCAGGTCAGTTAATAATAGATACCCCCCACCCCCCTGCGAGCGTGCATAAGCTAGCTCTCACCCCCTACCACCACTACTACCACCCCTGTCGTACAAGACAACAACAACACGGTGTGAAACGCACTCCTTACTGACTGGACCGTCTCCCCCGTTTGGGGTTACTTTATTCCGGGTCCGCGTCTGCAGCACATCCGTGCAAAATAAGTTTGGAAGCGAAGCTAATGACTGACAAGTACACTCGGTGCGTGTGTGTGTGTGTCTATATATATAGAGAGAGAGAGATAGCTCCCCATACATGCAACTGGCAAAACCGTTTTATGTAACGCTGCAACGCTCCAAACGAGGCGATTACAAGGCGTCCCGTCCCGTCCAGACCTCCGGCCCCATCGCCTCACCCCCCACGTCCGGCGTGCGGTGCTTGGACCGAGTTTGCACACGGGGAGCCGGGGGTGCTTCTGATGTAAACAGGACTGTCCGCACGTCAGCTGAGCCAGGGGCCTCTGGGCAGCCAGAGCTCAGGGTAGCGGTAGGGGCCTCCTGTTTAGGCTCGCCGTTTCTCTCTAACGCGGCGCACCGCCCGACCTCCCGGCGGCGGCCAGGGCTCGCCGGCCCGCTGCTCTCCTCCCCGGGAGCCGCAGACGGCGGCGGCGTCCCCGGGCCGGCTCACGGCGGGGGAGCGCGACGCACGGAGCCGAAAAATGGGAAGTCTGTACTTACCTAGCTCTACTTTCTACGCCATCTTGCCTCCACTTGTCAGCCTCCCCCAAAGCATTGTGGGCTGGGAGATGTGAACTCTCCTCGCTTCCTGGAAAGCGCGGCCGTGCTGGCCAGTCCCGCTTCCTCCTCCTCCCGGCTTCAGGACCTGGAGCGGTGCAGTTCAGTTACCTTCATGCCTGGGTTAGCGGGGTCCGGCAGTCTTCCCGACGAACCGAGCTGGGCTGTGCTGCACCCCTTAAACAGAGGGGAAACGTGCGGGCAGAGGGGGCTGAGGCGCGGTAGCCGGGCGATAGGTTAGGGAGAAGCCGTGGAAAGAGGCATCGTTATTCACGGGCGCTGAGTGTAGGGGGAAATATTACTGAAGGGATCCTCTTTGACTCGGTCAAACAGTTACTGAAGTTAGAGGACCGTGCCTTTTCCGTGCCCCTCTGCACCCGGAGTTCATGTCCTTGGTGTGTTTTTTTTTCCCCCTCTACAATGCCGAGACATATGGACATAAAAATTAAAATGTACTGCTTTTCTAAATCCTAATGAAGCAAAGTAGGTCACAGCGGCTGTCTGGCCGCTGAATTTCCGATGAACTGCGTAAGACGTAAATGAAAGTATTAGGCGCGTTTTCATGGGAAAATCGGAACCACAAGAAACACGGTTCTTGTGCGAGAACAGACGGGTATTGAGTATTGAGTATTGTGTATTGTGTATTTTATTAATTCTGTTTCGTTGACGCTGTTATCCAAAGCGCCGGCACCCGTTTGTCCAGCCGGGTATTTCACCGGAGCGTCTCTGGTGGAGCACAACAGCAGTGTCTCTCCTGGGATTTAAACCCACAGGCTTCTCGATACAAGCCCTGAGCTGTGAGACCTGCTGACCTCTTGGGGTTCTTTCTCCTGTTTTCTGTGCAATTTATCCACTTCTCACCAAATTCTGCTCCCTGCAATGCTCTGGACGTGTGCAACACCAGCATTATCACAGCCAGGACTGATTAAGTGACTGACAGCTCGTCTGGGGGTCTTCTAGGTCTCTTCAAAGTGCCAGCAGAAAAGGGCTGGGAGGGAGTGTTAAATTGGTCCAATTAAACCAATCATGAGCTGATTAGCACATTCAGAGCTGCAGAGACACTTGCTTCTTCAGGACTAGGACTGCCTGTCTGTCTGGACTAATGCCTTTGGCAGTTCTTGCAGTGATCGTGCACAACGTGTTCCATCTCCTCTCTTAATGACCTAATTGGGCAGCTCTTGATCATAACCGGAACAATTTAACACTAGAGCATTTGTTCCCAATTCCACCATCATCAGATATTATCATCATATTATCAGATAATTGAAGCCCTTAATGAATCTAAGAAATTGCTTCATTGGTATATCTGATCACAAATGTGGGGTTTTTATTTCATTTACAAAATACAACTGTTAAGAGGTGGGAACAAAACATTCAGATTAACCTTATTATGAAATCAGTGAATTTGATTGTGTAACAGGAACCTACAGGTGTGAGTGAGTCACCAGGACAGGAATGGGGTCCACTGGTCCAGAAAGTCTGATGGACTGGAGCGGGGCACCTACGGTATACCTTATAGCTCCAATCCAGGTTGTTTTGTAGTTTTGTCACCTGTTTGATTGTCAATACTTATAAACCTGATGAGTGAAGCAAGTAACCTGTTGTGTTAAGAGAACAGGTCCTTAAAGGTTTAAGAGTGTTTTGATTTTTTTAGTCATAAATATTCTCTACATGACTGAACTGAATCACGTTGAATCACTGAATCAGTTGAACACAATGCATTTGTTTCATAATCCCGCTGGATCTGGGGCTCCCAACAGAAGATCCCTCCTTTACGGACAGTGTTACCGTACTTGTAGCTAATGATTCAGATACAATCAGCCCACTGTAATGAGAAAAACAATTAAAAAAAAAACATTCTTGAGTGCTCGAGTGAAAATGCAATGCAAAGGTTTGTCTGGAGAGCCCAGAAAAGGGGAGGAGCAGTCTTGTTTCTCAGCCTTCGCTGGAGAGAGATTTTCCCTCGGCCCGCAGGAAGAGTCTGGGGCCGTGGTGCAGTAGGTCACATTGCCCCCATCCACACAGCTGAGTCCTCCCCCAGGTCCCGTCTGTGCAGCTGGCAGCCAGAACAGCTCGACTACGCTGACCTTCTCCGCAGCTGTACACGGAGGACCTAGGGTGGGAGGCAGATGGTACCTCAACTGCGGCTCTCCAATGACGCCCCTGTTCCCTTATTGATTATCTGCCCAGCGGAGTCGAATGCAGCCTCCGAGAGCCCAGGCCTTAAACCAGGCAAAGACACCCAGGGAATGAGAACATGGAAGATCTGGACTCGGGATCTTTTATCCAAGGTCAAAGCAGCACAGTGCCGTGCTCCCGCCGTGTGGTACCTCCTACAAAAAGCGGCTCAGGTCCAGAAACAAGAGACATGACCCAAAACGGTGCTGGAGCGGAGCACAGAATGCTCTCGGACTCGAGCCTGGGGCATATCCCTAGGATTCCCTAGGCAGCACCCACCATTCCCTGTGCTGTGCTGGGATAGGTCTGGGACCAGGGGGCTGACTTTCTGGAAAACAGCAATTCCAAGCTGGGAGGGTGTCTAGTAAAAAGACAAAAATGGTTCTCTGCAGTGTCTGCAGAGGTAGTCCATACAGATTGTAAAAGCACTCATCTTGTCTGTCACGGCTTTCCAAATGAACTGTTGTGCAATAGATTAGCGCTAAGGCTTTGGAAAGACCTCAAGGTCACTTCCAGAAATTCAGGATTCCTTGCGTCTCTGTGTGACCCTCACAGTTAATCAGCGTGGGTAAGTAGAAAAGCAAAACTGAGTGTAAAAATTAAAGAAATGTAAAACAGGTTCATTTTCATGCAACCAAATTAATGATGAAAATGAATAGCTGTTGGTCTCATCCTGTTTTGATGACACATTATTTATTGTGATGTGGTGAGGCTATTTGTAGGCACTAGTGACTCAGTGCGGGGGATAGGCTGAACAACAGTACATTTCCTTGTAGAAGAACACATCCTATTCTATGGATTGGCGTCATCGCTTTTAAAATCTGAAAAATATCCCCAAGGAAAAGAAAAAGGAAAAGGATTCAGTGCAGGGTCTTCACCTGGTGCAACCAGCTCAGTTTGCATCACATCTTCAAAATCAGAATCGGAAAAAAATTCCCCCTAGAGCACAGAAGAAATAGAAAATCTGAATCCTTGAGTTGGTTGGTCAATCAGGTAGCCATGACAGAAGGCCATGTGCACAGTGGTCAAGCAGCACCCAAGCAATTTAAAAACAGCAATGCTCACACTGTACCTACAGTACCTCCTGGCCTGTCTCTTCATGTCTGCTCTGCAGCGTGTAAGGAGAGGCGTGTCCCCATAGGCTGAGACAGGAGTACCCTGAAGGTTGCAACAGTCATGCAGGGCACTATAGGGGAGCTATGTCATTTAGCACTAATGGACTCATGGCACCCTGGGCTTGATTCCAACCCAAGGCACCTGTTTGCTATTTGCATGTTCGCCCAGGTTCATATAGGCTATTTACTGGGTGGTCCAGTATTTTCCTACCTCCCAAAAGACATGCTGGTTAGGTCTAAATGGTGTTCGGCTATTCTAAATCCCTTTCCAGCAGGTATATCGGGCTATAAAGAAATACAACCATATGAGCTCTTTTGCATCAGATGGTCTCCTCTCATTTCTTCTAAAGTACCAGTATATTCTAAACCACCTGTCGTGCAGTGAGGGTTTTCATACAGCACTCTATAGTCATGCCTGATAATGCACTGCTGAACAGGATGTTAGCAAAGAGATCAAGGTCCCTTCAGCTAATATTCAAGTATTAGGGATGTGAAAAAACAAAGGGAAAATCAAAAAGGTTCACAGCTCTCCCATCTAGAACCTACACAAACAATTGGCACCTCCGATAAACAATGCTGTGATCATAAATACAGCAACACCAGCACAATACATCACTCTGCTATTTCCATGCATCCCACCTAGTTTCCATAATTAATTTCAATTAATAAGATTTTAATTTACAAGATAATTAAGACATGCAAAGGCAGACTGAGAAGGGCAAGCCGAGGTAAAAACCCCAGCATAAAACATGGCTTTCAAAGAGCAGCTAATGTGAGATTCAGTGTTATCAGCAGGTTAAGTCATCTGGAAATATTAAGATAACACATCAAGTCCACCCTAGAACATGAACAGTAATTTTAGAGACAGAGTAACCCTCCGGATTTCTTGAAAGTCACTCCTAACCTCCGAAGGGTTCTTAGCAACACACAGCCTTATACAGTACAAATGATCAAATCCGTAATGGGTGTGCCAAGTGTGAATGATTTTTTATTTTAAGTTTAAGGTGGTATTAGTTTTTACACATAAAAAAGTCAATGTTTGTAGCAATATTTTAATACAGCATATTTTGCCCATAACTAAATCCCTTATTATACGTTACATGTAAAACCTGTGTGAACACAAAAGGAAACGCATACCCCCTGTGTAACCAACATCCCAGCTACCATGCAAGCACGAGGTATGAAGTAACCAGATGGTCAATGAGTGGTCAGCCCAAACGCTGCAAGGGCTCAAGGGTATCTTTCCTGTCACTGTTGGGGAAACTGACAATACAGTAAACTGGTAGAATGGGTTCATCTTCCTCTTCTTTCCCAAAAAGAATGCTGTATTCATAAACAAATAACACGGGACAACTAGAACAAGTTTTCTCATAACCGCTAAGGAAATGGGTCAGATGGTGCACTTATTCACATAATGCAGCGTAAGGCTCCATAAGCTCTTTGCCATTTCCAGCAACATTACAAAGCGCAATGTCCTTTTACTGAAGGTTGTGAATCATTTCCTCTTTGGCTATCAGGTGCGTGGTTTTGTTGACAAGAGACATGAGTGAGTTCAGTTTGTGGGACCAGTCATTCAATATGTCGTTGGGGTCCTTCGGCCTCTGGAAGTTGATGATCCCAGCGAGCCTGTCGACTTTTGCATAGATGGTCTTGCTCACAACGAGGCTGGACAGGAACTCCTCGGATTCCTGCAAGAGGCAGAGATTCAGTTCCTCACAGCTTCTGTAGCAGCTCCTCAAACAGAGCTTATTCCCTGCTCTCCCTGCGGCTGCAGGACAACCACCGGAACACAACAGCCCATGTCTGCAGACCACAAATAAACGGAGCACGTGGACCGTTCAGTGGTCTCAGAGTCATTCTATTCAGTGCTCAGACTGCAATAACAAAAGGATCAGATTAATATAAATTAAAAAAAAAAATTAAATTGATCAAGTCAAACTGACTACTATGAAAGACTCTTTTTAGTCTTTCCTTCAGATATCTAGTTAAGTCGCATTTCACTAGAAACTTTTAAAAAAAAACTTGAGCCCAAGGAAGCTCAATGTCTTAAAGCTTAAAGATTGAACCTATTAAACCACTTCTATATTTAACTTTAAACAAAATTCAAAAAAAATACTTGTGTGCTGCATTAAAAGTCCATGTTTTTACTTGGTATAATGTGAAGTGAATCGTAACTTAGCTTACTCATCTCCCATTTTAAAAAAAAATATATTAATAATTAATCCTGTGCATCAGACATTTAAATAAAAATAACATGAATGAGATGACAGGGAAATCTAACATTATTTAGTAGCGATAGTCTATAGAACCCAAAATTAGGTATAAAATAGATCTGCAAAATTCTGTATTATCAGTTTTATTTAGTAATGATAGTGGGCTCTATTAAAATGTGTCATACTTCAGGATCCAACGCTAATTATACATACACGTATCATATCAGACACTCCAATCCAATTCAACAATGCCAGTCATTAGTGCTGTACTGTAATTCAGGCAGGGCTGTCACGTGCTTTGACATATTAAATATTTCCCAGGACAATTAATGAGATTAGAACCATTGCAAATACTCACAACCACACATTATATCCCCTGTAAATGAGTGACAAGAACTGCAAATGCTACATAAGAAACCACAGCGCTTACATCAACAGAGAGGTCAAGCAGCCCAGCCATTCTTTTCATTGTGATCCGCGTGTAGTACTTCGCCATTATCCTTATGTTCTGGAAAAAAAAAGGACACGTGGAGATATTCAGATCCAGCAGCCAACAGAAGCACGTTTTAAAGCTTTCTGATTTTTCAGTGTGAAAGATACAGCTTGCTCCTCGAAGCGCAGAACATATCAGAAGGCCCCATCTCCTCCACGGACCAGACCAGGACTCACGTGCTCCACGACCCTGTTTTTCAGATCCTTCCACCTCTTCTCGCCCTCCTCCGTGTACGCGAAGACGTCTGTGGCCGGGCTGTCCGGAGAGCCCCGCCTCAGTTCGCTCTCGAAATCCTCCACGAGAGACGCCCAGCGCATCAGCTCCAGTGTGGTGAACTGCTTCAGGAGCTCCCTAACGGAATCCCGGACAGCCAAGGTTATTGCCATATGGACACGAGCACCATGCGCGGTTTCCTCACACGGCAAATGACATGAACAGATGGCATTAAAAAAAATGACATGACAAGTCTTGGAGACGGGAACATGGTAGCAGCTATCATTTTAACCACCGTTTGCACACAGCTGCTACCTAAAATTCAAGCAGTGGCAGTATTTTGAGCTCAGAGGGGTATACGTGGGGGCAGGAGGATGCAAGAGATGGCGTTTAGGAGTCTTGTGGCTGTGGGGTTTTCTTTCTTCGAACTAGAGGATCTGCCTGCACTTCCTCGGCTCATCACCACCAGCATCGCCCAAGACCCGCAGAGCACGTTCTCATTTTTTTTTTTTTTTTTATGTGAAGCACATTGAGATTCAGTGGAAGTGAATGCAAGCTAGGATCTTTATTCTCATGGATAGTGCTGCTAGCTAGCTGTCCAGGGAGGAGCCTGCAGCGTGTCAAGAGGGGCGCAAGGCCCAGCTCTCCTCTCTGCCCAGTCGCACAGGTTCAAAGGTCGCAGCAGTGAGCAGCCAAGCTGGCAGGCAGCAGGCAATTCTGATGTGCAGGAGAACAAAATGGGGGGGGGGGGGGGAATCACTGTCTAATACAAATTATAAAAAAGTAAGATGGCTGTATGGTGGCAAAACAGAAAAGCCTCAGAGTAAGAGCCAGCCCAGCACTCTCAGCCACTGCAAGGTTTTATGAAAGGGAGAAAAAAAAAACACCATAAGAGATTCTGGGTACGGGCAGAGAATATTACCGTATGTGAATTCCGGAGATCTTTATTGTCCAGGCTTGACAAGATGTAGAATGGTAGAGAGAGAAAAGGGCACTAGATAAGAAAATACTTACTTGTACTTAGGAATTTCTTCCAGTTTTTTATCAGTGTTGATTCTGTGGACCAGATCGGACTGCTCATTGTCATAAGGGGACAGGATCACATACAGAACTACACTTTTCAAAGCCTGAAAGTGCAAAAAAAAAAGACGACATTTAAGTTAAACAAGAATGGGAAAATCCTCAACGTTTCATTATCAGTAAAACCTTTCTGCCCTTCTAGAAAGGTTTTGAACAGGAAGCTACTTGGCTCTTTTAACTCGTTTGGCAACAAAATACTCAATTTTGTCTGAGCGGGCTAATGGGTAAGTCAGCAGCACAATGGTGGTTTCGGTTTTGAAATGGGTTCATCATAACCGAGTTGCGTTGGCTACACAGCAGACATCTGTAGTGCAGCTTGTTCACAGAAGTTGCTCAAGCTTATATTTTATTTATTGGACACCCTCATGTCTGGCTCTCTAAAAATACATTGCACAAAGGGAAGATGAACACGTCTGCAGCTCCTTAAACAAGTTTGTCGTTTCTCATTGTTTGGAAAGACACAGACACTCCAGTGATTCATGTTTAGTCAATGAAAAAGGGGAGGGCTGGAGAAACACTCTTATAGTAGAATCTCGCGCCTGTGCCAGAAGTTTAACCACAGCACAGCAGCCAAGCACTAGCTACCTCCCAAAAGAGTATTTAGAAACAAACAGCATCAGACCGTGAGGTGGCGCAGGTGGAATTTCACTATGTCATACACACGCATTGCTGGCCGGAGAAAGAGCGAAGGAGGACTCTGAGCCAGACTGATAGCAGAAATGTGCATTCCTGGGTGTCAAAGACATAGGTCAGAGGTCAAATCAGAGAAGCTGAAAGATTACAACAATACGGGCCTTATTCCCTTAACCACCTAAAGAAATGCAGTGTCAGCCAGAAATCAGATACATCTATATAAGCCGCAGGAAACTTGTAACCTGTTGCACTTGTGCTGTAGTAGGTCCTACACATTGTAAAGCTTTCAGGCTTGGAGGGTAGTAGGCAGTTAAACTGCTTCTCCAACACCTGCAGCGAGCGGAGAACATTTTCCGTATTCCAGGGCGCCAAGAGTCAATTCCCCCACTACAGACTGAAACCCCTCCGTGTGCCCATGCCCTTCTAACGCCACCACCCCTGGCTCCAGGTATCCGCTCAACGAGAACAAAAGGTGCCTCTGTAGAGCCAGACACGGGATCAGACTACAGACACATAGCCCTTCACCTGCTGCCACTTGGCGCTGTCCTCCAAGATGCAGGGGGTGTCGTAAATGGCACGATAGTGTTTGCAGATGGAGAGGTAGGACCCCTCATGCAGGTCCACTTGGATCATTAAATTGTAATATTTAAGCTTCAACTCCTAAAACAGGAAAAAAAAATGTTAAGATACAAAAACATATTGCAGCTTTTAGAAAGGGGAATTATCATAAGCTTATAAAGAAATTAAAAGAAGGAATTGGAGTAATAAGTACTCTTTACAGTAGATCATGGATATTGCAAGAATTAAAATGAAAACTTTTCATGTCAGAAAAAGAAAATTGCTCTTGGGACAGAAATAAGTGTTGAATACCATGGTTAGGTGGAGGTAGGAATAACTGTGGGTTGAAGTGGTTCAGTTTTCCTAGTACAGTACATCTTTTAAGAGAATAAAAAAGCCTCAGTGCCGTTTAAACCAATACGAAGAGCACAGAGCTCTTTCCAGCACTTTCCGGACTGATTCCAATGACATAACACTAGCACGCGCCTCTGTCCGTAGCACATCATACACAAGGACGCTTACTGAAACCAACAGCCTTGCCCATTTAGAATAAAGACTCAAAACCCTTAATCAGTACTATGTGACCTCCTCTATGACACCTCAAAACAGAATCCAAGAATTCAGAGCCCCTGAGCGCGACACCAGAAAGGCACAGGCTATTTGCACCACCAAGAGCCATTTCTTCAGAAACGTGTATTTTAATGACCACTCCCAACCCAGTTTTATCCTGGTCATCAGACTGATGCAAGTTTTGGAATGACCACTTCGTGGGTTCTGAAATGAAGCCATCCCTCTCACAAACAAAACTCAATAGATCTCTTAAATTGCCCAGTGCCCTCATCTCTTCAATTAAAAAACTACAGGTGGTGCTTATTGGCGTCACTTTACCAATGAATTGTAGGCGTGAATTTTGTCAAAAAATGGTTAGAGTCACCAAACAGATCCTCCATTTGCATCACTGACTTTTCACACTCCTAAAAACCTATCAGAAATTAGCCATTCATGCATTCAAAGGAACAATAAAAAATATATACAAAAAAGATTTCACAGGTTTCACACCGAACACCCAGGACTGAAAACGCAATGACTCCTCTTACCTCCGTTCCGTCCTCCTGGAAGAATTTGGTGTTGATTTTCTTACTGATGATCTGAGTGCGGATGTAATCCTTCACAGCAATGCAGAGCCTCATCTGTTCCAAAATGAACTCGACCTTTTCCTTCTTCTCCATTGAACCGTATGTTTCAACCTAAGGCAAACACGGCAGGAAGGTTTTAGTTCTGCAGCAGCTTCTCTAAGAGGCAGCCAGGCCACCGTCTTCCCTGAACGCTTATGCGCTGTCTAACAACAATCCATACGTGCTTGGTCTTGGCTTTTGTGCAACAAACCGACAGCGTCTGGCTCACACTGAGAAGTGGGCTGAGATGACAGTGTCCCTTCAGGTCTAGCTGGGAGAGCACTGTGACCAGCGGCATGACATTTAGAGCACAGCCACATGCCTCACCTGCAGCTCCTGCAGAATTGCAGCCGCTTCTTTGACCTCCCCGTTCTGCTCCTTAATATTGGCCAGTGTCTTCGTCAGTCGGGCACGCTCGATTTCCACATAGATCTGCAGAAAACAGAAGGGTCAAGATTAGTTATTATTTTTCATCACATACCCTCCCACAAAAACCACTGTACAGCGGACCAGTACAGGACTGGAAAAGATTAATCGCAAGGAAGGCGGGGGCACCAAGACTAGAGGGAACCTGACACAAGGTTCAAAAGGAGTGCCCTCCTTGTCTGTGGTCTGGATCTTCACACTTTCATTTGCCGCAAAATACCCTGAAGCTGCAGCGAAAAATGAACACTGGACAACACCGTTGGCATGGTCAGAAAAGGTAGCTTTCACGGATTCATACTGCAGCTTAAGTGAGGGGAAGACTTCCTCCAATGGGAATTATTTGAAGACACGCATGCTAAAAATTGGTCATGACCTTACTTACTAAATGTCACGACAATGCCGGCTTAAATCTTAAAGAAAACTAAAGACATGCCATCATCAGCAAAAACAGTGCATGACAAAGCTCTGAAAATGGCCCATCATACTGACAAGCAAGAGGTACAGAAAACGATTACAGCTTGTTTTGCCTTTGCTTTGGGCGCAACCACTAACATGACGTGATGTTAATCCATCGTGTATTCATCGGGATATATTTGTGGAAATGCTATTCACAAAGAAATGACTGCAATATTGACAATGAAAAAATAAATCACAGAAGGTCTTAAACATCCTTAAAACCGTGATGAACTTTGTGAAAGAGAATAAAATACAGTTGTATAATCATGTGCCCGTGTCTGAGAACGGCGCACCTAGCAGTGTCCGCAAATACAGGGAATTCCTTACTCTTTTATCAGAAACGCTGAACCATTCGCCTTTGAACTTTCATTGCACCGCACAACAGGAGGCACTCTCTTCTCAGTCTTGTGGAACCGAACTCGGAAAAGTAACGGGCCTAGTTGTTCACATCGTCAGCGGGATTCTTGGTCAAGCCCTAAATCACCGTTAGTTTCAGTCACTGCTTGAGGAGGTTGAATACAAATACCCTCACGAACTCAAGCACAACAATGCTCGCTTGTTATCTTGCGGCAAGGTTTTGTCTCGGCTTGCAGTCTGCATTGTGAGATGAAGTCATTTTTGGATACGAAGAGTGTCAAACATGACAGGCTTTCTCACAAGTGACTGGTTGCTTCAATTGTACTATCTTGTTGACGTTATTGGTCATTTGAATGAAGTGAACCTGAAGTTACAAGGGCAGGAAAATATAATTCCTTACTTTACAGCAAGCAGGGTTTGGATTTGAGTCAAAACTGACTGTCTTTATCAAAGATAGAGATGGACAGACTTGCATATTTCGAAAAATTGTGTTTTGTGATCCATATCGGGGAGAGAATCCAAATTGCACAAAAATCACATCAAAGGCAATTTATGCTCAAGACTGACAACAGACAACCTGAATGCATGCATAAAGCTGAATTTGACCAGTTATGACAAACTTAAAAGAAATAGGAGAAATGATGCAGCAACAAAAGACCCATTCAAACAAAGTCTGTGTACAGAGTTTCATTCATGCTATTATTAATTAACCATCATGTCAATTATCGTTATAATTTCTTTCATTCAAATGTGCATTTTTATACTGATTCTTTTTTTACCACTGGTTCTTAATTGTGAAACAGTTTGGCTCTTTTGCTTGAAAAGATTGCCAGATTACCGACCCCTAGTACAGAGCACAGAAAATGCCCGACAACAAATTTAAGCTCTGTGTTTTAAAAGTAATCTCTTTAGGTGAATATCCCTTTTAGTACCTTATCATATGATTACATGCAACAAATTTCAGAGAAAAGTTAATAACCTCCATTAGAAAATGCACAACTGTGTGGTGAAAATAAGGCAGCAGACCTTTCCCGCAGTGACAGTCCGCAGGGTGTCGATCAGCCTCAGCTTGACGGTCAGGTCTGGCACTTCGTCCACATACTTGTAGCATTCCTGGACCATCTTGGCAACAGCCTGGGGGGGGGAGACAGAACCATCAAGGAAGACATCCTCCTCACTTCGCTGGTTCAGGCCCGTCGGACCCACGGAGTGGAAAGGACGAACACAACTACAAGGATAACCTTTGCGTTTTTACAACCGACGCAGCGTTTTTGCAAGAACCTGCTGGAGCTCGAGCATACGTTGTTACAATACAGTAAACACTTCAAGGCTGTCTGTGACGTGTGACATATAAGGCTTCAATGAATGAGATTGTAACTGAACAATTTCAATAAGTCACTCTGAATTAATGGTTCCACCACAGTTAAACAGTAAACACCGTAAGAGCAGCATGAAGTCAACGCACTCCGATGGACAAGCACGCTGTCGCTCCAGGTGCGATGCGAGGCACACCTGCTTCAGCTGACTCCTCCTTTTGGACAGCAGCATGATGTTCTCATTCAGCGCGTCCCAGTCCTTGGCCTCGTAGCACATCTGCACGATCGCCACGAGAATCCGGGAGGTCGACACCATGTCGGAGGCCTGTCGCGGGACAGAACAACAGGGGTGGGAGCGGTTTAACAAGGAAAACACCTTCGCTCTTCCAGGTGTGCGCTGTTCTTTATAGGAACAGCAGTTACAGTGCAATAAGGCTTTGGGGAGAAACATTAACTTACGGTCCTAGTTTGCTTTTCCAAAGACAACAGGCTTTCAATCGCCTCCTGGAGTCTTCCCTCCTGGAACAGAAAAGTAGAGTCACGATTCATTTCAGAAACAAAACATAAAGCAAATACAGCTGCAGGAAAAAAAGTCATCTCACTCTTCCTCGGTCTTCGGACACGAACACTTAAGACGCGAAACTGTTACTCAGTGACAAGCTTTATGCTTGCGAAACAGCACGTACCCATAACTCACACTAAATCTGGGCTGATCGGCAAGTAGAGTGCTTGCAAGACCAAAACACTGAATAACCAGACTCGGAGATCAGAGAATCTCCTACGGGAATCTTGAGAGGAGCATGATGCTACAGTCGAGGTCAGCTGCTCTAACGAACGACCACATTTGAAAACCTTAAGGACAGCCACAACCCGATATTAACTGAATCTCCGCGATGCCCCTCTGTTAGGAAACAAGCAATTTGTCCCGAAACGGAGCCGTCTTGAGGATCGCTGTCTGTCTACGGCTGTTGGGGCCTACGGACGCCAGCATGACTCAGCCCGCACCCTGAAGCTAACTCGGCTCAGTTAACTCACTTTGGCCATCTTCTTGCATTCCGGCACACGCTCCTCTACGGTGGCACTGTAATCCACCTCCATTTTCACGATCTTCCCGTCCGCTCTTTCCGATGAATCGGTCATTTTGGGCGAGATGCTTGACAGGAACCTACTGAGAAATTTGAAAGGAAAACGTCAACTGCCCAGAGTAGCTCTCCGCTTGCGCTCCCAGTGTTGTGTCTGACTAACCGGAAGCTGAGAAAAACCCGACCAATGGGAAACCGCCGGTAAAGCAGCGCCTAAACATCCGAAGGACCCATTGAGGACCCAAAGTAAAACAGACAGGCAATAACTTGGTCAGCAAAAGTGATGCGCTTATTATGTTGTAATTAAACGTGTAGTTGAAAGTGTTTCGTTACACGAAAACGTGAAAGTAAAAGTTATTTTGTAATAAAATTGATAAGGCACTGAAAATAGTAAACTTGTTGTTCTCGAGAAACAACACCACGTGATTACGTCAGATACGTTTTACATTTCGCTTAAATAACCTTCTGAAGCAGGCGTTATTAAAAGTGAACTAAATGAGTGATTTTTCTAAATACTTTTCTAGTGTGAGAATATAGGTTTTTAACCCCGTTTGTACAAACATGCCATGCTTCCAGGTGTAATTGTGCATAAATGTATCATTTCTACAAAAGCTATTAAATTCATATCCAGGTTTGTGTGAGTCTGCTCTAAAATCTGAACAGAATTTCACGTAAGAGTTATCATCACTTAATTAAACAGATGTATTGAGCTACACAGCAACGGCCGGCTTCTTCATTAACAGTTTCCGTTGTTTTAATTGCTTTTGAAAGATAAGTTGAAAAAAGTAAACAAGACAATTGAGAACAGACCAACTCCAGTCTGAACGGCTCCGGTCTGAAACAGGCCCACTTCATCGGAAATTAACACACCCTGACCCCGACCAACACCTTTGAGTCCAGTGGCCTAATTAGATGGGACCAGCCCTGGTACCCTCCTTGACCCAAAGTGCCCCACTTATTGATCAAATCTGACCAGGTCTTAAATCGCATCTTCAGTAACAGCACAGAGTTTCATACGGCAGTGTGAACCACTTGGTGTAGGCAGACCACACGTGTCCTGTTTGTAGATTAATTACTAAACTATACTATTTATACTCGTGAATTCTTACTCAGATTCCAGCTCCTGTTGTAGCTGGTGACAGAACATAAAAGGTAGCTTCAGCTACAATAGCTGGTGGATTGCAGCAGTACAGCAATTTTGTTCTCTCAGTAGGTAAAGCTGATTGATTTGCTGTTGGGCTTTGCTTGTTCTGACTCCGTATCCCGTCTCATTCTGGGACAGTAGTAGTACAGGAAGTACAGGACAGGAAAGCTCTTTTAGTTTGTTTTTTTTTTTTCAAACCATGCATGGGACTGGTCCAGTGTACCGCAAGCCGAAGTACTACCGCCCTTTAAAGTATCACAGCTACAGCTCGAGGTATAAAACAAGTTGGCTCTGTTCTCGCCCAGAGTGGAGGAGAGCAGTGTGTTATTAATGGAGTCAGATACAAAGTGTGTCCTGCCTGCGCGGTGTGTCTCATGGTGTCGGCGCGAATGCTGAAACAGCTGGATACGGAACATCATGTCCCGACACGAGTGACAGGGTATTCGCCTGAATTCTCCGCATTATCCGAGGGGGAAAGCGCTATTGGGCAAAACACACACACACACAATATTCCTTCCTACTGATGATGTAAAAACTCAGGGCTTGCACGGTCACAGACCAGGAGGCACGAACTGTAAGTACGAACCTGTCTCTTTGCACATTTCTCGGATTACCCAGACCGCGATCCCTGTGAGAGGCCACTGTCAGTTCGTGCCGTTTCTTTTTTTTAAAGAGGAAACGAAGAGTGTGTTCTCGGCAATTTGGAGTTGATCGTTACGGAAGCCGTCTTTAAAAAAAAAAAGTGAGAGAGAAGAAGGGGGAAGCTACTTCTCGCCTCGCCGTTTCTCAGGGGTGGTTCTGACATCGAGAGACGCTTCGATGTGTCCTGCAGACGGCTTGTATCTCAGCTGCTGTTTTATTTTGCTTCCTGGCCGTGACTGCCTTGCTCTTCTCCGCCTGACAGGAGAAGAGATCTCGTTTTCCTCCACAGCTGCCCGAGACCGCGGCTGAAGTTGTTTCACATTTGCAATCAGTGCTTCTGCGAGGAAAATCGCAAGACCCGAACTTAACACAGGCGGTAGCTGTACCGGGGGACTTTTTTCATTTCTGTCTTTTATTTTTCTCCTGATTCTGGCACCCACCTCGTATAAACTGTGTTTTTTTTCATGGCTAAGAGCCCGGGGTGACTGAACCCTTCGTTTTTACTCGGGGGAGGGAAGGGGGTCATCGGAACTTATCGATAGACACTTATATTGGCTGAAACTTCCTTGCATTATAAACTGTTGGAAACAAACACATCGCAGGAATATGCTGCTGAAGGAGTACAGGATCTGCATGCCGCTGACGGTGGAGGAGGTAAGGCGATTCAATATTTTCTCGTAGCGTTGCTATTACTACTGATGCCGCTTTGAATTAAACTGAGCCTCCCCGGCGATACGGTAAGACAAAAGGGGATCAGGAAGGATTTCGGGGGAGCAGGCACGAAGATAAAAGCGTTTTTTCGGAGTGAAATACAGAGCGGTGTGTGTGGGGGGGGGGCGGTATTTTAAGGCGGCAGTCGGTTCAGGGTTTCTTTAAAATTGCGAGGCGCTGCCCCGATCCCTCAGGATTGAGAAGGGACTGCGGCTGGACTGCGCTCACCTGCCCTGACGCTGCGCGGCCAGCCCCGTCACTAGGAGAGCGGGACTTTTTAGGGGCTGCTGTAATGACACGTTTCGGGGTAACCCCCCTAGAGTTACAAGCGCCGAGCTCACCTGCTGTTGACCTGTTCAGTGTGGCCGTGCTTATGCTTGCACCTAACGCTTAACATATTGACAGCCCCGGAGTAACAGCACCAACACACCGGGTTACATTCGCCTTTGTTGTACGGAGCAAAAAGAAACCCCAGAGAACTGGTTACTCGTATAGGCTGGGGGACGCATCGGATACAACCATAGGCTAAAGTTTATACTTCAGCAGAGGCTTGTTAGTCAGTAAGCGCTCCTTGTTCCTTAGATGTTAAAATCACAGTCTTTTGCCTTGTTATTACTAGGATTTCCATTATTCGAACGAATGACAGACGAGCGGCTCTTGGCATTGTTGTGCACCGTACGGGCGAGCATCATTATCACGGGGAACGTGGTCTACGCGACTGGGGCTACCCTGGGAGTGCAGACGCGGTTAAAGATGCGTTTTAGTGTCGTTATTCGCGTTCTTGTCGGTGTTGTTTTCAGAATATCTAGCTAGATGGGCCGTAGAAGTGATTTTCCTCCCCAAGAGCCGCGTCTCCCCCTGCCGCTGCGCCCCGCTGATTCCGCCACTAGGTGGCGATGTCGTAACTTTCCCTTTCCGCTCGCCTCGTGGCTACGGAAGAGGGCTCAGGGTCCGCAGCCCCGAGATGTGTCAGCAAACGAGCTCCTGGCGCAGCGTCAAACCCCGGTACAGAACACACGGTATTGCATCACACTGTAGAATAATCTTCTCTTTATCCCCTTGCTTATCAGCAGGCATCTCCAGAGAGCAAAAAAAAAACCGAATGCAACGACTTCTAGAAAACAGTTAAAGCAAAAAACAAACACGTTAAAGCATCTGTTTTTGAAGTTCACCTAAGAATTTGTATTGTAGGAACGAAGCACACATTTAAGAAGGTTGATCTTCAGAGAAAGTTAATTGTAAAGACCAAATGCATGCAATAAAGGCTCATCATTTTATGTTAATGCTTTCGGTCGTCATGAAATAGCTTCAAACCTTCATGTACTTGTATAAGTATAATAGAGGGCACAAACGTAAATATATCTGTATGTTTGCTTCTTCCGTCGCTATATTCATATATATGTTGGTTACAATTGAATGTTCTCATGTGGTGGGAGTCTTCAGAGATCAAGCTGAAAGTGCATGGTATTTTAATTTGTGCAATACTATAAAGACGGCAACGGTATGTATCTACTCAGGCATTAAGCACTGTAGTGCTGAGGTCAGTACAAGTCGTCCAGGCCAGACAGCTCCCCTCTCTCAGCATGAATGCCTTGAGTTTTGCAGATGAAGACACCAGTGCAGGACATTTCCCCTCTCAGGCTGAGTTCACTTTCCCCTTATTTGTGGTGAGTGTTTCTTTCAATGATCTATTTATACCCAAACCGAATAACTCCAATTATCACTTTGCAGTGATGCGTTTCAGGAGGTGTGAGGGAGAAAAAAAAGAACTGTGAGACTTGAATTGCTGCTAATTTTAAATATCTCATTATCAAGCACTCAAGTCTTTTTTCATTTTAATCTACACTGTCAGAGGATTTTGCTAAAGACAAAATGCTCTACAATAACTCTTACAAACATCAGCATATTGTTTTGTAAAAAACAAAATCCATTTTCTTCAGTGCATGAGACATTCCATCATTTCTTGTGATTTTGAAACCTTTAGCACATCATCGGTATGTTTTATCCCATAATTCATCCAAGCCCACCAGCTAGACGTTTTGTGCAGGAATAATGAAGGGTGCCCAAACTGGAAAATAGCTTTGTGTTCCTTGTGTTTGCAATGTTATCACTCTCACTTGCACAGGACCTATTTATACCCAGCAATGGTCAAGTGCTTCTTAAGTCAAAGGCCAAGTTTAAGTTTAAGGTCAGCCACATGCTTGTAGTTCAGTTATTGCCCCATAGCCACAGTGGCTGTTCAGAGAGAAGCACCAGAGCCTCTCTCCAGTGCAGCAGCTGGTGAGTTGGAGAGGGTGGCCAGTGGCCCGTTTCCAGGCTCCCGGGGTGGGATCGAACCCCAGCCCGGGCTGGTTCACACTGCCTGAGAGTCACAGTCCTTTGCGGTGTACACAGACATCTGATTCCACTGACAGCAGGAGGAGGGAGGTCCTTCTTTGGTTTTTAAAGCATCAACCTTGTCACACTGAGAGTGCAGATAAAAAACAGTCTCGGTGCAGATCAGAATGTGTACTGTAGGCTGTATTTTTTTCCAGTGTAGGTGTTTAATACACTCCTTGTTCAGGACGTCTTCTTTGACGTTGTTAAAAGCTGGTTCCCACACAGAACTCAGGATGATGCCAATCCAAATGTACAGGAGCTTCAGAATAGTTTGTTCTTTTGTCCTAGAAACCTGAGTCTCTTTACGCTGGCTAACAGCACAGTGCTAATACTGTCAGTCTAAGAGTTTAGGAAGAAACATACAGTATATCATTGTCAGCTCACAAATGTAAAGTACACTTTGCTTCACAAGTCCTTTAGAGTTGTGTGACACCCAATTGCAGTCTGGTCCTTGGTGGTGCTGCTTCTAAATACAGCGCATGTAGTTGCATCATCAGCGCAACTTTTAGTCAATCAAGAGCACTCCGATTCATTTTTCTCAGAGCAGAAGTGCAATGGCATTTTAATCCTTAAAACATATATTATCAGAAAGCGCTGAGCCAGCCGCGGCTGTCTCGAGGTGACAGGGAAGGAGAGGCGGATATCGAGGGGCTCTCACAGCAGTGCCCAGATTGTCATCGGGGCACACTGGAGCCAGGGGTCGTTAAGAGTACCGTGAGATTTGAAAGAGACCCATTGTAGAATTTAACGAGCGGAATAACGGAGATTATCCAGTGATTATCCAGCTGGATCGAAATGCATTGTAACATTTTTTGGATGCAGCTCTCCTTGTCTCTGAAGAAAAACCCAGTATTCTGATTGTGACCTGACACAGGGGATTTTCCATGTAAAGTGTGTTTCTAGAACTTCACAAACGCTGCCTGTGTCCTAACTGAGACATTACTCAGTGAACTTAATGAATTCCAAGAATCCTTGGTCTACATCGGTATTATATATTGCATATGATTGAGAAATGGCTAAAAATAAGGGCAGTATTTCTGTACATTTCAGTCTGCTGTCTTTATCCTGTAGATGCAACAACAAAAAAGTCACTGAGTGCTCAGCAAGCAGGACAGGTCTATGAATTAGTTTCTTGTCTGCGTGTTACAAAACGCAAAAGAAACTTGCAGAGCGGTGGCAGAAAAGGCTTCTCTTCTTGGGCTAACTGTACAGCAAAGGCTTGCAGTCAGGGTTCGGGATTCCGTGTGTCTCCATACGCGTTTCTTACAGAAGGTTTCTTTTATTTTTACCAAGAAGGCCGGGCAAGGAAATGTTCACAAGGTTCTGGGGAGAGTTTCGGACATTTTTTTTTTCCAAGGGCTGCTACGTGCGGGGCGAGGGCCCTTCTGGGCGTGTGGGCCCGGGGGGCTCCCCTCCCCTGGATCGCTCACAGGGGTAATGTCACGATTATAGTCCCTCCTCCTTAAGGGTGCTCGAGCCCTTTCACTTCAGACTTAATTCTGTGCACCTGACCCCTTTTCCCAGCCCACCTTAAAAGCCAGGCGCTGACGCTCATCCTGACTCTGCATCTTGTTTCCGCGCCGTGCGAGTCTGGGACCTGGAAGCTCCTGGTCCCGTTAAGGTTTTAACCTCTGTTCCTGTTCCTGTTCCTGTTCCTGTTCCTTTTCCGCCGGTTCCGACCCGGTTCGTGTTTTTAATTCCTTGTTTGGATGGATCACCTGGCTATGGACTTTCTTGGGTTTTTGGATTCCCTCTATGGATTACTTTTGGATTGTTTGCCTCGGCCACACCTCCCCCGTGCACCAGCGCACTTTGGACACGCCCCCCGTATTCCTGCATGACTTTTTCCTAGTGTTTCCCCACTTCTTCGGATTGTGTCGTCCGCATAGGGTCCGGAAAGAACTGTTCGTGACAGGTAATTCCTGACAGCCTTGTCGGCGCGGCGCACGCTGACTGGGAAGCCGGCCCTGCCTGCGGGTGATGAAGTGGCTTTTCCTGCCCGGGCTGAGGGAGAATGGAGGAGCACGCGGGAGGATGGGAGGACTGGACGGAGGAGGGATTGGGGGCTCGAGGGGCGGAAGAGGTTTTCGCTCCTGTCCTGGGCACGGGCCTCTCTCGCGGGTCAAAGGTCAATGAGAAGCCATCAAGGGGCGTTGCTCTGTCGCAGGAAGAAGCTTTGTCTTCTTTCATGAAAAATATGACAATAGTATATTTTTGTATATATGTAAATAATTCTTTCTGAATCTGAAAAGAAAGCGAACGGGTGCCGGCTCCGTGGCTCCGGGGTGCGCGGAGCAGGATGGACCCAGGTAGCCCCGTTGAAGCTGTTGCTCGCTTCTCCTCGGTGTAACCTGATGCTGAGGGCAGCCCTCGACTTTCCGCTGGCCCTAGCACTCCGCAGGGATCCGGTTTCCAGCGGAAAATCTCTGCGGCCGTGGAGAAATGGGCCAGTTTCCATCCCAGGCCTGTCACGCTCACGGTTGTTAGTGGAAAGCTTTCTGAACTGCCATGGCCATTCTTAATTGAACATAATAAAGGTTACTAACGAGAGAAGGCGATTCAGCCCGAAATGGGCTTGATACCCCGGCTTCTTTCAAGAAAGGGCTGGATTGGACCCTGGGATCAACTAACTACTAGCAAACAGGCTAGGTGGGCCAAACAACCTCCTCCTGATTATAACCTTTCTTTTGTATTCAATAATCAAGGAATAGCTTTATTTCAATAACAAGACACCACTGCTTACATCTACAGCTGTCTGGTCAAAATGCTACTCATGGCCAACAGTTTGGGTCTGGGGCTTTTATCTGCACGAGAGCGGAGTGGGACGGACAGCGTGGCAGACTCATTTGCCCTCCAGCTTGGGGCAATAGCAGGCATGTCCTGCACAGCTGAAGGACAGCACTTTCCAGGAATGTTTTGGAAATCTTCTCTAATAAACTCGTCCAGTCACGTCATTTGGCAAGTAAAGCAATGTAAACCAGCACACCAAGCACATTGGCAGTGTGTGTGCTGAAACATGCTGTCTCAGAGTGCCAGCCCCCCCTCACAGCAGCAGTTCTCCTGCCCCAGGTGCCCACAGGTCTGCGGTTTCCCCTTCATCTCCCTGTGCTTCTCAGGCCCAGGCACAGGGGTAGTGCAGGTCCGGGTCTGTGCGTGCATGAGCTGACGGTGCTTAGCTCGCTGTCCTGAGAGCTGGGCTCCCTGTGAGTTCACAGAGGACAGAGCACGAGCCTCCTCCCTTGTCTTCCAGGGCCTTGAATGCCATGAATGTCCAGAGCCTGCGAATCCTGGGCTGTTGAGGGTGTCAGATGCATGTTTTCCACAGAAAGCCTGACTTGAAAGGCACATATATTCAGTACCGTATATAGAAACACATCAGACTTCAAGGTAGAGTCCAACCGAGTTCTCTGCCCCAGAGGGCCGGACCCACACAGCCACTGCAACACCATGGGGAGCCACAGAGCAAAGCCCATCAGGGGGAAGTGTCAGGCGGGCTCACTGGGCAGTGCTGGGTACGAGCAGAGCTCAGAGTGACAAGGCACAGGGAAGGGGCGTGGCCGGTCATCAGGAAGTCAGGTCACGCGTCGTACCAGTGCTGTTAATTGCCGGAGAGCTGTGGCACCACCTGTGTGAAGACTGTGATGGTACAGTGCAGTGGAAAAACCTACAGAACGCCGATGGTGGATCCCAGTCCAGGGTTATGAACGCGACTTGGTGTTGGATGAGCTCCAGAAACGGGACACACGGCGCACCTCCGTACTTTGTCCTGGATGAGCTCGTGTAGGTGTGGCCCGGCAGCTTTCGTCCAGCCTGTTCCTGTTCTCCGCGCCCGTGTGCATGTGCACAAGGGGGGCCATGCCTTCGCGCGGGTAAACTCCAGCTGCCCGGGTGCGACTGTCACGAGCTGCGTTCTGTCGTGGCTCAGGCATTCCGGCAGGAGAGAAAGAAGAATCAGCCGCTCTGTTGTGTGCCAGGGAGCGTCCTGGGAAAATTGCAGTCTTTTCAGTTCACAGCGTCATGAAAAACCAGACCTGAGCAGAATTCTTTTAATTACTGCGGCTCAAAGGTTTGTGCTTTTGTTCTGTCGTCTGACTCCCCTGAGCAGCCCTGTGTCACCGAGTCTCTCCCCATGTTGTCTGTCTGAGAGGATTTCCCACATTCCCAGTGCTGCCTGGATTTTTACTACTACTATTATTATTAGACTGTTATTGCATTGTTTTGGCCAGGATTACAAACCAGTGTGGTTTTGCTTTAAGGGTATTAAGCAACATCAGATCTGGCGGCCTCCAATAAAAGTGCCGTTTTAATCCAGATTGTGTCTTCCTGCCTCTGCGGGGGGGGAGTATTAATTGACACCCATAAAGAGAAAAGGCCTCTAAATGCACGAATGCACATTGAAACAGTCGCTTCTTCACTTCTTCGTGGGCTTCAATTGATTCAGTAGAACAGAGGCTTCAGGTAGATTTCTTTTATTGTGCAGTAAAAAGGTCCTGTAATTCTTATATGTACACATTCAGTCCCTACGTGCTCACTCAGATAATGAGGCTCCAGTGGTTATCACATTTTCAGTTAGACAGCTTTAGCCTCTTGTAAATCTTGATGCTTCCCATAAATACTAAAACGTTACAGTTTTTTTTTTTTTAGCTCGGTGCTTTATTTTCGGCCTCGTATCTTGACAGAAATATACGGGAACTTCTGCGATCCTGCGAGCGTCCCGTCTGTTTAACCTTTCCCTCTTCCAGCTGCGCTGTCGATAAGCCTGACTTGGCTGCAAATCACTGTCAAGAGCTCCACCGGCGTGGTCCCAGCGAGGGACTGACAATATAACACTAGCAGTTCCGATAGAAGAGGTGAGGGTGCCTGAAAACCAAGATTTTCAGCCCTCTAGATCATTCCTTACAAATTCAGTTCTAGTTGGGTCATCAGTTTTCTTTTTTTTTTAATTGGATGAGGAGGTGTCCGTTCTAGACCATCAACAGGGCACCAGGGGCACGTCTCTTGGTACAGAGTGAGGAAAAAAGAATGCGTCTGAAACACAGAAACCCCTGCTAAAAACGTTTCCACCTTTAGCAAATAAATTGACCCCATAGTGTCAGTAATCAGCGTATTCATGAATGATTTGCTTCATTCATCCAAAGGGGCCTTTTGCTTTCAGAACAAAATCACTCTTTTTTCATGCATGGGGTGGCTTATGGCCAGCTAGTGCTGCCCCTAATGTGAACTATATATAGTTTCTGTGCTTAACCGCTACTATTGTTATTATGTTTCCATGGCAATGTGTCCTGTTTTGCAGTGGACAACAGTCTAAAGGTTATCATTGAAAATAGATCCACAATCATTAAAATAACTGCTCAACAGGTGGCTTCTGGTAAGCTTTATGTGACGATTATTATAGGGAATAAAAATAACCATTAATGCCTTAAGTACTTCAATGAATTATTTACAAAGCTTGTATACATATACACATAAGCGGCCTAATATTTGATGTTATTTATTTTAGCCAAATATTGAATTACAAATTGCTGTGCTCTGTAGAAAGTGTTTTGGGAAAGGCCTTCTCCTCAATTACAGTCCCAAGTAGTTGGACTGACTGCAGAAAAAGTCTGTGGAGGGGAGACTTTGTTTTGCTGGATTTTTCTTTCGTTTTCAGTGTTAATCAAATTTGGAAAACATGTAATAAGTGAGGGAGCTTTCCTGGGTTCACACTCTCGGAGGCTTTGAAAAATCGCTGGTTTTCATGTTTTCGGAGGATTCAGACCACTGAGGCAGTAGGTTTGAATTTCCCCTGCAAAAAATTGGTAATCCCGACCCTGCTGCTGTGCAATCCGACAATAACGATTCAAAACAACCAGCGTTATCTCTATTTACTAAATGGTAATAAGTCAGGATTACAGGGCCCTTTGACGTAACTGTGTGTAATCCTTTGTAAAGCCTGATGTGGCAAATACCAATTATTAAAAGAGAAACCCGTTATTTTTGAGACAGAAATAGGTTACTCTGTGGTCTAATGCCTTCCTGTGAAATGGCTGGAGATTCTATCTGCAAACATTGCCGTTTGCTGTGACAGTAGGTCTTGAGCAGCGAGCAGCCCTGCAGGCAGTTGTATGGGCTATTGAATCAAACCTAAGTCCTGCCTAGATAGCAGCCGGCTCATCTTGCGTGAGTCGTACATGTGGAGAGGGCAAGATTTATTGTGGCAGGCATACAGGTTAAAACACACAGATCACCTTAAAATCACCTTGTCCGTGCTGCTTCAGCCCTGCAGAGCTGTGGAGCAGCCTAGGCAAGCAGAAAAGGAGAAAGTGCAGGGGGTTTCAGGAAGATGAACATCTGTCCTTTCTCCTGAAGTACCGTCTGAAGGGCACCAAGAGTCCACAGCACAGCAAGCAACAAAACAACTAACAGAGGGCAAACGACCTTCTGTCGATTGTAACCTGTGTGACCACAATAGACAAAAACAGGGCAAAACAGAGACTAATATGTCTAATACTAATAAGAATTCTTTAGAACTCAGTCTAATATTTCTAATAAGAAGAATTCTTTAAAACAAAGGCTGATACTGTGTTTCAGCAGCTGAGACAGCTGTTCTGTTTTAATACTTTTAAGACTGACATTTGCTGGTCTCCGGGAGAGAACCTGCTTATGCCAGGTCTAATAGGAGAAGATCTCCATTTGTTCTTCCCTGCTTCCTGGTGCTCCTTAGAGCAAGCCTGACCTCCAGCATGATTTTCTCCCATTCCTGGTTTTAATAGAGAGCACCACCCCACATATCAGCAGTGCTTGACTGGCACTTGTGCACTTGCACGCTCGGGAGAAAAAAACACCTTGAATTCACCGAGAGCAAGTGTGGAAAATCCGAATTGGAGGCTTTGAAGAAAGAGGCAAGGAAATGCCAGCACATGGAATTCCAGTGCAGTGATTTACTGCTCCGCATACAGCAGCAGCTGAAACACTGTAGCATTCTGCAGTATTTCAGCTGGATTCCATCTGCAGCATGTTTCAGGTGACCACAGCAACCACAACAACAAATATGTGTAGTTTTAAAACAATTATACACAAAGGCCTAATAAACAGCATGGCAAGACATCACGGCAGGCAGTGGTGTTTCATTGTCCAGTCAGTGTCAGCCATCTGCAGATGGAATCAGGGAGGAGTGCAGCTTGTCCATAGGTCATCCCTCACTGTCTGGAAACGGATCTGCCGTTACCTCCTAATAAGAATGCACTGTTTTCATCATGCTGCTAACCAACCAGAATTCACCATAAGTTAATCTATCCCTTTGAGGGCCAGCTTTTAATTAATAAGACAATCATCTGCTTGCTCATCCACTCTGTTTGTTGTGCACACTGAGAAATCCCATCCTTATTAAGGCTGAATGACATCAATTTAATTTAATACATCAATCCGCAGAGGGATGCTGGGCGCTGGTCTGCATGCTGGCAGCAAGTGTGACACTGAGGCGGCGCCCCCTGTAGGGCACAGGGATCTGAATGAGATGAATAGGGTTTTAAACCCCGCTTCAGTCCTGAAATCTTGTACCAATATCCCACTTGATTTGTACTGCAGGCATGCCACTGTTTGAATTACGGTCCATTAAAAAAGGAATTTGAACGCTGTATTTCTTTGACCTGGGCTGTGAACTCTAGTGGCTTTGCTTGTGTGTTCATTTGTTTGTGTGTGTTTTTTATATTTCTGCAGAATCTAAATATAGCACAGAAGTCGCTGCTGCTCAGGCTGAGTGTGCGTGACCTGAGTCTCCACCACTTTGAAAGGGTGGCTGGTCGTTTTAATGTGCAGGTCCCCGGTGCAGAGGCGGCGCCTTGGACTGGCTGCCTGGCTGCAGCGTGGCGCCAGTGTCCCGACCTCGGTTCCGTCCAGGCTGGGCTGGGCTGGGCTGGGCTGACACCCATGCTGCTGCAGTCCAGGGATCCCCTTTTGATTTTCAGGCTTGGCCCAGCCTGCTGCCCTATCAATCATCAAAAATTGAAATGCAGCGCCAGGACTCCTGTGAGGGGAGCTCTGAGTCACGGCACACTGCGCAGATCTTCCTGGGGTGCTTGTGGTGCAAAGGTTGAAAAAAAGAGGAGCAGCCTCCTTACCTTTTATGCCTAAGAGGCCCATTGCTTAGTAGTGAGGAGGCTGGATTGACTTAGCCTGTTAATGTAGGGGAATGCTCCAGTGGGCAGGACATTGCTCCCTGCCTCCTGGAAAAGGTAACTGCAGGTGGTTTTATTTCTGCATTGCTCAAGACTCACGGCTCCGCTCCATCCCCCCACCCCCGCATCTGTCTGGGCTTGAAAGTTCAGACAAGTGCTCTAGTTAATGTTTAAACAGCCTGGCTCTTTTTAATTGCTGGTAGGTGTATTAAAAATCAGTTCAGGCCTCCAGCATTTCCCTCTTTCCAATAGAAATACTTGCAGAAGAAAGTCACACGATGTCGGGGCTCGTATTGGTGTGGAAACGCCGATGACCTCACAGCCGTTCTGCTCGGAGGTCAGGTGACTGTACGACGGCACCACTCCCGTAGCGCAGGGCGAAGCAGTCTCAAGCTTGTGGCGCAGAAACGTCAGTGTGGTTCTTGATAACATCACCACTTTCTTTTCTCTGTGTCTGAGGACATTTATTCCGCAGGATGCGTTCTCATGCCGCACACCATCTGGAGGAGGTTGTAAAATAAGCCATTTTATTGGAGCTTAGGATGAAAGTTGAAAGCAGGAGCTAATTCCCAGGTGCCTGTAAGTGCAGGTAATCTGCACCCCCTTCCTTGCATTTCTGATGCTCCCTTGTCATCATCAGGAGGGCAGAATGACCTTGGCCTTGTCCTCGTGGCCAGACTCTTGTCTCTCAGCGTTCAAGTGCTCACACAGGGGCTTGCTAGTAGAGTGATGTGGGTGCGATCCAGTCACTCAGTTTCCAAACTCATGTGGTACTGCAGCTCATGTGAGGCACAACATGAAATTGGTGTGAGTGTGTTGTCTGTCCAAGTTTACAAAATGCTGATGTTTTTAAGATCATAATTAAAGGCAGGAAATTTAAGGGGGGGGGTCACTGGGGATATTTTTTTTTATGACAGCATTACAAAAGATCATAAGAAACTCAGTTTTGTGTTAGTGCTAGTAAGGTTCTTCAAAGGCTTCAAAAGGTTGACATCTGCTTGACTTCACTGATTTCGGTGAATTATTTTCTATGCCATTAGCTTGTTCTGCCTGATTCTAAGGCAAAGACTTTTAACCACATGAAAGGTAATGAGGCATTAGCAGTGTGAATGGGCTGACATAGCTGTGTGATATCTGAACCTCCTACATGGTACAGTAGCAGCTTTATTTGAAAGTAAAAAAAAAACTGTAAAGCAAATTGAAATTGAATGACCTGCTAATCGCCCTAGTTTAGCGGGCTGTGAGCCGGTCCTTGTCTGTTCATAACAATGTAATTACACCACAGATGCTTCCAAATGAAGCAGATTATACTGCAGATGAGAGTATTGCATAACCCTGCTTCCAGACACTGTGGTGTACAGGTGTAAACAGATGTTATGTAATAACAAGGTGACTTCAATGTAGGAGGGGCTCTGAGCGATGCCTGGATAAGGGTGAGCCCCACAGTGTCACTTTCGGGGCGCAGACTGCTGCAGAATCTCTGCTTGGCCACTTTGCAAGGAGTGACCAGTCGATGGTCTGGTGTTATGTGGGCAAGAGATGTGCAGGGATCTATGCAGATGTTAATGCTCCTCTCAAGTGCTGGAATACACAAGTTTAAATATTTCAGAGGTTACGCTTGTTCCTGTTGTGCCTATACCCTCCAGAAGAGCATGATCCTTGAACTGACAATGGCACTTTAACAAGGAGACCTGTCTTGAAGGCTGGCCATGGTATGGAGTGTAGACTATCTTTGTAAAAGAATGGTATTGTGCAGTAAAGATTAGTGCACACCAGACAGAGGTTCAGAAATCCCAGGGCGTAGCTAGGGGTTCCAGAATTTCATAGAAGGTGTATTTCCATAATGAATACAATGCTCCAGAAAGCCAGAAAAAATGAATGACTGTGGTGAGCTCTCATAGGGGAACACCCTGAAATGTTAATGTAAAGTAAAGCAATTATGTAAACACATAAAAATAGCTGATATCTCAGTGGCTGAGTCATCGGATGGAAAGTGTGGTGTTTATGGGGCTGCAGTCTGTCCTACAGTATGCAGTTTTCCTAGTCTCAGGCTTATGGCTTCCAGAAGCCTAATACATTCATTATCTGTGTACCTTTTTTCCTGAACAAACGACAGGCGTGGTAATACGTGTCAGTGAGTCAGTAACTAATAGTACAGTATTCAAGTTCTCATGCTGCTGGGCTGAGGCTCACTCATTTCCTGTCTCAGCTTCACACGACCTGCGGCAGCGTAGCATTTACAGCGCAGTGCCGCGGAAGGCGAACTCATATTAGAAATCCGCTGGACAATCACGACTAAGCGTTAAATAACCAATTTAAAAAAAAGAAATGCGATAATTGGTACATTTTTATTTTTTAATGGTGCTGAAATGGGAGAATATGTGAGGGGACAACTTGCAGTCACCTTTTGCTCCCTGTCAGGCCTGAAAGAGGAGGTGACCTTTGCAGTTTGTTAGGGTTCCTGTGCAGAGTGCAGTCCTAGCACACTCTCCTGTAGCTCCCTGCACAGGCCCTCCCAGCCTCCCACTGATAGTGATACAGGTGTTCACTGCTTTCCTGCCCCTGATCAACGATGCCGTCTAGAGACCCTCATAGCGTGGATGGACGAGTCCTGCAGTGTCAGCAAGATTCCTGGCCTTCAAAAGCCAACGGATTTAATAGCCCTGCAACTTGCAGGGTGCTTAAGAGACAGAGCAGGAGCTGGGGAGTGACACATTGTAAATGTCTGTTGATGTTATGTTGATTGTACAGTATATGCTTTAATTCATCGGTCATGCCAATAACACTCATATCGAAACCTATATCGAAATAGTGGCTCTAAACTTAGGGTGAAACTGTCAGTAGGGATGGGAGTTTTTGAATGATCAGTCCTATCAGGGGAAGTTTCAGGGCCTTTTAGACGAGGGTGGTCTCTGTTCATTCCAGCATGCCCGGTGGTGCAGGTGCAATGAGAGCCATGTCAGATGAGGATAACCTCTGTGTGTGCATCGTGAACTGCCCCCCACACAGCAGGAAACAGTCACTCCCAGCAGCCTCCTGTTTCCTTAGTCTTGGGGTCACAAGCTAATTTTCGTCATTTAACCTTGGGCAGCTTTCAGGAAAGGAGATATGGCTCATGTGCTGTTATTGTGAATTAATTAATTTTGTCTGGACATTTTATTTCCTAGAAGGTTTTATAAGCTTTGTTATAGGTTGTTCATTGTAGTTTCCATTGACATTGTTGCTTGACTGTTCTTTGATGTTTAAATGGTCATGCTGTGATGAATTATTTGCACCCCACAGTACATTATAACAGCCTTGCCTCGTGTGAATTATTTAGGATAATTCTGTAGACGTGCCTGGAGGCTTAGCAAAATTGAGGAATTAGGGCCTTGCAAATTGAACAGATTAATAGAGGCCCCACAGCAGAGAAGGGTGGTTCACGCACATGTATTTAGAAGTATTATGCAGATGACGCATTTGGAAAAAGAGATTATTTCCTCCGTTGCACCATTCCGGATGACAAATTTGTGCTCTTGTGTAACAAAGCAGGTAGGAGCTGTGAGTGATCCGTTATAATTCCAGCTCTGGTCCGCGAAGCCCCTGGGGGAACTGGAGCAGGCCTCCTTCCACGCCTTTAATCGCCATCTCACACCGCGCCAGTCAGCGGCCTAGAGCCTGGCGGGAGCTGCTCTGCACTGTCCCTGCCCACCTCAGCTCGCTGAGAAGCCGAGCTCAGTGCGCCGGGCAGGCGGGCCCTTTCACATGTCCGGTGCCTGATCCAGCACAATGATGACTGTGTAGCCGAGGCCGATGGGCTATCTGAGTTCATCAACACCCAGTTCTCAGTTGTGTGCCTGGGCTGCACACAGAGCCCCTCTTTGTTCTTTGTGAATTGGGCCACTGCAAAACCTCCTCTCCCTGAAGTCCAGGGCAAGTGACAGTAGACCAGCAAGGATCAACATCTGCCCCTGTTGCTCTGAAAGTGCTCTATTCGTAAGGAGCATAAAGAACTTTTTAGGAAGTTCAAGTGCAAGTAGCATTTTCTATAAACACACATTAGCATTGTCACCTTGAGGAGCTCTATAAACTTTATTATATTTAATTTAAATTGACATCTAAAGAAAAGAATTAGTCCTGACAAGTTGCAAGTGAAAAGAGTTTCTTTAGCTTTCATCGCTATGCAGTTTCTTTAATTTTGAATGCTGCATTGGAGCTTGTTTTTGGAATCTGAGAATGTGATCATTTCTTCTTTCTTCTCCAATTGAAGAAGACAGTTATCGTCACCCAGATTAATCTGAACTCTAGAAAAACAGTTATCAGTTGAAGGCTAAACCATTAAATTAAGTACAGAGTTATCATCCTTTTCATAGGACACAACTATTTTAGCTTTTACAAAAGCACCCGTTTTTGTAATCAATACGTGTATGTAACTGCTCTACTCAGCTGGCTGACCTGAGGAGAAAGTAATGTTAAAGAAACAACTCCATGTGGATTCTCCCTGAATTACTCCAGCAGTTCCTTATTTCCCATATGTAACATCTTAACAGAAAAAAACTTAGATGCATTTTCTTTAGCTCCTGAACTGGGATGAACACACCCAAGACCCTCCATTTTCAGTGCAGACGTATACTGTATATAGATGGTATAAAAGCTGAAATTTCAGTAATTTAAAGTTGTGTTATGAGTCACTTTTTGCATGTGTTGAACAGCAATCCATCATCTTCCTGGTTTGCTCCCATTGTATCTGATGTGAATATTATAGATTGAATCAAAACACTGGATGGAAGGTATCTGGAAGCTTTCTGTGCACGTCTTGTTTCTTATTTCATGTTCTTCCTGTGCGCGTCTTGCACTTCAGTCACTGTGGAATATATACCTCGATTCACTCTGTGAGGCTCTATGTCAGTTCTGTGTCCTCTGTACCCACCTTTGCACAGCATCTTTGTGTGCTTGTAAATGCAATCCATTAGAGCAATGACAAGATTAAAAAATCCTGAAACTCTCCTGTGGTTCATTACAGCTTTCAGCCTTTTATTATGGAGAGAGTTGCCATCTGCATAATTGACTTTTTCATGTCTACTAATTCTTTACTGCTGGTAATCAGCATAACACCCTTTGCATTTGGTATTTGGTATTTGGCTGTTAATTGCTACCACTCCCTCCCCACCTCCCCCCTCCTCCAGCTTCTCAAAATGGATTCTGAGCCTCTTAAATCTGTCCTGGAAACAGGCAAGCAAAGTGAACGCAGAGAATGATGCTTTTGGAATAACAGACGGCACACCCTCTGAAGCCTCAGGAAAAACTCTGCACACAATCTCTCCCCATTGCCTTGGGCATGGACAGGTGTGTGTTATACATAGATATGCCACATATATACTGGATATTATGGGTTCAAGGGATTAAAATGCCAATGCTGTTTGTATCAAAAGCGTAGGAAGGCATGAATCCAGTGCTGTGTATCAGATGTAACAGCAAATGCCCTGACACAGAACTCTGATTGCTAAAGCTGTAAAGGAAAGAAAAGTCTTTGTATTGGGCGCTGATGAACAGATTAGTTTGAAGGGAAGGCTTCTGGGACCTGCGCCCATTTTTTTTTTAAAAACACACTTGCTGCTCCAGGTGTTACGGGGAATGCCGAAGTTTGCCCGATCATAGGCGGGGCGATTCAGATCTACAGCATCTCAGTGCAAAGCACATGGTATGGGGAACAATGCGCTGGTATGAGAACAGCTTCAGAAGCTACCAGAGTGGATTGAGGATAGCCAGGATCTCCCTGTCCAGTCATTCACGTAGCCTGCCAACTGGGGCCATCAGCACACCTTTTAAAACGAAGATGAACATCAGTGCTCCAAATAATCTCTCAGGGGGCCCATAAGAGTGTCTTGACATCAATCTGCCCGTTCCCGAGCCTCGCAGTCCCACCAGAGGTGCTGGCGATCCCTGCCAGTCTGCGCGCTAGAACGTGAAAGTCAGCAGCTGTATCACCCTGCAGCTCACCACTGATGCTCAGCAGGTGTGAGCCTGGCCATTACTTGGATGGGAGACCTCCTGGGAAAGCTACAGTTGCTGCTGGAAGAGGTGTTAGTGGACCAGTAGGGGGCGCTCACCCTGCAGTCTGTGTGGGTCCTAATGCCCCAGTATAGTGATGGGGGCACTATACTGTAAAAAAGGTGTCATCTTCCAGATGATATGTAAAACTGAGGTCCAGACTCTCTTTGGTCATTAAAAATCCCAGGGTGTTTCTCAAAAAGAGTAAGGGTGTTACCCTGGTGTCCTGGACAAATTTCCCCCCGGCCTTAAAAAAATCATGGCCTCCTAATAACCCCCCTCTCTGAACTGGCTTCATCACCCTGCTCTCCTCCCCACTGAGAGCTGGTGTGTGGGGAGCGGACTGGTGCATCCTCCAGGTGGGGCTGCACACTGGTGGTGGAGGGGATCCCCGTGACCTGTAAGGCGCTATGAGCGGAGAGTCCAGGAAAGTGCTGTGTAAATGTAGGGAATTCTGCTGAAGCTGAAGCATGGTTCGAAGGCTGGGAAAATGCTGATGTGTGGTACTGGAGGTGTTATAGCCCAGGGAAGCGCGAGACCAGTCAGTGAGTGATGTTTCACAGAGGAGTCTTCCTTCCTGTGCATTGCCTGGTTTTATTTCTCCAGCTTGTGCAACCTAGCAGCCATCACAGCTGTATTCTGTTCTCATCATCATCATCATCATCATCTGAAATCTGCTGCTGCTGCTTCCTTTTCGATTTGGCACTCTGAACTTACCAATACAGATTGCCACTGTGCGTCTGCAACTGCTGATTCCTGATAAGGGCTGTTTACTGAACACGTCAGAGACTGTGACCTGCTTAGAGCCTCTCAGCGCATTTAATCTAAAAGCTCTCTAGCCCTAAAGATGTAATATATTTGCTGTTTCCACATTCTCAGAATTCTTGGAATCAGTCCCTGCCCACAGACACTAGTCGGGAAAATTTGATTATTTTTTTCTGCTTTGCATCAGAATGAGTCTAACTGCCTGTGAGTTTATACAATAGCTGGCATTTAACCTTGAACCCAGGGAGTAGTTAAGGACTGAAGAGCTCCAACTGCAGGCATTCTGAGTTAGTCATATTGTTTTGCATCACTCCTCATGATGTTCTACTTGGGGACTGTGGACTGATTGTTACTCCCTGTCTACAAGCTTTATAACTACCTCAAGTTCTGCAACACAATGGCCTTCGTTAACCAAGGATTGTGTTCATCCTTCTGTTGTCCGTTAATTTTGTCCGATAATATTGGCTCATTAAAATAAATACCATCTTGCAGTTTTTCTAAACTTTACTTTATGAAGGTAGAGTCCAAAGGCAGGACTTAATAAGGGTTTGTGATATGAAGTGGAAGACAAAAGACTAAAAAGGGACAAATCCCAGATTTACTAGCCACAGCTGTGTCCCCTGTCCTGTTTTTGTCAAGCAGTCAATCAACTAAGCAAGAATTGGCATCGTGAGTAGCAGAAATGGGCCTGAAACAGGGGGACGTCCCTTGCTCTCTGTATGCATCTGTTGCACCTAAAGGGCAGCCTGTAATTGGATCATCAATGAAACGTGTCAGTTGCTTCATCTGACACATGAGGGAAGAGTATTAATGATTTTTACAGCTCTGTCAGGGAGGATGTTAGTATATTTTTGGAGAGAAAATAAATCAGGTTCTAATTGCTTGACAGCAGGCTGTTGTACTCCATTAACCTCTAGTAAATTGAGAGAAAATTTGAATGCTAGGTCACCGTTTTACAGTTTTGCATGAATAGCCAACCACATAACAGCCCAAGCGTGGGGGGACTTCACTTCACAGTGCATCAGCATGTCACTGGAACAGTCAGGATCGCTCTGCACCACGGCCTCAGGTGTTTGAGTGAACATGATACCGCTGTGCCAGAATCTTGACCTGTAAGACCAGCTCGGTTTCAGATCCTAGAGGGCCCGTGCGTCTACATGTCACACCCGCTGCTCACCGGAGTCCTGCACACGCACGGTCTCGCCCCAGTCGAGCACCAGCTGGAGGCAGTCCCCACAGGCGCCGCCCATAAGACCCTTCATCCAATCAGAGCGCCTCGCTTGCTGACACACCCTCCACTTCCAAACCTCCTGCTGCCTTCTCCGGTTCACTGAACGTCGCTCGGGATTGTTAGCTTCTCCGGAACTTCTTGCCTCGCTTGGCTCTTCGAACCCGGAACTCACCTTCGACCTTGACCTCGTCTAGCACTTTGGATTTGACTGCCTTTCTCCTACTGGATAATCTTTGGTATCGAACCCGGAACCCACCCTTGACTGTGTCTCTGCCTGACGTTTTGGGATCACCAGAAATCTGTCTTGACTCCGCCTCGGGTTCTTCTTTCGAACTGCAACGCGCTGCGTTACACTACAGGTTTTCCTTTCGCTGCTCTTAACAACCTCAAGGAGGGTATTATTAGTTTAAACGGACCGATGCTGGTTCTTTAATTGGACCTAGAAAATCTGCAGACACTGGACACCCTATCTTAGACACCATCAGTAGTTACTGTTCGGGTCTGTTCTGATCATCAGCAAAGTCTCCACCAGTGTTTTCTGCTACTGTAGCAGTCATTTAACATCTTTAACTCACATGGATCAGGATCTTCAGATTCTTGACCACAGCAGCTCGAGGTGACAACACACAAGCTGCCAACACGAAGTGTCGTAAGAGCTCATCCAGCACATGTACTGGTCAGGTCTGATGAACTGGTTTTCAGGTCTTCCTCGTCATTCATATCATTTGTTCCCCTCTACACAGCTACAAAAGCAAAAGACTACTTTCTGCACTACAAACATAGATCTACAGTATTAGAGTTAACTGATAGGTTATAACTAACAGGGTGAGATTTTAGTGGATGATCACCATAGAATTGTATTTCTGCATAAAGAAGGAAACTGAAACTGAAGAGCAGAACAGTGCAAATTGTGTTAGCCATTTGCACAGCAGTGCATCTGTGTGGTAAGAAAGCCTTACGTTTGTCCCTTGGGGATCGGATGTTTGTAATGAATTCCCATGAGGATGTTCCGGAATAGAAAAGGTATCGTTCTTTCTTATGAGATGTTTATTTCAGTAGTGAAATAAGTTAGCAAGTGTGCATGCAAGGTGTTGACACTGTTTTCGTAGTGCTTTTGATCATCTGGTTTTGAACTTTGCTGTACGTTTGCATGACTGAAAACCTTCTGTTTGAAGGAATGTGACAGGAGCACACCTGACTGACTGCAGCCTCACTGATTTCACTGATACAGAAGCGCTCCTCTTCCTGGACAAACACAGTTCTCGGCCCTGGAGTGAAGTGTCACTTCACTTTAGAAGTACAGTGTCAGTAAAGGAGAATCGTGTGTTGTGTGTCGAGAAGCATTTTGAGTCACAGTAACCAAAGAGCGTCTCTCTCCCCAGGAGTCCTTACTGAGAGAAAAGCGCCGAGGAAGGGGCGGGGGAGTGACTCCATTGAAATAAAACCCACAGCCTAATTAAAATGTCGAACTGGCAGAGCTCATTAACATGCATTATTTGTGTTAAGACATTTCAAAGAAGAAAAAGAGCCACTGAATTTAATGGCAGAGCTCCGTTTTGCAGTGACTGGTGTTTTGTCTGCCTTCGGTGTAGCGTCAGTGCTCAGAGAGCCTTCGTCATTGGCTCCTTGGGCTCCTGGGACAAAAGCTAACTTTTCTCACACCTGAAGAAGGCTTCACAGCCGAAACGTTGTTTTCTCTCTTCTCTTTTCAGCATGGAATAAACCTATTACTTGTTCCTTATTAGGTTCCTGTGCTGGGTTTCTGCAATGGTGAAATCAGAGTTGTCTTTGCATGTTCAGGACTACAACAGGAAGAGGCAACCATATGTCTGCCCTGCAGTGTTCCCAAGCCTGAGCGACACTGATCCTAGGCGAGGCCTTCCTGCAGGGAATGTCTGCAGACTGTGGGGCGTTTCAGCCTGTGTCTCATTTCCTCTTGGAGGCTGTCCTCACTGAAGGGGTGTTCGCTGAAGGGCGCGCACTCTGGGATGAGTGTGAAAATCCACGAGGAGGGAGCCGGTCCTTATTACGCTCTGCGCACTCATGTAGTTCTGGCCAGAGCAGCAATCTGATCCATGAAGTCTGCTTCAGGAGAAGTAGATGCCAGGGTTGTCAGGAGCCCGGCAGGCTGTGTGGGTTGCTTTTGGATGCTAAGGAGTTTTAAAATGAAAGTGCTCGCTTGTTGATTGTTTATTAAAAATAGGATCGAAGAGTGCCATTGGTGAGTCAGTTCTCCGCTCAAATTAAAGTCATGGGCTCACACATCAGACGTACAATAGCACTGTTTCATAAATGACCTAAGAACATTGCCTGGAAGCCACATCGAAGAATTTTCATGTGATCACTGGGGAACATTTCAGGAGGAGATGCAAAGTGCTTGAGCAGAACAGAGCCATCAATGTTCTGCAAATGGGAAGCTTTTTTTTCACTTATTTTTACCACATTTGTCGAGCTTCTCAAAGAGGAGAAATATGCGGTTACTGGAGAGTGCTTTGAGACTTCCAAACATGGGAGTGGTGCTCTTTTTTAAGAACTCCAGCCAGCCTGCAGACAAAAATTTAAAAGTGAATACCTGATAAGATCTGACAGCTAATCTGACACTGGCTACAGCTTTGTTGTTTGGACTTCTAGAAAGTATTACATTTAGCAGAAGCACAGCACCGAATTGCAACAATAATGATTGATTGTTTGCTCTGAGAAGCAGACAGCTCAGGACAAATAAGGTTTGGCTGTGAGTGTTTCAGGGAGTTGACTGTTAGCTTTGAGGTTAGTGATGGTTTCTGATGGCCCGGCATGGAGAAACTTCCTCAGAGATTGTTGCGAGACAAATATTTTCTGATTCACAAATTACATCACCTCTTCCCTGAAAATAATTTACAGTAGTAACAGTCACTTCATTTGTACAGCATGTTTTACTGTTCAACAAATAACATGTAATCATTGCAGTTTTCCATTCTGGAAAATAGCTTGTTCAACAAAACATTTGTGTGTTCAAGAAACTTTATATTGCAACATAATTTCTGTCAGTCTTGTGCATGCTTTCTCGGTCTGGTCCAGGACCCCGGTGTGTGCCTTTTTTAGACCTGGATAAGACAGATCTCCACTAAACTTTCCTGTGCCGACACTGAGCAACATTTATTCAGAAATAAATAATCCCAGCTTTGCATTAAAGTTTTATTAGTCTGACACTATTATAGAGAGCCAGTCATGTTTTAACATCCAATTGTTAGCACCCAATTATACAGTTTGGTTTGCTGGAGAAATGTGGGCAAGCTCTTCACTCAGAAACCCAGCAGAATTCCCAGCTGGCATGTAAGCTGACTGCACTCCGGGTGAGATATGACCAGACCATCTCATCACTATACCACAAAAACCATGGAAAAGGAAATGCACTGTATCATTACGGTTAACTATGAGAGTACTACAGAATTACTATACAGATCCATCCCAGAACGTTTTCACAGGAAAGCACGCTGAATATGTAGTGCCAAACTTATCTCTTGGAATGCCCAGCTGCAGGCAAAAAAGTCCCAGAAAAAAAAATTACTTGACTCATCTCCATGTAAATAATGGGCTAGCAGTGTGTGACGCACACGATAAGTGTGGAAAAAATAACAGCCTATGCACTGCAGACAAGCAGAAACACAGCTGTTTTATCAGCATTAAAGGACAAGATAATCGGTCTCTTTCCATTTCCTTTAAACTTCTCTAAACACAAGGATACTGTACACTGTCAAAATGAACTTTAAAGGGATGAGCGTAGCCGTTTAAAAAAGATTTGTCTTAGTTTTAGAAAAAGGGCTAGTATTGGAACCTGTAGCATTTTCAGTGCTTTTAATGCCTCTCGGTATATAAAATGCATAAAGGTACTGCATTTTCAGCCTTTCCTGGCTGCGAGATCTGTTTTTTTAAGAGATCACTCTTAGGATCCTCTAGTTCAAGTGTGAAAATGAATGAATGTTTTTTATCAGTAAGGTTGTAATCAAAGAGAAAATGTTAAAGGGGTGTCCACACAGTCTATTGTCAGTGCTCCACGGGGAGCCCTCCTGAGTACAAGCTGATCTGAAACTTTACTGGGCGACTGCCAGAGACCCTGGGCCCCCAGGGCGAGAGGCTCCCCGTTGCTCCCCGACTCTCGCGCGGAGCAGAGCCCCCTCTGCTTCTCCGCCCCGCGGTCCCGAAGACCTCCGTCACCTCCCGCCTTCCCCGCCCACTCACGCACACCGGCGGACAGACGCGGCTGCGGGTGTCCCCTCTCGACCGCAGGCCCTCACCCTCGGCGGGGCGGTGTGGCACAGAGACCGGGCGGCACCAGAGCCCCACTGGGTCTGCAGTGAAACTGTGTGGGTTTGTCCTCGTTCGCATTTCTGTCCCCCCCTGCTCTCCTGCGGCCTTGAGTTGGGGGCTACAAGCTACTGTGTCCTACTCTGCACACGCTACACTATGTTACAGCACTACTGGAACGCACTGAACAAAGGAGTCTGAATTCATCAGACACTTGCCTTTTATCTCTTCTTGCATTATTATTTCACAGATCAGGGCCTGGCACACACTCTGTCACTCATCTGGCATTATTCCAAGGGTGGCTTGAACACAAATAGAAGGCCCTTTGATTCAGATTGATATCTTTTTTTTCAGTTTGTTTTGTTTAAATTCACCTTGAACTTTCCTTCTTCCCAGGGCGGGCCTGTATCTGGGGCGGCGTGTGAGTGTTCCCGCCTCTGTCCGCACCCCGTAGATGCTGGCTCATTTGTCTCTCGTCCGTTTGTGCTGGGGTGTCGGGGGAGTGTGCTGATAGCCCAGCGTACACCAGGCAGGGGCCAAACAACCTGCGAGACAGCAGTTGTGCTAGAGCAAAATGCTGGGATCAAAAGACAAAAAGAAAAGGAGGCAGTTCTTTACACAAAGGGCTGTGGGAGCGTGGAACAAGCTACCCAGCCATGTGATTGAAGCCCCCACTTTGGTTGAGATCATCAGATCATTTAGCCACCAACTCCCAAACGGACTGGACGGGCTCCTCTCATTTGGAACCTTTCTCATGTTCTTCAATGTTTGTCAATGCTGTCGATTGTGTTCTGGTGGCCGGCTCTGCCTGCTGCGCATGTAAGGCGCCTGCCTGCGGAAGTGGACTTCTCTGTGACAGATGTCACCATTTTTGCTTCCAAAAAGAGAACCACGAAATGCATTGATAAGTGAAGCGAGCTAATGGGGCTTAGAGCTCAGTGACCTCCGGATGATTTCGTAGTGCTGGCCCTGCTGCATGTTTGAAAGCAGTGAATTATCTGGATGGCAGATTCCTCTTTTTAGAACATCAAAGCCTGTCTGTTTGCACGAGAAGCAGACCTCGGTCCCACAGATTCTGCCGACGGATGCTCATATCCTGGATGGACTCGGGCCCTATTGGTCTTGTCCAGGAACATCCAGGAACATCCAGAGAGCATCCGACGTGCTCCTGGAAGGTAGCTCTGTTTCCTTCTTAACTTCGAGGGGCCATTATTCTGCACCTGGAGATTTATTCCATCAAATAAGGTTTTGTAGGTTTTGCCGAATAAAGCCTGCACTCACAGCTGTTGAATTATTCAGTGTGACATGTCTGTTGTGAGGCCCTGTTTCTTGGTGTACGGAAATGTTTTGAAACAAGTTAAAAAAAACTTTAAATTTGAGATGAAATGGATGGATGAATGGAGAGATGGATCCTTTTTATGTTTCTGACAGTGTTTCTTCCCCGTCTCAAGCAGACACAGCCCGCGATGTGCAGCGCCGCCATTGTATCTGCAGCAGCCTGTTTGACTGCAGCAGGAGGGAAATGAGTGATTTCAAATCGGCTTTCGCCACGTAAATAAAATACTTTGACTCAGGCACTATTTAGACAAAGGAAGTATGTCATCGGCCACAGAGCCGTTCGGTGCCACTGGAGGTTCTTGAGCTCCTCCAGCTGATGGATGGCATGTGAGATCCGGCTGGGGGGGGCAGCAGGGAAACCGGACCCGGTCAGTCTGGTCAGTCAGCTGACCCGTGCGAGCAGGAGGGTGGGCGACCCAGGCTGGGTATGGCGGCGGGTGCTATATATAGAGACCCCAGCTTGATCGCATGGCTCAGATGATGCTGACTGACTCATTAAGTAACTACGAAGTAGAGTTCAGTGGACCTGTGTTTATCCGGGTTTTTCCCAGCCGTTCTAGGAAACTTTCCATCAGCTGTACAGCCATTCCGGGTTTATTTTGTTCCCTTACTCGAGGGAGTCTGGCCTGGCGTGCTGGGCAGCAGATCAGCTCCCCTGTCCCCCTCCACTCCAGCGGGTGTCTGAGGTGAAGATGATGAGGATGATGATGGTGATTTAGAGAGAAATCCGCTGGATTTCAGACACTCCAGGGCCGGGAGAGAAATTGGCTGCTGTCTGCCCTGCACGTCTTTTTTGAATACCGAAGGATTTTTCACATTGAGTGGGCCTTCTGTACAAATAAGGGCACCTCCTGAGCCAGCGAATAATAAGATTTCCTTCATTTTTGGTGTCTAGAGATAAAAAAGAAAGGTGGAAATAAACAGGCATGAGCAACGCCCTCCTGCTGCGTTCTTCTCTGACACGTTCATTTCTTTGAGGTCATCCCAGTTCCTCCCAGAAAACCTGGGGTGTCTTCCTTGGGGGCTTCCCTTGGGAAGGCGGAGCGCTGTGGCTTGGGACTCGTTCCCTTTCCTGTCATATCTGCTCCACCCTGGTCCAGAGCCAGGAGGGGGCGACGGAGGCCTGTGGGGCTCCTGCCAGCGCGGTCAGGGCCATGAGGCTTGGGGGGCTCCCCGGTAGCTTGGAGGGGAGCCCCGTTGAGAGGGGTGGGGGACAGGTGGTTTGGGGGGACCATATGTTGCGTCAGTGTGGTGGGAGAGGCGCCCCGGGTGAGGGGACAGAAGCACTGGTGTGAGGTTAGCAGGGACCAGAAATAACACAACAAGAGGTGAAACATGAACAACAGGGCAAAACTTGAACTTGAACTTGAACTTGAACTTTATTGCCATATGTAACCGTTACTGGTACAATGGAATTCTTACTTACAGAAAGTCTCTCGATTGTAAAACAAGTGTAAAAAACAAAACAAAGTGCAAACAGTGCATCAAGACAATGTACAAACAAACAATAGACAATGTGCAAGTAAACATGCAGACAGTTTGAATGTAAACAATACAGACGTGTAAACAATGACTGGAGACGTACAATAAATAAATTACAATGAGGTAGATGGTGATGGTGTAGGTGTGGTCCGAGGGGGATGGCTAAATGTGTTCGCCAGTCTCACTGCTTGTGGATAGAAGCTATTGAAGAATCTAGTGGTCAGTGTCCGTATGCTCTTATATCTCTTGCCTGAGGGCAGTGGGGTGAAGAGCTCATGCCCGGGGTGGTGACTGTCCTCTGTGATGGCCAGAATTCTACCACGGCAGCGGTCCTCATAGAGCTGTTTAATCTCGGTGAGACCGCAGCCGATGATTTTCTGGGCCATATTGACCATTCTCTGCAGTGCCTTTCTTTCTCGCGAAGAGGTGTTGCCATACCACACGGTGATCCCGTTGGTGAGGACGCTCTCGAAAGTGCAGCGGTAGAAGTTCACCAACACATGTATTGGCATCCCCCATCGCTTGAGGCACCTCAAGAAATAAAGGCGCTGCTGAGCCTTCTTCATGATAGAGTCAGAAAGTGCACCAGTGTGCCTCGCGACCTCCAGGCTGGGCTGCCCTGCTTAACGGGGCCCAGTCTGCTAGAGCAGGGTGCTTATGGGTAAAAATACAAATAAAACGGGTGGAAAAGGAGCAGCCTGCCCTGGTGGTACTGCACAGCGGGTCAGGCGAGAAAAGAAAAAGAACACCTGACGTGGGTGCCGTCCCCTCCGGGACTGTCGTGTAAAACTCCCCCCTCCGGGGCTGTCCCTGCTCGTCCCGTTGGGGGGTGTCCAGCGTGCCTTTATAGGTCCCGCCCAGCTGGGGCTCGTCAGCTGGAAGCCGGGACAGCTGGGACTACAAAGGCGAGGCGTCGCCCTTCTGCCAGGGCTCCGCCCCCACACCGGACACGCCCCCCGCGCCATGCCACACAAAGCACAGAAATGATCACAAAAGGGAAAGAGTGAAAGTCGCGTTTCCATGCCTTCATCATATGTAGTGAGTGTGTGTGGCATGTCCTGTAAGGCCATTCTCTTAAATACATCCAGCCCTGTGTGAACCTGACCTCAGTATGCGAGCTCTGGCTCTCCTGCTGGGTACACAGGAGCCAGCCCATCAGAACGTAGACCTTCTTTGTACCTTCTGAGACATGAACTTCCCTTTAGCTGCACCCTGAACTTTCCAGTCACCATCAGCTAATAGCCTTTCATTCGTCATTACCCCTGCTCCTCTCTGGAGCTGCCTGTCTGGTTACTGCACCCAGCTGTGGATGGAAAAAATATTTACTCTAAAAACAGGACAAGTGAGGCCTCAAAATAGGCACCACTTGCACCTGCGTGTTCATACGTGTTGATACTTTTGAGATAGTTATTTAGCCCCCTGACAACTTCAGTCTGTGTGTGATTAGCTATTCTTTTTATGGTGTTTAATTTAAGAATAGGCTCACACCCGATGTGCAGAGTGTAAGTGTGGAAAGGTTTCACAGCTGCCTCGGTGCAGTGACTTTTGTGCACAGAAATAAATTATTCATCTGGAGATATTTGTTTCATGTGGTTTTCAATGGCCTATATCACTTCATAGCCCTGTACTACAAACAGTTCAGTTCTGAACTCTGTGGCTTGTGTTGCACTGACCACAGCAACCTGCATACCTCCCCATATCGTGCTTTAAATTCACACATTAAAAGAAACGTCAGGCAGAAAAATACAGAGCCTGTCCCGATTCCTTTCAGAAGCACTACTTTACTTGATTGAGGGCATGTGTTGAAATGTGGGGTGTGTATCTATAGTAAATATTTTGGATTTGGTTTGTCTCCCACTTTTGTGCAGCTGTTTCAGCAATTATAGCATCTCACTCAGAGCACACGCAGTAAAATTGGAAAAAATGCAACCATTAAGAAGACGAGAGAGCAAATCACAGGTTCCAGCTGGCTGAAGCATGTTTCAGCGTTTTTTGTTTTCAGCATTGAGAGTCAGAAGAAAAGAAAAGCATTCTGAAAAATTGACCCGAGTAGCTACTCTGCTACCACGGCTGAATAATGCATGACTCTCTGCAGCTCCACCACTGACTCAGAGAGGCAGATAGAGCTCCCCTTTGCCCTGTTTCTGGTTTTACAAAGTGCAGGTTCCAGAGCAAACCTGTGCTCCTGAGCTTGGCGGAAATGTTAGCGTTATTCACTGCAACGCACTGCTACACGCCATGAGCCCTTCACACAGGCCCGAACCCACAGCCTGCAGGGCTGGCTTGCTTCCGTTAAATAATAGGACAGGCGAAGCTAAAACCCAGCCAGTGTCTGAGAAGAGCAGAGTTTTCGTTTCTCTGTGTATTTGTTTGACTTGGCAGTAGTGTGGGCAAGAGGGTGACCCCTGGTACTGCAGGCTCCCTCCAGACTGGAACAGGACAGGTGATAAGAGTCACGCCCCCCACTGGTCCCACTGCTGCCCTCCGATCAGAGCACAGAGAGGGCAGTGCAGTGCCTCGGTCATCATCAGTCCTGTTTTGGAAACATGACGCTCATTGAAGGTGTCAGGAGTTCAAAGGCTCTGTTTTTCTTGTTTCTCTCTGTGCATTAGCTGAGGATAAGGTGGTACCAGCAGGACTGAAGTCATGCTGTCCATTTACAGATGTATATTTACAGAACCAAGGCCATTGCCTGCAGATAGGCATGCATCCCGTTCTAAATTCACCTGTTTCAATGAGAACATTTTAAATACAGTGTTTATACACGCAAAGCATAGTCATTTATTATATTGTGTATGGTCCGTCGTTGTTTGTCCAAATGTGTTTTTCTTTTTGGAACAAAAGTGAAAGTCAGAGCTTGATTGCAGGACCTGGAACAGTGCAGGGGTTACAGTACACTCCCGGCAGCAGGTGGCTCTTCGACTTCAGAGAGTCGGCTGAGGGCGTCTCACCTGCTCACTGCACTGGGAGAGACGCAGCCCTGCTTGTCGAAGGCTGGAGCTGTCTGCTCCCTCCTTTGAAAAGTTGACGGACAGTCTGGGGAGAGATGGGTTTCCGAGCACTTGATTACACTCCTCACGAATTTCACACCTGACGTTGCCAAGAACCAATCAGGTTAGAAAACAGGCTTTAATTATTGTGCTCTTCACAAGACAATGCCTCCTTGAGCCTGGCTGAAATAGAAGTCTTGGACAGTCATATCCTGTCAATATCAAGTCAAAACGGTACTCTTTTATTATCCCGTGTTCCCTCCTTGTTGTCTGCACTTCCAGGATCAATTCTGGGTTGCCATGGCGCCTATCAAGAACAAGCAGCTTTGGATATTGGATGGATGGAAAAAAAGCATAGAGGAATGGATGAGTTAATGGATGGCTGGGAGGATGAAAGGATGAATTCATGGAATTAATGAAATGGAGGAATTAATGGGTGGATGAATGCCCCATTTTTTTAACAACATCACTACACACGTTTTACTTATGGATTCCCATGTACAGTTACTTTGAAGAAGTTACTATGCATGTGGGATATGACAGGCCATGATTATCTGCACTCGTCTGTTGCTGTTGGCTGATTCCCCAGCATCAGGAACATGGTGGTGAGGGCCTGACCGCCCTGTTCAGTCTGGAACAGAAGTCTTAAAACCAGAGAAATGCACTTGGATTTCTCCATTTGAACGAGCTGCTGGTTTCCAGTTTTTTGGGAAACTAATAATAAAACAACCCCCTACGGAGCTGAATGTAAAAGATTTACTTCTTCATCATTACCGACCCAGTGCCCGTGGCAATCAGTGTGCTCAGCAGCTGTATTTCCCTGTGGTTAACTGGGCTGAAGCTGGCCTCACAATTACAGTGAGACAAACGCGAGAAGGACGCCCCCTGCGAGGGGTGCAGCTGCTGCAAACGCATCACGCAGCAGGCGAGTGAGCAAAACTCCCGAGCGCCCTGAACGCCCTGGTGTGGGAAAGCAGGAAGCTGGCAGGGAGCGATGTTACTGGTGGCACTGCAGACGCCAGCTGGGTTTTATAATATATTCTGCACGTGCTGCGGGGGTCAGCTGGGGCCTGGGTTTAGTCAACCGTGGATGGTGTGTGTCTGCTCAGACTTGCACAAACAGAGTCTGTAGTGGTGGCACTAGGACTCAGTTTGCACTTCCCCAGGAACAATGATGAACACGCCCAAACACTGCCTGAGTGTTCAGAGTAACCTTGATTATAGACAGGCTTGAGCACCAATTTGTACAGCTGGGCTTGTTGAAGCAATCCAGAGAATGGTACCTTGTGCAAGGCAGAGCAGGGGTTTGAACCCACGACCCCTTGCTCAAGGATTCATGGTTTTAATCAATGCTCCACAATGGGAAATGTTGACAGTGGAATAGCATGGCAGACGCAGAGTACAATCACAGTGAGCTCATGCTAAAAGCTCGTCCGAGCACAGAGAGGTGTGATCCTGGTGAGTCTACACCACAAACACTGCCATCGTCAGAGCTGCAAAGGTTCAGAAGTTTAGAAAGCCCGTTAGTGCCACACTGCCGCCATTTCTCAAAATGACTGAGCTTGGGTTTTAAAAGAGAGCAGACACTTAGAGTGCCAAGACAAGTGATATAGGCAACTGCCCTGTGGTCAGCAGTGATTGAATGGGAAGCATTGTTCTCTAATGCTAGTTACACTGCAAGCATTTCCTCAGACATAAAATATGTTTACAGCACTATGGGCACAGTAGAACAACGTTCAATCAATAATAAATAGTGAAGCAATCAGTTTGCTATAATGGTATGTGACCTATAAATACAGTGTATATCAGTCTTCTTCACTTCACATGTTTGTTATATCCTAAGAGCTAAAAGGCAGTAGCAGTGAAGACTTCACGAAGGTCAAGTTCTAGCAGGCTAGATCAATGCCAAAATGCTTTAGAGAAGTCCAGCAGTTGTATTTGAATTCCTCTAAGTGTGCTTTCCTTTTGTTATTTTAATGTAAACCATTAAGGGTACTTTGATGGACACCAGACTGAAAGCTTGTGCTGTCCTCCTGTACTAGCTACTGTGGTAAAAGCAGAGTAAAGCACTGTGAAATCATGGTAGAAGGCGTAATCATGATGTGAAGAGACAAGAATAGTAAAGCATATAGAGGTGTGGCAGAGAAGCACACAAAAAAGTGGCCACATGCGGCAAGCCTGTTAAACCAGAGGGAAAGGTTTAACAGGTTTACCCCCTCCGAACATCCATAGGTATCCACAGTGAATGCTCTTCTCCGGAGCGAAGTGTAATGTGCTGCTCACTGTATCAGATTGCAGAAACCACCAGGGTTCCTGCAGGGGGTAAGATTTTGTTATTCAGTCTACTGCCATGCGGTGTAGCCCTGTCTCGGCACCGTTGTGTGTGTCTGTGACCCACGAGCCTGCGAGCCCAGGGAATGCCCTGTCCAGCTGACTCAATTGTGTTGAACAGAAGGGTCACTTCACTGCTTTCCCAGCACAGCTGCTACGCACTGGAATCACAGAGAGTGCACAATGGAGACAGCAGGAGTGCATGAAGTCTTTCCCCTCAGAAGTTCTGCCCTCTTGTCTTTCACAGAAACTCCCGAGACCTCTCGTAGGAGCATCTTTGCTGTCAGCCCTGGCCTCCTTGGTCCTTTGTAATATCCATTTTTACACAAGCAACTGTGTCACATTACTTGAATTAAAGCTATTTGTTCAAAAGAATGAATTATTCATCTCCCCAGGAGGAGCAGCAGATGTCAGAGAGGGTGGAGAGACAATGCGTCCCCCATTACTTATTTAGGGTCTTGTCATAAGCACTGTGTTTTCCCCTTTCCTGGAGATGGCTTGTGATTATAAATTACATCTTGAGTTTATTGATCGCTGGTTGTCCTGTTACAGTTGTAACATTAAACTTGGCCAGAAGTACAAACGCCAGGCTATTTGTCTCTGACAGCGATCTATTTATGTGTCTTTGGTAATGAAGTCATTACCTCCGCTGAATTCACACTCCGACAGCCTGGGATTAAATCTGGCTGAGTGCAGAGATAAAATGAATGTGTCTTTATCTGTATCACCAGTGGCTCATGCCCCTAGCAGAACACAGGTGTATCTGATACCCAGAGCGTGCCATTGCATGTTAGCCTTGGCAGATCGTAAAAACGACCCCTGATATGTGTCCACATTTACTCCTGTTAGGTGATCACTCATTTCTGACCGCTTGTGAAAACACAGCCAATCTCGTTTGAGCATCCGATCATAGGATGGTCATGATTTTCTACTTATCCCCAACCCAGTCACTTCCCAGGACCAATTCCAGTCTGGTTTTCCAGATTGTATTGGCCCCCATGATCACACAGACCGGGTGCTGGGATATTCCTGTCACTCACATGAGGGCCTTCTGTCTCGAAGCTGAAGGCCTGCTGTGTGAGCTCTCTAGTCAGCGTGCAACACAGCGGGCCTGTGACGAGCTGAGGCACGCCCTGAATAAAATGTTAATTAAAAACCAGTAGATCAGCGCTAGACTACTTAATCAAGTTAGGTCACCAGTCTCTTATGCACTTTTAAATTAATTTGCCGGGACTTGATTAATGTATTAAAAAAAGACCTGAATGTTTGAAGTATGCATAAGCAGAAATAGAACCAGCTGTGTAAATAGGTGCACATGTACGTTACTTTCGATAAAAGCTTCAGACGAACGGAATTTGTGATTAGAGCTGCTCATTGACTGTTTTTTCCTGGTACTTGAGACTTCACAGGAGCAGACAGCCATGTTGCTGGTGTGCTGCAGGTGCTCACACAACCAATGCAAGCTGTGTTATATAACAGGTGCTGCCAAACACGTCCAGTGTCTTCCATGCTTGAAAATAAAAAGCTTTGTGGCACTGACTGCTAATAAGACTTCTAATTACATGTCTTCATTAGCTTAATTTTGTTTAAAATCCAGGTTTGCAATACCATAAACAGTCGCCAACAATCCATATTGTTGTTTCCTGTACGTTTCTTTGCTGGACAATGCCCAGGGAACTCGTATAGGGCACTTACGGATGTGGGCTTCACGCTGTTAAACGTGCGTGGGTGTACAGGGTGAAGGTGCTGTCAGGACACTTTCTCCAGCTCAGTGACAGCGGAGTGTGAGCAGGACTTTTGGGCGGTTCCTCTGTCTGTTCGGGGGGCCAGTAACACTCCGCAAGACAGCAGAAACCCTGGCCTTTCATCCGCGGAGAACCTGAGCTGGTGAGACAATTCTCAAAGCACAAGCTGCAGGAGAACGAGCCCTTTGACTCCAGGGCATGTGCTTAAGTGCTTTTTTCACAGAGCTTCTTTTCACATCGGGACTCTGTATTAAAGGAATTGAGGAGGGCTGTTTTGTCATTCAATACACACAACCAAACCTCCATTAAACACTAAACAGACCCCAGTCCTCTACGCAGTAATGCTCTTTCTGTTCAGAGGGCTGTGAGAATGAGGTATCTGGTGCCCGTAGCACAATATTGCTGTCTTTGTTTTCCCTTGCATCCTGAAATGAAAAACCTCTTCCATTCACTTGTGAACCTCATGTTTGGAATGCCTCTCGGATGGCCCTTTGGCATTCTAGGAACAGTGCCCCTCTACGCCCTTCTCTCCCCACGACTGATGCAGAGATCCTAGTTTTCTCCTTTGTCTCCTTGGAGAAATTGATTGCTGCGATTGCTTAGACCACACTGAGCAAATGCTCCAACCCCCCATGCCCTCAAATTACTCTTGTTCTGCGACATATCCAATGGTTTCCAGCTGTGTATAGAACTTCAAGGCTCTAAATGGCTTGCCTCCCCTTACATCTCTGGTCTTTTGTCCAGTAACACCCCCAGTCGCAGAATAAAGGGGTCAGGGAGCTTGGGAGAGGCCAGATCAGTCCTGGGCAGCATTAAGAACAAATGCATAACCAATAAAACAATAATAAAATGCAAGAACTCAAGGCTACTCTACTAACAAGTAGCAGTCAGGTGTCATAATGACGTCATAATGTCATAATGGAACATAAAGACAATGCTGGCAGCGACGGTAATTTTCATCATCAGTTCCAGAATGTCCAGGGACCAGGAGGAGTTAAAAGACTGGCACGCAGCAGGGCAGGGATAAAGCTCTGGGTTTTTATGACTGGGCTTCCTTCCTTGAAATGCCTGTGCGTCGCCTGACAGCGCGTGTCAGATGTGGTTTCCCACAATTGAAAGGGCTGCTGTGAAATTCTGACAAGTGCATTCAGGATCACGAAATGCAATCAAGTCAAATGCACATAGAGGACTGTAAGTGTTTAATTGTAATCAGCTTTTCCTGCTGATGGTGACATCCCTCAATCCATACTCAGGCAATCAAAATATTAATAATGACGGTTGTTTTCTCCAGTGCCTTCTGTTAGTCATACTAATGGGTAGTTTCTGTGTGCTAAGTTCTAAAACTAAAGCTTTAGAGTAGCAGTTAAGTAGATTTAATTAGGGTCCTGTTTGTCATGGTACAGATTTTGGCAATCAGTACTTGATGAATAACTTTGACGTGCTCCAGAAACAGCCTCTTTTTCTCAGGGATTTTTTCTCATATATGTAGAAACTGAGACTTATGATTTGCAGGCAGCCTTATCCATTGTTTCACAAGGGAGAGGTCAGTGAGGCTGGGGGTCTTTTTGGCAGGTATCACTGAATTTTCCATAAACTTTTCTGAGGATGGGGTTGAGAGGAGAGAAAATGCTTATTAGCGTTTGTATTCATTTGGAACAGATTCCTTAAGTAAAATGTACTGAAGAGGCAGGCATGTCCTCAGGTTACAGACCAGAGATGTAGAAGAAACCAGATTTGCTTTCTCCTGCAGTCAGAAATTATCCTTCATTTTTCAAACTTACTGAGCAAATGTGCTTCAGAGATCTGCTTAATGAGGACCATATGCATGAATTAGCAACAGCATTGGCTTATTAAACTGTGCAATTAGAGGCTGAATTAAGTTTTGTTGGTAACACCTGGGACTGATATTTTTTGCAAACCTGTCATCAGAAGAAGACGAGGGCTGTTCAGAAGTGAGTGAGTGAATTACAGCATGTTTCAACCCAGAGAACATGTGCAGATCTGTTTGTTTACAGGCAGTTTCTTTGATCAGCTTCGCTGGGTCTGTGGCTGAGAGGGTCCAGGGTAAGGTCCATAAAACGGCTTGATTGACTCCAATTCAGTCAATACTCGTTTGTTTCTATGACAACAGTAATCCAGGGACTCGATTCCAGAGATGGTTTTAGCCATTTCTCCCAACCTGTCCTGATGCTGACCCTGCTGGCTCCACAGAGTAAAGAGGGATCCATGCGCAGATATGGCAGAGCTCCTCCCACCTTCAGTTGAGATGCATCATCTCATTGCCCAGGATTGCTAAGATCCGGAGTGGCCCGGTCTGCGTGTGTGCCTGGGTTTGTAACGCACAGTGAGCCTCGTGCATTGACGTCACACCCCATGGTCATCAAAGTGGTTGAAGGGGGCGGGACAGGGTCCATTCCTGCAGCCAAGCGCTTCCTCCACCTGGAGCGAGTGGCACTGGTGTCTGTTGGGAATTTGATCTCCTGCGGTGCGCCAGTTCATCGCGGTAGCCGGGCACGCTTCCACTGGGGCGCAGCTGGTTCCTGCCGTAGTTGCCTGTGGTTTCCACTTGCGGGCGCGGGGCCTTGTTCCCGCTGGGCTGCGGGAACATCCTGGCGATGCTCGAACCGCGTCCCTGGTGCAGCTGTGTCCAGCTGGCCCAGGGTCATGACGGAGAGAAGGAGAGGAGTGAGTCGTCAGAGAGCTTGCCGGAAGACGTGAGCGCTGTGAAGACTGAGGACCAAAGTGACCAGTGTCACTGTTACAGCTCGCTCTTATATATTTATAAAAAAGTTTATATTTCTGTAATTCACTAAGCTTAACTCTACACAATAATACAAGTAAAACAATTTGCACATTACGATGTGAAAAAAAGAAGTTGGAACTCTTATGTCTGATGGTACATGAGTGCTACCGTTCCTCCTTACCTCCCTCAATCGTCCTTCATGGGCCCTGGCCTGTTCCTCCCAGCTGGGCGCCGGATTACTGCCTGCCGATCTTTCGGAAAGATGTGCAGCAACAGAGCTGTGCCGAATCGGAGCACCATTTACAAAGGCCAGTTTTAGCCCTCATCTCCCCAGTTAGACCTCCAGCGATGAATGTCGTGTATTGTTTCTATTTCTTTTAGAAAGATATTTGGTATAAAGCAATTGTGGGTAAATTGTTTAAAATGCGTTGAGTCACGTCAAAATAAAGAGCTCAAATTATTTTATGGTTGCAAATCGTGGAACAGGGTGAGTGAGTGATGTAGGAAGTCTAATATGTAGTATCTGGGATTGAAAATGTGGTTTTATTGTTTTGTCTTAGAAGTATAAATAAACGTTGAATTATGATAAGTTGATCATACCTTCATGGAACATTATACACGGAGATGCTGGGTTGTTGTAGCACAATTATGTTATATATTAATTGTATATTATATTAATTGAGGTACAATTATATGGCACAAACTAAGCATAAACAGTTCTACTAGATTCATCTCATGATTGCTTGGGTGTTCTGTACATGTGTCCTGGGCTGTTTTAAAAGATTTCCTTTGTGGAAATGAGGTTGCATTGATTCTTTAGTGGATGACATGGCTAAGAGGTATGTTTGATGAAGTTGAGTAAACCTGTGAGCTAAATCGTGTTAGCTTTGCTCACCTGCCACATTGTATACAGTGCAATTGTGGTTTAAATGATCTTTTAGGTTAATCCAAATCCTTTTTTCAGGGAGGTGGCTGAAAAAAAATAGTTTAAAAGACGTGACTAAAAAAAAAAAGACTCCAGGGCCTTTGTCACACTCGTGGACTTCCTTGGAACATTTATGTTTTCCGGCCAGCATAGTGTGTTTCCTTCCTATGGAGGAAGAAAAATAGAGTTTGATTTTAAACTGCGTCACAAAAAAAAAGATTGTGCAGATCTCGAGGTGAAAGGGTGATACCACCTCTTTCTGGGTCCCATCTTCCATTTCGGCTTTCCTGTAATAGAATTCCCCAGGGAATGTTCTGGGAATGGAAGGCTGGGTGTGGAATGAGTGAAGTGCTTATTCCTAACGCAGCTCCCTCCATTAACCCCTACCTCGTTCACGGTGCTGTTTGCACTCTCTTAATTAGCTCCCATTATAACAGCCTGCCTTTGCACGTTCTTCTGATGGGAGAGCCCCAGCAATACAGGAAACTCGCAGCCTTTCTGTCTTCCTTGGGTGGGAAGCCCAGGCGGGCTATTTTTAAACGAGGAGCAAGTGGAGACACAAGGACCCAGTGGGTAGGGGCCAGGCTGGTTTCTGCCTCTCGGTCTGCGCATGGTGAGGAGACGAGACGCCCTCTATTGCACAGAGCTGTGGTGCTGGAAACCTGTGCAGACACACATCACGGACTCACAGTGGCACCCCAGATATTCAGTGGGTTCCCTCGTCTCCTGTGACATGGAGAGCGTTTCAGGAGCACAAGCCATTGTCCGTTGCCGTGGCCCGTGAGCGCGCCTGTGTGTGTGGGCTGTAGGAAACACTCAGGAGCTGTGTGAAATTGAACCCATCGCTGCGTGACCTCGGGCGGCGCCCCTGCTCTGCCCTCTTCCTGGCGTCAGCTGAGTCTCCTCTCTCTCGCTGTGGTTCGCTGCAGCACGCTTCATCACGCGTCATGCCTCGCGATTTGTGTCGCAGGCTGTGCGATCTCCTTTGAGAGGGTCGCTCCGGGTGGGCGAGGCTGGCGGATGGGTGTGCGTGCCAGGCTTCCCCCCCGCCTCCTCCCTGTCAAGAGTGGAGGCCTCCAGCCCGGGTGCAGATCAGCTGGAGGAAAATGAGCACACGGTGCTGAGAAACCAGTGGCTATGAAATTAGAAAGGGAAAGTCGACTGCGCTCTGTGAAGGCGCTCTGTGAGGCCTCCATTCCAGCATAATGGTTTATTTTCCTCATTCACTAGGATCTGCTTGCAGGAGTTTGATGTCATTAAAAGGAACAAATAGGGATGTCAACCCCCCCCCCCCATCCACACACACACACACCACCTGCCCCTTTATCTTCTGTTGCTGGTAATTCGTCATTAAGCTGATTACCTGGAAACAAGCAGCATTCCTGGAGAGGCATCCAAGAAACCTACAGAGGGTTTCCATGGCAGAACATGAAAATAATTTCGGCCAGGAATCCACTCTGTTTCTTCAATTCTAGGAAAGTAATAGAGGGGCAATCTGACGATTCTGCAGCATCCCTCAGTAATTTCATGACAGAATTAAGATAAGATCACTTTATTAGCCCTATACAATTTCTTGCATTAGGAATTTGTCTTTTCGCAGACCCCAGCTTTGACTCCATGAGACACACCGACAGGGAGAGAAGCTGGGGGTCAGAGCGCAGGGTCAGCCTTTGTACAGTGCTCCTGGAGCAGTTGGGGTTGAGGGCCATGCTCAGGAGCCTAGCAGAGTACGATTCCTCTGCCAGGCACAGGATTTGAACCAGAAACCTTCTAGCCACAGTCACAGATCCTGAGCCACAGAGCCACAGCTCCGCAATTAGAAATGCGTTATTAATTTATCGGTTAATCATTGTGTTAGAAAAATTAAAAGAACGTTAAAGTCACAATTTAAATGAATGGAAGATCTTATTGTGCTTTGCCTTGCTTCTTCAAGCCTGTGTTCCTTTTTTTGCTTTTGCATGCTGTGTCACGCTTCCAGTAAGAGCATTGTGCGTTAATGCACGGCTTTATTTTAGCATGAATAGTACTTTGGCTTCACTCAGTCAGTCAGTAAGTATAATTTGGCTCTTGCCTTGTGCAGACGCTGCCAGGTAAATACTTGATGAAGTTGCTGCAACCTTGTGTAATAAAGATATATGCTCGGTAAGCATTGCGAGTTGACAGAAAGCCATCAGCTATTCAGCACATCTCTGTAGTGGTCTGTTACTGTTGCATAATCAAGAACAGAGCCTGGAGTTTCTCTGGAGCGAGAGAGAGAGGCAACCAGCGCTGCGGCACTCTGCTTCTGCTCAATAATTGTGAATGAAGAACAAGCCTAACTTTCCTCATCTTTAGTCAAATCAGTCAATTCATTCTTCAAGCTTATCAAATCCTCAGTTTTATGCCTTCTGTGCTGCGCCTGATTTGCATTGACTATATAGGCAGGGGCTGATGTTTCATATGCACAGCCCTAACAAAATACAAGAGAGTGGAGCAGTCTGAGCCAGACTGTGCAAAATAAAGGTCATGGCCACAGCTTGATTTCTGCGGACTGTGAAGTAGTAGCAGACCAGTGTGCTGTGATATGGGCAAGTAGGTCGAAGAGCCATGGCTGTTGGATCATATCACTTTGGTGCACAAAGGTAACAGCAGACCTGGCTAATGTAATGGTCCGTTCAGTATCAGGGTTTTACAGGCAGTGGTTAGGAGACAAACAGTCACTGAAAGGAGTTGCACTTATTTCTCGATCACTGTTGACAAAACAGAACGGACCTCTGCTGCCCCTCTGTCCTGCCGCAGTCCAGTCACGCCAGGTTCCATTCTGTACCATGTGGGCTTGGTGGAAGAGGTTGGGGGCGGGGAGTGTGACCCCCTGGATATTAAAAACACCAGGTGGTGCCGTTGCCATTGGAGCCGGATGGAAAATGGCATTTCTCTCTCAGTAGATCTTGTGACTCGCGTTGCATCACATGATGGAAACGCTGCGCTCGGACAGCGCGGGGTGATCTCATGGTTAAAAATAGGCCTGCCCTGACCTGCCGCGGATTCCAGCCGCTCTGAGCGTGAGGGGGCAGGCAGCCCCCGTGAGGTCACTTCCTCTTCTCCCGGGCCCCTCCCGCCTCTCCCAGGGGATGCCGATGACAGATCTGCGGCCACCTCTGACCCTTCGCTTTGAAGCCCCCCTCAGCTGCCCTGTCTCTTCTGTCCTGACCTCCGATTGATCAGTGCGCTCTGAATGGCTAATTGCGTTGGTCAATAATGCTTCAAGCCTGTATTCATTTTTTTTCCCATTATTTACTGAAATGAGGAAACGCTTGCCCCTCTCCATACTTCTTGTGAATGCTTTGACACAGAGCAGGCCAGTCCCAAATTTCAAATCACTGGGGCTGAGGATTTACAGTACATACTCTCTCATATTAATTTGGAGGCGGGGGAGCAAGGGGAGATCAGAAAGGAGAAGCTTTTTTAGGTCAACACTGTAAATGTTCTAAAACTGTAGAACTCCAATCTGAAATATTTTTCTGCGCTGTTAAAGATGATCACGGTCATTGTCCTGTTAACGAGTCATTTTATTGTGGAGGGAGGCCAGGTGGGAAATAACCATACTGAGATCAGATTCCTGTTTTTCACTCTTTTACTGCAAAGAGCCTTGAGACCTTTCCTGAAGGAAGAAAACAGGCGTTTTGATTTTGCAGATTCCAACATTGTGCGACATGCCAGATTTCTGCAGGACAGAGAAAGCAGCCCGCAGAACCTGGTCACATTTCTTGCTTTGTCACGGAGAAATACGCAACAATGAAGCCAACCTGCTCCCTTCTGCAATCAGCAGGCACTGAAACATGCGAGAAAAACGCATTCGATTTTGCCTCTTATCAGCTGTGACAAAAGATCCCTTTGTGAAATGCCACAGAGCACACGTTGGCAGGTTAAGTGGCTGTTATGTTTGAGTAATTCAATAAAACACAGATCAATCGGACAGCATTCCATTCTGATAATCGGATCGGGGTACCTTTGGCTGTTGTCCTTGTTGCAGAGTGGACGGCGAGAGGCGAATATTGTTTAAGCTCGGGTCACAGAGATGGGGTATGATTGAATCAGTTTCAGGCAGAGATCCAGATGGATTTGGGCTTCAGAAATTGCCACCCAGGGCAGAATGAGCAGTACGGTTGCGTGGCACCTGGAGTTTGAAAGGTTAGAAAGCTTCCTTGAGGATTTCACTTCAGGATACGAGTAGGGGATTCTGTTTTGTGCAATGAAATGCAAAATTATACATTAATGGTACCCTCCTAACACAAAAAACATCCATAAAACGTGTACTGCAGTGTAAAATGCAATAAACACCAGGTCTGGTGGTTTGTGAAGGTTACTGGATGATTCAATTGTTTCAATAAATTACAGCAGACAAGAGGAATGGACAAAGGACCAAAGAAGTCACTAAGCAATCTGCATCTTCACAAACTGCATCTTTGTTAATAGGATCCACTGTGGAACTAAAGGGCCTTAAGACAGTGTCTGACTCCCAGAGCAGTCCGTCCAATGCTGAGGTTCTGGGGGTCTGACCTGGTCTTCCCAGCAGAGCTGGGGGCCAGCTGTCACCAGAGACCCTGTCAGTGGACAGCTTGCTGCAGACCTGCCACAGCCCGGGCCCTGCCTGCTCCTCCACAGCTTCCAGACGGCTATTCTCATGAGCCCAGAGTGGGATTAAGGATCCCTGATGATGGGACAAGGGCAACAGCCAGCTGTGTGCTGCAGCTCCTTGCACAGCTGTCTGGGGCAGGCACAGCAGCATCTTGTACGCCTTGTTCTGTGTCTTGGCGAGGAGCAGTCTGCTCTGTCAGCCAGTTAGTCTCAAGCACATGGCTTGGCAGGGTGGGAGTTGCAGGCAGCTGTTCAGGAAGTAAATGAAACCATGATAAATAAATGCAAAGTGCACAAAAAAGTAAGGACTTTTAATCTTCTGTGTATACATACAACAGCAACAATTTCCACCAGTTCTTCACATGTGCACAGCTCTAGAAAAAACTCCGACTTCTCCTCCCATCAGGTTCTGCACACAATTGTCAGGGAACGGCTGAGTCAATCACTGTATGTCTGAGACTAGGGCTCGACAGCAACGCAGGTCTCGGGAGCAGAAGAAAGAAAACAGATGATTCTGGAGAATGAGAATGTGAATTTAAAGGCTGCATGCATTTGCTTTGTGTGTTTAATGGGGCTGCTTGTTACTCAGTTTCATAGTTATTAAGTGTTGAGACTGCTGTGTCACATTACAGAGTGAGACTAGCTCAGCTCCACTTCCTGAAGGCTCTGTGATTTTGATGGACAGGCTAGAGCTGTGCAGATGCCAATTATGCATTGAAATGTGTGCTGCAAAGATGAGGAGCTAAATACAGAAATCCCTGGGAACCACAGGATGCAGATTCAGTACTGCAGTATGGCCATAGTAATCAAGTAGAATGTAGTGAAGAATTAACTTTATTCCCCAACTTACTGTTGGGTAAACATTGTGGTTGGTTCTCTGATTAGTGCACCTTATGATGAAATCTGACCTCTGTTGCACACAAATCTCAAGGTCAGTGAACTTTACAGCAGAGAAGATTTGCAAGACAGCACCGAAGCTTTTCCCAGTTATCAGCAAATACGAATCATATTATTGCTTCCCTTGGACTAATGTTTGTTCTTGTTCACTTCAGATAAATAGAGCTCTCAGCATATCATTGTTTAACTTGTAAAATATAGAGCAGATGATTTGTTTTCCCCCACTGTATGAAATGTCCTATTAATTTTAATGTTCTCAGAAGTAGCAGCTACTGAGCAGTATATTTGTTAATTTGACACACCAGTATGTTTGTGTTTTTTGTGAGTTGTAAGGTATTTGTCTTGTTGGAAATTACTTTACAGTTTCTATCCAATTGGCAGCCCTTAATTTAAGGCGCAAATAGAGGTTAATTCAATGTTTTCAGCGTTGGAATCGGCCTCTGCTTCTTCCTCTACAGAGCGCAGGCTGACGCAGTTTGCCTCTCCTGCCCTGAGTTAATACTTCAGCAGAATACAGATCTGATTAATGGTCTACAAGCTTGAAAAGTGTCCAATTTTTTTTCCTTCCCATAATATTTTGTTTTCCAGACTGAGTCTCTATACTTATTTGTTTGTCCTGTCTGGAAAAAAGCAGAAAGATTTAATCTTCCTGTTTTTTAGCAAATTTATATGATAACGCCAATGGAAGGATAAAAACTTGACAGTATTTGACAAAGGGTATGTACAGTATGCAGTGGAAGAAGGTTAAGAGTACCTATGATGCCAGCAATCCACATCTTAGGCTTACTGTCTCTGTATTCCACTCAGGTTCAAAACTGAGGCTTGTCAGCATGTGTATACGAGCAGCCTGAATGCCCTGGGTTTGCTCTGTGGAAATCTGATCATCCCAGTCCTGTGTCCACCTGGTTACCTGTGTTCTAGTGTCCACCTGAGCTCATGTCTCTGGAGGTCCTGGGCACTTGTGTGCACTCGACTGACATGTGACTTCCTGATTCTCTGGGGCTGCTGCAGCTCGTGATGTGTTTCTGATTTATATCTGTCCCTGGCAACCCAATCCTTCACCACTCAGGTTTGGAGAGGCATCCTAAAGCTGAAATATGAGCCGGATGATCACATACATGAAGCTGTTTGGGTCAGTGATTGATACCACTTGCCCAAGTGTCTTTACCCATCTGTATTCCCCAAGAAAATAAACGTTAAGTAACCATGGCAGTGGGAGGATGGGGAGGTTGCTTTCTTTATGGAAAAACAGGATCACGTTCAGTCCTTGGATTTTTTTTTCATTCAGTTCAGTGAACTCCCAAGGGGACTGATGATGATCATCTGATTGTGCAGCTTCCCAGTCCATAGAGGAGAGAGTCGAAGATCGGTGGCGAAGGCAAAACGGTGTTTTTCAGTTTGTTTGGTCAAGGGGAAACAAATGACACGGTTCATAAAATGCTTCTGGCGTCCAAACTGTACCTTCATAAGATATCAGCCTTCCCGACGACAGCGGTGTTCGAGGAGGCACGTCTTTTAGATCTTGTCACAGTGATTATTGAAACTGTAGAGCTGAAGTCCAGAGCCAGAGAGCATCAGGGGTTTCAGAACCACAGTGTGGGGGGGGGCCGGCAGGGCGTTCAAACCTGTTGTTTCACAATGACTGATGAACCCCCTTCACTCCATGCTGCAGAGTTTTCAAGCAGCCACAAAGATATGTCCGTTAGAAAGAATTACAAGTGGCTGGCAATAACTTGCATATTAATTTGGCAAAGCAAGGCTCCTTCATCCCATGAAATATCAGTGGTAGCATGAGGTCGGAATGCCATGAATATTAACAACTGGCAGCACAAGTTTTATTATTCAGTGAGCATTTCCTTGGCCTTTCTTGTTCAGTCCACTGTGATGACAAAAAGTACTAATGGTTTATTTGCATATTTCTGCTCATGTTTCGTGTTGTGAAAATGTGAAGAGCACACAGGCGCAGCTAGACCAAACGGCTGGGAGGCGTCCTTTATTCTGGGCAACCAGAAGCTGCAGAAATGACTTCTCACTTTCTGCTATTTCTCATCCCCCTTGGAGCAGAAAGTCACAGAAGGCCACAGCTAAACAGATGATTGAAAAGGGTTTTTTATTCAAGCGGTGCAAGAGGAATATAGTGCCCGGCTGGTGTCAGGGTGCTTCGAACCCTTAGCATATTCTATGACTGCTTTATCTGTCTCATTTATGGTGAACGTAGAGCCTGGTTGTGTTCTGTGACAGGAAGTCAGATTCCTGGATGAAGACCGCAGCAGTCATAGCAGTGTCTGGCTGCCAACTGGGTTAGAGGACACTGGGAGTCCTGGAGTCAGGCAGGTCCTGGGACCCATGAGTCTGGGACCCATCAGTACCGCCACTGGCAGCTCAGTGACAGAGCACTTGTTCTGTGGCATTTCGGGATTGAATAGGAGTTGAAGGAGATGGATAATTGAACGATTGAGTGCCTGATTGGTAGGGAGAAGGGCGGATTGGAGGGCGACCCAACCGTGTCCTGTGAGCCAATGACTCCTGGGGCAACCGCAGGCTGTGAGTCACCACTGGCCCAGGAATAACACTTCACACTTCCGAATGATCAATCTGCTTCATTTTGTGAGAAGGTAGTGAGCTTAGCTTATTATAACAGGAGGGATCATGACACAGGAGCAAACTATTTTGGAGTTCCATGTGCGTTCTCTATTACTTCAATATTGAGGTTAAATCCCTAAAAGGGTATTTTACCCTTACCCTTGTTTTAATTTAAAACTTTTCTGTAGATGTCAGAATGTTTCTTCCGGACTTCCCTGTGGATCAAGTGTGGTTCTTAAAGGATGGATTGTCAAAGCCCTGGTAGACATTAAATATGTCCAGCTGAGCCAACTTAACTTTGAGAGCTTGATGCAGACTGATACACAGACAACACTGCGTACCCTGGGTGCTGGATTTTTATAGAGGTGCCATGGTGTTCAATCGCTCTGTTGCCTCTCTGTGGATATTACCTTTAGCCTTAAACCTTTATTTTTGAAAGGGCCAGGGCTACCAGATAATTTCTACTGCTGAATGCAGGCTGCGGGGTGTGAGGGCCGACGGCGGTTTCTGGCCCATCTATTTCCCTGTTTGCAAGGTGTCAGTAGATAAATGTGCCTCTCTAGAAGAGCTGACTCATCGCGTCAAGCTAGTGCTCTCGCAGTCTGATGAACAGCACCCTGCAGATCCATCAACTTCCAGCCGACATCCAGCGCTCCTTAAAAAGAGCACAATCCAGAGAGCAGGACCAGAAACTCCAGGGCTCTGCACAGCAGCTGAAGAACTTTGTATTTGTGCAGTATACATACACCTAGGCTTCATCCTCTGATTGGCAGGAAACGCCCCTTAGAATTTCTGCTCAGGTTGAAGATTGTCTGTGGGAAGTTCAATAGTTTATGAAAGAGCTTTTTGTTAAACATGGGAGAATGCAGAAAAACAAAGCAATTTGTTCTTTCTTACGCATTTAATTTCGTTCTGTGTCATGCACAGAGGCTTTATGTGAGACTGCATGACCAGGGTTTAACGTCCTCCTGAGGACCATAATCTGTGTCGCACCACCGCGAGGTGACACTCTCCGCTTCAAGGGCTCGACTGGTTATTCACCCATTTGGGCACGTTTTCATGTCAGATGGCCATTAAATCAACTCGGCACTTGTTGAAGACTTGGCATTTGCAAGGTGACATTCCTCGTGCTTTCCTTTCGCCAGTCAGCATTTGAGAACTTGGCAGCGCGTTTCCACGGGTTAATCTACTTGTGATATTTACTTGTGATGTGCTACCATAACGCAAACCTTTTATTATATAAGATGAATGTAGATTGAGCTCCGTAGCAGCACCCTACATGCACAGAGGAGTGCAGTTACCAGCTCTGTTAGCTGGAATAGTGCTCTTGGGCCTTTATGATTCTGGCAGCCAGAAGTCACTTTTCCCATTGTGAATGGAAACAGAACCTGGGCTAGAGAATGTCATCTTTTCATTAACAAGTCTTAAAAAATGTAAGCTGGTTTTGTAAAGGGGGGAATATAAGGAAATAAGGAAATTCCTCTGGAGTAATGTGTGCCTCACTTTTAAAGCCACCTCCTTTTTCAAAAACACGCCTAAGCTTAAGGCTTTACCACAGCTCTCTCTGAAAAAAAAGCTAGCGGACTGCGAACTGAGAAACATAAAGTCGAAAAATACATCCTGTGTCCTAATGGCACTTATATTCTAGTAGCTACACAATTATACCTCTGCAGCACTCTCACTGGGGAATGACAAAGCAGTGTGGTGCAGACTGCAATATCCATTATATAACTGTCCTCGGTGTATTCCTTCTGAAATCTTGGCTTTGCAATTATGGTCCTTGAAAACCCGCAGTGCCTCTGATATGAACTGGCCTTGGCAAGGCTGGCAGGTGGCTTAAAAGTAGAGGACTAGGTGATTTAGAGTCTGTAGAGAGAGCTACTCCTGGCTGTTCATCAGCAGACCGTCATTTCCCTGCCTGAAATGCTCTGCGTGTGTGCATTTGTGTGTGTATGTACATGTGTGTGCATGTCTGTGTGTGTATGTACATGTGTGTGCATGTTTGTGTGTGTATGTGCATGTTTGTATGTGTATGTGCATGTGTGAATGTCTGTATGTGTATGTGCATGTGTGTGCATGTCTGTGTCTGTATGTACATGTGTGTGCATGTTTGCGTGTGTATGTGCATGTCTGTGTGTGTATGTGCATGTGTGCATGTCTGTATGTGTATGTGCATGTGTGTGCATGTCTGTGTGTGTATGTGCATGTGTGTGCATATCTGTGTGAGTGTGTGCATATCTGTGTGTGTGCATGTGTGCACATACATGTATCTGTCAGTGCTTTACGATGAACATGTCTGCTACAGTCAGGGGACAGGGCTCTTTAACTACACACTGTTTTTTGACACTTGTGCTTGAAAAGGATTCTGTACAATGACCCATCTCACTTGAAATGCTGGGCTCGAAGTGGAGCACAATGACCAGTCTTTGTACACACAGATCTTTCTTTTGTTTCATTTTCTTAGATGTGCACTTTTATGAACTGCAGTTAGACTGAGTGTCTGCAAGAACATTGCAATTCTGTTTGTGCACACATTAAACCAATCATGTTTTAAATTCTCTTAGTCATGAAGTCAGATCTTTCTTCTGGAGTACGTATGGAAAATCCCTTTTCAGTAAGTAGCAAAGACAAGGTACATCATGAATGATGATCGCTTCAAACCTGGTGAGTGACAAGTTTAGTATTTCTCTGCCAGTTGCAACTGTGCCACATCAGATTCTAATGACATCAATTACCAGGGCTGCCCTCTGGAGCTCTGTTATCTGACTGCTGCCCTAAGCACAATCCCAGAGCTTCATTCACAAAGTCAGGGGCTCCTGCTTTCTGGTGTGGGGGGATCCACTCTTCCCCCTAGTGGAAATGTGGAGCATTGCTCCGACACCGGAGGAAGGAAGGCTGCTCCAGGCCTGTTGTTAAAAATTAGCCTACTTCCTGGCCTGTAAGCCCCGTGCCCACACATGGATCTAGAGAGTAACCCATGGCACATGACACAGCTGCATTGGACAAAAGGGAGCACTTCTCACAGGCATATAACTGTCTATAGACTGGGCAACTCTTCATTAACTACACTGACATTGAGCCCAGAGCTACTCCTGCTCAAGGTATTGCCACAGAAAAGAAAGACAGCGCGAGGTACAGAAGGGCGGCTGTTTCCCAGGGGCAGGACAGTGAGTTTGACAAGATGGAGCAGGACACAAGGTGTCCACACACGTTTGATGGCTTAGATCTTTTAGGGTGTCTTTGGCAGTTCCCCACACACTGGGGACCAGTGAAATGTGCAAATCCAAGATGTTGTGGTACAGAAGCAGAGCATGGAATCGTCCGCAGTCTTCCCAAGGTAATGCCTAGGTCTGCAGATGGTACCAGGCTCTCCTGTGCTGGCAAGTGCTGGAGCAGCATTTCCCTTTCCTGCCCCTGCACTCCAGCTCACACACAGGGCGCGGAGGCTGCTCTTGCGGAATAATCTGCAGCCCTGACGCACCGACGCAGTCCTTAGCAAAACCGAGCGCACAGGGCCGAGAGCCGGGAGGACAGGAAGCACTGGGCTCCCGCGGTCAGGAGCGCTGGGCTTCACTGCCGCCTGCCCCAGCGGAGCCGGTCCAGTCAGGGGTGACGCCAGACGCTGCTCTCCACCTTTCTGCTGTGCTTCCAGGAGAAAACCAGCAACGCATCTTGAAAAGGAGAGCCTGTGATGCTCTGTGATGCTCTAACAGCGTGCCGAAAGTTAATTTTTAAAGTTAGTTTGCAGACACTGTTTATTTCCTGGGAGACATATTGCTGGCTGGTAATTTGGTATAACACTTGCGCAATATGTTATAACACATAACAACCTGCAGCAATTGAGTCAAATCGACAAACAGAGGTCCAGAGGGACATGTTGGGTCGCCTTGTCCTCCAGACTGGACTGCTCTGCCCTTCTGCCCCTGCAAACACACCACAGTCCCCTTCACAGAGAAGGTGCAGATACTCTCCTCGCTTGAGTAGGGGCAGTTCTCAATTCCCCCCCCCCCAAAAAAAGATTCTTATACATCACAGGATTCCCCAGCTCCAGCCCAGCCCTCAATAGAGACACAGAGTAAGTCCACTGCCTTAGCACACCTGTGCTTGTCTTTAGGTCTTTAATTCTTTTCTCCTATCTGGAGAAGTGGCAGCATTAACTAAAGACTAATGAAGTCAATTGGTTTAACTGATATCAAGTGGCTTGGCAGAGCCTTGCCACAGCTAACTGTGGGTCAGAGTGAGTGTGTGCGTGAGGGAGAGTCAGAGAGTTACACCAGAACACACAAGAGGGTTGGTTTTCTGGCTGTATTTAAAGCCCTAAAGGTTCACATCTTTATTTTCCTATATTTTTGCAGTGTGTACTTCTAAAAATGGTTCTTCTAAAGAAGTGCATATTCCTGTTTGCTTGAACTAAGGAAAATACATTCAATTAAATTGTGCCCTTTAAAATGTGCTTCTTACAGTCTTCACCTCCTGATCAGCATCATTCTTTTTTTACAATAAATAATCGATCAAGTAATAGATCGCAGGTTGGCCCTTCCCGGGAGTCGCAGACTTCACAAACCTGCTGGTCTCTTCAACCCCCTGCTCGATGGGACCCTGACACTGGAGTCCGGGTCCTGGGTGCGTCTCAGTGGAAGGTTTCACAAGTGAATTCTCATCACGTGGGGGAGGTGTGACTGATGACCCTCACAGGCAGGGGAGAAGTGTTTTCCTGGAAAGTCCTGCTTTGTTCACTGAGCAGGAGGCATTTGCTGTTATTTCTTTTATGCTTGAAAGTACCTCTGTTTATCCGCTTAGCAGACACTCTTATCCAGGACGACTTGCTGAATTTATATGAAATGACGTCGTGCACTACAAGCGGACAGAGCTTAAAATTAAATTAATAAAACGACAGTGGGGCATGCAGAGTTCCACCTTTACCTCGCAGACACATGAAATAAAACAGTAGGAAACAGGAAGCGGGGGTCATACACAGAGACTTAGTGGAAAAGGGTCACTATACAATCCCGTACAGGCGCAGGACAACGGGGTGTAGCAGCCGAGCTCATGTGATCCCTGCAGTGTGGCTTTGCATGTTAGACGAATATACTAATGCCCTTCCTCCCCCTTACTTCACCTCCAGCAGCCTCAGCTCTCAACAAATAGCCTAATCTTTGTGATCTGAGTCTTTGCACATCCTTGCGCAATGCCTTGTGGCCAGTGTGGCAGCTGACCTGGCATGACATGATCCACGACTGTGATAATGATGTTTGCTCACGGAGTCCGACCGGACACCTTATCAGCACTTTTCTCCTGCTGCCGGGGTTGCTGTCCACACAGATGTCTTTGCTGCAAGGAGAAGCACAGGAAAAATTCTGCAGAGGCTGCACATCTGTAGAAGCCTTGGCACACCAGGCCCGCACAGATTAACGCTTCTCCAGATCCCTGGCTGGACAGATTGCAGCAGTTTTCAAACCCAAGCGCATCTTTTGCGGTTTTCTCTGGTTTGATTTCCCATTTATGTTATTTTGTCTTAAATATTTTTGTTGTTTTTTTTAATGAATGATCCCAGTGTTGAGTGACTCCGCGGCCTGGATGCTCTGTCTGAGCTGTCTGAAGAGGCCAGTGGGCTGCTATCCAGCACAGGCTTTGAGGAATGTGGTGGGATTTTTCAAAGAAGAGCACAGAGGGCACAGAATACGAAGTGTGCCACTTTGAAATAGAGGAAAAGAAATACACCCGGGAAGTCCGATAAGCTCCAGTTCTTCCAATTTCTATTTATTGTAAAAATTATGTTCTTTGCAACACGGTTAGCTTTGTGAGTGGGTGTGCTCCAGTCCCCTTGTTGTGAACGTGACCGAAACGATGGAGCAGGAGTTTCTGAGCCAGCGAGCTCCGCCCTGCCCTTGGTCAGCCTATTTCTTTAAGGACATTTAGTTAGGAAGAGATCAGTCTGGCCAGCATCTGCTTATGACACCAAACCTTCCTCAAATCTAATTTCAAAGCACAAATGTAATTATATTCCCCCAAAAAAAGCCTGCACTGCCAGAGTCCCGGTGGGATTCAGCACTGTTTCTGATGGATGGAGACAGTGAATATGATAATAATGTTTCTTTATTAGCCCTATACAATTTCTTGCATTAGGAATTCATCTTTTCGCATACCCCAGCTTTTTCTCCATGGAGACACAGACAGGGAGAGAAGCTGGGGGTCAGAGCGCAGGGTCAGCCATTGTACGGCGCCCCTGGAGCAGTTGGGGTGAAGGGCCTTGCTCAGGGGCCCAGCGGAGTAGGATTCCTCTGCCGGCCGCGGGATTTGAACCGCCAACCTTCCAGCCACAGATCCTGAGCCACAGAGCCACCGCTCCGCCCCTCAGATGGTGTAATCTACTAAGCTTTCTCAGGTGTGTAATGAGGGTAACGGTGCTAAAAGCTACAGGCTGTGCCATTTGTAACGGCAACACTTTTTCACCTAGTACAGCCCTCATACACTTGTGTCCCTGTTACTGCCCTATGGGAAGGTGAGAGAGCTTTCTTTGCTCTCCTGTAGAAGCACTTCCACTCGACGGCAGCTATTCTAGCAGTAAGATATTGTGCCCTTAGAAGTACCAGACCTATCCCCAGCCATTGGGATATTATTAAAGGCAGCGTTGCCTTTGCTACGAATCCCTTATCAGGAGCAAATTTCAGAGCGTTATGATCGAAGTGCATCAGCGTTTTGGCCTTCTTTGGTGTTTCTTTAAAACCCTTTTATGTGCGCTGCTTTATCACGGTTCTGATAAACGAGCGAATGTGTTTTTTCTTGTCTGTGTCATTTTATCAGATTGGCAGACTGTGCGTTTTCGTCTGATGTGCGTACTGGCACTATCTGTCCTCAGAATCACAAACAATTCCAAGCTGCCTCTGAAGATCTCAAGCTGTATGTTGGCACGTGATAAGTTGACTATTCGGAGCCCACACTCAACATGTATTTATTGAATTTAACGCAGAAGAATAAAAGTGTACATTGGTTTATTGTTTTGTCCTCCGGGTTTCTGAATATTTTGCAACAGCACAAAGACTGAAGTTTTGGTTCATACTTCATGCAAACCACAGCCAAGGGATTTGTGGCATATAGCCTACAGTACAGCAAATTACTCAGGTGAAGTCAGATTGTTTCTGGTGTGGGATATAGATGTTCTGATGTAGGATGCTAATGTCCTATGAGTTAACAGAGACAAGCCAGGTATCTCCTCTGCAGGAATGGTGCTTATGTATGACACTGGGCACATTGAACTGGAGCACTGAAACCAGTGAACCCCAGCCCCCAGCGGGAAGTGGAAGGTTTTCCTCTGGGTGTTTGGAGAAGCCCAGTAAGAACCAACCTCTGATAGGCCAACCACACTCCCCAGTTGGTGCTGGCGCGGTAGTCAGCAGGCCAGCTGGGCTGGGTTCATGGCTTCTGCCATCGTATTGCATGAGAGAAAAGGTGACAGACGTTACATGGAAGAAAAAAGGAAGCTTCTGCACTTGTCTGCACGCACGCATCGCAGGCATGAGACAGCTCCGGCTGCACAGGTCCTGGAGAAGTCAGCCCGTTGGTGCAGTGGCCCCCAGGCCGCCAGATCCACAGCGCCCCCTGCAGTGAGCAGAGCCCACCTGCTGCCGGAAGGTGCAGAACAGCACCGCAAACGGGCTCCAAGCGCCTACTAATTCCTGCACAAGGACACGCGTGAACACCGCCTCGTCTCGTTTTCACTACTCCCCCGGCGGCAGCCCTGCCTGACCTGAGATCCGCGTGCTCTGGCGGCAGGAGAAGGGAAAGGAAGCGGCCTGTCCGCGGTCAGATCGCCTAGCCTCAGCCCTTTCCATCGGGGCTTCAGGAACCGGTCACGCTGGCTCGATTGCAGATAGCCGGCTTGAGCAAGATGTCAGTTGCATCAAGAGAAACCTCAGGAACCACATCCGAATGCCGGCCTGCAGAATGTTTGCGCTTTCCAGCCCACGCGCGGGAAGACTGCCCCCTCTTTCTCCTGAGCCCTGACATTTAGCTTTTCAGCTACAATAAAAGTGTAGGCAGAAACCAAAATGCTTTTCTGTGACATAAGTAACAATCATGTAGGGAACTGTGTGTCCCTGCAGACATCTCTCTGGATTTAAAATACAGGGCCCTGTGTTCAAAACACTTGCATGCTTCGATCGCTTTTGTTTTATATCGTGATTTATACACCTGAGTGTTTGGAGTGTTAGGCCCATCATTTCAATATATGCCTTTCTTATTCTCAGTCAGGAATATTTGCATATGTGCAGGATTACATTCAGATACAATCTTATAAACATTTCAGTTTGATTCCAAGCAATCAAGCTAAATTTAAGTACAATGAATCAGTACATTTGGTATGAAGGCACACTAAAAGTAAAACACCCATTCAAAAGAGCCATTGGTTGGTTTTTAATTGTCATGTTCATTTGTGTGGCATTGTCAGTAGCTTTAGGTCTGTTGCTCTGATTCTCTGGGAGGCTCTATGTACATTGTGTGTGGGATTGTCCTCAAATCTAAAACCGTTTATCTAATTAAAGAGAAACATATTTGCTGTGAATCTTTAGTTTTGGAGCTCACTCATTTCAGAATGAATTTGGTTAATAAGAATTGGATTAAAAACCCCAAGCGGGGTGTAAGATCAGAGAGCGTGATTCAGAGGGAGTTACCATACCGGCTTTAAGTAATGAATGGAAAATTCTTTTGCGATCGTTTTTCCTTTGTTTATCTTCCATGGCATTTTCTCCAGTGAGCTATGAACATACTAACCAGAAAAGTAAAATAAATAAAATAAAACCAATTACCCCCACGTCTCTGCACGACAGAAGGAGGAAGGTTTTCCCAGTTATCCAGACAGAAAAAAATTAGCGTGAGTGGGGCCATAGAGGTTATATGCCTTGCTGTGTACACGTGTGTGTGTCTGCACGTGTGTTTGTGTGTATCTATGTCTCTGTCTGAGAATGTGTGTGTGTCTGTGCACACATGTGCAATTGTGTGTGTCTGTATTTGTGTGTGTGTCTGTACCTATGTGTATTATATGTGTGTGTGGGGGGGTGGGGAGGGATACCCAGTCAGTGGTGAGGAAGAAGGTTCTTGGTAAGTTCTATTGCTCGTCATCTTCCCTTTTCAAAGGGTGTCATTGGGAGTTAATATGCATTTATGCATAGGAAGAAGCCCACAGAGCTGCTCTTCAGACACAATCAGCTCGGCAGCTGAGGACAGCTCTTATGGAAATTGGAATCCCAGGAGAAGCTGCCCTTGATCTGTTTGTGGTTAAATACCCCTCAGTGCTCTCTGGTTCTAACCTATTTTGATAGGTCTGTTGAGCACCGATGCAACTGGAGTTTGAAGTGAACTAATTAAAAAACAGCCATTCAAAAGCACCACAAAACTGATGTTCAGCACGAAGCTGCACCTTATTGTCAGTCCTCGCTTTACAATCTTACAAAACGTATTGCGCATAGTAAGAACAGTGATGAGAAACATACATCGCTTGTTTTTTTAAATGGGCACATTTTGTTTTCTGAAGAAAATGAAAAAATCTGAATTCACAAGTGAAAGCCTACATCACATCCTTGTGAAGACTGGATGCTATAGAAAGGAAGGACAAAATGTTTGTGTCACTCAATTTGTTTTTTTCAAAAGGAGAGTACTTTGCATGAAATAGCATGTCTAATTAAAAGATCGCTTTCAGACTTCAAGCTGAATTATTCATGAGTGTGTGAATGAGCTGTCTGTGGTCTAGGTGTAGAAATGCTGCTGTTCAGCTTTCTCTTTTAAGTTACAGCAGTCACAGTGTCAAGGCTTTAGAATTAGGCAGTAACTCACGTTGTGCCAAATATAACAAGCTGGGTCTAGTTCCTGAGAACCGTGCTGCGTGTTGATTGATACCTGCCTTGTCTTATTGTCTGTTCTCCATTGGAACAGCTCAGGTGCTATCTAGCGATCTGTATCTGTGCTTATGAGCTATCTCACGCAGAGTCCAGTGTTATTCCAGTGTAAAAATTGCAAATACTGGTAAAATTGGTTATTATTTGTCCCTCTGCAGTTTCCTGTAAAAGTTTTTTTTTACAGGTGATATTCGGATTGTTGAATGGCTCTCTTATCTGGCTGTATTCTGCCCAATCACAAGAGTTTAATGTTATGTAGGATGGGCAGTGGAGTAGCAGCTGAAGAGTGTGACTTTGAGGGGGTGTCAGATGTTGTCAAGTGATAGTGCTAAGCCAGGTCAAAGTTCATGAGAAATCACTCTTGATTTGTCTTGATTCGCTTAGATTTGAACTCCAGGTTCAAGTTGCTGTTACACTGCCACCTGTTGGCATATGATGGAGGCGCCACACACTTCATTTCTAAACATATACAGTACACATGATACATTCATAGTGAAGCAAATAAGGCTCTAAACAGGACTTTGTCCATCATTTTACTGGGAATGCATCAATTTCTGGGTCGTAAGTCTATTTTGCTAATGGCCATCTGAGGTTGAAAGCAGACAATATCATTTTAAAACCACAGGGACATTAAACTCTGTGTCCACTGCCTCACAGGTTGTACAGAGTTCAGTCTCATCAGTAGGAAAGGCTGAATTGATGTTTTGACAGTGTCACCTCTGAAAGCAGCACAGTAACAAAAAGCACACAAGCAGCCCAGACACAGATTCCCTTTGAAGAGTGCAGGATGGAAAGGGCAGGATGGGCAGGAAACCAGGCGACTGCTTTTCAAAAATGTATCAGACCTGGGAGTCAACCTTTGCACATTTCGTACAGAGATCTGCCAGCACTGGGGAAACTGTGATCATCTTTCTAAGGAACGTCTGCGCTGGAGAGTCTCCTCTCGTTTGAAAGAGTAGACAGGAGGTGGGCCCTGGCAGCTGGCAGACGTGCAGACAGTACAGGAAGCCGTCGCTGTGCGTGTGTGCAGTAATGTAATGGGCCTTTTCAACTCCTCCGCAGGCAGCTGTCACTCACACTGCAGCAGGGCTGGAATCGTTCGACCTCGAGTGGCCTTTCCTATCATCTGCCCTCTTGTGAAGGTGTTCCATGCTTTGACGATGCTGCTGCCAAGCAGTGGCTGTGCAGTTGGCTTCTTGCATTATCACGTCTCCCTGTGCTTTAAAATGCAGTCTCCCCATTATCTCACAGTGTCCTTAACTCTGCTGTTAGCATGACAGGCCACGGCATGGCAAACTGTTTCGTGCTTATTGTTTTTGTATTTTGCTTGTTTTGCCCAGAACTATGCTGAAGTGGAATTCCTTTGCTAACTGTGATTGGGTATGATTAGGATATTTCCACATGGCTCATACTGTGCATCAGGCCTCCTCCCCTCAGTTCCTCCGAGACCTCATGTCCTCTTGTTTCTGTTCCATCTGATTAGTCAGTTAAATAATTTACCTTCTTCATGGTTGGTCTTACAGTGTATTGAAATGTCCTTCAGGTCTTTCACAGCTGATAACCTAAAACATACACTTTGTTAAAGGTACAGTTAACAGCTAATTAAATAATTCAATAACTGTCTGGGACAGAGGCCAGAAGTTAGTATTGTGCTCTGCAGCACCTGAGATTGAGACCCCTGCTGTAGAGAATGGGCTGCAAATGAATATTGGAATGAAAATGGATATTGAATGCAAATGAAAATGGAGAATATAAGGAAATAGGAAGGCCATGTGTTTCTCCTCCTGTACAGCCCTGTTCAGCCATATTAAAGAAGGGTCTGGCTGCCTGTGTGCTGCACTCTTTTGAAAAGGGATAGCTCAATCGCTCAGTGGCAGGAAAATCAAGCGCAGTTGAGCACTGTGTGCATTTGCAGGTGAGGTTAACGAGCTGCAGGAGGTCCTGGGACCAGTCAGGCAGTGAGGCTGGAAGGGCTGAGTGGCTCCTCTTGCCTGTCCCCTTTCTGGTGTGTGACTGGTCACTCTTCTGCAGCACAGCCAGCGCCCAGATTGCTGCATTGATCCTGCTAATTGTCAATTAAACAATTAACGACCTAAAATGGTTCGCCCAGGGAGGGTTCTACAGGTTGAGACTAGCGTGACAGGGACTGCTCTGTCGCGTTTTGTTCTAACCAAAAAATAAAGCTGTGAACCTTTTCTTTTCCACATTTTGAAGGACAGGGGCATGAACCTGATTTGTTTTTCATTAGAAAAGAGCCTTTCGCACACACTGGGTCAGTTGCAGTCCAGTGATGCCCAAACAGAAATCAAAGCCCTTTTTTTCACGCAATGCGTTTTAGGAGTGGAGTAATTAAACTGGGGGATCAGGCAGGCAGGAGGAAGCGTGCTCCTTCTGAAAATAAGATGAATGTGTTATTCTGGTGACGGCTCCGTCAGTGCTGGAGCAGTAGAATCAGGGCTGGTCCACCGATCCTCAGCTCCTCTGCCTTCTCCTACCATGCCACCCCTCGCGTCCTGGCTGAGGAGAGAGGGGAACGGGAAAATAGAATGTGAATGATTTAGCCCTTATTAAGCGTGTTACTTGGAGAAATGTCTTAATCTGCCTCCTGTCACATGTTTCTGCGTGCTATAGTCCCCAGTGAAAAGTGGAATTTCAGAAAATAAATGAGTTTATTAATAAGACGACATGAGCAGACAGAGTGAGCTTTATGATCTGTTACATCGTTATAGAAATGATGCTGAACAGACTGCTGATATAATAAAGATGCAATAAAAATATCAATGTTTGTAGCAGAAGGTGCACACTTTGTCTTGTTCCTTGTAAGTACTTAGATTAGAAATCAGTGAAATGGGGAATAGTGGTGATGTCAGTGGGGCGCCTTCAATTACAACCTGTTTTGATTAAAAAGTCACCAAAATGCTCCGTAGGACTTGACATGGAGAGCCGATGAGCCCAATCAGATTAAGAGAGCGATGCCGCAATCTGGTGGATTGAGGCTGGTGACCTGTGCTCTCTTGTCCACCAATGTGCCATAAAATGTGAGCCAAACATGTACAGAGTAACAGAATTGAACTTGCAAAGGCTGCCCAGCTAATTAATATACTGTAAGAATGTTCAATGTCATTTGTTAAATTACAGTATGGCCAGGTGTGTTCTGTCTCTAGCCTAACTGAAAGACAAGGTTCAGTTCAAGGTTAGACTGCTTTACCTAGATTAATTTTGCCCGTCGACAATGGTCTCTGTTCTTCCTGTTTGAAAGGATGGATCTGTGTGATTTGAAAAACGTAGAAAGATGGAAGGAAAGCTTCCCTTCCACTTAGCTGTGAGACAGGCCAAGTAGGTGGGAGTGGGTGTCCACCTGGTTACACGTTAAAACGAATCGGAAGGAGGGGGAGAAAAGAGTGAGGAATTCTCTGAAGCTGAAATCCTGATGCCATATCCCATCCTACCTGGGTCTGAGCGCTGAGAGACTCAGTGTGTCTCTGCACACAGTCCGCATCAGACTGGCTGTGCTGGCGTGCAAATTTAACCTTCATATTTTTAATTGTTTGTTTTTGCTTCTTCTTTTTTACCTGGCATTTGCCTGTAGTTTAGAAAGAACACAAAAAACACCAAGTAGCTTATAAGAAGTCCTCAGAGTGTTCTTCGCAAGACGTCTCAGGGTACAGTAAAATGAAAGTCTTTAGTTGTCAGTGATTTATTACAGATCTGTGTCGTCCCAGTGACTGGAGCTGGGGAGTTCCCAAGCTGTGTTATTGAAAATGCATGCCCTGTTTCGTCTCTCAGGAAAAGTGGGCCTTACAAGGGCTTAGTTGGACAATTTGCTGATACTTGTAGAGGATTTGGTGAAAGTTGAACTTAAGTTAGAAAGAGGACACTTTGAAGGGAGCCCTCGTCTTCTTAGATCAGAGGTCACGTGTTGTGAGAGGAGGAGCGGGGTGGGGTTGTCGTTGTCATCTAATGGCTCCTGGGCTGCTCAGTTCAGTTCATGTTTCTAACAGAGCAGGAGCGAAGAAAAGATGTGGCTTCAGCTCTGTAAGCGGATTACAGCACGTTTCACATGGCGAAGCCAGGAAGCTGGTCAGAGCTTCACGCCTTTTCCTCCTGTCACCCCCAGGCGTCTCGAACTCTTCATCTCATAGCGTGTTTATAATAATGTTTCTTTATTAATAATGTTAATAATCCCTGTTCCTTCCCAAATCCTTCACCGGGGAGATGATGCAAAGCTGAGATTTTCTCTTTGTGAAGAAAATGAGAAAATGTTGACATCATGGGAAAACTAAAGGGATCTAATGTTAATACTTCAGGCGGTGTTTAACTAGGCAGAAGACTTTGATTCAGACATACAGTATTTGCTTCTTGCAAAGAATCGAGCTATAGTAAACATGCAAAGTGCTGCATTGCCTTCACGGTGGCTCTGGCTGGAGTTCTGGCACAGTGGCACAGCCCTTCTGGAGAGGTTTTCCATGTCATGTGTTAGCCTTGCGAAGGCTGTCTCCACTATTTACTTGATCAGTAGTAGTATTATTGTAGCAGTATTGTTTTGCAGGGTGATAGCAGCATTCTGCTGCTCTAAGGTAATTGGAATGGTCCTCCTTTTGGGTGTTGTCTGGTTGTGGAGCAGATGTTAGTCTGGACTCCTAATGGGAAGGTTGCAGGTTCAAATCCCAGGTGAGACACTGCTGTGACACCTGTGAGAAAGGTGCTTCACCTGAACAGTGCCAGGAAAACACCCAGCTGCATCAATGGGGGCAAATGTTTTTTTCGGATAAAAGTGTCCCAGCTCATAGAATGTTTTTATCGGGACAAAAGAGCAGAATCTAACTTCTACACCCGCGTTTCTGTTTCCAGTACAGAATCGGACAGCTGTACATGATCAGCAAGCACAGCCATGAGCAGAGCGACCGGGGAGAGGGCGTGGAGGTGGTGCAGAACGAGCCGTACGAAGACCCCGCGCACGGAAAGGGCCAGTTCACGGAGAAGCGCGTTTACCTCAACAGGTAGGGGGCGCCGGTTCCTTCTTCTCTCCCAGGACACTGAAAGACAAGGAGCTGGTGAATGCTTTCCAGACAGGCAAGCAACACTGTACTGTGGGGGGAAAAAAACGAATGCCGAAGGATAACCTGAGATAAATATAGAAAGAGTTATAAAAAGTTAATTAATTCATTGAATGCGAAAGGCATTCGTCAGCGGTTTTGCTGAAGGGCTCAGGGGCAGTGCTGACGCAGAAGCTAGCATGACTCGGCGGAGCCAGAGGTAGCCTTGGCCCCCCGGCCTGCAGTAAAGGACAGGATAAGACATGATTCAGCAGAAAAGGCGGCTGGCGGGACGGCTTACAGACAGGACAGCCTTTGTGTGGCCACCCTGCTAAATGCTGACAGAGTAACTACATACAACAACACAGGCGGCAAAAAACAAAACTCGAACAGCCCCTGTTTGGAAAGCTGCTTCATTTCCTTTGAATCGGCAGGGTATCCTGAGCCTTCCTGGCAAGATTTTTTCCATTTACCTCTCTTGGGTATCAGATGCTCAATCTTCACTGACCTTTAGCTGGTGTTTGCGAGCTGAAATGTACACGCGGAGTGATTTGGCCTCTTCGGGAACGCTGGCACAGAGAGCAGTGTAAATATGCAGAAGTCAAGCCTTCTCAAAGCAAATGAGCTGCGGTTAAAGGCAGTTCTAGCAGAGATCACATAGTTGTTGAAATGTCTGAATTATGCCCCTCGCGGCTCACGATGGAGGCTGAAAACAGAAAAGAATTTAAACAGACGTGTCTGAACTGGCGATGAAGGTTCCACCTCGCTCTTATCCAGCTGAAGTCTGGTCTGAAGTAGAAACTTCCCCCACAAGTCCTGTGCTGGTCCCGATCCTACAAGGCCTGAGGTTCTTCCCTGACACCCCTGTCGTTCTACCGTGGAAAACAAAACAAAGGTTCTGTTGAATTCGTTTTCGCGCCGGATGTAAAACCCTTTGCCTTTGTCTGGACGCCGGAGCTGGCTCGCAGGTTGGCGTTGTGACGTTCAGCTGCCTTTGCGGACGTGCTGGTCCTACCACCCCCCCGGGCTCCTCTCGGTTAGAGACGCCCCCTGTCCCGAGGAGAGGCACAGCGGCAGGCTAGTGCCAGCCAGGCGGGCCCCCCCGTCTGGCTCTCGGGCTGTGGCACAAGCCGCTCGGAGTGGTTTCAGCGCCAGCTGGTTCTCAGCTCCAGCCTAATTCACCCTGCATAATTATTCTTGACAGCAAAATAAATAATTAAAAAACGGGTTCTTGAAAGTGCATTCTTTCCCACGGATGGCGTACACAGATGGCTCACTTGGTTCATTTCTGCATTCAGATGCTGCCCCCATTAGGACTTTTTGTGACGATTTCCACTGCAGTGGGAAACAAAAAGCAGTTAACTCCCCTCTTCCCTGCTCTGAGTCTCATCTGTGAGGAGAGCTTTTCACTGCAGGTGAGGGAGTTTCTCCACGGACAGCTCCGTCACACGGCTACAACAGGGGCCTGGAGTGTGGAGAGCAGAGTGAGGAGTGTGCAGGACAGTGTGCAGTACAGTGTGCAGTACAGTGTGTGGAGTGTGCAGTACAGTGTGTAGTACAGTGTGCAGGACAGTGTGCAGTACAGTGTGTGGAGTGTGTAGTACAGTGTGCAGTACAGTGTGCAGTACAGTGTGTGGAGAGCAGAGTGAGGAGTGTGCAGTACGGTGTGTGGAGTGTGCAGTACAGTGTGCAGTACAGTGTGTGGAGTGTGCAGTACAGTGTGCAGGACAGTGTGCAGTACAGTGTGTGGAGTGTGTAGTACAGTGTGTAGTACAGTGTGCAGTACAGTGTGTGGAGTGTGCAGTACAGTGTGTAGTACAGTGTGCAGTACAGTGTGTGGAGTGTGCAGTACAGTGCGTAGTACAGTGTGTGGAGTGTGCAGTACGGTGTGCAGTACAGTGTGCAGTACAGTGTGTGGAGTGTGCAGTACAGTGTGTAGTACAGTGTGCAGTACAGTGTGTGGAGTGTGCAGTACGGTGTGCAGTACAGTGTGCAGTACAGTGTGTGGAGTGTGCAGTACAGTGTGTGGAGTGCGGAGTGTCCTGTGCTGAGTTTAGAGTCTAGTGTGGCTTGCAGAATGTGTGCTGTTTAGACATTACAGAGGAAACAGTGTCAGGGAGATGATCCGATCAGGCTTTCGAGTGCTTGGAGTTGCTGTGCAATATGTGAGTGTTATTATTAAACCACAGATTAGTTCAGTTCCTTCCCTGTTCTCCATGATGTCAGCCAGCACACCCTCTCCAGTCTTGCAGTCTGTTAGAGGATCTGGCCTGGAGATGGAGGAACGAAAGTGAGCTTGAGCTGCAGTCTCATGGAAGTGAATCTAACTGCACTTCCAACAGTACAGCTCATTTCCAGCTCGTTATTTTGGATACAGATTAAGATTCAAAACAAGTTGCTTTTCCAGCAAATAGCTGGTGACACAAAAGTTGAGTGCAGTTTGCACACCCATCACACTAAGCTGTGCGCATCAAAACCTTTGAAATGAAAGCTCTTTCGGGCAGGGCTGTCTTATTTAGCCATAGTCACATACTGTATTTATCAACTCAGCATGTCTTCCACAGCAAGTGTGCAATCTCCCTCCCCTCCATTCCATGGGGGTTTTCTGTGTAATAAATCTCATCCTGCATGCACGATTGTTTTCAAAATGAGTCTCTCCTGTGGGGGCTGGCAGGAGGGTCTCTGCAGAGGGGGCAGCACGCTCTCCCAGCCTTCGCGAGATTGGCGGGAAGAGGCAGGCGAGGGGCCCGGCGTGACTCCACAAACACAGGGCTCGTTAGAGCGGCCTGCTCGTCCGTCAGGAGGCACACCGCACTCGAAAGGAGCATTCCTCTCCATTAGGACAGCAATTAGCAGCGGAGGCCTCGCTCTCAAGAAGGCGATTGGAAATAAGCCCTCCTGAGCCAGATCTTCTCCACCTGTGAGCAATGAAGACATGAGAGAGAGAGAAAAGGGGGCACAGTTATGAATCTGTGGGAGCCCCTCTTTCTCACCTGCTCAAAGCTGCTGCTACAGCGCCAGCTACTGGTGCTCTCCATCAGTTCCAGACTGTGAGCCAAGACATGGTTGGCTGACCTTTGTACACAAGCCCTACCAGAGAGAAACAATGCCCTCCTTCCCTGCGGTACTAAACAACATGCCCGAGGTCACGGTTCTGCAAAAACGGGACAATGTTCTTCCCTGAAAGCACCACCTAGATCATCTCTGCAAAACTAAAAATTAAGGATTTGTCTTTGTCCCATCATTGCTTGTGACATTATTATCTAATTATCTTCAGACTTCACTGGTTATCTATATGAAGGTTGTGAGACATGGGCTCGGTTGTAAACAGAGAAGGAGAAATGCCCTGTGAAAAAACAGGGGACATGGTAACAGCACTAAAGATTTTATTGGAGAGCACGTACATATAATCCACATTAAAACCAGAATTTTAAAGATCACACGGAGGCCAAGAAGGAGGTGATCTCTGTGCTGGAGAGGTTATGCCAGCAGTTCATTCTCCTCATTGTGAGCATATAGAGAAATCTATTGACTACGTGCCTGTGCCTGCAACACCAAACCCTCTGTCGATGGCAAAGTACTCTGGCTAGTTTTACAACAAAGCCCTTGGAAGACCCGTGCTGCCAAAAACTCTCACCTCTGGCCTCAGTCTGGCACCAAAACAGATGGATCTTTTGACAGAAATGGGCTTGTATTTTAACACACCGATGAAGCATAGAGAACTCACTTGTGTTTATTAAACAGGCTTTTTCATTTACGCGCATACAACTTCAAAATTTAAGAACCCCTGTGTTGCACCAAGTTAACTTTTTATCTCAAGGTGTGATGTTTGGTCCTAGATAGACAGATAGTAAAAACATGTTCCAACTGCACATTTAATTAGAGCACTGCAGATCTTTTTCAAAATGACAAACAGACGCTAAAGTAGGAATGTGTAAGTGGGAGAGAGAGAGCCGTCTTTGATGTCTTGTGTGGGACTGAGCTTTGCTGGGGTCTGTGTGGAGCAGCGCTGTGTGCCCGGCTCCTGTCTTCTCTAGGCGTACCTGTCTGCTGCCCACATGCCACCTGCTTGCGTGTGCCAGGCCTAAGTGTGTGTGGAAGGCCATGGCTGTGGTATTGCTGCAGCCTCAAGTGCCAGAGCTGGAGCTGGCAGAGACAGGAACACAGAGAGAAGCGTGAAGAGGCTCGTACTGCCAGGCAGCGGAAGCCTGCCTCGGTGTGAAGCTCACTTGCTTTTTATGCAATCCTACGCCCTCTCGTTTCGTGAGCAGCCAGGATGCAGAACGTTCTGGACACTTTCGCAGCCGTCTTAGGAAAGATCTCTTTTGGCATCTTGCCGCAGAGAGGTTCTCATATCTCAGAGCGCACAGAAAGGAAATCCGGCTTTTTCCCAGGACAGGGGCAGGGGGCATGAGGGAGACTGAAACAGGTGCTGTATACTGCGCGTGGATGCTACACAAACGAGCAGGCATGACTGGACACCTGGCACATCAGCTGCCCACTGCAGCTCAGTCTCGCTTGGTTGACTGTAAAGTAATAAAAACTCTGAGATTTCAGTAGTACTTGGAATGTGGTTGGTATATTCAATTCAAGAAAAATTATGGCCCTCCTGAAGCATCAGTACTCTTATCAATTTCCAAACAGCATTTAGGCTCCTAAAGACACCAGGACCGTCCGTGTGCAGTTTCACACTGTTAACGACCTGTGGAAGCTGTGGAATAGAGGAGATTAGAAAAGATCAGCACCCACAGCTCCTCTATTTGGAATAGGAGGCCATGAACAGGAACGCTGTGGTTGTGCTCAGCTGGTAAATGATGGCGGTGTTAAGCAGCTACTAGAGAGCTTTTATTTTTCCCTCCTGTTGCTGTTATTTTGTGGTTTGGACGAATGCTGCAAACCAAAATAAACAATTGCTGTTAATCGGTTATTAATATTATATGATATTAGATTAATCAATTATTAATATAACATGAATATATTCTCTCATTCCAGCAAGCTGCCCAGCTGGGCTAGGGCAGTCGTCCCGAAAATCTTTTACGTGACTGAAAAAGCATGGAACTACTACCCCTATACAATCACAGGTAATTATACAAGGATCCTGTGTACAGGAACTGTGCAACCTCTTCCCTATGTAGAAGCATTGCGTTACAATCAGGCATTCAGAAAAAAAGGGAGAGCTTGGACTGGGCTCCTAAGGTGTGAAGGAGAACACAAACCAGAGGAAGACTGCTATTGCAGAGGGACACCCTCCCTCCCACTGCAAGATTCTTCAGCGATGGTGTCGGAAAACAAAATGCATGCTGTATGAAGACCTCATCGATCAAATATTTTTAAAATGAATTTAAAAGGATGGAGCAAGGCAGAAAATGAGTAAAAATGCTGCATTGAGCATTTAAAAACAATTGGCGGGTGCGTGGAGACTGAGCAGTATCTGGTATTGGTTTAGTTCCTTTTCCATGTAATTGGAACAGCATCTCATCCCTGGCCTTTAGCTACAGTGGGGAATAACAGGAAGCACTGGCTTTGAAGGGGCTTGAGATAATTACATTGCAGGACAGCAGTGTTTCACGGGGTCACTCCAGAGGTGGGTCGATTTGTGTGGTTGACATTTCTATTTGTTATCTGGGTAGCAGTATCCATTTACCAGAAGCAAGAACTAATGCTGATGCGAGAATGCTAATTTAGTGTAAAAACCGCCGGGCCCCTCTGGTGGGACGTGACCCCGGGGCAGCGCTCATTGAGGGATTTTGAATGGGCAGAGCCGACCCCTGACAGTGTAGAGGTCAGCTGTGTTTTCTGGCTCGTTCATTTCCTGTTTGAATATTTTCCGTTCCACTGTTTAAGCTGTGCTGTAATTGCTCCCAAGCACTGACATGTGTTCTTTCTAATTTTTCCTCCCCATCATCAATCCTGATCCTGGATCAGAGTACACAGTGAGTACCTCGTTTGCTTTCTTATTGATTGCTCAGCGGCTTAATTGGAACCCCAAGTGTTGTACAAATTTGCTGCTCTTCCTCACGATCAGTCACAGATTTGAAGCACTTCATCAGGCAAAAGAATAAAGCAAATTTAGTCTTTTAAATTGATTTTCTCATGTAATGTGCCACCCAGACTCTGTTTACTTAGTTGACAAAAGTTTCTCCGTTCTTAGTGCATTATGGGAGAGAAAAGCCAAAATCTCACTGAGGAGTTGGGAAATCACTGACCAGTAACGCAATTCTTCCAGACTGGAGCTGCTCTGTTGGGAACTCTGCTTGAATACCTCATTCTTCTTAGAATATAATGAAGTGTTATAAAGTGTTGTTGTTGTTGTTGTTGTTATTGTTAGTGGTTGTAGTTTGTGTGTGAAAGCTCTTAGCTAACTCCCATGCATTGCTTAGAATTTTAAACCCTTTGCCTGTTTCTTTTTTTAAGGTCCTATACATTTTTTTACCAAAGCTTTATCAAAACAAACAGCTCATTTCAGCTTTACGAGGCTGCTTGAAGTGAGCTGGAAAGGCCTCCGGTAATAAAGCAGAGGCACGCTCCTGAAGCTCTGTCCAGGACCGCCGTTCTAAAACCTCATTAATATCGCTTCTTCTCATTCAAATTACGAGCGAGGAGAATAGCCAAGACTCGCCCTCAGCTGTAGAGAATCCATCTGCTGATGTGTTCAAGCTACGTTATTAATAATTGATTCTGACGTTTTGTTGTGAACAACGAGAAGAGTCGAAGAATAACCGTTGCAGCTCCGGCCACTCCATTGCGTAGCTGCTCTGGAATAGCAGCACAGAGACACAGACTGAGAGGACTGGACAGACGGGGACAGACAGGGACAGAAGGGCCAGGCTGTCGTATTCACTTTCTGATAAACAGGCAAAGGGGCTTCGGATATCCAGCACAACTTGCCAGGAATTCACGGGAAAAGAAAAATCTGCTATTTGTCTTTTAGGTACAGCTTTATAACGATGATGTCCTTCATAATGGCAAAATAACAGAGAGGTATCAAACACATGATATCTGATCAAAACACAGTGAAAGACCACAGAGGAACTCTCTGTGTGTCGGGCAGTGGCTTACAGTGATGACCCTAGGAGAGAAAAAAAAAAAAAAGATCATTTCCCTTTTCCCTCCCTTCTGAACACCCCGTGAATCTCACAAAGTGATGAGCGATACTCTCAATCCTACGGGTTACGGTTGCAGTCGGCTATTCCGCCCACTTCTCTGTGCTTACTCCGGCTGTCCAAAGACCTGCTGTCCATGCAAGCCATAAAAAAGACCATAACACCAGCACACAGCCTGCCAGGCTGCCTGGATTCATTCCCCCGGCGCAGTCGTGTTCTGCAGCTCATTTCACTGCTCTCCAGACAGCTTTGCAGAGGCTTGAAACTTATTCAAAGGCTGTACAGCATGAGGATGCATCTCTGCTAGATGGTGAAGTACTGCCAGTTTTTGTGTGCGTCTTGTACAAGTTCACAGAAGCCCCTCGCGATGGGACAGTTGCCGATAGCTGCTTCAGTAAAGGTATTTCGACACGTAATGTCCCGTCCTGCCGAGGCCACTGCTGGCAGGTTCCCAGATTCCCTCTCCTCGCTATCCTGCTCACGCTCATTCCCGAGGAGGTGCGGCCCGCCCTGCGCTGGGGCAGGGCCCCGGAGAGACAGTGCTGTTTTTGTGTCCACGAGCTGGGCCTCTGCCCAGGGGTTTTGGCTGGTGTTTAGAGTCTGTGGTGAACAGAACTGCCTTTGCTGCAGCTGAGTTCTAAATGCTGCCTGGGAAGCCCCAGTGGCCTTCATCCGCTCCGGGCTCTTTCACCTCTGCCCTCGTCTAGTTAGGCGGCTGCAGCCACAGCCCACCGCTGTCTGGCTGCAGGGGCAGCAGGAACATGCCCAGCACTTCTCGGCTTTTCATGTCTTTTCAGTGTGCCAGTGTCCTGGCAGCACAGGTTTGCATCTGCGGTTCTCACGGCATGCTCACGTGTTCTAGCAGCGTGCGATCATTGCAGAGAATGGCGAAGGGGAAAAACACGCCTGCATCAGAGGCTCAAAGACCTGTGTGTATAGTTTTGTTATTGCATTTTACAAGCTTGAGGACACTCAATTTCCTATTAAGGTCAATATAGCAACAGTGTCCTGATGCACAAGCATCAGGGAATGGTGTCAGGTCCGGGATGAGGTCACTGCTTTACAGAAACGGTGATTCTTCCTCTGTGTGGTTTATATTAAGGGGCAGGAGAGGTGACTCTATTGGTCTTTACAGGCTGTTGCTTAATCTTCAGCAGAACGCAGGTGCACAATGTTGACACACACTCATCACTCTTCGGCAAAGACACACTGGAAAGATTCCACCAGAATTTAACTGCTGAAAGGTTCTGAAGGGCTCTCATGGCCCTCAAGTTTCCTTCTCTTATTTTTCAGTGTTACAGTTCTGAATCCATTACACTTCTGTTGCACAGCTTTACCTGGTAATTCTAGTCATGACAAAATGAGCCAATGGATATAAAGACACAAAGAGCTCAGGACTTTGGCGTTAACTCTCGTGGGCAGGACAGTCTCAGTCGAAGATCAATCAGCACTGTCACAGCCACCCTCAAGTCTGAGGAATGAGCCAGGGAGCCACTACATGGGTGCAGCTCTGGTGAAGGGAGGGGCTTACCGTTGTGAGGAGCCAGCGAGGATTAATATGCAGGAGAGCAGCAGAGCGAGATTACAATTTGACCTCCTCCCGAGCCCCTTTACAATACCACCTCTGCACAGGCCGGGAGCCAGCAGGGATGGAAAGTGAAAAGGCTTGATTGTTTTGTGAGCAAAGGACTTGGTGATTCTTTTCGTTCCTCCCTGGCCGGCTGTCAAACGCATTCCCCCCTTCTTTTTCGTTTCACTGTTTTTCACAATGAGTCACAAAACCCTGGATCCGCCTCCTCACCCCGGTACCAAATCCCATTGGCTCATCCATCATTCCCCCCGCTCAGCCCGGAGTAACATTGAAGATTCCCTTCCCTGCTCGTCACCCCTGATCTGAGCAGTCGTGGATTCCCTGTGACAGGCCTCTCTGCTCTCCCGCGTAATGAAAGTGGTATTGATTGTGTATGGGAGGCAGGGACTGAGGTGGGTCCGGGAGTTCAATCTATTGATCCGGGTTGAGAATAGAAAGACCTTCCAGGATGGAGGAAGAAAATAAAGCAGGGAGGTGGAAAAATGATTATAATCAGGGCTTCATTCGGCTCAGTGATTAATTTACTGCCGGGAAGAGCAATAAAGCCATTGCTTTACAGCTCAGTTATCAGTGGGCACTGTTGGGTTTAAGTGTATTATTTCCAGACATGCTCTTCAGGTCTGTCCCCCACTTAGCTGTTTGCAGGGCAGAGTTCATTCTGCCGGGGAATTGAATGGGACTCATTAGGTCTGACGATGGGCTGTGTCCAGAGCTTTCTGCTGTAATGGATTCAGGAGGTGATAGGAAGCGCTTTGCAGTGCCTCCAATTCATTGAGGCTGCAGCAAATTAGATTATCACTATGCTGGGGCACTCCGGCGCTACTGAAATCCCACCGGGTTCTGGAAAGCTGCGGGAGGGATAAACTCCGGTTTAAAATTCAGGAGCATCAAGCCGGACACCTTTCAGGATGCCTCTCCTCAAGGAGCACAGCAGGTCAGACAGACGTGAAGTGTGAAAGGGAAAGGGCTTAGTCCTCTGCCTTCGCAGAATTACATGCTGGAAAGGGCAGTCGATTGCAGAGCACACACACAGCAGCTCACCTAGCCAGCATGTCTTTGGAAAGCAGTTAGAAATCAGAGGAAACCGTATGAATACAGGGAGAACACACAAACTCCACGCATAAGGCATCCTTAGCTGGAATCGAACACAGAAGCTTCAGAGCTGTGAGGCAGCAGAGCTCACAGCTGTGCCACCGTGCCACTGGGAGAAACATGAACCCAGCGGTGAGAGCATTGCTCTGTCTCGTGTGCAGCTTCTGCTGTTATAAAGTGCTGTGAATGCATGGCAACAAATACAAGATGCTGCGAAATCTGATGTGCTTGAGTTTTGGATCGATACCTTCCTTGCATCTTCACAGACCCGCTGTGCAGATTGACCGCTTCTCTTCTGTCACTCGCTGTCATTCTTTGACTTTCATCATTTGTGGCCTTTTGTGTCTCGTTGAGCTTTTTGGTTCTGTCTGGGCTCGGCAGGATCATACCTAACAGACAGCGACATTTCTGGGAGGATTTTCCTTTGTTGGCTCAGATCCCCTTTTTAATAGCGTTTAATTCTGTTTCTACTTTATTTCCCTAGCAATAAGGCACTCTATATCAACGAAAGTAGAAGCGGTGGTCAATGTGATAATGATTCATCTACGTGATGAATCAAACTCTCGTAATGTATTAAAATTTCATTGTAAACATATATGTATGCATTGCATTTATGTATCTTTTTTTTGTTTCAGTGTTCATTTCTGCCAAAGTTCTCCATACATATAGAAACGAAGTATGAAGACAACAAAGGATGCAATGACCATGTGAGTACTCGTGTGGATTACTTATATATACAGGAATGCCCACAGCTGTTCAAGTCTTAGACATCTTACAAACTAGAATTAAAATATATGTGTTTTATGAGCATCAACAGTGTACTCAGAGCCCCCACTGGTGTTTTCTGCTGTCACAGAAGCAGTCTCATATTAATACAGCTGGGATTTGGACAGAATAAACCAAGATTGTCATTCGGCATCTTTAACTCACATGGATCAGGATCTTCAGAAGCTTGACCACAGCAGCTCGAGGTGACAACACACAAGCTGTCAATACGAAGTGTCGTAAGAGCTATTCAGCACATGTACCGGTCAGGTCTGATGAACTGGTTTTCAGGTCTTCCTCATCATTAATATCATTTGTTTCTAATTACATACTTGCAAAGCTAAAAGGCTGCTGGATTAAATATCATTTTAAAGCATATTGGCTACAGATTCAGTAGAGGATCACCATTAAATTATGTTTCTGCATAATGACAGATGACTCAGACCTCTGTACAACAGTATATACAGTACAGTATATATTATACATATATATGTTTGTATGTGCCAGCAGCTGTATCACCCTGCAGCTCTCAACAGGCTGCCCCCGGAAGCTCAGCAGGTGTGAGCCTGGTCAGTACCTGGGTGAGATACCTCCTGGGAAGCTATGGTTGCTGCTGGAAGTGGTGTTAGTGGGTCCAGTGGGGGGCGCCCACCCTGTGGTCTGTGCGGGTCCTAATGCCCCGGTATAGTGGCGGGGACACTATACTGTAGTGGGCGCTGTCTTTCGGATGAGACGTTAAACTGAGGTCCTGACTCTCAGTGGTCATTAAAGATCCCCGGGCATCTCTAGATAAGAGTAGGGAGTTATTCTGGTGTCCGGGCCTAATTCCCCCCCCCCCGGCCTTTACCCTGGCCTCCATACTGTCCCCATGTGTGATTGGCTTGCACCTGCCCTGCGATGGACTGGCGTCCTGTCCAGGGCGTACCCTGCCCTGCGATGGACTGGCGTCCTGTCCGGGGCGTACCCTGCCCTGCGATGGACTGGCGTCCTGTCCAGGGTGTACCCTGCCCTGCGATGGACTGGGGTCCTGTCCGGGGCGTACCCTGCCCTGCGATGGACTGGCGTCCTGTCCAGGGTGTACCCTGCCCTGCGATGGACTGGGGTCCTGTCCGGGGCGTACCCTGCCCTGCGATGGACTGGCGTCCTGTCCAGGGTGTACCCTGCCCTGCGATGGACTGGCGTCCTGTCCAGGGTGTACCCTGCCCTGCGATGGACTGGCGTCCTGTCCAGGGTGTACCCTGCCCTGCGATGGACTGGGGTCCTGTCCAGGGTGTACCCTGCCTTGCGCTCGTTGCTTGCAGGGTAGGCTCCGGCTTCCTGTGACACTGCATGGTATAAAGCGGTTTGGAAAATGACATGACATGTTTGTATGTATATGTACAGTATGTGTAATATATATATACTGTATACTTTGATGAGCTAAGGCTCCTTTCTGGCTATGTGTTTCCCAAGACAAATGTCTTGGTGCTTTTTCATAACACGGGTGTATTTCCTTACAGCTTCATTTTAGTATTTTTCTCCACTGTTAAAAATAATATATTCTAAATGACTGTGCTTCACCCAAGCAAGAACTCCTTGATGCACTGTTACAGTTATGCACTCGGAGCTTGTTTTCCTCCTGGTTCTATTATCCACTCTCTGCCAGGCACGCACTCAAGCCCTTGAGCTGGAATCTAATATCCGTTGCAGCCTCACCAGCACAAAGCCCATCCTGGAGATTTGAAGAAGTATCTTCAGACCAGCCAAAAGGCCACTGTAGTATCCAGGTGTTATTCTTTTTAGCAGTGCTGTTTTTCAGTCTGCTCTGACAGACAGAAATGTGTTTTTTCCAGGGTCTGGCCTGTAATCAGAGCTGAAGGCATGGCCTGGGCCAAGCAAAGCTAATGTTAGCGACTCGGTATCAGTTCAGCCAGATGTATTGGTGGTTGGGGAAACTGAGTAAAAAAAAAAAATCTCCTTTTCAGCTGTGCTCATCGTTTGCCGGCCTCTGCAACCAGCCTGTTGTGTTGTTCTTTAAAATTCATCCTCTTGTCCACCCCAGCAAGACACGGCATGTTGAAAAGCAATTCTTTAGCTGATAGAAAAGGATGTTCGATTTCTTGGAGGCATGACTGGAGCCTTGGTGGGCACCATGGGGGACAGCGTCCTGTCATGCTTGCAAACCCCTCCTCTTAAGGACGCTCCAGCCCTTCCCTGTTCTGTACTCATCCCCTGCACCTGTCTCCGGTTCCTGCCCCCCGTCCTATAGAAACCAGACGCTCACACTGCTCTGGGCTCTGCATTGGTTCCTGTACCAGGCGAATCCGGGACCTGGAGCGCCTGGTCCCGTCAAGGTTTTAGTTCCTGTTCCAGTCCTTGTTCCTGTGCCGGTTCCGACCCGGTTCCTGTTTTGAATCCCCTTTTGTCTTCAGCTCAGATGGACCGCCAGGCTCTGGACTTTTGTCTTGTCTCAGATTCCCCATTGGACAGTTTGCCTCGGCCACACCTCCCCCGAACACCAGCGCACCGTGGACACGGCCCCTGTTTTCCTTCCTGACCCCTGCATGCTTTTTCCCTGTGTTTTCCTCACTCATCCCCGGATTGTGTCGTCTGCATAGGGTCCAGAAAGAAGGCTTTGTTACACATACAGCTTTATTCAACAGCACTTGAACTTTTACCGTCTCTAAGGCTATTGGCTGTTTATACCCCTGGTGGCTCTGCGCAGGGCATAATCATTGCCTCTGTTCCAGCTGGGCTGAGAGCCTCAGAGCACCTCGGTTCATACTCTCTTTCGATTCAGAGAAATACCCTTTTTTGTAGTGCGGTTACCCAGACTCTCCGAATCGGTAAAAATAAAGCGACAGCTAATAATGAGACTTTGAAAGGCAGGACCGCTCATCAGCAGACCCTCTGTGTACGAGGGCGGATTTCACACTCCGCCTGGCTTGGGGGCGTTTCGGGGGTCCTCTTGTACGGTCTCAGAGGACTAGTCAAGTGCTGCTGCTTCACCTCCTCTAGAACAGTTCTCCTCTAGAACTCCTCTAGCCCCCCGATACAGCTGAGGAGATGTGTCCGTCTTGTTCCTGTAGGTTACAGCCCGGCCCATGCTGCTGGATCCCCCTGAGAATGGACCGGGCCAGGTCTGCGGTGGTGTACCGTTTGTATCACCACGGGTCTCTTTTTGGATCCTTTGTTGTTTAATAACTGGGAAAGGGCAGTATCAGCTGTAATCACCAGGCGAAACAGCTTGGACTCTTATCTGTGTCCATTAGCCTACTGGAGTGATTTCCGGACTCTCTCGATTAGTTAGTAGAAAAGAACTCCGGTCCAGTTAAGCTCAATTCCACAGACAACGCCCTTTCACGCGTCCATCGTCGGGCCCTCTCGCTGACAGCCAGCAGCACCCCTCACTCCTCCTCCCGGCACCAGCACTGGGCAGAAGAGCCCAGCTTCTCCTCCGGCCACGAGGAAGTCCAGCTGGAGAGAAGCTGAGGATTTCAGAGGCCCTAATGGGGTTTTTTTTTTCTCCCGTTTTTTTTTCCTCCAGTCTTTTGGCACGGTTGCTTTTGACTGATGGGATGGTAGAAGCCTTCATAAATATTTCACAGGGGCGCATGAAGCCTTGTGGAATTCTGTATGAAATATCATCCCAGCTGAAACTGCACTGGGACCTCTTCTGTTACGAAGAACAGCGTAGGGTACTCCACATATCGGCTGGATGTAAATGTGCCTGGGCTGACTAGAAGAATTCAGCAGGAGTGTAATATAATCTTTATTTCCACTGCCCTGGAGTCAGTCTACGAGGGGCTTCGCTAGCTCTTTCTTATCTCGATTACATTTTTATTGCTCTGCGCTGTTACTCATTCTCCTCCCCCATATAAAACCACTTGTTTCCACCTGAAGGGTTTCGGCGATCTAAAAGATCTGCTTGCCGCCCGCTGGTGATTATTCATGAGAGCCCAGCTGCGCCGGCGGTCAGCGATCCACACAGCCCGGGGCGAATTCCGAAGCGCTGGGTCTGTGCAGCTTTCGACTTTAAAGACACTTAGGAACAACAGCGACAGAGGAGGAAATCTTGTTTTTCCTGTTCTGTCAATCTTAAAAGGTTAATGCCAGGGCCCTTTGTCATTATTTTGCTCGTATTCCTGCCGGGGAAGATACAGTACCAGCCTCCAACACAGAGCCTTTGACATTTAGCATTAGAAACCGGCGCGCCGGTTCCACACTGCAACAGGTCTGCTCTAGAGATGTGACGTTTCTGCTGCCCAAAATACGCTACAGCAATACAGAGTGCTGAAACAGTGCTGGGAACAGTTCCCTTTAAAAAGTAATCCATGACAGCTACAAGTTATTTGGGTAAGGGATTACTTTTGACAATGAACAAGACGGAGTGTGAACACATTCTTAAAAAGGCATCTCAGTGATCAAAGAAGCGTGTGTAGAGCAACAGTTCAATGTAACAAATTACCACTTAACAGAAATGCCCCCTGATTGCTTACGAATTCGAAAGAGCAACGCCTTCTGCAAATAAGCAGAAAAAAAAAGAAAACGGATTGCTTTTTTAGAGGTGACTGCCTGGCGCTTGCTTGATGTCTCTTCCAGGCTCAGAAAGGTGACACCTCAGTCCTTCTCGCCGAAGGTGGCGGGATTAAAGGCATGGAAACGTGTAGTTTAGCTCCAGTGCGTGGAGGTGAGCCGCGGTATCGGCGCTGCTCTCAGGACCTGTCCGACCCACATCCCGGATTGAACAGCCTGAGCCAGAACTTTAATGGGGGCGTCTAACATACAACCCGGATTTGCTTGCCCTGATCTGAGGCTGCCCAAGTCGGTGTGATCATCGTTAAGAGTTGTTGTTGTTGTTGTTTTAATACAAAAGTAACGAAAGGAGAACATTGCGCCGAGCTTCGCGCTGGAACACTTCGCCAGAGCGCCGCAGTTCCCTGTTGTGATCCCACAGCTCCCCCTTGTGGCGGAGAACAGTCCCTGTCCGCCCCGTCGAGTCTCCGGGCCCATCCTGAACTGCGAGTCTAACTAGGCGCCTTTATAGCAGACGGCATCGAAGCAACTCCGGTCCTTAGCGGAAATGGAAGAAGACGACGAAAGCCTTTAACAACACATAGTTCAGCTGCCTTTATTTTCGTACAAACCCAATTCTACAAAGGAATCATAGAAAAAAAACGATGCAAATCTACAACACAAACAGCAAGAGAGGATTTAGTAGACAGGGGGCCCAGTAATGCATTGTTTCTTCAGTGCTGGATATTTCCTCTTACAGCCCCCAGTGCTGCAAAAGTAGAAGTTAAAGTTCTACAGTGCAAAAGCTGCAAGTCACAAAAGGGAAACCAAAACAAAGCCCACATAGTCCCTGCTCGGTCGTCTGTCGAAGATAGCACGGAAGAGCACCGGCAAATGTGTTTTTTTGTTGAAAGAAGGTCGTATTGGAGATGGTGTCTTCCTTCTGAACGCGTATCCGGTTTCTGCAGTCCCAGCCAGGGCAGTGTTTCGCTGTGGCGCGCACGGCCACGAGCACGGTGATCAATACCTCAGCGAGGGGGGTCTGGAGCCCCCGGCCGCCAGCCTCGGGGGTCTTTGACCGCTGCCGGGCGATGGCTGTGGCTGAGCACCGCAGCACCGCAGAAGGCCGTAAAACCCGTGATGAGCTGCCCAGCAAAGTGATGGAGGGAGCTCTTATCTCGGCAGCCAGCGGAGAGGTCAGATCACAGCTCTCCCTGCCCCCTCTCTCCCAGCGCTCCCCCGCCCGCCCCGACAGCCTCAGGCTGCTAACGGCTGGACTGTCCGTGCTTGTCCCGGCAGCTCTCGCACCCAGGATCTGGGACGCCTGGGCTGAAGCCCGCAGACGGAGAAAGAGCGGGGAGAGAAGCGATTTCGATTTATACTAGCTTTATTTTCTTTTCACGAATAAATACAGAGTATCACACAAGAGTACGTATACACATGCACCTAAACAGTATACTGTAGATGGACACATCTCGTTACATAACAATAATTACTCTTGGAACAAGTAAAAGGCTTATTCCAGCTGGGAAGGGAAGAAAGGAAACAACTTCCCGGCTGTGGACGTCAGCCGAAACCATGTGTTTCTTTTCTTCTCTTCTCGGATGAAATAAACCTTTTACTCGTTTTTTTTTTTTGCAGCCTACGCATGCTGAAGCAGCTCCCTACTTGAACATAATTACTCTTGTTCAGGTGCATTTTTCCAAGTCCTGCTGGATCACGAGCAAAACTGGACACATCCTGTTTTTCCTTTCACATTATAATCAGTGTCGCAGGTTTGCAACCGGGAGAGGACCAAGCGGCGCTGCGGGGGCAGGAGGATGTCCACAGGTGTCACACACGGCCCTGCCCCGTCCTGTCCACTCCAGCTGCCGACGCCGGACAGTGAAGAAGTTTGGGTGTTTTTTTATTTAAAAAAAAACACTTTTGTTTTCGGTTTTCTTGCAGATTTTCGACAGCGAGGCCAAGGAGCTGGACCGCGAGGTGTGTTTCGTTGACATCGCGTACGACGAAATCCCCGAGCGCTACTACAAGGAGTCGGAGGTGCGAGGAAAGACGGGGGACGGGGGCAGACTTGGGGATTGGGGGGGGCGGTGTTTCTCCTAATGAGACGCTAGAGGAGTCCCAACCCAGTCCTCTAGGGATGAAGTGTGCACTTTCTTTCCAAGCAGGGGAGGGATCCCTGGGGGTGTCTCACGAGGTAAACAAGGCCGGTACATCGTGCAGACCGTCCGTCTCGTCCTGTTGAGACGTCGAGCACTGAAGCGTCGTGACGGCGTTCAGCGCTCTTCAGGCCGCTAGTTCAGGGTCGTCACGCCGGGGAGTGATATATTCATGCGGAAATCTGCACTTCAGGATTAATACTCGGAGCCCGTCGTGTCTCCAGGCAGCAGTAGCGGTGTTTGTCCTCAGCGGGCAGTGACCGTGAACAGAAGTGCGACAATTACCCGTGACCCCCGTCGGGCCTGTCGTCGTGACCGCAGCAGAAGCGACCCTGCCGTGCAGCTTTCTGGACTAACTCCTCCCAGCTCCTGTTTCTATTGCTGGAGAGTTGCTTCAGCAACACAAAAACACCGTGTTATCGCTGATGCGAGGGGTCCTTCCGGTGGCTCGTGAACTATTAGTCCGGGCAAACAGACCTGCTTCTGCCCCCGTGTTCTTAGTAAACAGAATTCACCAGACTGATTTGTAGTACACTACAGATGGTCTCCCTACCACTCGTTTCTCTCCCTAGTGGGCAGATTATGTACTACACATAATGTCTGAATCACGTACTGCTCACACAGACCGCTCTCTCCTCTCTCAGTTGCCTGCGTGCGGAGAAAAGAGCGGGTTCCTCTTTCTCCGTGACCGTACAGCATGTAAGAGATCCTGAAATGTGTCACCTTTTCATTACTGAGGCACTGTTTTCTAAGAGTTAGTCTCACAGCCTCACAAAGAGGCCAGGACCCTCCAAACCACCTTTGTCAGTTTTCCAGGAGCACCTGGGTGTACAGTAATGCCACCCGAGAGTGTCAATAGGTGTCACTCTCCTAGCATGATACATTTGCATTCAGAGACTTTGTAAAAGATTGCCCAGCTATAGGGGTAGTTTTCAGTGAGTTCTTTAAAGAATGCAGATTTTAGAGGTGGTTTCATGTCATTATCTTTCAGCAGTTGCCTCTTTTAAAGAGGCTCCCACCAGGCATCTGGAGAAAACAGCAGACACTGAGGAATCTTACTAGGGGAAATAAATTGTCCAAACTCAAAAAGATGGAATACTGGGCTCTGCCCCATGATTAATGAATGATGTTTGGGTTTTTTTTTTATAAGAGGAGGCTTTGTCTGTTAGTGACATAAAACTAAAGGTTAGAAAAACTGCAATTGCTGAGCCGTACGATCAAGATGTCCTGGTGTGAGCGAAAGGTGCAGTGTTATTGTGATATTAGGTCATTTTTTGTTTTGTTTTCGTACGTTTTATGAAAGAAAATGCTAAGTGCTTCCTAACTCCAGCCTGGAGCCGGGTGTCTGGGACAGTTCCGTGTTGGAGCTCTGTCTCTCGTCTTAGGTGTCCAGACTCTCTCTGTTTTTTCAACATTGTCCGTGAGTCTGTTGTCCGGGAGGCGCACCCTACCTTTAATTAGGACACCTCGCTGTTCTTCTCATGCTCTTCTGCTGGCCCCCCTGCAGGACCTGCGGTACTTCAAGTCGACAAAGACGTCTCGGGGGCTGCTGAAGGAGGGCTGGAGGGACAGCCAGGACCCCATCATGTGCTCCTACAAGCTGGTGACGGTCAAGTTCGAGGTGTGGGGCCTGCAGACGCGCGTGGAGCAGTTCGTGCACAAGGTGACGACCGCTCTCCCTTATATCATCCGTGACTACATCACACATCTGTAACAAAATGTGAATTCATAATGCTTGTGTTTGTATAGTGCCTTTCACCCCCGAGAATCCCGTAGCTCTTTAACTATGAAGGGAGCGACCTCATCCCCCACTGCTACTGCAGCCCCGCCTGGGAGACATTTATCAACAGTCACTGACAACTGCACAAGTGTCCCCAGCCCGTTCAGGGCCTCTCAGCATGACATCCTGATTTTGTGCTCACATTCTAAATTGGTTCTTTTGGTTTCGCGGTCACTCAGAGGGAGACCATTATAATCACCTGACTTTAGTTTGCAGTAGGGTGCCTGATTTTTATATTTTGCATGGCCTCTCAGTTGTGATGCCTCAGGGCAGACAAGCAGAGCATACAGGAGCCATTTGGGTACCGTGAGGCTTTACTGTAACATATCACAGAGCAAGAACATGCCAGATCTTTGTGCAGCTATCAGAATTCATGTTACTGACAAATACAAAGTTCCCTGTTGAAGATTTAATTCAGCAAGAAAACACGCACATTGGTTGTGACACTATAGTCTGCTACAAAGTGAAACACAACATGAACTGGAGCCTAATTGTCCTCTAAATCACACGTGCCATGCAAAAACTGCACAAAACCCCACATCAATGGACAGAACTGTTGATTTGCTCTGGGGTTTCTAGATGTCAGACTGGTCAGTCAGTAACACAGAGGGTCCGCTCTGGGGTTTCTGGATGTGGCCAGACTGGTCAGTCAGTCACACAGAGGGTCCGCTCTGGGGTTTCTGGATGTGGGCAGACTGGTCAGTCAGTCACACAGAGGGTCCGCTCTGGGGTTTCTGGATGTGGCCAGACTGTTGGCAGGTCTGTGGGCGGTCAGTAACGCAGAGCCTCTGTCCTCAGGTGGTGCGGGACGTCCTGCTTCTGGGGCACCGGCAAGCCTTCGCCTGGGTGGACGAGTGGATCGGTAGGTTTGGTGCTTCATGGCCTGGTTTATCTCCTTCGGGGAGCTGCCCACTGGCCGAACCCCTGAGAAACTACTCACTGTGTATTTCTCCCTTTCAGGTGGAAAAAAAAAAGATGTTTTTGTTATTCTCACAGTTTGCCCTTCCCCAGACACAACATGCATACTTAAAGCCTGTACATCACTCGGGGGCCTGCCTTGCTGTGAACACCCCAGTCCCCCGCCGTTTTCTCAAACATATTCAATTCACGCTCATGTCCAAGTGACAGCAGGAAAAACACTTGTGCAACTCATCACCTCATTCGTTGTAAGACATCTTCAAGTTCAGTGTACCAAGCTATTGTCATTTATTATCTCCATACGATCAAAAGGGAATATTAAAGAGTAGTAAGTCCTAATTCAACCAAACTAAAACCACAGAGTGGTAACAGAAGGTCATTTTAATAACGCAACAGTGGCAGCATCTATCCTAAACCCGTTCATTTACCTTCAGGTATCAGCTTTCACTGTGTGGCATAAAACCACACTTTAAGGGCTTGGAAGTTAGTTTGAGCAGAATGTTTCTCAGCATTTAGTTGCCTCTTTCAGTTTTCATCCACTTGGCTTTTAGAAGATAATAGAGGTTATAAAGCAGAGGAAGAGGCCGTACAGCCCATTGATCCCAGGCCTAGAACTGATCCTCACGATTCCCGACAGAGCCCAGGGCATCGGCCTCATTTTCATTTCCCAGGGAGGTCATAGGTCAGGGAAGCGTGCTCTACACACTGCAGCCTCAGAGCAGCAGCTCTCCGGCCTTCCGCTGTCCCTGTCAGGGAGGAATGTGAATCAGGATCTGCAAATCCGCTGCACAGCCCCCAGCGCTCAAGCACACTCCCTTCATGAGTCCTCCTGTGGCGATCCATCCTTAATCTTTCGGCATGGGGGTGTTGATCTATCACGCAGGAAACTGCGATATGTGGCAGGTACACTGGGCCTTGAACCCCTGTCTTCTCCTGTGTTTCATACCTCGGATAGAAACCTGTAGTAGTGAATGCTGATGAGCTACAGTGTCATAATTATGCTTAGAAAGTATAACATACCGACATTTGCTAAATTATGTTGGAAAATGCTTTAGTGTATTTTGCATTGTGCAATGCTTACTTGATCAGTGCTAGTAAACCATTCAGACAGTGTCTAAATTAAAATACGGGTCGAGGCAAGTTGTAGCTAAAAACTAGCATGGCCTGTTTAGTTGCCCAGGAATGAATGTCATTGATTTTTAACTTGTATGTGGTAATTTCTGTTGTGATCCAGCAAAACACCAAGCCCCCTCTTTTCTCTAGCGCTTGATTTGCTTTTACTAACCGATCTCTGCTAAGCTTCAACCACAGTGACAACCCAAATGGATCTGTCAGTAAGAGAAGAGTGTCTTGAAAAAGACGACAGAACCTCAATGGAACATCTGCATTATTATTATTATTATTATTATTATTATTATTATTATTATTATTATTATTGTTGTTATTGTTATTGTTATGTGACTGGCAGCTTTGCCCAGTCCCGGTAAATAAGGCCCTGTCTGTCTCCCACATTTCACTGGGAACTTTCCTGGAGTCTCGCCTGCCTCTCACTAATCACCCAGATCCATTTTGTGTCCCTGTTCTTTCTAAGTGCTATCAAACCAGGCCCCTGGGCTACATCGATAAGGCCAGATTCCCTATTAGGCTGTATGAGCTGGGAAAGCGGTATAAGTATATTCGCTTAGCCTCAGCAGTTCAGCCTCAGCACTGCTTTTAAATCAGTTATGTCCCCCGATTCTTTCATTATCCTGGATCTCTGAAATGCCCGTGTTCTAAGTTTTAGGTTTTATGACATGTTTTACCTCTGGCTGTTTGTCAGTTGTTGTTCTATGAATGATGTGACTCATCCTCTCCTCTCCCACTACCTGCACAATCTGCACTGTCCCTCTGCAAACAGACCCCTCGCCAGTGTCCCACACCCAGCCCTGCCTTGGCCACAGGTGCCCATATAAAACAGAGGCTGCTGCATTTGGGTGGACAGGGGACATGCACAAGACTCAGCTGTACTATCCCCTTTTTACAGATCACTGTCTTTTGGCTTCGTGCATCATACCTTTAGGATGGAAATCAGAAGAGACTAAATGATACAGATGTATCTTGTTGAGACAGATGGGTGTGCACGATGGCCATGTAGCTTCTTTGGCTTTAAAGAGCAGAAAGCGCAGGCTCCCAGCGCAGGCTATAATCCCCCGAGACTCAGTGTGGCTCCTGAAATCCCTGGATGAGGAAATGGGATTCCGTGAGCGCCCATTGAACAAAATAAGTGCATCCCTGAAAGCTGTTCTTCAGTTTAGTAAAGGTTTCAATATCCCCCCCCTGTTAAAAAAAAGCAAAAACGAGCCGATGGCATGTATTTGCAAACACCTGGTTTTTCACATAGTCTAGCTCTTAGGTTTTGCCTGGGATTGATCGAAAGTTATGACGCACCTGCCAAATGGCAACACGAATCCCTTCTTTTAGCTACCACCCCAGGCTGTGCTTTTCAGCCTGAAAAAGGGTAAGTATGGCACCTGCTAAACCAGGCCACTCGCTCAAATGCAATCTCCCATGTTTTTATATAACTGCTGCTTTCCACCAAAATGCCACGCTGAAGATCTTCCAAAATGCGCAGTGTTTTTGAAGATCCGCCTCGCTCTCCTTGCGCGCGGCTCCTCGTGCTTGCCTGCCCAGCCCGGGCTCGGGCCCCGGATGTTGCCTGCCCTGCGCCTTTTCTTTTTCCTGCAGCTTTTCCGAAAAAACTTTCCCTCTCTTCCTCTCCAGCCCCCTTGCCCTGACCCGACCGGCTTTTGCTCGCCCACGGGGGGGGGACTCGCTCCTCCCAATGCGAACCCCCCTCTGCCAACACCGCCTGGCTGTGCGGTGCCCCCGCAGCTCCACTAACCCCTCTCCCAGAGCCCGCCCCGACCTGACCCCGCCCCCCATCTTGAGTGTCCTAACAGAAGCTGCCAACGTCTTGAACTTTTTGCAGATATGACTTTGGACGACGTGCGAGAATATGAGAAAAAAATGCATGAAAAAACCAACATTAAGGTTTGCCATGAACAGCAGCAACATTCCACAAACTCACTGGATGAAATAGAGAGCCATGACAAAGCCAGCGTATGTTTCTTATTTGTTTTTACTTCGACGTACCGTATAGTCAAACTCCTTCCTCTTCCTCCTCCTCTTCCTCGCACCCCTTTAACGCCTCAGTCCTCCTTGTCTATACTCATCACCGGGGTTTCGCTCAGCTCTGTGACAGCTGGCTTCCCGAAGGTTTACGGGCCTGCGAATACCGACTGGCAGACTTTAAAGTCCTACCATGGAGGGCGGCAGCTCATACTTGAGCTCAGTGTCCACTTAACCGGCCACAGTTATTGTTGTCCCCAGGTTTTCAGCAGATGGTGGATTAAGGAGATCAGATTCCAGACCAGATTTTGGGCTCTTATTTTATGTACACTGGCGTCCGTAAGTTCTTTGGAACTGCTTCAGTCTTGTTAAATAGCAGATTCTGGAGAAGCCTAGCAGGATTCCAGGGCGAGGTGGAAGTTAGGGAATATTTCTTGCATTGTTTAGGAATTTTAAAGAGACTGTGTGCACCTGACTGCGCATTGAAGATGTGTCTCGACGGCAGTGTACAAGCGATCTGAAAAAACGCCCCTTCCCTTTTGACGCCACATTAAAACCAGCACTTTAATCTCGATTTCCTTTTTGTTTTGCCACTAAAAATGCTTTTTGGATTTTTCTGATGTCTTCGAACGGTATGCGAAGGGAGACTTCAAGCCGAGAGTGATATTGACATCTAAAAACAGAACTAGTGACCGCACGCTCACGAGCTCTGGTGATGAATATAGCTTTGAAAATAACAATTATGCAAAAAAAAAAACAGGTAACGAACCTGGGGGTGATGAATCTAAACTGGGGTCTCTTCTGTTCTTTCCCTCCGATCCGCTGAAGACATGACAATGGATGAAGTGAGAGAATTTGAGAGAGCGACTCAGGAAGCCACCAACAAGAAGATCGGGGTCTTCCCTCCCATGATCTCCATCAGCGAGTCCAACCTGCCCCCCTCCACGCGCAGCGCCCCCTCCAGCGCCCCCTCCACCCCCCTGGCCACCGAGGCCCCCGAGTTCCTCTCCGTGCCCAAGGACCGGCCTCGCAAGAAGTCCGCCCCGGAGACGCTCACCCTGCCCGACCCGGCCCGGAAGGAGGCGGCCCTCCGGCGGCCCAAGCTCTCGCCCGCGCCCGCGCCCCGGCCGGCCGCCCCGCCCCCCGAGTAGGGTGGGCCCCCCGAGACAGTGCTCTGCGTCGGCCGGTCCCTGCCGGGGGGGTGCTGCTGTGGGCCGGGTCCCCTGCCCGTGTCCGAGCCCACCCCCCCGCCCTGCTGAGAGAAGGGGCCCACCGGAGCTGTCCTTCGATTCCTCCAGCCCAGACCATGGATGTAAATAATCCGCAGATAGATAGAACCAGGGCCCTTCTCTCGTCCTGCTGGCACCGGGCAGGGCCCTTTTTAACCCTTTCAGAAACCCCCCACCCCCCCCTTTTTTTTTCTTGTAATGCCAAACACACTTTATTTGCTTGCAAAGGCGCCGACTTCATCGTAGCCGGTTGCAAACAAGCCTGTCTTTTTCTAGGATATGGCCATTCTCCGAAAAATGAAATAGCTGAAAAAATACCCTAAGTGGCTCTGTCTGCTCCCAGCCCCGTCCTTGCACAGTGTACGTACTGTGAAGTCCAAACGAAGGTGCGTGCGATGGACATGTCTCCTCTCTCTCTGGTGGGTCTGAAACTGAAAGGGGCCCCTGAGGAGGAGCTCCTGTGGCAGCAGGTGGCTTGAGACCTCACCGGTTCATTCCATTTCCTGCTCGCTGTCACCTCTCCTGCTGCAGTCTTGGGGCTCTTACATTGCTGAGCTGTGGGAGTGTTTGCACTGCGTCTCCACGTCTTTGAACACTGGTCTGTTCTGTGTCTGTACCTGGCATGTGTGTGGGGGGGGGGCAGGGGTTGTTATTCCTTGACTGATCATTCAGGGGTGCACAAGGCTAGAGAAAAAAAAAATGCAATCACTATTTGTCGGGACGTCACTTCTCAGGGCTCTGCTACGCTGCTCTCTGCCTCCTGCACACAGCCGTTTTTTTTTAAAAAGCAAGTTCAGGAAGCCTCTCTCATTTCTCTGTCCTTGGTGTGTTGGAGCGTGTTTTGCGTGTGCGCGCAGTTCCAAAGCAACTGGGATCCGGCTGCAGAGGAGCAGTGGCAAGTGAAGTCCGTGGGGGCTTGTTAAAACATTGGCGACACAACAGGCAGATTGGATTTGTGTTGTTAGTTAAGTTGCACATAGTCACAACGTGTGCAGGCCTGCATGCCACTTCTACTGTGAATCTACTGTCACTGTTGTTGCTGCTTTTTGCTTTCATTCTTTCTTCCCATTTGTAGAACACTGTAATACAACGTAGCTCTTTGCTGTTTACACCTACAGTTAAATAAGACCCATTGTTTCCCATTTGAGATTTGATTGGTGTTTTGAGTTTAGTCCATTAATGCTAGAACTTTATAGATCTTTTATTTGTACAGTATTTGCTGATTGATTTTCTATCTTGTTGATTGTTGACCCTGAACGTGCTACTAGCTTCTTTTAAAGCGCGTTCAAGCTGTGAAGATTACCACTGCTAGGTGTTTAGCACTACTGCCTGAGACAAAATATATCTAATGTTAGAACCTGGGTCACATCCCATGCGGACTGTGGCCTCGGTCCCCCGAGCAACAGCACCACCGTGGGTAGGGTGCATTCCTGTGCATTTGCAGGCTTGCGGTTATGTCAGGGAGAAATGTGCCAATCAGAGCGAACTCACCTGTCAGGCAGAGTGGAGCTCCCCACTTGTCAAGGAACATGAGAAAAGCTGCTAGCGAGAGGAGGCCATTGGGTTCACCTGGCCCATGCGGTCCTGGAGGAGCAGCTGGATGGAAGCGTGGCTCAAAGGAGCAGACCTGCCCCAACGGCCCCCACCCTCCGTATCCAGTATCCTGGGGTCCAAAAATGGAAAATTTACCAAATACAGTGTTAAAAGCTGTTCAAAGAAAGGAACCTGCTGGAATTTAAAATCCTTTAGTTTGCTGAAAGCAGGGGTGTCAGCAATCAATTAGGTGGCGTCGAAGAATAGGAGAGCTGTGCAGTCTTCAAAGATGGTGTAACATGAAGAACCCTGGACCCCGGTCCAGCAGTACTGTACCAATCGGTTGTACCTTTCACAGCAGTTTCTCTTGTCTCAGCTGGCCCGTTGAATGCCAGAATGCCAGTGGTGGTTGCCATGCATATTCTGCAGAGCCAGACTGGAGGGATATGAAAAGATTTTTCCTAGGAAGAAAATAAAGCTACATACAGTATATATCTGAAAAACAAGAAAACAAAGGAGATAAATATGAAGTACATTTGGACCGAAGCAGCAGAAACAAAAAACACTTCCCGTGCAATTGAAGAGCTTGATTGTTAGGAGTGCATTTTCAAGCAGGATGCGATAGCTTTTTCATAAACGATCACAAATACATACATGTACTCATGGATACAAGTATGTGTATGTATTGAAGTACACATAAGTATTATTCTTTATCTTGTGATTTGCCATACTACTAGGAATATTTGTAAATGGTGAATACAGCAGGATCTTGCGGGGTGTGTAAAATTAATTCGAATGAAGGTAAGAGAATGCAGGAGGACAGGTGAGGTAGTGTCCATTGTACAGTAAAGCAGTGATACGGCTGCCACTGAGCATGCTCCAGAAACACACAACAAACTGATCTCAGTGCTTCTGCATGCCAAACTGTAGCCTCTGATCTGTATACCAAATCTGTGACATACATTTCTATGAACTATCCTTTATGGGATAATCACTTATTGTTAACATAGAGCCATACAACAATTACGACACTTAACTTTTGATTTATAACTTACAAAATACAGAAAACTTGATCTTATTAAAAATAATACAAAATTAGAAACCACTTAATCTTGGCGATAGACATATCGACAGGTCAAAGAAATTCAGCACAGAAGCAGCTGGGTTCATTGTGCCCCTGCCTCCCGTGTCTCAAATTCACTTTTTTGTTTTTGCTACTCTGTGCATCAAAGTCAAACTTCTCATCTTACAAAATTGATTTCTGTTTTATTTTTAAATGAGAAGGGTGACACATGCACAGCAATTAAGGGAAATAGAGGCCCTCTAATGCCCCAGTCCAGAACGTTAAGAAAGATTGCAAACCAGGGGTGCCATTTGGCCCAGCTGAGCTGGCCTGTTTGGTAATTAGGTGCAAATTAATCCCAGGATCCCAGAAATCCTCTGGCCATTTCTGGAAAGAAGCCAGGGTATCGGCTTCAACAACATGGCTGGTCAGCTTCTTCCAGGCTCCCACCACCCTTTCCATAAGGAAGTGCCTGCTCTCCACTGAGCCCTCTGGCTCGTCTTTCTCTGTTGATCTGTCGAAGTCTGTTGGGCTGACCTTGTCGATGCCTTTGAGGATTTTGCATGCAGTACTTAAATGAGGTCCCCTCATAGTCTTCTCTGTTCAGCACTGAAAAGGTTCAATTCTCTCTAGCCCCAGCGGTGTCCAGTCCTGGTCCTGGTGACTCGCACACCTGTTGACTTCTATTGGAGCTTCAATCATTGTATTTTGTAAGTTTATTGCCGTGTGCACATGTACACTGGAATTGTTACTCGCGCCGATCTCTCAGGACTCGCACAGTACAGCAGACAACGCCGCCCAATGTAGACAGAATATTACAAAACGAAAGGGATAGAATGAATGAATGGAATGAAGACCAGCAGGTGTGTGGGTCACCAGAACTGGGAACCCCTGCTTTAGCCCGTCGGTGTAGGACATCCCCTTAATCGGCTGAATTCGTCTGGATGCCCTGCTCTGGCCTGATTCCAGAGCAGCGGTCTCTTTTTTTTCTAATGTGGGGACCAGCCTGTGCGGCCTTTTATCAACCAGACAACGGTTCTGGATTTCTCACAGGCGCCTGGGCACATGGGGAAACGGAGAGCTTGAAACTGAGGTGCCGAGATTAAGGACACAACACGACCTGTCTTTACCTCGTGTTGTTCATTATGTTTTAATGACCGAGGCGTCCCTGTGTCAGAGTTGTTGTTTTTTTTGTTGTAATTTAAGAGGCATGTTTCTCAGAAGTGTGACTTTCCCTGTTGTAGGCAATTCCAGTGGAGAAAAAAAATTGAATGAAAAATAAAAAAGCCTTTTCAGTTTTAACTTCTTATTTGTATGTCAAATGTTATTTGGTTGTGTTTGCTTCCTGCTGGGGGGGGGTAACTATGATTTGACTGGTTTGTTTACTTATAGTCAGCACCACTGATGGTTCATTTTTGTTGTTATTGTTTAATGAATTGAATAAAAGGACCAAGCTTTTGCGGGGCCTATAAAGCCAGGGCAGGCTGTGTTGGTCTCTCCGAGCTCTCTCCCCGTCTGGCTGCTCCCACTCATTCTTGGCTCTTCTGGTCTTCTTCTGATTTGTGTTTGTTGTTATTATCTCACATTTTCTTACATCTTGTAGTAAATAAAAGTTGAAATACAGTCGAAATCAGAGTTTGGTCGTGTGTGGTTTTTTTCCTTTCTCATTCGCGGTATTGTTTGAAATCGCTTCGAGGCCGTTGGGGCGTTTTCTTGTATGTCTGTACTGCGGAAACTATCGTGGAACTGCTGCACTATTTTTATATTTTGGGGTTAGAATGAATCGGCACTGATGAGTGCATTTCCAACCACAATGAAATAAAAATATTCACAGTAACTTGTAAAACCTCCCAATATACATCACAAAGTGTCTTAGATTACCAGGTATCTGCAGCGCAATGTTCTGTGAGTCACAGCGGCCCTGTGAAAGAGATGGATTCACAAGCCTGCTTGTCTACAGTGTCACAGGGCCGCTGCGACTCGCAGAACATTGCGCTGCAGATACCTGGTAATCTAAGACACTTTGTGATGTATATTGGGAGGTTTTACAAGTTACTGTGAATATTTTTATTTCATTGTGGTTGGAAATGCACTCATCAGTGCCGATTCATTCTAACCCCAAAATATAAAAATAGTGCAGCAGTTCCACGATAGTTTCCGTGGGGAGACCAGGGATTTGCGATGACATTGTGACTTACAGTACTTTCACAAAGATCACAATTTTGTGCTCAATTCGAAATTTGTACCGTCGGCGAATTTATTTTGTTTCTGAGATTTACAGTAATAGCCGGTCTGAGAAATTGGGGCGGCAGTACCACCCCCCCTTAAATCAGTCACTATTGCTGTGGCAACTGCTGTATTGACAGGAAAAGGAAGAGAAATAAATGGTGCAAAAGCTTTGACATATTTTGTGTAGCAATACTCGGCTGTTCGACAAAACTGGCGGGGTTGACACACAGGCAGGAGAAGATTTGTAACAAATCTTTCGCTGGGGTGAGACGCCAACTCGTTTGATCATCTCCGCGGCACAGAAAATCACCCTCGCCCGCTCGCCGGTGCGGTGCGCAGCTCCCTGCCCCCGTCTCGCTGTTGGACCACCCGGGCCCCCCGTGGCTCTTAGCCGGCGGCGCGGTGCCGCAGAGCGCCGGGCTGCCTGCCGCTCGCTAGCTAGTCGGGGCTCTGAAGTTTCGGCTCCCCTCTCCGGGGACCTTTCTGGCAGAGCCGTTCTTGCGAGAGAGTGCCCAGGGGCCCGGAAGAAGAATTATTGGGAGTGAATGTTTTTTGAATAGCGTAACGAACGGCCGACATACAGGCGGTACGAGCCGGTTGCAGCGCGGTGACGGCACCGCCCTCTACTCCCGTGCGCATAACAATATCCCTGTTGAGTGACCCGGGTTCGACCCTGAGGCGGGGGACAAACTGGGGCAGGAGCGGCAAGGAAGTGAGAGGAATAGCTTGTGGTTACTATATCCATGCATCCATTTTCCAGTGGATTCTTCTTCCAATCCAGGGGCGCAGGGGAACCGGAACCAGCAACGGGCTCAAGGCAGGGTGACCCCTGGGCGTGACGCCAGTCCATCACAGGGCAGACGGAGATGCAAACACTGACACACTCACACTAGGGCCAGTTTTCCCAGTTAACCTACCAAGTGGGAGAGGACACCTGGGGGAAACCCAGATGAACACAGGAAGAACATGCAAACTCCACACAGACAGCACCCCAGGTCAGGAATTGAACCCGGGGCTCCGGCGGTGGAAGGAAGCCAAGCTCATCACTGTGCCGCCGTTGCCGCCATTGTTGCTATATTTACTCAACTGGAGATCTCTGTTTACAGTTTCTATCATACGAATAAAAAAAAAGGCGTGGTCACAAATGTTGTCATGGGCCCCGTTTCTGCACAGCACAGTGCCTGCTGTGCCACCTCTCCCACCCACGGATACTCCTGCAAGACGGCGCAATCGGAGAAACATGCTTCACTGCGGCGCACAGTCTTAAGAACCCAGCACCTTCCAGGCGGAGCGGTGGCTCTGTGGCTAAGGATCTGCGCCTGTGACCGGAAGGTTGCCGGTTCAAATCCCGCGGCCGGAGTAGAGGAATCCTCCTCCGTTGGGCCCCTGAGCAAGGCCCTTAACCCTAACTGCTCCAGGGGCGCCGTACAATGGCCCTGCACTCTGACCCTCAGCTTCTCTCCCTGTCTCTGTGTCTGTGTCTCCCTGGAGAAAAGCTGGGGTATAGGGCTAATAAAGAAACATTAAAAGGTTAACATTAAAAAAGGTTAAAAGGCAAGGGGCCAGAGCCCTAACTATTTCTCCCAAGAGGCGTGAGCGTGATCGGTTGGACCACAGGCACACTGCAGTACACGGCACAACCAGGTCAGGAATTGAACCCGGGGCTCCGGCGGTGGAAGGAAGCCAAGCTCATCACTGTGCCGCCGTTGCCGCCATTGTTGCTATATTTACTCAACTGGAGATCTCTGTTTACAGTTTCTATCATACGAATAAAAAAAAAGGCGTGGTCACAAATGTTGTCATGGGCCCCGTTTCTGCACAGCACAGTGCCTGCTGTGCCACCTCTCCCACCCACGGATACTCCTGCAAGACGGCGCAATCGGAGAAACATGCTTCACTGCGGCGCACAGTCTTAAGAACCCAGCACCTTCCAGGCGGAGCGGTGGCTCTGTGGCTAAGGATCTGCGCCTGTGACCGGAAGGTTGCCGGTTCAAATCCCGCGGCCGGAGTAGAGGAATCCTCCTCCGTTGGGCCCCTGAGCAAGGCCCTTAACCCTAACTGCTCCAGGGGCGCCGTACAATGGCCCTGCACTCTGACCCTCAGCTTCTCTCCCTGTCTCTGTGTCTGTGTCTCCCTGGAGAAAAGCTGGGGTATAGGGCTAATAAAGAAACATTAAAAGGTTAACATTAAAAAAGGTTAAAAGGCAAGGGGCCAGAGCCCTAACTATTTCTCCCAAGAGGCGTGAGCGTGATCGGTTGGACCACAGGCACACTGCAGTACACGGCACAACCAGTCGGCAAGAGGCGCTGTTGAACCGTGTGCGGAGCCTCGCTCATTCCTTGAGCTGAACATGGCACTTCTGCTTTCCATCCAGTCCACTAGCTCAGTTAATAAACTCTAATAACCTAAGCTAAATAATAAACTCTAATAACCTAAGCTCTTGCCTGGTGTCGTCTGTGCGCTGCCTATGATGAAAATACTGTTCGCTCTCAGGTAAATATTTTAACCTGTGCCCAACTTTATCCACGAACTCACGACCGCAACAGAATTCAGCAGTGTATACTCCACTCCGCCGGGGGGCGCACGTTTGATTTCCGCCCTCCTGGAAGCTCCGCGGTGCCGTCAAGCAAGTGTCGCGATTGCAGCCCTACTCTACATCCAGCATGGCTGCGCTGTATGAGGGGTACACGTTGTGCCGAGTTGTACCTGGGCAGAATCGGGGCGAACCTGCGGTTCTTGGGGTCGCAGAGGGAAGGGAGACGGACCAGGTCGTTGTGACGGACCCGGGGAGGACTGTCACAGTCTATAAGGTAGCACGTCCGGGCAAGATGACCGGCTCGGTTCGGGACCCGACTCCTCGCTCTCTGTGCGCACGCTGGGAGCAGCTGTGTGGAACACGCGTCCCCCTCCCAGTGCTGCGTCTTGAATTCAGCTCCTTTTCTTTCCTTCGGCATGATTATATCGATCTTATTTGGGGGAAATCGCGCTCGGAGGAGGTGGAAGAGCTCGATGAAGCGGACGCTTGACCAGAATGCGTTGTGGGGTTGGTTGGGAGGGGGGGCTGTAATATGCGTTTTGCTGTTAATTGTTAATTGAGTCCTAATGCATCTTTATATATTCAGTCTTGACTTTTACTTATCCGCACTCTTGATTTAAATAGTGCAGTCTTTCTAGTTCTTCTGAAGTTAGCGTTGGATAGTCGGCGGAGAGTTACAAATATCAGAACATTAGTTCATGTGCTTTTCCTGCAGACCGTGAGTGTTATGTGAAAAGGGTCCCACAGTTTGTGTACTCGCCTTTCTCCCACCCCAGAGTGGTCACGGAGAGCGCTACCCCTCTGTGAGCGTTGCAGTCTCGGTACCTGACCCGGACTCTGGTGTTTCAGAACCTGGAGTCCTGGTCCTATCTGACCTCGGTTCCGATCGGTTTGGCGCGCTTGTGTCCGCAGGTCTCGGATCAGAAGCCCGTGGGCAGCTGGACTGTGAGACAAGGGCAGGCGCTGACGTGCCCGGCCGTGTGTAACAGACAGACTGGGGAATACGTGGTGGTCAGTGATCACAAGGTAGGTCTTTTTGTGCTTCACCTGCTCAGAGCAGTTTCAGTCCCTCCGGTGCTGAGATGTTTTCAAGGTGATGATTTCTGGGGACTGCAGAGCGCTGGAAGCGTTGTCTTCGTGGGTAGAAAACGTATTTGCAGTGCAGAGCAGTAAGAATCGTTTCGCGGAGTGGGACCCACTGTTTCCTCTGCTAAGACACTGCTCCATGGCGAGAGCAAGCCATCCTGCCCGTTCAGCCTGTTTGGTTGCTCGCTGATCCAGAGATCTCATCCAGGCCCCCTCCCGAAAAAAGCCAGCATATGTGGAGTTCTGCGGCTTACCCGGTCTTTTCCCAGGACTATTCCAGGGCCTCCGGTCCTACTGCTGCTGCACGTCTCCGATCCAAAACTGCAGTTCTCGCCTGCCTGCTGCAGCTCCTGCGCTCCCATCATGCTTCGGCTGGGCATTCTGAAGCCCGTCTCTCCGGAGCCCGATCACTCTCCACCTTCACCCCAGCAGTGGAGCTGACTGTCCACCTGCAGACAGACAGGGCGGAGGAAGGGTATTAAGCCCCTTGTAGGCCCCGGGCACTTCTGTTTAAAGGCCCTGGGTGGATGCATTTCTATGGGCAGATGGCTGATCAAAATGATCTTGAGTCCTGTTTTTCAGTTACCTGGTACTTGCTATACAAATGTACCTGCAGAACTCTAGTCTCCCCGCCGTACCTCCTGTGCTCCCCTCAGCATCCTGCAGGATTTCTCTCAGGTCTCCTGCTTTCCTTTTTCCTCCTTCACCCCTCGGTGCGGAAGGAGCTGCCGCAGGGATCAGTCCCCGGCCACCTCCCGGCTCCAGAAATCACTCCTGAGCGCAGGAGCACGAGGCAGAAACACTGCGCAGGAACAACGGGCTGTTGTTTTTGTTCTCCGCAGGTGATACGCGTCTGGAAAGATGACGATCTGAATTTTGACAGAGTCTTTAAAGCGACAGTAAGTATAATGTTTGCGTATTCCCAGGGTCTCATCCGGCCGCGCCATATATTGGCTTCAATATGGTGGAGGAACTGTTCCCTACTCCTACAGCCCTTTGTGTAAAGAAAGTCTTTCCGTTTTCAGTTTTAACAAGGCGGTGGTTTGCTTTCTTGCCTAGACGCAGATCTGTGGTAGCCAGAGATATTGATATGAGATTGGGTAAAGGGCACGTTTAGGAACTGGCTGAAGGTGTGGGTGTCGTGTCTTTATCGTACCTGTGCACGACCCCCTCTCCCCCAGGTGTCCGCGGAGGTGGAGCGGGTCCACCCCGTGCCGGGCTCGGAGCCGCTGGTGCTGTTCCGGAGGGGGGCGGTCCGGCATCTGGACGCCCTGCTGGCCGCGCCTCAGCAGGCCGTGGAGGACGTCCTGTCGGAGGGGGAGGCCATCAGGTGAGGGGCTCCCGTTTCCTCCGCCTTCCCCGCCTCTCGGGCTTCGGGGGGGGCGAGCGGGAGTGAAGGAACACCGGCCCCTGCGTTGAGCTTGTGTCGAGGAAGGGGAGCCGTGTTCCCCGTCGGCTCCTCGCGCTCCTGTGCTCGCCCGTCGCCCGCCGGCGAGTCCCCTCCGCGCCGGAGCTGCTTCTTTCTTGGCGTGTTTATTTTATCTCTACCACAAGGTTGGAAGAAATCGGCTTGATGGGTGCGTCTCAGGCCCCCGTGAAAGTAAAATGTCCACAGTAGGGTGTAAACCCTGCGGTTCGCAGCGCAGAGTGAGTTTCCACGCGTGCGCAGAGCCAAATTGCCGTTATTGTTTGTGATTCAGAAAGAGGAGAAAACGGTTCTGGTGACGTGAGGGGGCCTTACTGCGTTGTGAAGAAGCAGGCTAGCGAATGCACCTCTAGAAATATTGCTCTCGACTGCGAGGCGGTTTAGCCGACAAAAAAACATGAGTTGTTGCCTCTGCTTCCGGATCAAGGCGGAACATTTCTGCGGTGAAGTGTCTGCGGCGCAACCGGCACTTATTGGCTCGTCCATCACAGCGCATCAGTCGTTATAGTGACTAGTGAGCAGGAAGGGCCGCCTCACATCGAGGTTTGGGTGAGGTTTGGTTTTTGACAAAATGGCAGCCATACGTTATTTTCACAGAGTTTGCGATTTTGTGCTAAATGCGGAATTTGTCAAATTTTGCCATACTACAGTCGATGTGTTTTGAAACCGAAATTCAATAACCAGTCTGAGAAACTGGGACTGCAGTTCCCCTTTATAATAATAATAATTAATAATTGCTTACACTTATATAGCGATTTTCTGGGCACCCCACTCAAAGCGCTTTACAGGTAATGGGGCTCCCCTCCTCCACCACCAGTGTGCAGCCCCACCTGGATGATGCGACGGCAGCCATAGTGCGCCAGAACGCTCACCACACATCAGCTCTCAGTGGGGAGGAGAGCAGAGTAATGAAGCCAATTCATAGATGGGGATTATTAGGAGGCCATGATTGGTGAGGGCCAATGGGAAATTTGGCCAGGACGCCAGGGTTACACCCCTACTCCCTGTGATTTTTAATGACCACAGAGAGTCAGGACCTCGGTTTTACATCTCTTCCGAAGGACGGTGCCTGTTTACAGTATAGTGTCCCCATCACTAAACTGGGGCATTAGGACCTACATAGACCGTAGGGTGAGCGCCCCCTGCTGGCCCCACTAACACCTCTTCCAGCAGCAACCTTAGGTTTTCCCAGGAGGTCTCCAGGTACTGGCCAGGCTCACACCTGCTGGGCTTCAGTGGGGCTGCCAGTTGTGAGTTGCAGAGTGATATGGCTGCTGGCTTTGAGTAAGTTCGTAAATTTGAACGTTTTAACTCTTTCTAAGAGATCACTTTATTGGCCATATACAATTTCAGTATACAATTAGGAATTTGTCTTTTTGCATACCCCAACTTGCTCTCCGTGAGATACACAGACAGGGAGAGAAGCTGGGGGTCAGAGCGCAGGGTCAGCCATTTATACGGTGCCCCTGGAGCAGTTGGGGTGAAGGGCCTTGCTCAGGGGCCCAACGGAGGAGGAGTCTTCTGCCGGCCGTGGAATACGAACCGGTAACCTTCCAGCCACAGGCGCAGATCCTGGGCCACAGAGCCACCGTTCCGCCCCACAGCACTGACTGCGTGGGATGTCCTGAAACATGGGGGGGGGGTAGTATCTGGGGCGGGCTGTTGACAGTGTGTTTTTGTGCCTGTGTCCAGATGGAGCACCAGCGCTGTGGATGGGACCCAGTGTGTCCTGATGTTCATCACTGAGAAGGTGAGCGCACTGTCCGGCGCCAGATCTGCTGAGAACATGTTGGATTTTATTTATTTTTTAGTAAAGATGGTTGATCAAAACGTCATGCTTGGTCCTTTCTGATGTATGGGCTATGCCAGTTTTGCCGTTGATGGAAATTTAAGTTGCTCTTTCCTCTTCAAAGAAGCGTGCTCTTGGTCGGCACCTACAGCCACCGGCTGTGAATGTGGCTGCGTGTGTAGTCTCCCGCTGTCATGCGGGGTGAATCTGCGTGTTTTCCTACCCCCAGCTGACGGGTAATCGCACAGTGAGGGCTGGGGCAGGTGTTGCACCAGCTGGTGTCATGTTAGCCCTCTTCAGAAAAACAGAATCTGAATAACCCAGTTACAGTTTCGCCTCAGTGAGGAGAACGTTCCCTGTGCTGCAGGTCCCGGTGGCGGGGCTTTTCCCCTCCACAGTCCGAGCACAGGGGCATGTGGTGGAGACCCATACTGTATGCCATCAGCACAGCTGCCTGTGTTTATTGGTTTGTATCTCATTACAGTGTGCTTGCCAACTTTTTTTTCTTCACAAAACATGGTCAGGATCTCCTTCTCTTGTCTGTGGTCTGTGGCAAGCACCCCAGCCTGCGGAGGTGTCCGCGTCCGGATCTACATGTCTGCGTTTAGTACCGCGGTCAGCGTCCCCAGGCTGCGCCCCTCGTCCAGCTGACGGTTCCTCTCTTCTTCCAGGGTGGGGATCACCTCTTGTACCTGCAGAGATCCAGGCCCAATGTCCTGCACAAGTACAAGATAGAGTGCGCCGAGAGTGGGGCCTGTCCCGTGAGCTTCACCGCCACCCTGCAGGGCGGAAACCTCCACTTCGTGTGCTTGTGTAAGTGGACAGGTGCTTGTGTAAGTGGACAGGTGCTTGTGTAAAGAGCTGCACTCTTCACAGCGGCTCGGGTACGTCAGGGCTCGCTCGTCTCTGACTGACGGCATTCCCTCCTCTGAGCTTAGATTTGACTTTTGTCCACATCCACATGATGTTCCCTTTGGCTTTCGCTGACCGTGCCGCGTTCAGTTCATTTCCCAGCTTGAGGGGCCGTAGGCGTATCTCAAGTGTTTCAGCAGGTTTCTTTTAAAGGCAGGTCACTAACACCGGGCTCATCAAGGTCATGAATCTTCATGACTTCTATAGTATTGACAAGCTGCAGCAGACATTCACCAGGCTATACAGGGCCTATCATTTCTTTCTTTTACTCTTGCTTCAGAAAATCTAGTTGGCTTGGGTGTAGAAATTCAGAATAGCTGAGCCCTGTGTTGAAGACATGTTAAATGTCTTTGCCTCTAACCTGCTTGGCCTATGGGGCGTCACCAAGCTGTGTGTAAGACTTGTTTTCCTCTCCAGTGTATGCAGTCAGGAATGTGAGAAGCAGACTTTATCCTGGAGGTGCCCAGGCAGTAGAAGGCATCAAGCCCTGTTTGTAAAGATTGTTTTGTTTTCAGGGAAGTCTAATTCCTGCTTTTTTTCCCCCCCTCCTTTCCCTGCAGATTCTGACGGCTGCGTATTCCGGTCCCTGGTGTCGGTGCCCGCTGCCGCCGCAGAGGGGGTGTCGGCCCTCCCAAGGACGCTGCTGCTCAGGCTGCCCGTGTCTGGGGGGGCTCTGGTCTCGGCAGCCCTGCTCTTCCTGGACGACGCCCACCTGGCCGTGGTGGGGGCCCCCCATCCTGGGCTCGGCTCCAGCCAGGGGAAAGGTGAGCGTGCTCTGGGGGGTCGCGTGGGGTCTGTGCTCCTTGTGGACGGCTCATCACGTCCTGCTGCCAGCTGAACCCGGAGACCCGAATGCAGACGAGAGCGGAGGGAGAGGGCACACCCCTCCTCTGGGCAGAGCTCCGGGTTTACTGTTGGAGCAGAATTGTCTCCCAGCTGTTCCACTTGTTTTGGTGTTTCCTGCAGAGTTCGTTAGGCAGCAGCTTTCATTTGCAGTCCTTCAGGATAGAGGCGATGTCGCTGTAAACCTCGTCTGGAGGTTAATTGCCCATTTTTTTTAAATCCTAGATTTCCTCTGTGTCTGGAATATAAATTTTCAGACGTTGCAGACTGCAAAGGAGCTGACAGGAGGGGCCTATGGACAGGTAAGGTATTCTCGTGAGCACATTTTTGAAGCAGCTGGCTGGTGTAGCTCAGTTGGGTTCTATCTGACCTATTGACCTGTCTGTCTATCGATTCCTGGCCAGGAGAAGTCAGTGTAACTGTTGACTAAGATGAGGATCGGCAGAAGTAGATAAGAGTAGTTTTCTGAATACCTGGTGACTTCCTGGAACAGGCTGGAGGGTAACCAGGGAAGATCGGTGCCTGCAGAACAGTAGACGTATGTAGCAAATTAGCATTGCAGTGTCTGGGGGCGTCTTTGTCCTTGTGCTATTTTACCCAGTGTTGCAGGAAATCTGCAGTGGTAACCCAGTCTTGCCGTTCTAGACGTAACCTGTAGGAATTTCCTCATCGGAAAGCATGGTGCGTGGACTAATCAATCGCTTGCTTGTTTTCTCATTTCGGCTGCGGCCCGCTGTGCTGTTTCCCCAGCTGTGGTGTTACTCCGGGAAGCTGTACGTGGTGCACGGGGCGTCGCTCAGCGTCCTGCCCTACGCCTGCGAGTGCTCCTCCCTGGCCGCGGCGCTGGGGAAGCTGAAGCAGTCCAGCCCCGGAGGTAGGCCGCTCCTGGGCCTGCCATCGCCTCTGCCGGACCGCGCCCCGCCCGCAGCCCCCCCGGAAGAGGGGGGGAGGGGGGGGGCGAGGTTTTGAACGAATCGTCGCCTTGTTTCTCCCGACAGATGCTCGGAGACCCGCTCCCATCCTGTCCTGGAACGCCCTGCTCCACGGAGAAGCGTCCGAGCCTCACAGGCCAGGGAAAGGGCTGGAGACCAGGAAGAGTGTAAGACTGGAGCCTGGATCGGTGGAGTTCACCTGATCATCACAGTTTTTTTTGGGGGGGGGGGCTGCACTGTGGGTTTCTTGCTTCCTGTCCGACAAAAGAACCACAAGTTTGTGGTGTTGAAAGTCAGCCCAGAGCACGGTTGGAATTGACAGTGCAACCAGGACTTGAGGAAACAAGGAAAGCTAGTGGGAGATAAGATCAGACTGAAATCAGGAAGTAGGTTTTCAGTTTAAAAGGCTGAAGGGGGCCTGGGACAGACTGCACAGCCGTGTTGTTGAAGCAGATCCACTGGGGTCTTTCAGGATACCTCTGGGTGGGATCAGTAAGAGGATCGCGTGCGGTTGTGTTCAAGCCTGTTCGGCAACAGTATGACTCTCCCCCGCAGTACAGCCTGGGAAAGACTGGTGCCTCCGTTTTTCTTAATGCTTTCCGAAATCTGTTGCTTCTAGTCCAGTGCAAAATCTGTTCTTCTTCCGCAGAAGCAGGCACGCAAGAGTCACGCGGCTGTAGCCGTTACCGCCGATCAAGTTTTGGAACGTGTAAAGGTGAGAAAATATTTGAACGTTTCACTTTTACGGATGGTGTCGCTGTGGGTGGGTTTTATGGTGTCCACCTTGTTATTTTGATATGGGAGATATTTAATCTGTGTTCAGAGAGCATGTACTGCTTCTGCCCTCCAAACTACATTTGAACATAGTGAGGAAAATTGAGATGGGTTTAAGATGCAGACTGCATGATTTGTTAGAATTTATATTTCTCGTTTTTTTTTTCCAGAACTTTGCTTTTTAGTTTTTAACCTAGCAGTCCCAGGAGACTGAAGTGTGTGTTTACTGCTCAGTCGACAGTTAAGGTGCTTGATGATGCCGTGTGACAGGTGTCTGTGTGGTGTGATGTGTGTGCAGCTGGGCGGTGTTCTTATACACAGGGGTGTCCTGCGAGCTGCAGGTGTATATGGGCTGTGTGTATCGAGGACACATTGCTTTGGTTCTCCCTCAGAATGCATCGGAAGCAGGAGTGCAGGAGGAGGTCCAGCTGTTCCTGTCCAGCGCCTCTGTGCTGGAGCAGCAGCTCTCCGCGGGCCAGATAGCAGCACAGCTGGTGTCTCGCTGCCAGACCGAGCCCTCGTTCTACCCTCAGCGCACGCTGGTGCAGCTGGTGCAGACGCAGTGCCTCTGCCACAGGTAAGGGAGTACGGACTGGGGGGCGTGAGGTCGTCTTAAGAGCTCGGGCACGAAACTGATGCCCGAACCCGATCCCTGTCACTCCCTTTTCCTTTAAGTCAGGCTTATCCAGTTGCGGGTGGTCAATTCTGTCGAGACGTCCTGAAACAGCAGAAGTTACTCTCTAAACTGTGGCTGTGCTTCAAAAACACCGGTCGTGCAACTTTGGTGTTATCGTTTTCTTAACTGATGGTAGTGATGGCTTTGGGATTCAGACCCATCTCTCGAGCTGAGCTTAAGAAAAGAAAGACGTTTTGGCAGCTGTTAAAAGTCATCGACTCAGAAACCCCTGTTGGCCATGTGCGTTTTTTTTCCTCTCCTCCTTTTGTGATGGTGTTGGCCTCGGCGGCCCGATGGTGAGCCCCAGGCGGAGCACGGAGACCCCTTGCGTTTCTTGAGCGTGCCGTGTGTGACCGGCCTTTCCCCTGTGCCGTGCTGTGTTCCAGTGTGTGTCCTGACCTCCTCCTGCTGGCGCTGGACAAGCAGGACTACTTCCTCTCTCAGCTGTGCCTGCAGCACTTCCCAGACATCCCAGAGGCCATCACCTGCGCCTGCCTGAAGGCCTTCCTCAGGTGAGGGGGCCGCGCTGCTCGTCCGCGGCGATGAGCACCAGTCTCCCCCTTCGGCTCTTCCTGGACTGCACCGGCCCGAATCAATAGGATGATTGGAAATAATTGTGCAGCGATTGCAAAAGCCGGGGGGGAGTTGGGCTAACAAATCGATCTGTGCCGACTTTGATGAAACAGCTGCGGGGTAAAGACTGGACTGAGACGTGCAAAAATGACATTGTACATTTTAATGAACAGTTGTGAACTAAGTATTGATATCCTATATATGTAAAAACAAGATATTCTTAAGTGACATTAACATTGTGTAAAAACTGTGCTTGTTTGTTAATTAAGAAACATCCAGTGTTCTCGGGCTACAAAGTGCTAAATTTTCTATCGCCTGGCAAGTTTCACTGCTTGTCCAAGGAATATCTTGAGGGGATCTGACGAGTGTAGAATGCCGCGTGCAAAAGCTTTTTTTTTTTGTCTTTAAATGTAGCTCGTTTAAAAAAAGTTCTAGACTTCATATATTTAGCTTGTCATTGTAATGATGAGGTGCTGCTTGCGCAGTCCTAACGCCGAAGCTTTGAACTCGCAGTATCGCACAGCGTGGTTGCTTCTAGCCTCGCGGCGCAAAGCAGGAAAGAAAAGCGTTTCGCTGTGAGCTGGCCGTGTGTGCGACCAGATCGGCGGCCATCCCTGTCCTCTGTGTCCTCCAGCGTCCTGGATACCGACCTGGAGCCGGTGAGCGTCGATCTGGGCAGCGTGTCCTTCCTGGACGCCCCGGGGCTGAGGAGCAGGAGGCTGCAGAACGGCTTCAGCCCCGCGGAGCTGGAGGAGGGGGGCTGCGATGTCCAGACGGAACCCCCCGGAGAGGCGACGGGCCCTGCGGTGAACTCCCTGGACCTGCCCTGCCCAGTGGGCCTGAAGAAGGCGGCCCTCCTGTATCTTTTTGTGACGAGGGCTTTCCCCAGCAGGAGCTCACGTCCGGCCTGTGGCTGTGCAGCAGCTGGGTGTCCTGCGCCAGCACTGCTCCTCCCCATTCAGCAGCAGGTGTAGAAGTGAGATGGCTTGCCTCTAAGCAAAGGCTATTGCGTGGTTTTTGTACACTCCTCGGGCAGCGAATCATCATGCGTGGTCTCTGTATGTCTCGGTTATAGTAATTTCACACTCGCTGCAGTCTTTTTGACTCTTTGTAACACTATGCGCAGGCCCTGCCGGCAGATGTCAGCTGGCGGTCTGTGTGTTGTAGATGCAGAGCTTCTCGTCTTCTCCATGTGTCAGAATGCTCCCCCTCCTCGTGTTCGTCCTCGCTGTTAACGTCCTGTGACCGGGTGCGATCGAGTCCTGCTGTGCTCCTGATCCCGTCGAGTGGCTGTGTGGAATTCGCAAGGCCAGAAGATAGATAGATACTTATTGATCCCGTGAGGGAAATTGCAGTGCAACAGCAGCTTAACACAGACAATACAGCCACAGTGCAACGAATGATACAATAATAATAATGCAATACAATCAGTACAGAGAGTTACTCACAGTCCAGAACACTCAAGAACAAACCAGAACAGAACAGTACACAAAAAAAGTCGTATTGCACAATATAAATGTAAATATAAACGTATTGCACGCTATGCAATACATACACTTTAAAAAAAAAAAATCCATTGCCGTCACCAGTTCTCTTTCTCCGATTTAATTCCCACCCGTTTCCTTAACTGCGGGACCTTAGGAATGAGATCCTCCAGACGGCGCATAGTGAAAACTTCCTTCTTCCGCACCTCAAAGATCTCGCGGCTCACCAGGTGCTCGTGAGTATCTGCACCTTCGCCGTAAAGCCACTGTGGGGCGCTGCCCAGAGCCGATCGCTCCAGGTGGTCAGGTCCTCGCTGTGTCCCAGGAGCCCACTTGCCTGCTGCAAACGCACGAGTTCGCCAACCCTCACCGCCCTGCTGCGTGGGGCATGGACCTTCACAGAAGTCCTATTGTCGGGGGGGGGGGTTGTGTTTTATTCATGGAGAGGAAGGACTGCACTTGATGCCGATGGTTGTGCGTTTCACACAGAAACCTCTTTTGTTCCCGTTTCCTCTAGCTGTTTCTCCGGTACCTTCAGTTCCTGTATTTGAAATGCTCTCGGGACTTGGACTCGCAGCTGCCTGGTGTGAGAGCTCCCACAGTTTCTCAGGTCAGATCGGGAGCTTGTTGGATTTCTGTAGCCTCTCAAGTCACGAGCCTGAACGGGCCAATTGAATGTCTGCAATGTTTGTTTGTTTTTGTTCCTTCTAGATCATGGATTGGGTCTGTTTGTTGTTGGACTCCCATTTCACCGTGTTAGTTATGGTCCCAGAAGCGAAGGGATTGTTGAATAGCCTGCACAAGTTTGTGCAGTCCCAGGTAAATGATTCTCCTTGCAGATAGTAGTTTTGTACTTGGAGGATACAGACGGTGCTGGCTGTATTGTACCTGTGTGTTCATGTACCTTCTTGGAAAGGAGCTCAAGACATCTTTTGCTTCAAGCATAAATAATCATGAGGGTCCTTTGTCATTTTGAAAACAGAAAATATTTTATTAGCCACTATCATCATTTTTGTCCAACAAATAATATTCTATTGAATTAACAGAGGGTAAAGGACTTGGAAGTCCAGTGTGCCCATTAGGAGACAGAAATTGTGTGAATTAAAAATAATTCCAGACTGGGAATCCAGTACACGTGCCAAATTTAATTTGTGTGCCCTTTTTTTTTCCCCCTTAAAGGTACAGTTTTTCTCTGAACTGGGAAAAATCCACAGCAGCCTACAAGAGATCAACAAAATTAAACAGTCAGAAGAGACCGCTTTGTACTCGATTGAAGTGATCAAGCTGTTTTAAGAAGAAAACTCACACCAAATCATGTACAGACTTTTTAATAAATTAGTTTCATTTTTTTTCCTTTATCCCAGACTGTTTTCTTTTTGCGAGCTTTTTTTTTGCCCCGGTTTACCTTCGAGCAGAACATTGGAACTCGGTGTTCGGGAGAATCCTCAGCACAGAAGAACAGTAATCGACCTATAATATACTTGGCATTTATTTAAGAATCCTGCAGTGTGATGTTTTCTTGTGTAGATCTGTAACAGTCGTGCAGGAGAAGCAGAAAATAATGTGATTCATCCTGTAATAGTCCTTGACTGATGTGTTCATGAAAGACAGGTTACATGTCATTAGTTTGCACATAGGGTAATGATCTAAGAATGCTATCTGCCCCTTTCATAAAGGATATGATGGCCTTAGGAAAACGTTGTTAACTTTTAGTATTAGTTTTTTTTTTTAAACGAAACATTTAAATGTTTTATTGACGTCAGGCTGGCTCCGTTTTAATGACATGTCAAAGTCGACCTAACAAAATATGGAAAACAGCGAACTGCTTTTCTTGTTGTTAAATGCTCCATTTTGTAAATTGTTTATATATAAAAATGTTTTATTCTGGTATGTATTCTGAATTCTTCTGCTCCGGCGGTCACAACAGGCACGCGCGGGATCGGAGATTTCCTATCTGTGACGTCACGCCCGGCCGTGGCGTCTCGCGCGCGTAGAGAGCCGTCCCGGTCACGGGCGCGTGCTGCAAGCTCCTCGGCTTGTCGCGTGGCTCACCACGTGGGGGCGCGGTTCATTCACAGTTTCCATAACGACCACGGGGGATTCCTGATGGGTTTGTTTTCCCCTAAAATCGCAGCTGCCTTCCATCGGACATCAAAAGCAGGTTTTACCGAAGCATTTGGGGGAAAAAGGAGCCCGAAAAGAATTTTATTGACGCTTGTGTTCTGGGGCTTAACGTAGCCTTGTTACAGTTTAATAATTCCTTACACTTATATAGCACTTTTCTGGACACTCCACTCAGTATCGCGCTCACACAGGTAATGGGGATCCCCTCCACCACCACCAGTGTGCAGCCCCACCTGGATGATGCGCCAGTACTCTCCCCACACACCAGCTCTCAGTGGGGAGGAGAGCAGAGTGATGAAGACGGGGATTATTAGGAGGCCATGATGGGTAAGAGCCAATGACGCTGGCGTTACACCCCTACTCGGCCAGCCTCAGGACCTCGATTTAACGTCTCTTCCGAAGGACAGCGCCTTTTCACAGTACAGTGTCCCTGTCACTGTACTGGGGCAATAGGACCCACACAGGCCGCAGGGTGAGCGCCCCCTGCTGGCCCCATTAACACCTCTTCCAGCAGCAGCCTCAGCTTTCCCAGGAGTCTCCCCTCCAGGTACTGTCCAGGCTCACACTGCTGAGCTTCTGGGAGTTGCAGGGTGATACGCCTGCTGGCCGTACGTTGTTTAACCATATTCAATTTGTTCTTTGTTAAACTCTGATGACATGTATCTCGTTTTCAAACGGAATCGATAGAGCACGGGGTTTCGGCGTTTTGATACGTTATATTAAAGATATAACCATTTTAATATTCCGTTTGTAATCGTAAATGTTACGATTTCCCTTCGCGTTTTATTGGAGGCCTTCTAATGAAGATTCATCTGCGATGACTACAAGAGTAAAGAAAATGAGTAATCTTGTTTTCTTTAAAAAAAATACAATTTCCCTAGAATTTTGTTTTACAAAATATTCAGTGGTATTGACCTCTTTTCAGCGCTAGGGGGTGATATTTGCTGCGCTTTAGATTCAACGCTTTCATATGTCAGAAAAGGATGTCGCTCGTTTTAATGGGTTTGACCGGGATGGATCCGGGAGAGTTTTAGATTAAAAAAAAAGAGAATGTTTCGTGTTTTACATGGGATGTTAACTGTGGGCCGGCGGACAACGGACCCTTTGTGAAACGGAAACCTCTCCCGACATTTTTTTTCTGCTTTCAGTTTGAATGCAGTGCTCGGGTAGTCGCACAATCAGATTGAAACGCGTGCGTCGATATATAACACACACGCGCGCTTCGTAAAAAAATATTACAAAATCAATTTTGTCGACTGCTAATTAAAGGTTGAAGCAGGAGAGGAAAAATTACGCACCCGTAGTCGGCAGGATTCGAACCTGCGCGGGGAGACCCCAATGGATTTCTAGTCCATCGCCTTAACCACTCGGCCACGACTACAAGACACTAACTGCTCCTCCGCCCGCCGCCCAGAGCTGGTACAGAGCCCCACCACCAGTGTCATTTTCAACGCATTCCCAGAAATATCGTCCAAGAGGACATGCATCTACTTCAGAATCTGTCCCATTCACTGAAACGGCCCGCTGCTTCAATAAAGATCTTCATTTGCCGGCTGTCTCAAGCCGTGTCGTTAGGTCTAGGAAACCGCAGACCCCAATTTTGTTTCAGAACCCCCCCCAGTTTAAGGCCTGCGAAACACATGGTTATATTGATACTCGAGGGAGAACCTAAAAAATACATATATTTTAGTGGCCGTCGTATTTTCCCCCTAGACCGCCGGTCGCTTCTCAAAGGCGGCGCTAGGAGGCGCTGTGTGGTTGTGAGGGAGAACCGAGTTCATTCAGAAAAAATCCCTTCCAGCGTGCGAGGTGTGTGATGAAGGCGAGAGGGCCTTCAGAGGAGACAAGACGACCAAGGCGAAATCTTCAAGGTGTTTGGGAAGATCACACACAGCGGTCACACAACGCACAGGGCTGCCGTGTGGCTGATCTCGGTCCCCCCCCCCTGTGCGTGGTTTATGTGTTGCTCATTCCGTTTGTTTGGTCGCGCTTTTTCGTCCGGGAAAGGCGATGAAATCCGGGGGGCAGCGCGCACCACGCGTGATCATTGCCCCGCCACCGTTGCTGGTGAGCGATTTGCGCTCTCACAGCGGCAGCGTGGAGGAGAAACTCGCAGCAGGGAGGACGGACGGCCCCACACACCGGCCTGATCGTGATAACCGGTGATTCGTCATCTTATCAGACTGTTTGGGGAACGTGTTTTTTTTTTCTATATGCAAAAAAAAAACTAAATGAACGTCAGTGGGATCAACTCCGAACTCTTGCTTCTCAGACTCTGATTAATGGAGTGTTAAGACTTTTATTTCCGTAGGGACTGTGGGACCTGCGGTTTACAGCCCTAGCGTTAGGACGCGACGGGCGTCCTTGGACGCGCACACGCGGATTCACGCACGACATTTCCGCCAGGGATGTGGGTGATGTGGTGTCCTGGGACTCGCTGGAGCCGGGGAATGATGAACCAGCCCCGGGCCAGCTCCCGGACACAGACGGGAGGAAAGAACTGCGAGTTTGATCGAGTTCGTTATTGCAAATCGCGTCATTGTAAAGATCAATAAAGGACGCGTGGGGACGATATAAAACGACACTTTCTTTCCCCAGTTTGACATTCGTAAATGTAGGTAGTAAAAAACTGGGAAGGGGGGGGCGACCACGGAGAAACGCTTCCCTTGAGAAGGGCGTTTTGTTTTCTGCATTTAAGACCTTGCGACCTGGATCTGAGCCGCTTGCTGACCTTTCCCAAGCGCCGAGCGAGGGAAAGGCGTCTGATGAGCACGGCGAGAACGCACACTTGTTGGCGAGGAGGAGGGGGGTTACTATCCCAGCATCCCTGCTCTGATTGGATACTGCCCTGACGGTTGTGTGGACCGCATGAGCGCCTGTGTTTTCCTTTGGCTTCTGGGGGCTGGTGTGTTGTGACATTGTTTTGTTTTGTTTTTGTTTTTTTTTTTATTGTTGTTGTCTCGCACAAACTCCCCCGCCGTCGCGCGGGCGTCGTCCTGCGACCAGCAGCAACAACAACAACAATAATAATATTAATAAAATAATAATAAGAATAATAAAAGCGGCGCTTTAGAAGAGCGCTAGACCTAGGTGGTGGTGATGGCGGTGGTTGCTGCTGCTGCTCCTGCTGCTGCTTCCTCCGTTTGAGGAGAAAAAAACAAAGATTTTGGATGCATGCACGTAAACAAACAGAAATCACGCAGCCCCCGAGCCGAGGCACCCCGCTCTCCTGCCGCCGGAGACGCGCGCCGAGCCGCCGGAGCAGCGAGTGCGGCGGGCGGTCACGTGACCCCGCGCACCGGGCCTGCTGTCTGTTTTCAGCAGACGGAGAGAGAGGAAGAAAAATGGCGGCTGTGGGCGACCCGGAGCGGGACGCCGGCCATTCGGCTTGAGCTTTCTCTCCCTAACTGAGCCCGGGGCTTGGCGGGACCGGCTGCTCCGAAATCGGCGGAGGTCCAGCTTTCGGGCGGTACCGGTCTGACCCGGTTTGCGCCGTCGAATCGCGGCGGAGGGCCGAGAGCGAAGATAATAGGTTGTTTTGGTTGTTTTTTTTTTTTAAGCCGTATTCTATGCGATGAGGGGGAGAAGAGGCAGGCCGCCGAAGCAGGCGCTGATGCACGAGCCCTCCTCGGGGCCGGTGCGCGGGCTCAGACCCCGGCGCGGGCTGGGCGCCAAGGGCCGGGGGGCGCCCGAGACCGACCTCGCGGCCCCGCGGCGGGGCGGCCACCACAGCTGCCGGGGCCGGAGGCGAGTCGGGCCGGCCGCGGCGGCGGCGGGGGGCCGGGGCAGAGGCAGGGCAGCGGGCAGGGGCCGGCGCAGCGCCGCCAGTGGCAGCGGCGCCGCCACCACCACCGGCGGCGGCGGCAAGGTGGTCTACGACGACCATGAGAGCGACGACGACGAGGAGGAGGAGGACGCCGTGAGCCTGCGGTCGGACGACGAAGACTTCGTGGAAGAGGAGCCGGCGTCCGAGGACGAGGAGGAAGCGCTGGACGACGAGTCGGACTACCTGGAGGAAATAGGCGAGGACGACGACGATGCGAGCTACTGCACGGAGAGCAGCTTCAGGAGCCACAGTACCTACGGCAGCGCCCCAGGTAAAAGCTTCATTTTTTTTTTTTTGGGTACCGGGGGAGAGGAGGAGGAGGAGGAGAGGGGGGGTGAGAGATGGCGAAGCCAGCGAGGCGAGTCGCCGGGGTTTGATTTTCGCACGTTTGTGGAGCAGGAGCCGTGCAGGAAGCGGTATTGTTCAAAATGGAGATCGCGCTCCGGCCGCCAGGCAGCAGGCCTCGGCTCGGCAGCACCGCGGTCCCGCGGCTCAACTTTATCCGTAGTTTTAGTTTTTTTTTTAATTTCTGCGTTTCCCCCCGGGGGGGGGGACCGCGGCCTGGTCTCGCGTAACTCGCACGGATTTTGCGCCCGAATCTTGACGTTTCGTTTCCAGATTGTCGCCGTTTTTGTCGTGTTGTTGGGGTTTTCTTTTTTTGTTGTTGTTGTTGTTGTCGTCCGTGGGAAGACTTGGGACTGTAAAGGGACTCGAGCAGTTTGGGGGGCGTTTGGAAATAATCGTTTTATTATTTTTATTGATATTATTATTGAATTTTGTTGTTTTTTTTGCCGATTAAATAAACTCCAAAATGGGCCTCGAAGTGCGGATTTGTTGGGGTGACGATTGGGGGGGACCTGTTTTTAAACAGGACAGGCGGGTGACAGCGGACCTCCGTAGCCGAGCGCACAAACCCCCTGACGGGCACTTTTATGATTTTTGCACCGGCCTGCTGGCGTTTGCAAAAACCCGGGCGGCTCTTTCGGCTTACGGCCGAAACGTGTGACGAGCCGACGTCGCTGGCTCAGCCTCGGGACAGGGGTTCAGGTGCAGGAGAGGTGTGACCTGCTGACCCGGACCCCCCCGGTGCCCGCCGTGTTTGACGCCGGAACACGCGGCCTGTGTTGTGAAAACGAGCGTGTCCGTCTCACCTGTCGGGGGGCGCAGATCCACTGGGCTGTCAGGGATGCTAAGGGAATCTTAACTTTTTTTATTCCATACACATTTTTATTATCCCTTCCTGACATCAAAGCATTGATTCCAGAATACCAGATAAGAACATGCACGGAGAATATTAATAAAACACCTTTTGTTTTACCAAGATATTGCTCATTTTTATTCTACACCTTGCGTTTCTTAAGCTCTTCTGCTCAATTTTTTAAGGACTTTCACATTTGTGTATACTTAAATCGGCTTTATGACCCCTTTTTAAGGCATCGAGAGAAAAAACTGCTGTGGTGCAGTCGAAGTGATATTTTGTTTCTTTCCACGGGAATAAATAATTAATTTAGAAGGCACTAAGGGATTGTCTATGCTGCAACTAATTTTACGCGTAATTGTGGGTAAAATGTATCTGTAAGATCTTCAGAGTGGAAGCTAAAATGATATTTTTTGATGTGCAGAAATTACCAGCTTGGCAAGTTGAAAGAATGCAGAATGGAACTGTAATTTTCCTACTGCTATGATTATATGTAAAAAAAATCACCATAAAATTCAGGAACCCAGTTATCTATAATATTCGATTTTATTTTCTTTAATGCTATGTGTATTAAGCACCACGGATTTATATAAATACCCCAGTTACTATGAACTTACTTCATTCCTGCCCTCTAAAAGTGTTTTTAGAAACTGAATAATTTCATTTACTTATCAGTTTTTTTTATCACGTGTATTTTGTGATTTGTACATCTTCCTCTTTTAGTTTTCTTTAATTTCTCTGAGATCAGGGCTTAATGTGGGTATCCTCGGGGTCTCTCAGTAAGAAGTCTCAGGCAGAGATGCCAGTAACGTTTAGGCAGTGTTGCTGTTAAATTGGCAGAAGAGGAAGAGGAAGGAGGAGTTAGCTGTGGCTTCTGGTCTTTGTCATGTATGGGTTTCCTCAGGTAAGAGGGCTCTTGTACACAGGCGAGCCGTGATAAAGACTGCTGTGAAGTCAGCGCAGTCATTCCTCATTTCTGCCCTGAACAGTTTTGCACAACAGATACCCGTCTTTCTGTCCTCTCTACCTGTATCCTGCCCTCTCGTAGTGCACACAGTGTCTGTGTTCACACACTCTGCTCGCTGGGAGAGCCCTTTTCAAGGGCTGTACCTCCTTCGGCAGGGAGAAACCTGATTTTAAACCAGGCTGGCCTGACGTTGATTCTGTAGGTGAACATTAATAGGAGTGGGGCACAGAGAGACTTCGGCTTCAGGCATTTCCGTTGATGGACGTTTTTTCTCGATACCAGGTGGAATCCTTCAGGGGGATCCCTGCAAAAGGCTTTTAGAACCCCAGTTTGGGAAATGCAGCTTTGTAAGAGTACCTTCGCTCTGTGACAGAAACTTCAGGAAAGTTCCTGCAGCTCCTGCAATGCGCGCAGGGGTGAAGCATCACGGGAGATCGGGACAAGCTGCCCAGCTGTGATGACGCCGATACCCCGCTTTCTTTCGAGAAACAACTCGATTAGTTCGTCATCTCACTTAGCCCCTAGCAGCCAAATGACTGGTTTCCTCCCCTTTTGCGACCTGTCTTTGTACGTCCTCATTTTACTGATGAGACAAAAAGTCATTTTAAGAAGCACCCATGGCTCTCGGCTGGCGCTTTGTCTGAGAAGGGGGGTGACCGTGACTCCAGAAACTCTCCTTTTCAGCCCTTTTCAGTGTGACCCTCTGCGAGTAAACCGAGGTACGTCTGCTGAAGTCATAATGAGTTCCACATAATGAGGAAAGAAACCCAGCCATTCATCCTTAAACACCGGAACAGCCTGCTTGCCTTACATAAAGTCAAGTAGAAGTGTAAAACGAAGATCAAGACGGAGATCATTTTATGCATGCCACACACAGTCGTAACCCTGTCATCTAATTTGTTATAAAATTAGAACCGTGGTTTCTTTGACCTGTGGAGTGCATGCATCCACAAGGAGATGGAGGTGTCGATGCATTTGGTTACCCGTGCACATGTGGGTGCCTGTGAGTACGGGGATATGAGTCGGTATTGCACAGTGACCTGAGCTGCTCTAGAGCCAGAAGAGCAAACCCTACGTGCGGCAGGAGCCCATCGGCTACGACCGGCACCGGCGGAAGTACTGGTTCCTCAACAGGAGGATCACAGAGCAATATTCTCTCTGGGATGGGATCTGGGTATCCCCATCACAGAGCGGAAGTACTGGTTCGGCGGAAGTACTGGTTCCTCAACAGGAGGATCACAGAGCAATATTCTCTCTGGGATGGGATCTGGGTATTAATGGCTGAGCTGCTGTGGTACCGGACTTTCACTAACTGCTGTTTCATAACTTGACCATCACCTATTTCTCTGGAAGCATGCGGGTGAAGTTCCCTGTTCCCTCTTGCAGGCGACGATGATACATGATATTGCTGCCAGGCTGGTCCAGTCTCAGGTGCCCTTGCCTGCAGAGGGCAGCTCTGGGTCTAGGAGGTGCTGCCCTGGGGCCTGGGGGAACCAGCATATCTTAAAACAATAGGAAGGAGGGTGGCTGGCTTAGAGCACTGTGTGCTTTTTCAGGTACAGGCACACGGGGAAAAGTGATCTCTCTTCAAGACAGGAGGAGTAGAATGGAGGTGCTCGTTTGTTAAGATGTGCAGAAGCAGTTTGTTGAATATTTTTTTTCCAAAATCATTTGCAGGGGGCAGTTTTCATGCGTGTGCCTAGATTACAGCGAAGAGAAGACGACTCGGGGAGCAGCAATTACATTCAATTTTGTTCCTCTTTATCTTGTCGTCTTTGAGGGCAGGTTTTCTGCTGAACTCCCGAAGATGCTAATTAGACACAGAGTAATTAGACTGCTTGTTTGCTAAAGCATTTGTCCCAACTTTCGCTTCAGTGCTCAAGTCTGCAGACAATGGGGGTGTTTTATTTTTTGGGGGGGGGGAATGTGAAGAAGCTTTGTCTACATTTCTCTTGTCACATACTCACAAGTGGCGTTTAGGAGAATGAATTCATCCCTAGCAGACTTATGAATGCACATTCGGGAAGAGCATTAATGTTTTGATTTTCCCCTAAACAATGAAACGATTCCTAAGAAACAGCCTAATTTATCCCACTTGCCTTCACATTGGCTTGATCCAATGAGTTATTCTTGACACGTCCAACTTCTTTAACTTCTTAACCACGCTGCTAGTTATTTTAACCCTTCTATGATCAATACTGTTGTTGGAGTTGTGAATTGCCCGGTGCGTTGTTAACGCAGTATACGCAATCGGGATCACGAAACGTCACGGATGCATGGAGGCATTGTTGTGGTCAAGCCCTTGAACAGCAGGTGAAGGATGTGGCATTTAACTGGGGAGCTTTGGTGTAAGCATCAGATACGCCCTCTAGACAGTGGGCAGATCTGTACACCTCCCATCCTCGTTAGTGTGCACTCAGACCACCTTTAAGGTATCGTCTCCAAAACACACCTGTTTGGACTCTGTCATGAATTTGTACCACCAGATACTGCTCTGTAATCAGTGATTATTGAATCACGGATGACTGTGTACTATAGTCATTCCTTAACTACCTACATGTGTACTGCTTAATAGGCATTCGTTTCAGTCTGCTCTGCCCAGGCATTGAACGTCTACCTGTCTGCCGTATTGTTTCTTCTGTGTTTAGTGATTTTAGTTTAGGATTTTCTTCATCCATTATTGTATGTTTTGTAGATGTTATGTAAGTCGCCCCCGATGAGGCACCCCTAAATTATTAACCTTGGGGGGAGACCAGTGAAGCTATTGCAGGTGGTTCCCTACTAATCAAAAAAAAAAAGGAAGCTAGAGAAATAAAAAAAAATGAGGTTATGAGAAAGATTATATATATGTTCTTTATATATAATAGCGCATTAATTGGTCCATACTTCACTTTCACATTGAAAACCGCGTCATTGCATGTGCAGTTGCAGTTAAAATTGCCTGTTTTTCTGAGTGCTGTAAGACAGTGAGGCTGTATTTGTTAGTTCTTATTTTGGATCTTCCTTGGGATCTTGGGATCCATGCGGTTTCCAAATAGCACGTTTGAGTCAAGATCTTTGTGTATGGAAACTGAAAGACGTGACCCATAATTTCCCACGTGTGTGTTAATTATGAGTGAATGCTTCCTTTTTGTCATGTAAACCGTGTGTGGTGCTGAGACGTCAGCTTTTGTTGGCTAGCACAGCGCAGGTCCTTTTCCCAGTGCAAACTTCTGCTGACAGCCCACGTTACCGGCTATCCAACCATAATTAATTGAAGCAGTGGGGGGGGGGGGGGGTGTTTCATTAATTGGAGCCAAATTTAAACATGATGGTAGAACCTTGTTTTTTCTTTAAGACTGTGAAACTTGGGGTTTGATTTCCAGGAGACTTGAGTATTTTATTTTTGTCCCTACCACCAGACCAGCAGGCCTCTGAGGGATTTTTGTTTTGCTCAGAAAGCTGAATAGTTTTTACAGGTAAAACTATTGGTGTTCCTGATGGCTGTTCTCATGCTTTTGTTTCCCCCCCCCACCCCGACTGTAGGCAGGAGGAGGCCGCGGGTGCACCGGCCCCGCTCCCCGATTTTCGAGGAGAAGGAGGTCCCTCCCCTGGAGCTCCCCAAGTCCTCGGAGGACCTCATGGTGCCCAACGAGCAGCTCCTGAACGTGGCGGCCATTTACGAGGTGCTGAGGAACTTTGGCACGGTCCTGCGGCTGTCGCCCTTCCGCTTCGAGGACTTCTGCGCGGCGCTGGTGGGGCAGGAGCAGTGCACGCTGATCGCGGAGACGCACATCTCCCTGCTCAAGGCCATCCTGCGTGAGGAGGACACCTCCAACACCACCTTCGGCCCGGCCGACCTCAAGGACAGCGTCAACTCCACGCTGTACTTCATCGACGGCATGACGTGGCCCGAGGTGGTGCGGGTGTACTGCGAGAGCGACCGCGAGTACCACCACGTGCTGCCCTACCAGGAGGTGGAGGACTACCCCTACGGCCCCCTGGAGAGCAAGGTCAAGGTGCTGCAGTTCCTGGTGGACCAGTTCCTCACCACCAACATCGCCCGCGAGGAGCTCCTGTCCGAGGGCGTCATCCAGTACGACGACCACTGCCGCGTGTGCCACAAGCTGGGCGACCTGCTGTGCTGCGAGACCTGCTCGGCCGTGTACCACCTGGAGTGCGTGAAGCCGCCCCTGGAGGAGGTGCCCGAGGACGAGTGGCAGTGCGAGATCTGCGTGGCGCACAAGGTGCAGGGCGTGACGGACTGCGTGGCCGAGAGCCAGAAGAGCAAACCCTACGTGCGGCAGGAGCCCATCGGCTACGACCGGCACCGGCGGAAGTACTGGTTCCTCAACAGGAGGATCATTATGTAAGTAGGAGGCTCTTCCTTGGCTTAATTCCCCATCGGAGGAAAGCTGGGCTCTCGTTAACAGAGCGCTTAAGTAATCCAGTGTTTACGCCACCTGAAGATGGTTTTAAGTGCTAATTCGCACAAAGTAGGGTTTAGGTTGTTCCTTCTCTCAACGAGAAACGTGATCTCAGAGGTCCGATACTTACTGGGCCCACCGTGCGGTCTTGTTCAGGAGACGTGCTTTTTTCTTCTTTTTTTTTTTTGTTTGGTCTTCCAATAAAAGAAACCTCAGGGAAAGTGTACCTGGAGGAGTCACGGCCAGGTGCCTCGCAGTGGGCTGCGTCTCTTCCTAAAGCTGTTTGCGGTCTTCCCGGTCTCCGTGTTGATAGGACGAGTCTAGAACAATTGTGACCTAAAACGCGTTGCCAGTTGAATAAAGCAGGCAGATAAATTTCGGCTCTTCTCCCCCCATGAAGTAAAAGCAGATTACTCGCATCTCTTATGTTTGTGCCACAGTGTATCTGTTGGAAAGCTACTGGGCTAGGCTCTGAGAGAGAAGAAGCCCTTAACAGCCCCACAGTGGCAGGGAATGTAACTTCAGCTCCTAGTGTCCTGTTTCCCCTCTTATGTGAACCTCTGACATCATATGGCAGTTCGCCTCCAGACTTTCCTCTTAAAACCCATCACCTCATAATTTTGTGCGTTTCTGCTTTACCAAATTGCCTGTGGCTGCTCTCCTGTATTTAAAAAGGAATACTAAATATAGGTATGGGCACTCCTGCTTTAAACCAGCAATGCTCAATTCATTCTCTGTTTTTCGTCCCTTTTGGACTCGGAGTGGCTTCATGGAATCAATTATGGAGATAATGGATGTAATTTTATTCTGCTGTTCCCGGGTCTTAGCTTTGGAGGATGTTAAGTTGCTTGTACTACCTGCAGGGCCCAGGAGTGAGGAGCACTGGGCCAGGCTGACTGCCCATGGTGTTGTAGTTGACAAGTGGAAAGTCAGCTGTCTGGCTGCAAAGTTGAGGTTGACTCTTTCACAGTGTAGGGACGACGCGCTCGCTTGCTCTGAGGTGTCAGGGCTTTTCCCAAGTGACTTGCTTACCTCCTTCAGCTGCACTGGGTAAGTCGCAACGCTGTAGCAAATTAAACTCCCATCAGTAGAGGTGAGAAAGAGAGGAAATTTAAAGAAAAGGAAAATGGTGACTCAACCGATATACTTACAGAGATTTTACTGAAGACGAGGTTGTGAAACAGGACACGCTTTTGCGTTAACCTGTTGTTTAAAGCTTTGCAGTGGTCTTTGGCTTTTCTGTGCAGTTATGATTTTTTGGATTTGGCTCATTAATAATGTATATTTTTGGTTCAGACGTACATTTGTCATGGTGGTTTGCACAGAAAATCCCCAGTGTAAGTACAACACAAAGGTAATGTTTAGACCAGTTAACAAATGATAGCACACCTGATTATCTGGCTGTCAGAGTGATTAGTTTCCTCTTAGCTGTTGTACCAGGGGAAGTATCTCCACCCCATTGTCTCCCTGGTGAGCCCTCTCTGCCCTGTTTAAATTGAAGAGGTCAGCAGGCTAGTGATGTAATGCAGGGATCCTCAGTGTTTTCTGTGAACTCTGCCTTTAACCAACTTAATTGAATTTATCTCTGGCAGCTCAGATTATATCATTCTGCATCTGCTAGATGAAGCAAAGATGTTAATTGAGCCAGCTGATGTGAGGTTGTGTTTTTATTTGTAGCCATTTCATTCACCTGGGTTGTGAAAGTGTGGAGAAGAAAATTAAAGTATTTGTGTACACGGGTATAATGTTTGATGGGACATGGTTTGTGTTGCTTTGTAGGGGAGGAACTGTGGCCTCCTTACATAGGGTTGTCTGGAAAGAAAAAATCATGTGTGTAGATCATAGGACTTTTTTACCATGTTATGCCAAAAAGTCACAATGTGTGATACAGATGTTCACACAATGTTAATAAAGACTGTTATTTTTTTACATTTTAACACATTGTACTACTGTCCGAGTTCCAGATATTATTGAGAAATATGTTTAGTGAAGAATATTTGTTGCATTTAGTGAAGCAGCAGGTAATCATGTTTCCATTACAGTGTGTGAATGCTTCTGACTGCAGCAGTAGATACAAAAAGGATAAGAAAAAATCTGCTGTATTCACATAGAGTGTACATTATCAACACTTAAAGTCAGTTTGTAGTACAATTGCAAAAAAATGCCAGGTTTTGCCAATCTCTTGGCATTCCACAATTCTTTCGTAAATGTGATGTAAAAAACAACCTTGAAAAGACCAAAATGTGTCCATATTCTCAATTTAGATAACTGGAAGGATTATTAATTATTGTTCTGGCCAAGACTGTGTAAAGCAGAATTCTATGCCTTTTGTACGTCATGTGCGAAAGTAGATAAAACTGAGAATAACAAAGAATGGATTTTAAAAGAGACAAAGCAGATGGTATTTAAAACACCTTTTTACCAAGTGTTCTTAAACATGTTTGGTACCTGCTGTGGGGAACGATTCTCCTGAAGTCTGAAACACAACCCGCTTGTGAGTGAGTGCGGTGGGATAGTCAGGGGACATCCCAGGGTTTGGCTTTTAGGATGTCATTGCAGCTCCTACAGCAAACACTCTTATCAGAAGTGCCTCGCTGGAACTGGTCTGATGCCGAAAAGGAAAACGTGCAGTTTTAACAAACATCTCTGCCGATTCGTTTGGATGTCTCAGATTCCAATGGCATTTTCACCAAAACATTTGTGTTTAATTGCAGAGAATTCGAACCTTTTCTTACACTCATGGTGGTACATCCATCCATTTCATAACCACAGTATCCAGCACAGGGCCGCGGGGGAGCCGGAGCAAGCTGTCCTGGCAAGCAGTGAGCGCAAGCCGGGGTACCCCCTGGCCGGGGCGCCTGTCTCTCTCAGGGCAGGCGGACACACGCACACACATCGGGGCCGGTTTTCCCAGACGTCTGTGGACCTGCCAGTGTCTTTGGACTGTGGCAGGACCCCCGGAGCATCCGGAAGAAACCCGCTAAAACGCAGGGGGAACATGCAAACTCCACGCAGACAGCACACCAGGGCCCGAGTTAAACCCAGGCTGGGAGCATTGGCCACCACTGCGCCATCATGCCGTCCTCTTGTCATAGTTTATCGCTTGTTTTCTTTAAGCAGTGTGCAATCCCTGACTTCAGGGTTTTTGTCTTAACTGGGGGGAGTTGAAGTTTTAATGAATAGTTTTTTGGGCTGAAAATATTTTCAGGTAAACTTTGGAGGCAGTAGGGATCGGGAGTCATTTTCCCATGGAATGTCACTCCTTGTGAGTCGGGGAATGAGCCAATTCTTGATGCAGCTCTTGGGGGTACCTCCTGTCAAGTCCTGTGTTACTTAGACATAGTAGGTGAAAGACTTTGTGCAAGTAAGTCGTGTACACACACCGCAGCCTCAGTCACAAAACGTGTTTTGTTTTATTTATGACGAGGCCTTGATATGCGCTTCAGTCAGCAGTTTCTGTGGAATCAAAGATTTTCAAAGTTTTTTTTCTTAGAAGTAGATGCTCTGTTTTTCAGTTGCTTCATCCGATATCCGGGCTTCCGACAAGTCACAAGTGGTGCTGTTTTCTGGACTGGAACTGCAGTACTATCTTATTCTGGGCTGTTATAAGGGAGTGGCAATGCACAGTATTCTGTGATTCTAAAAACGCACGTGATCTCCTTCTCTCCCTTTTAAGCTGGAGTGTGTTTGTCACTGCCTAGAGTATTCTCCTGCTTTACTGTCAGTTGAACGGTGTTACAGAGGAGGTGATCTTCATCTTCACCGAGGTGTGTGAGTGATTGCTACAGCTTTCCCTCTATATGAGGCCTGGCTGCCAAAGCTATTGAAAATCTATGAGTAGAAAAATCTTACAGCAGCACAACTTGGTTGCCGCAGCATTGGGAGGTGCTTTGCTGTACTTCATTCCATGGCGAAAGAGGAGAAGGGCTTACTTTTCACTAGTACTGACCTATGTTGTGGAGGGGGGGGCTCTAAGTTAAAATGTAATTTTCTGTGGAGTTAATTGCACATTTATTGAACTGATTTCAAATTGCATAATAGTTTGTCTTCATACATTCCAGAGGCTCTCCGCTGCACTGTCTTGTGGAAACTTGTGCAAACAGTTCCTCGTCGTCTTAGTGAAATTTTGAAGCAAATGCCTTATCGTCTGTTTGTATTTAAGTATATTTCGTTTGTTTGTTTGTTGGATGGTGAAACAATTCTCTTATTCTTTTCCAGAGGGTTCTGTGTTTTCTCGATTTGAACGTCACAGTTCAAAATGGGGGAGATGGTCCATGGTGCTGTAAAGGTCTTCACTCATTAATGCATCTCTAAGAAAACTAGGGAGAGGCAAAACATTTGCATATCATTTCTACTTCTGAAATTGGGAAACTGTGGTTGCCTTTTTATATAAACCTCCTGTACTCGCTATGCTAACTAGCTGCTGGATGACAGCCATAGTGACTATACAGGGCTTAGTGTAAGGAATATAAATGAGATTTAACGAAATTGTCAGAAATGGTCATTTCTATCCTTTCAGTCCAACAGGAGTGTTTGAAGGCTTTGGTCCTGCTGTTAATTGTATTTCTGTCATTTCAAAAGGTAACATTGGAAACTTGTAGTGTCATTCAGGACTCAATGGGTTGCATTTTTTTACAAGAAATTTTGAAGAAATTTTTATCGTGTGTATGACTGTCAAGATACTCTTCGCCAACAGCATTTCTGTCCATCTTCATGAAGTGCTTGATGGGTCGGTGCGATAACCCCTCTCTGAAAAGGCATGTGTCACATTTTAAGGGTTTCTTTTTTTTTCTGTATTTCGTTGCACTAATTGTGGCTCTGCTCTCTCCAGCGAAGAAGACGGTGAACATGAGAATAAGAAGATATGGTACTACAGCACAAAGGTCCAGTTAGCAGAACTGATTGACTGTCTAGATAAGGACTACTGGGAGAGCGAACTGTGCAGGACTCTCGAGGAGATGAGAGAGGAAATACACACTCACATGGACATAACGGAAGATCTCACCAACAAAGCCAGGGGCAATAACAAGTCTTTTCTGGCCGCAGCTAACGGTAAGAAGGTTCTCTTTACTCCATTGAGTGGATGGCTGGGAGAATGCGGATCACCTCTGTTCGGCACCAGTAGAGAAGTCGGGAAAGGAGGATGTTTTGTGTGGAAGTGATTTGCTTGCGTTTCCTCGGCCCCTGTTGAAAGACCCTGTAGAAAAGGTCTTGGTCTCAGCGCGTGGTTGTTTCTCCCCCAGATGCTTCAACATTTTTATTTCAGTTATTTAAAGATTAAAAATGATTTTTTTTTAACGAATGAAAATTTATCATCCACCTTAGTATGTTGACCAGGGAGACTGTGTGGAAGCTATTGGTCTTTAGATGAAGTGTTAAACCAGCACCTGTCTGCGTGATCTTTAAAGCTCTCCTGGCACTGCGCATGAGTTAGGCGTTAACCCCAGTGCCTCCGGTAAATTTCACTTGGCTGTCACTGTACTTCTGAAGAACCCTAATTTAAGATTGGTACTGTTATGAGGTGCAGTTTTTTTTTGTTGCTCTTATAAACCATTGGAGGGATTGCTAAAAAATGATCTTGCAAGTTGTGAGAATGAAGAGAATTCCCACACAGAGAAGACTTTTCCGTTTTGGTAAACCGTTTGGATCATTTTCCAAGGCGGTAATAAAATTCTGAGACAAAAATGGTGTCACTCCAGACTATGACAAAGCTCTGCCTTTTCTATAAATTATAAAGCTAGCATTAATGGGCATGAGCTTTCTTTATATACGCTTTCTCACTCAGGAAAAGGAATACGATTTCAGTGCACATTGTGCGACAGTTTCACAAGCGGTTGACGAGCGAGAAGCTAATGCTGGGGATTTCGTGCTGGATACCCCCTTTTACAGAGCAATATTAACGTAAATTAAAGTGAAGACAGTTTGGAGATAGAGTTTATTAGTTTCCTGTTTAATCAATGTAATATGTACAAGAAACTTCGCACTGAAAGGCAGAAATGTAAAGTTATTCATCTTCTCTCCCTGGTGAGCAATTGGGAGCTTCTGTCTGTCCTGGCCTACTCATCCCGGATTTTAAATTTTAGAAAGCGTCCGTCACAAGCTGACTATTGTGCATTTCGGGATGAGACTTGAGTGATGGCAGCTGTTATGTGCAATAATTGGGCTTTGCTATTCCTGTGCTATCATACACCTTGGCGAACATTTATAATGGATGTCATTCCCGAAAGGAGATATGGCAGCGGTGGTTTTTCTGCTGCTGTGTGCTCAGAATCCCCAAGGACCTCCTTTGCCGAGGAGGAGGCTGCTGTTCAGCATTTCAAAAGCGCTCTGTTATTTTTCCAAGCCGTGCTACTTCTTTTTTTTCTTCTTTTTTTTTTTTTTTTACCGTCTTTGTCTCTTGTGATGCTCTGCCGTCCTTGGAGATGTGTAAAATTGGTTTTAAAAAAAAAATCCCGCAAAATTGACACCCCTGAATCAGGCACCTGTTTTTCCTTTTACCAAGCTCACAGAATGTTTATATATTTCCTCTCGTACTTTTTTTTTTTAATTAGGCACATGACAGCCTTTACAGAAGTTTCCACTTCTAATGCTGGATAATTGATTTTAACATTTGATTTCAACACATGCATTTATTGCAGACTTAAGTTTTTTGTCTCTAATTTTCCTCGTCTTGTTGAGGGCTTCTCGCTCATTTTGTAGCAATTTTCTTCTTTGGCAGAAAACCTGACAGTGCTGGCAGGACTTATTTTTGTTTTCGTTTAGCTTCAGTTTCTTGCTTGCTTTTCAATTGTAAAGGAGCAGATATACAAGGATGTGCTCTCTGTGTAAAAATCTGCACAGACAGGACGTGGCCTTAGGTAGTGATGCCCTGTACAGGCACACAGTTGACGCGCAGAGTTGTGCAGGGCTTGGGGTGCGGTACCAATGAAGCAAGTTTGTTACGGTCTCAGCCGCCTCTGTGAATGGAAGTCTGTTTCTGTGCTTTGGCACGTTGGACACCGGGCACTCATCCAGGGAGCTTCTGTAAGACCGGCAGAGAATAGGGATGATGGAGTGAATAGCTCAGAGGCCTCCTGCAAGAGCAGTGTGCTCAGCGTGGAGCTCTTTGAAAATCTCCCTCTGCTCTACCCTGTGTGCAAGCATGACCTCTATGGCACAGATGGTCCAGCCCCTACCCTCCCGTTCAAATACAGAGGCCTCTGCTAGGTGTTTGTATACCTCTTGAGGGTCATGGCTTTCCAAAGAAGGAAGAAGCTCATTTCATGCTGTTCACTCATTAAGGTGACATGAAAATGAACTCTGGAGCTTTAAAGAGCCAACAGCAGAAGACCTCTCTGACTTTAAGCAAGGCCTGGGGTTATCCAAGAAAATCAAGGTTGGTGCTGCAAATTGTGGTGTCTCTCTTCCCTCTGGGCCATTTCCAGACCAGTGCCTTGCTATGATGACTAAAGCACACTGCTATAGGAGGTGCTGTGTTTAGGATGAGTTGTTGAAGAGGTCCTCACTATGTGGTTGTTAAAGATCCTATGGCTGTTTTAGGAGCAGGGTGTTAAACCCGGTGTCCTGATTAAATTCCACTTTGGACTTACGCTGTCAGGCACTCCTCAAGTCCCCCCTTAATTTCTTTAATGAAACAGCTTTTCGCTTCTCTGCCTGGCCTGCTCTGTTGTGGTGCTGTGCATCGCCCAGGTAGGTGCTGCACTTCAGTGGTGTATGAAATGGGCTCCCTCCTCTGTGAGAAGTGCTTTGGGATCCTTGGGATGAAAGGTTAATTCCTAGGAATTCTTCTTCTTGAAGAAATGAGAATCCCAAGCCTAGGTGAAGTGTGAAACCTCCAGAGACAGCAGCGTGTTAGCCGTTTTGCTTTGAAAAACCAGCCTGGTTTATTTGGAATGGATCCTAAAACCCATTACTAAAAGTTTTATTGTCTTTGGAAAAGCTTGCCGTGGGTGAACTGAAAACCTGCCAGGGCTACTGTGTCATAAGGGATTAAAATGGTGAAAGTCTGAAGTCCCATGAGATGCCTCAGTGTATATTTTTTGTAACTGCAAAGTGAGTTTTTTAATGACACCCTGACAGCGTCTCTGGAAAGTGTTGTGCAGTGTTTACTTGTCTTTACTGAATTTAGCTTTTCAAGTTGTCACCTTACACACAGAAAGAGCTGACAAGTTTACAATCCCATGTTTCTCTAATACCTTTTATTGTGTTTGTTACATTTATGGATTGAAATATACCTTCAAAGCCTGTTTAAGTGCAGTGTTTTGCTGTGCTAAGGTTAAGACCATCTGAAACTTAACTGATTCTTGGGTTTTGGCATGAGTAGGTTATGAAAACTGATGTATTCCTGGCAGGTCCCCAGCTATGACATACTGAGAGAACATATGCACATTTGGAAAAAATTTCATCGATGCAGTGACGCCATATAAAATGGTCTCTAGGAATGGCTCTGTTGCCTGTATGCGGGCACAAATAAAGGAAAATTGTCTGTGTATTTGTACGCTGTACATTGTAAACTGATAAGTAGTAAAGATAATGCAATTTACAAAATGAGTTGTTTGCTGAAATCTGTCCACTTGAAGAATTAATGACTTTAGGTCTTATTTTTTGTAGCAATTAGTTCTTGCTCAATGCACAGTACTTTGAAGTGATACATTCTCAAATCATGGGAGCTGTTCATGATTGATTAATTCTTCCATTTTAGATTTCTTCCCCCATACCAGCAACAATAGGTAGAAATCGAGGTTGCCTGCATTGGGGAAAAAACAATCAGCTTCCAGATGTTTTTTTAACACGTCAGTGTACTTCTTGAACAGTGCCGTGAAAACGTATTTTCCCCCTTATTGATTTCCTCTATTATTGCAAATTTTTGACACTGAATGTTTTCAGGTCTTCAACCAAAATCTATTATTAGATAAAGGGAACCTGAGTGATCAAAAAATACATTTTTTTTAACATTTCATTTATTTAATTAATTGGTGTCCAACACCAACTGGCACTGTGTGAAAAAGTAATTGTCCCCTTAGTTAAATCAGCCCAATTTAAGGGGTAATTTAGAGTCAGCTGATTGAATACAGCCAGGCTTGTTTACAGCCAGCCCCGTTCAGTATAAACCTCACTTATTTTGACCCTTAACATCAGTCAAGTTGCCAGCACAAAGATTCAACAAGCACATTATGCAACGACCAAAGGAAATTCCTGAAGAGATCCGAAAAAAGATGTTGATATCTATCAGTGTGGAAAGGGTTACAAAGCCATTTCTAAGGCTCTGGGACTCCACCGAACCACACGGTGAGAGCCATCATCTCCAAATGAAGAACACCTGGAAGTGAATCTTCCCAGGAGTGGCCGGCCTGCCAAAATGTCTCCGGAGGCGCAGCGTAAAATCATCCTGGAAGTCACAAAGGATCCTAAAAAAACATCCAAAGAACTGCAGGCTTCTCTTGCCTCAGGTCAGTGTTCATGGCTCCACAATCGGAAAGAGACTGGGCAAAAATGGGTTTCATGGGAGAGTAGCAAGGCGGAAACCACAGCTTACCAAGAAGAACATAAATGCTCGTCTCTCATTTGCCAAGAAGCACCTGGATGATCCCCAAGCCTTCTGGGAGAATGTTCTATGGACAGATGTGTCAAAATGGAACTTTTTGGACAACATGGGTCCCATTATTTCTGGCGTAAATCAAACGCAGTATTCCACAGTAAGAACATCATACCAACAGTCAAACGTGGTGGTAGTATGACGGAGTGGGGATGCTTTGCTGCCTCGGGACCTGGACGACTTGCTATAATTGAAGGAACCATGAATTTTCTGCATCAGAAAATTCTTAAGGAGGATGTCTGGTCATCCGTCTGTGAGCTGAAGCTGAAGTGTAGTTGGGTCGTGCGGCAAGACAATGATCCAAAACACAAAAGCAAGTCCACATCAGAATGGCTGAAAAGAAGCAAAAGGAAAGTTTTAGAGTGGCCAAGTCAAAGTCCAGACCTAAACCTCATCGAGATGCTGTGGCAGGACCTGAAACGAGCAGTTCATGCTGGAAAACCTGCACATGCTTCTGAATTAAAGCAGTTCTGTGAGGAAGAGTGGGCTACAGTTCCTCCACAGCGATGTGAAAGAATTATAGGAAGCATTTGGTTGCAGTCATTGCAGCTAAAGGTGGCACAACCAGCTATTAAGAGTAATAACTCTGTTGGATAACTTTGTTTATAAAATAAACGAAATAATAATAAATTAGTGTTACTTGTTCACTCCGGTTCCCTTTATCTAATACTTCATTTTGTGTAAAGATCCGAAAACTGACAGTGTGACAAATATGCAAAAATAGAGGAAATCAGGAAGGGGGTAAATACTTTTTCATGGCAATACTTTTTTTGTACATGCCTTTGCGCTAATTGTAAATGCTTTTGGCTAATTGTTTTTTTGGTGTCAGTTTTTCATTTTACATAGCCATGTTACATTAGACCATTCAGAGGCTTTTATATCTGAAAGACGTCAAGCTGTTTGTCTCAACAAATGTGTAATTATGGAATTAAGGAGCTGTATTGGTCCTTCTAAAAGGTTGACTTAAGTATAAACTGCAAAATTAAATACTTTTTCCCCATTAACAACTGCAGGATGACTTATCCCAGATTCCCAGGAGCTCAGTAGTTGTTTGGTGTTCAACAGTGTTAATTGTTACAGAAGCCAGTTCCCCACAGACTATGCAGTTTATTTTCCTGGGTTATTTTTAGTTCAGAATCTAGAAACAGTCCTACGATAGCTTTTTTATTGGTGGCAATTAAATTTTCTTACCGGTTTTCTATATAAGTCATACATTTGACAGATTTTAAGGTTGAAACACTTTGTCCCATAGAAAAATAACTGAACCTCTCCTGTAGCTATTTCTGTCATCTCTTGAAAAGTGCACAGTAACCTTGTAGATGTGCATGCTTTTTTATTTTTTTTAATCAGTGATGTGGTTTTGGGATAATAGGAAGATAGATATCATAACAAAGCATGTGCACTGCTGTTACTAGGAATGTGCAGTGTCTCCGGTCGTGGGTGAGGCAGGGCTGGTGATGTCTAGAATGCTGACAGAACTCCCATGAGCCGTTTTAGTTTGCACATAATGAAGTGATGGGGCTGTTTTCATGACTCTGCCACTACTGATTAAGACACTGTTAATGTCGATTAAATTATAGCAGCTACTTGTGTTGTAACCTGGGCTCAGATTACAGAGTTCAGATGTGTGCAGAATCAAGACCCAGATCTGTCGCCTAAGTTTATTAATTCATTCTGAGTTCTGTCACCAGCTGGCTGAGGATGGAGCAGGGGGAGAGAACATACTGAGCCCATGTGTGATTTAATTCACTTCAGCCTTGCAAAGACTAACCAGCATTGGATGTGGGTTTCTTAAAAGATAGTTTTCTGTCCTTTCTGAATTTTAAAGAATTCCCAAGAAACATCCCATGAAACATGCTAATGAAAAGTTAACTGTTTCAAGGGTCTTCTGTAGGTGAAGTGTCCTGCTTTCTTGCTGTGTGACAAGGGCGCTTCCAGCCCTTTGGAGACCGACCCTGTGTGTTGCTGCCCCCTGTCTTTCGCACATGTTCTGTTGAACTACGTTAGCAAAGAGGGAGATGTCCCCTAGTCGTTTGGCCATGCCCTGCTCCTGGAGCGGGACCAGTGGCCGGCCTGTGACACCTGTTCCTCCTGCCCTCCCACAGAAGAGATTCTGGAGCGGCTGAAGGCCAAGCAGGAGGCGGAGCTGGAGGACGTGAAGAGGAAGGCGGCGGAGGAGGCCGGGAAGGCGAGGCGGGACGTGGGCGCCGAGGGGCAGCCCGACCCGGAGAAGAACGAGCAGCGGGATTCAACCACAGACAAAGAGCCCGAACCGGAAAGGGAGCAGAAACTGTCGGAGGGACAGTCTAGGGAAGAGGCGGCGGAGATGGGTAAGGCAGGCGTAGCGATTCTCTCCTGTGTTGTTCCTTGGGACAGGCCATTCACTGCACTCCGTTATGAGGTCACGCGGGGCTGCGTGTTTGGCAAACCCTACGGACACATATGGGGCGTCTTTAATTTTCTAGGTGGGTTGTGATTGAACTCGCAGTTTCCTGCCTTAACTGAAGGTACGGGGTGTCTCTAAAGCTATGAGTTCCTTCTGGCTGATTTTCTGTGTTGCCTAGAAAAGTAAATCTGATCAGTGCATGAAAAATTGGCATCTTTACTCAATGCAGTCTCAAGGTGCAGCCTATGTTCGGGTTTAAATAAAACTTTTTTCAGAGAGGAGTCCTGCCCTGTTATTGGTTAACTGAATCAGCACTACTAATCAGCAGTACTGTTTTCTGTCATGATAAGACTTTATTACTATTAAACGTCAATCAGCTTTAAAAATGCAACTTGCTTATCTCTTTTGGTAACTCAGTATACAGAGAACTAAGAATATGGGAAGTATCTCCACACACTCAGTCAAGTGCTGCTTTCCACTGGAATACATAGCCCCTTGTCAATCAGAGGACTTTGAGGGGAGACCACATCTTTGAGAAGAAAAGTTCTTGTGTTGTGCATTTCACTGCAGCAACAGCACCACCTGGTGGAGAGGAGGGCTGCAGGTCTGAAGCGTCCAGGCCTGATTCTCCTATTCCAGACAGCACGGCTCTCCAGAGAGAACACCACCACCCTGAGGAAGAGAGGAGCTCAGATGGCACCCATACAGCCCTCCCTCAGTGCAGCGAGACATGTGAAGAGGGATCAGCCAACAAGGAGGTTCAGCCAGAGGCCCAAGGTACTGGCTGCAGCAACTTCTGTGAGCTCCTGTCCTGCAGTGTTCCAGACACGGTGCTGCGCTTTTTGAGCGCTTTTGTATGTTCATGTGCTTACCTGTGCATGAACATGGATTGCAAAGTTCGCATCTCAGCTGTTGTGTAGGATTTGGTGGATAATTTTTTTTCGTTCCATTTGCACCTCCCGTAAAAGCAAAACATTAAGACGTGACATCAGCCCACATGTCTTATTACCCATCTCTTGCTTTTTGTGATTTTTGAAGATGTTAGTTTTATAACTGTGATTAACCACAGGTGTGCGTTACGAAAACGCACCCATCGTTTCAGGAAACGTGTTTTATTGGTGGTACTGCGTGCCGCTCATTTACTGACATATCTCAGCACGGGGCAGGGCAGGGAGTAGTCTTAAGGTGAGAATTAGTTTCCCGGTTAAAAGGGTTCATTGTGCACAGGTCATACTTCTTCACACTGCACGGGAAATCTCAATTTACAGTTGTGACATCAAAGAGCTTCCCTCATGTTTCACCAAGTGTCTGAGCCTCGGGAAAGCAAATGGTCTCCAAGGGAGATCCTGCACGCAGACTGCTTGTAGGCGTACAGTCTTGGAGTTGATGCACCAGGTGTGAAATCTGAGTTGTACGAGCGTCTGTTCGCTTCCAAATGTATGCAGTGTAGTCATGTTGTGAACAGCAATGGTTTCCTGTTATGTTTCTTACAAATTTACATGACTGACCCTTTGTTGAACCATCTGTATCTGTTAGAGGTGATGGTTTTACTGTTCCTGTTCTGGGTTTCAGAATTCAGCTTAAGAGAGTACTGTACGTATAGTTTTGCATTTTTTTTATAGTTTACCGCTTGTTTATGGATTACAACCGGTTGTTCTGTAGGTATTCTTACAGAGTCCTAACAGGCTGGATCAGCAGTGAAAGAAACTTAATACGTAGTTTAAATCGGCGTTTTAAGTGGAATTTAAAAGTCTATTATTTCTCTTTTCCAAAGGCAGTCATTTGTTTAAACGCACCTCCTGGGGGAAGAAAAATGGCTTTGCTCCCACAAAACCAGTTTCGGCAAGTGTAGCACATTGCTGCCCGTGTCTGCGTTGTTAACCTCTGCTGTGTATTGCGTTGGGCTTCAGTTCTGATGAAGAGCCGATACAGAGAGCAGTAGCACTAATAGTAGTAGAGTGAGGAGAAAAGGTGGCTTTTGTTGGTCAGACATGTTCCTTTTTATAACTGGTTGACATGAAATTGAGCTTAATGTGAAACTTTGATTTATTTTAAACCTTGGTCTAAGCAGCTGTTAGCCTCAGCAGGTGGCCGAAAGAGTACTGGGTGCTCCTAAGGACAGGTAGGAATCTTGTTCTTTCCTTTGCAAAAGCATCAGGTCAGTCCAGTTGCGTCCTGCAGAACTCCACCCTATGTCTCTTTCAGTTAGTGTTGGTGACAGCAGAATGTCCCAAAGAAAAATACCTGTTGGCAGCAGTGCTTTGCATGTTGCTTTTCGTTAACGTTGTTTACATTTTGCACGGTGTACATATATTTAAAAGGCGTGTTTATGCTTTTAATATTTAAGTCAGCTTTCACAATTTTTGTCATTTCGGTTGCGTACTATTTTAACATGGGTTCTGGAGTCTTAATTGCTTTTTGTAATGACTGATTGCTGCATCCACTGCTTTTGGGCTGTCTCGTTATTGCAGAATTATTTTTGTCTGTTATTCTGCTTGTACGCAGCGTCCTTGTGTCTGTATGTGTGTGTTGGTCACAGAGCCCTGTGACTGTGCTTTGTTTCCTCAGTATAACCATTATTAACTGTGAAAACTAGCGCTTGACGAACCAGGTCTAGATTGAGCTACTGAGGCTCTTTCTCAGACAGCCAACCAGTTGATTTGTGATGTACTTTTTTAAACCTCTGTTGACATAACATGATACATATGACTTCTTTATATGAATACTTATAGGTGTACTTGATTTAATTTAATTAAAATATGCGATTGCTTAAAAGCTTTTAAAAACTTCATTGCTTCTTTTCCGACTGCACGTTTGTAAGATCTTTTGGGCGCATACTGAGACAGTATGTGTACACACCACGTTAAGGTTTATTGCGAGGTTGTCGTTCATTTTCTGCTACTTGGCTTGATTAACTGCGTGTTTGTTTTCTGTTTTCTAAATTAGCTGCCTCTTTTGTGATATGCTAATTACAAATACTGTAATAGTTTGAGATTACACTGGAAAAGGGTGAATGTAGTGCAGGTGTTTTTTTGCCAACAGGGGGAGTGCTTGTCTGTGAAAATGTTTCATTTGTGTCTGATTTGAAATAAGATATTTTTATTTTCTTCACGTCCTGAAAATATTAACACATCTGTTTGGACATGCAAGCAGATTAGTACCATTGAAATTGAAAGTTTGTTGTTTCACAAGTCATGTCAGTATCTTCGTTTGTTTTCACATTTCAAAACCAAAGAGATCTTGAAAGTTTTAGGAGCTGTGCTTTGTTTAGAAGTTAGTTTTTTTGACACCCTGGTTGCTGTTTGATTAATTCGGGAGTAAAAGCCATTCAAATGTGCTGCATAACTCTTAAATGGATTACCTCCTGTGTCCGAACCTGCCCACCTGCACACCAGTAAAAGATTGTTCTGCCGTGTGGTACATGAGATGCACTGCATGTGAAATCAGTTTGTTACAGTGCAGCAGGTCGCAACAGTGTTTGCGTCTTGTGCAGATAAGCCAGCGGACTCCAGCTCCCGGAACGATGAGGGCACAGCGGCCCCCAGCCAGCCCCCCTCCCAGGCTGGGGACGAGAACAGCAACAGCAGCCTCACCTCCTCCTCTGAGCCCCTGGCCTCCAGGGGCCCCGAAGAGCCGGACAGTGCAGACAAATCCTCCCAGTCGTCCGTCGCAAGCCTGGAGGAAACGGGTGCGTCCCTTTTTTTTTTCTTCTTTTCAACGAACACTGGGGTGACTCGATGAAATAGGCGTGTATTTGTCTGCGTGCAGAACGGGGTTCTGTAGAAAGTCTGACCTAAAACCATCTGATCTGCGCATTCGTCTTAGAAAACCACTTTTTTGGCAATAGGTGAACTCGGCATGAATGATTTGTTTCCTGTGCAGCAAAGTTTGTATTAATATGGCTTTAGCCCATATATCCGCAAGTCTTTAATAACTACTCAAATGCGTTTGTGTGTTTGCGTGCATAAATCTCGCTAAGTTGCATATTTACTTTGGCCAGAGTCAGCAGTCTCCTTTACAAAATCTAAGCATGCTGTTCAGTAGGTTCTCCCTCATCTCATGTAAGTTGACCCGCGGCGGTCCTGTTCCTGACAGGTGACGGCAAGGCGGACAAGGCGACCGGAGAGGGCGGCGACGGCGCCGGCGCGGGCCGGGGCACGCCGGGCTCCACGCGCATGGTGACGCGGCTACGCAACCCCGAGAGCAAGCTCAGCCAGCTCAAGAGCCAGCAGGTCGCCGCCGCCGCGCACGAGGCAAACAAGTACTACAAGGAGGGCAAGGAGGTGAGCCGGGGGCCGGGCTGTGGACCGTCCTGTCCAAGCGCTGCTGTCGTGCTTGCTCGTTTCCGTCTCCCGTGAGCGTGTCGCTGAGGGCTGCGCGCTCCAGTCACGCTGGTTTCCGTAGTTTACCTCCCTGAATTCTTAGGTTTTTTTCCCCCCTTCACAGCCGCATGTAGTTCCTGTAAATAAAATAATAAAATAATGTCTGTTTGTCTATGAAAAATAAAGGTTTTTTCCGGACATCTCTGCAAAACCTTTATTTGTAACCGTGCGCGAATAGACTTGGTCTTCTGTCCCGTTCTGATCAGATTTAGTTTTTCGTTGGTTTAGGATCGCATTTTGTCGCCTAAGGATATTATCCGGGGTAAAAGCCTGCGAAAATGCTGGATGAAGCGCTGCGTGCTGATAGTTCTGTGCCATGAATCCCCCCCCCCCCCCCTCCAGGTCCTCGTCGTCAACTCCCAAGGGGAGGTCTCTCGCCTGAGCACCAGGAAGGAGATTGTCATGAAGGGAAATCTCAGCAATTACTTCAAACTGGGCCAGGAGGGCAAGTACCGGGTCTACCACAACCAGTACAGCACCAACGCCCTGGCCCTGAACAAGCACCAGCACCGTGAGGACCACGACAAGCGGCGGCATCTCTCCCACAAGCTCTGCATGACGCCCGCCGGCGACTTCAAGTGGAACGGCTCCGTCCACGGCTCCAAAGTGCTGACCATCTCCACGCTCAGGCTGACCATCATCCAGCTGGAGAACAACATTCCCGCGCCCTTCCTGCACCCGAACTGGGCGTCCCACAGGTAACGGCCAGCGTGCAGGTGCCCTTCCTTGCCTTCCCTTGTAGTTTTAGAATACCAGGCCTCAGGATTTCGGGGGGCGCTTTTAAACCCGTTGTCTTGGACTCCTCAGCTGAAGGCGCCAGGAGAGGAATGGTGTCCTCGGTTTCCAGTTTTGAATGTAGGAAGAAAAGTGTCGCTCATAAAATGCTACCCCAAAGGCCGTATGAAACCCTCCGGGCAAAAATGAAAGGCTGTCTGTCATTGCCAGGAAGCTGACATTTCTTTAGTACTTAAGTTAACTCCAGTCAGCATTTTTCAGCCCCCTCTGCTGACCGTATGACGTGCATTGATTGACTAGTATTTTTTCGCAAAGGAACAAGTAATAGGTTTATTCCATGCTGAAAAAAAGAAGAAAGAGAACACAACGTTTCGGCCGTGGAGCCTTCTTCAGGTGTGAGACATTTATTATCACACCTGAAGAAGGCTCCACGGCCGAAACGTTGTGTTCTCTTTCTTCTTTTTTTCAGCATGGAATAAACCTATTACTTGTTCCTTTGCAGCCTACGCATGCTGACGCAGCTACCCACCTGAACTAGTATTTTTTTGGGTGTGTGGGACCTAAGTGCTTGAGAATGCCCCGTTTCCATGGTCAGTGATGCTGTTCCTTTTTCGCGTGACAGGTCGAACTGGATCAAGGCCGTCCAGATGTGCAGCAAGGCCCGGGAGTTCGCTCTGGCGTTGGCGATCCTAGAATGTGCAATCAAACCAGTCGTGATGCTGCCCGTGTGGAAGGATGCGCTTGGACATACGAGGCAAGTGGAAACTTGGGGAGCGGAGAAGATTGAGCATTTTGTCATTTGTTCTTATTTGTGATTTTATTTATTTTTTTAGTTTTCGTCTTGAACAAAGAAAATCAAACATTTTTTTCAGGTCCAGTGTAACGTATGCTCTCAAGATTTTTTTTCATTTGCAATTATAGGTGTACTAGCAAGTCCCCTTTCCGTTTTTCCGAGAATGTTTGCAAAGTCAGATTTTCAGGGAGGTGGTCAGCAGTTGATCAAATGAGACCCTCTGTGTAAGAAAACATTTATTTTGGACGGCTGCCCGTGTTGCCGTTTCTTAAGCGTAACCCCATCTTCCCACTTCAAGCAAAAGCAAAGATCGTGCTCGCATACTGTGCAGAAACTGCCAGGCAGAGCCTGGGTGGAGTGTTTCAGAGGTCCACGCTATTCCCTAGAGACGCGCCGGGGCCCGGCTTTCTAAATGATGGATCTCTGCCAAAAACAGCCGAGGGCTTACCTCTTGGCTTTGATCTGGGCTGGGCTTTTCGAGGGGTGTGTTTTTTATTATTTTTTTTGCGGACTCTTCTGATGTCAAGGTTACACCGAATGACCTCGATAGAGAGGGAGGAGAAGGAAAAGGTGAAAAAGAGGGAAAGAAAGCAGGAGGAGGAGGAAACCATGCAGCAGGCCACATGGGTCAAGTACACCTTTCCCATTAAACACCAGGTAAGCAGTCCGAGCACAGCACTCTCATGCCTGGGAGCTGCAATGAGGTTAATTTGGGGATTTTACTTGGGGGGAATTCAGTATTATAACATACAGTGCACCCACTTTTGACTGCTGAAGTACATCTGCTTGTAGGTTCTAATTAAATATTTTCAAGGGATGAATCGGGTCACGATGGCTGACGCGTGCGTGCACCTCAGTTGAGAAACTGGGCGGCTTCTGCTCACTCTTTTTAATAATAATAATAATAATTGCTTACACTTATATAGCGCTTTTCTGGACACTCCACTCAAAGCGCTTTACAGGTAATGGGGACTCCCCTCCACCACCACCAATGTGTAGCATCCACCATACTTTTGCCATATGATGTCCTGATGTAGCGTATCAGGCATTCATCACAACTGGCGAGCACCAGTGTTTTGTTGTTGTTGTTGAACGTGCGGATTTAGCTGACCCTCCCAGTTGCGCGTTTCCCATGCGGCTGCAATCTCTGCTTCCCCGAAGGTTTGGAAGCAGAAGGGGGAGGAATACCGTGTGACTGGGTATGGGGGCTGGAGCTGGGTTAGTAAAACCCATGTACACCGCTTCTTGCCCAAGTTTCCGGGAAACACCAACGTCCACTACCGGAAAGCATTGGAAGGTGAGTACACCTGGTGAAGATCTGTAGTCCTGTAAGCTAAACCAACAGTGTGCAGAATGTGTGAAAGCCGTCAAAATGATGGTCAGTCCTGCTGTTTGAAGGTGATGCACGGTGTTTTCTCAATACTGTGCAATTTACAGGCATCCACTGATTTTTAAATAAAACTCGACATTAAAATGTGACAAGATATTGACTTCTTCACCCTCGTACTCTTTAAGATAAATTCTGCTTCTTGTACCTTATGATAAAAGGTACAGAGTTGTGACTTCTTGCTGCTACCATCCAGTACTGGTGGTACTTGTCCTGAAGACCTCAAGAAAGGTCAAAGCAAGAGGAGGCAGCACAGTCCATGTAGCTTGTTTGGTTGCTATTACATACTTGATCCAGGGATCTCATCCAGATATTTCTTGGCTGAAGCCAAGGTATATCCACTTCATCCGCATGGCTGGGTGGCTTGTTTGAGAATCCCCCAATTCAATTTAAGGTATGTTTTTTTTCTTGTTTTTTTTTTTAATTCAGCCGCTAAAAATGGCAAGGAAAGTGCAGCGTCGGAGGTTGACAAAAGAAGAAATGCGTCAAAACTCCGAGCAGAAGCCGAGACCCGCGAGAAGGAAACTTCGGCGAAGGACTCTGCTAAAAGTTCGCTAGAAAAGGACAAGGACCAAAACCCCGCCGCACAGTCTTCAGAAAACGGCTCAACGGCAAAAGTAAAGGAAAAAACAGACAGAGAAGTGACTGAAGAGATGGATGTTGACAGAAGTCCTCCGGACTCATCACAGACCGAAGAAAAAGGTATTTGTGGCCATTATTTCATATCCTAATTCAAGGTCAGCCAATATTAATGACCCCTTATGTCAGGTTTCTTCCGTTTTAACTCAAGAAACATCAGCTACTTTCGTGTATTTCTTGTGTTGGGCTGAGTGCGATTGTCATCCAAAAAGTTCTGATCTCTCAAGTGTCATTTTTTTGGATCAATCGTTGTGTTGCCTGCAAGTTCCAGGGGTCATCTTTTACATTCTTTAGGGTTTGAAGATTTAAATTGGTTTTGTCTGCATGTTGTTCAGTAGAGACAGCACTAACAGCGGTCTGAAATAATGGACTTTGTTGTCGAACAGGGAAAAACGGGAATTCTGGCTACCCCGACGATGGGAAACCTGTCAAGGAGGAGCCGAAAGAAGAAGAGGTGGCAAAAACCGAGCCGGCACATAAGCCCCCAGCGAAACCTTTTGATGATGACGTTGTAAACGTCAGCGAGGGCTTTCAGCTCAGGACTGCTTACAAAAAGAAAGTCAAAGCTTCCAAACTGGACGGCCTGCTTGAGAGACGGGTCAAGCAGTTCACCTTGGAGGAGAAGCAGAGACTTGAACGGTTCAAGCAGCTGTCCGGAGCAAAGCTTGCAGGAAAGCAGGCAGGGGTTCAAGGAGCTGGTGTGTCTATGCTGAAGGTAAAAGCAGAGGACAAGGCAGCAGTGCCCTGCATGGGGAAGACTGAGGGCCCTGTGGCAGTTAAAGCAGACAGTTCAGTTGTAGACAAAGGACCAGAAAAGGCTTACTCTTCAAATAACGAAAGCAGTTTGGTTTCCTTAGGTGCAACTCCCAAAGAGCCTGAAGTCCAGGGCGCTACCGAAATCAGGCCTGAAAGCCAGTTATGCAGTCAAAATGAGAATGGGGAGAAAGTTGCAGATAGGATCCCTCATTTGGAGTCTCGGGATGGGACTGTGAAACAGTCTGATCACAAAGACTTTCCATCCAACTCAGCTGGATGTGTGCCTGAGCAAAAGGAGAATTTGAATGAGGTCCAGAGCTCAGTAAAGTCAGATATTCTGGAGCAGGGATTGGGTCGGGCTGCTGGTTCTGAACCAGAAACTCTAAAGACTGAAAGCATCAGTGAGGTTTGCGGTCCCATTCCAAAAATCTACAATGCAGCAGAGCTGCAGCATACCACAAAACTTGCCAGTCAGGATAGCAGTGACTTGGGAAACAATGTTGATCAGGTCACATCTTCCGAAACATCTGAGTCCCCTGCAGAATGCAATTCTGCTCTTAACACCAGGGATCAGAAAAGCGAAACGCACGATCTTCCATCTTCGGTCAAGCCGCATTCCAACAGCGAGCCAAATAAGGACCTTGAAAATACTGGGGGTGCTCCAGAAGCTGTCAGACAAGGCAAGCAAACTGACAGCCCCGTGCAGGAGGAGGTGAGCAGGAGGGAGCCTGATCAGAGCTGCTCAGAACCCATGGTCACAGAAGAAAACGGTAACAAGCCAGACTACGAGGTAAAAGAGCAGGATTGCCTGGAGCTGAAGGAGACAGAAAACACAAACGATGAGACCACACACTCAGAATTGCCACAGATCCCTACTCCTGTCCAAGTCAACGGGAAAGATGTTGCAGAAAACAAATCCATCCTTGATTCCAAACAGCTTGTAAAGGAGCCCGGAGACATGGAGCTGGCAAACAAAGTCGAAGGGAAAGTGAATAACCTCACTAGGACAACTTCGGACGGTGCGATCAAACTTCTCCCATCGAAAGATGCTCTGAAGCCATTGATGAATGGTGATCTGACCACAGAGGGGACAAAGGAGAAGCCCAACAGCACAGGTCAGTTTTCTTCCCCATCCAGCCCATCCACGGTGCTCGACGGAGAAAGAAAAGGTCTAGTGGCTGGTCAAGACTATTTGCCTCCTGTCAAAGTGCCCAAGTTGGAGAACAACATCGATGAGACGGTGGATTCTACTGTAACGTCGCCGCCGTCCGACCTCAGTTGTGCCAGTGTGGCAGAAGTCAAAAGCAAAGAAGATCACAGCAGCAATGAAGAAGAACCCATGGACGCAGAGGTTATGATGCCCAGGAAAATTATCCCATCTCCCGTGCCTTCTGCGGAGGAGTCCAGTCTGAGTAACGACTTCGCAGACGTGAGCAATTCTCAGTCGGAAGCCAAAGTCGAGCTGAATGGGGAAGAGGCCACGAAGACCATCATCACCCAAGTCACCACCACTACCACCACTGTTTCCACGGAATCCAAGACTGTTCAGATCGCAGAAGTCTCCAGCACACACTGTAGCAAGCCCACTGTGGTGTCTGTGGCGGAGAACTGCGCCGTGTCCACACTAACCACCATGACGAAAACCACAGTGACCAAAATTTCTTCCCCCACGCACGACAGTAGTGCGGACATGGTTTCGGTGACGGAGGAGAGCAAAACAACCGTCACTACCACGCTCCTGGACTCCACCGCGAGCTCTGCCGGCTCGTCGGTCACCTCCATGACGGTCAGCAAGGAGTACTCCACCAGGGACAGGGTCAAGCTGCTGAAATTCTCGCGCTCGAAAAAGACTCGGTCAGGGACGGCCCTCCCGTCTTATCGCAAATTCGTCACGAAGAGCAGTAAGAAGAGCATCTTTGTTCTGCCCAACGACGACCTGAGGAAGCTGGCCAGGCGCGGGGGCATCCGAGAGGTGCCAGTGTTCAACTACAACGCCAAGCCAGCTCTGGATATCTGGCCCTACCCTTCCCCCCGACCCACCTTCGGCATCACATGGAGGTAACCAGGGTGTGGGGGGGCGGGAGGGGGGGGGCTCTGTACTCCAGAGAGGTCTGGAGAGGAGCTGCAACAGCAAAGGAGCAAGCAGAGGTTAATTCCACGCCGGGACAATGTTTTTCTTTCTTTTCCCATTTGGTTCCGCAGCCAAAGCCAAAGGAAACGTTGCCGTTTTCTGCTTTCTGTTCACTCCCCGGCGTGTGGTTAACACCTGTGCGTGTTCCTTTGTCGGCGATTTGTCTTGATCTGAAAACAAAACTGATCAAATGACTAACTTTGAAAGCTCGGGGCAATTATTTTGTTTTAGTGTCACACGGTGTTTAGATCCGCGTCTACCGTCTTGGGCGCCACAGTTTAGCCTTTCCTGCATCTCTGTCCTTCTTCTCTCACCTACCTTTTCACGGCAAAGTCCCGGTGGAGGCGAGTGGAAAGCGAAGACAAAAACGGGAATCCCGCATTGCGCCATGGCAAAAAGGATGTCTTCCTCTAACCGCGAGCAGGAGACAGAGAATATCTTCAACGAATCTGTTTTTCTTTTACTTTAAATATTTGCTCAGGCTTTTAAATAGCACAAGTACAACAAATGGGTGAACCGTAATTTCACGTTCCGAGCTTAAATTATCATATTTGACTTCCGAGTAAATGTCAAGCACTTATTTTGCTTGTAGTTTGTTTTTCCCCCCCCCACTTTACTACCTTTACATTTTTACTAATTTACCCCAAATTGGTGTTGAGGCTGTGTTGATGTGAATCAATAGCGTGTAACTCTAGGCCTTCACTTTGGCATTCAGGTACCGTCTCCAGACTGTGAAATCGCTAGCAGGGGTCAGTCTCATGCTGCGGTTACTGTGGGCCTGCCTGAGGTGGGATGATATGGCAGTGAAGCCGTCCTCAACAGGTGGCACCACAAGGACAGGTGAGCACACCTGCATGGATACGAGACGTCCAGTGTCCTCCAGTCACTAATACGTACATGATCTGCTTGTGATCAGTATTTGAACGCCAGCTGTTTTTCTCCCCCAAAAAATAGTCTAACTGCGCACAAAAATAAGTTTCATTTTGAACGTCTACGGGGAATAAAAACATCATCCCATTGTAAAAGGTATCAAAACGTCATTGTGTTGGTTTTTCATGTGTAAAAATGGCGTGTCATTTCACTGCGAGAGTTGTCTTTCAGTTTTATCCATGCAGTAGAGATGCAGATCTGCCATCTTCACACTTTTCACTAAACTGACCCAAGGAAAACAAAGGTGTTTTGAGAGTGCAGAAGCCGTTAGACATAATGTAGAGGTTATTTTTTAATTTCTGAAAGGAATCAGTAGTTCACATATTGAATAATACATATTTGTCTTTTTTCTCTGCTAGTATGAACAGAAACGCTGCCTCTGTGTAAAGTTTTTTGCAATGCTTAGGCATTGACACTTCTGTAGAGCAGTAATGCTTCAATCTCACATAAGTGTGCCATTTAAAAACACCTGGTTACGGGGCAGGATCGCCCGTAAGCATGAAGAAAGGACGCATCTCGTCCGCTGTTACACTAAGCTGGCTGACAACACTCTTTTCATGGCCCTGCGTGCAGAAACTTCAGAAACCGAGATCACCACCACCGAGATCATCAAGCGTAGAGACGTCGGACCCTATGGAATCCGATCGGAGTACTGCATCAGGAAAATCATCTGCCCCATCGGGGTTCCGGACACCCCAAAAGGTACAGGGCTGACGCGAGCCGAAAGGCGTGGCAGGAACGCGCCCGCTTGGCGCTTTTGGTCTTTAAATAGTTCTTCCTCGCGGTGCTGAGGGTTTTCCGTGTGCCGTCGGATCTTAAAAGGGTTTGAGAGGGGCCCGCGTCCAGGCTGCTGGGCTCTGTGAATGGTAAAAGAGTAGGGAGGGGGAGTGCTGCTGCGGTTGCCATGGCCTCCAGTGCCATCGTCCTTGTGTTCCAGCTGAGCTCTGGAGCTGCTCTCTTCCTCCTGCCACGTGTTGTGGACCATCCCGCCGAGCTGACGTAAAGAATTGCTGGTTTTGAAACTAAAAACTGGATGAAGGACCCTGATATTCAACCCCCTGCTCCCCCCCCCACTTCTTTTACAGAAACACCCACGCCCCAGAGGAAAGGCCTGCGGTCAAGCGCTCTGAGGCCTAAAAAACCAGAAGCTCCGAAACAGACGGGACCAGTGGTGATCGAGACATGGGTGCCGGAGGAGGAGCTGGACTTGTGGGAGATCAGGGCCTTTTCAGAAAGGTAAGAAGACGGGGTCTCCTTCGGTCTCCCTCTCAGTCCATCACCTCCAGCTTGGGTGGCGTTACTTGTCTAGAATAGCTTTACCTCTCTTTGCTATTAAGTATTTGGCCAAACCATTTCAGTGTATCACTGTAAACAGGCTCACTTGCTTGGTTTTTTTTTTCTCGACTCCCTGGCCTGCCACTGGATCATTTTGCAGTTCTTGTACTGGATGGCATGCAGGCGTGTTATTGCGCCTTCCTGTGACCTTTCCTCTGACTTTTCCAGTTTAGAGATGAGCCACAGAATGTACAGATTCTTGCAGAATTGGAAAAATTTCCAAGCGCGTCAGCCAGAAACCTTGGAATAGGAAAACCTAAAAACGGACTTTTCCAGGAGGGCTTTTTTTCTGGTTTATCTTATGTGTTGTGCTTTGTTTTCATTTTAGCCTTTGTTAATTATCTCATGCAATGTGCCCATCATGTATAGGAAAGTGTTTGGAGGTTATTCGTTTTAAAGCTTTTTTCAAAAAGTGCATCGTCTACAGTACAGTGCACAATGAAACATGAAGCCCTGTATCACTCCGAAAAAAAGAGATGTGTGTCTTTGTTAGCTGTGGCACTGGAAGCGATTGTGTTGAAGGGTGCTTGGCTCATGCCTCGTCTTTTTGCTCCTGTTGCTGCAGGGTTGAGAAGGAGAAGGCACAGGCAGCAGAACAACAGGCAAAGGTTAGTGAGCTGAAGAAAGCAGAGGATTTCAAGGCCCAAATGGAGGCTCAACTAAAGCAGCAGAGATTGGCTGCTCAGCAGGTGGGAAGAAAGGACACAGCTCCCACCTTGCACCCTGGGCTAAGTGGTCTTCTAATCAAGGGGTTCCCAGATCTCTCCTGGGGACCGCCCCACTCCTGCTGGTTTTTGCTGTAGCGGGGCTCTTGACCTCTTTTTCTGTTCTCAAGCTGGGTTTGCTAATGTGCCGGACGTTGGGGAGTGTGACCTCCCACATGTTTAAGAACTGGAAAGAAGTAATCGCTTTAATTAGGTCTACCTAGGGTTCGATTCTGCAGGTGAGAGCCGATCCAGGCTGAAAACCAGCGGGTGTGAGAGAGTCCCCAGGATCACAGTTGGGATCCCCTGCTGTAGTTGCGGGGGTCTGCTGCATGGACAGACGTGAATCGGTGCATGGGTTTGTAAAACAGGTGGCGGTGTTTCTCTGCACAGAGCGCCTTGCGACATCACCTTGTTTCACGGCATTTCTCACACGCAGGGTTTGTCTTAAACACAGCTGCTTAAAAAAAAAAGATTGAGACCATAGCAGCTAAAAGGATGTCTGTTCAGCCTTGTGCCGGTTATCAAGACTGGCATTTTTATTTTAGTTTGCATTTAGGCATAAAATATTTGAGCTGCTTATTGCACGAATAGAAAAAAAAAGAGTGGGGTTAGGCAATTAGGGGGTACTTCTTTTTATAACCCATCTCATTTAGTATAAAGGTTAATGAGCACTACAGTGAGGTCTGGTTTAGTGTTCTCTTGACTTCAGAGTGAGCAACTGATGTCTGTTGGACTCCTGCCTTGCAGAAGCGTCTGGAGCAGCAGAAACAGTCCCCTGCTGCCAGCACCTCTTCCATCTCCACGCCCACGAACAGCCCCGCCACTCCTGCCTCCACCCCCCAGAAAGTAGTGGTAGGCTCCTTGACAAGCCAGGTCACCCCGGGAACGAAAGTGGTACTGGCCACCAAGATGGGTTCTCCAGCCACAGTGACATTCCAGCAGAATAAGAACTTCCACCAGACATTTGCTTCCTGGGTCAAACAGGGTCAGAGCAGCCCAGGTAAGGGCAAGGGGCCGAAGGGAAATATTTGCAATTGATCTGTGTTTATTTAAAGGAGGGGGCTGGAAAAACAAACTACTTCATCAAAATTATAATTGCAATGGTGAACAGTTGACGTTGGTAGGGAAGCAGATAAGATAACCTCCACTCCGGCTTCTTCCTCCCACCCCGAGGGCAGCGCAGCCTGACGCAGAAAGTTTGTTTGTGTTTAGTCTGCCATGTTTGTTTTTTTTAAATGACCACAACATAATTAAATCTCTGGTGAGATTCAGAAAGGGGGAAAAAAAAAACAGGCGGTTGAGTTTTCCGTCGACGGGTACAGGGAAGCACAGCGGCGAGCTTTCGTCGTGTGACTCAGACTGGCGCCAACAGCATCAGTGGGCTTCACTCCCCCCCCGTGTGTCTTCGCAGCGTCCACCAGCGCCGTCGCCACCGTGGCCGCCACCGTCGCCACGTCGGGGCAGACGTTCCAGATCACGGGCAGCCCCGTGACGATGCCTGGCAAAGTGATCACCGCCAAACTGCCGTTGCCCGCCAACAGCAAGATCGTCACTGTCAACGTGCCCGCCACGCAAGGAGGTAGGGCGCAGCCCGGGGGCCATGCTGGAGTCCGTGCTCTTCAGCGTCCGACTCTCACAGGGCGCCTCAGGGCCATTTAAGAATCAAGACACCGGGGCGAGGGCAGTTCAGGGGGCGATTCGGCGGTAGAGTCCGCGCTGATCTGGAGAGCGAACCGGTGCTGTTTGAAGCGAGCTCAGCGCATCGCAAGCAGTTGGCGTGGTTAGTGTGAGTCCAAAGCAGTTGCGCTTTGCTCATCCCACGTTGGGTTCCCTTTGTAAGATGGGGCAGCTGTCCCCTCCCACCCCCCCCTGCTGACACCAGCAGGCAGAGCACCTCACACACACACACACACACACAAGCCCCTGTCAGACTGACACCAGCACTTCCAAAACTCCCGTCCCGCTGGTCACATCGGTCGGGCAACGTTCTGGAAAGCAGAAGGTTTTGGTTTGGTTTCTGCGGTTTTCCCAACGGTCCCACTCCGGCTGCGAGACAGAACAGGGAGTTAAACTTGGATTTGAAATACAGAAAGCTAGTGATGTAACGCTGGAGATTCTGTTTGACTTTTTTTGATCCATCTTTTTCCTATTTTTTCAAGTCCTCTGAAAGAAAAGTTGAACATTAAGTTTTGTAGACGGTAACACACCTAGGAGTAAAGCCCACATTCAGCGGATAAGCTAAATTACTCCACAAATAAACACAGTTCCTCTCTAGTAACACCCATGTTTCATTAGAAAGGGAGTATTAACAGACAGTGTATTTTTCCAGTGTGACTGTTTTAATGGTTGTTTGTTTTGGAAATAATTAAGGAAGTGAGCTTGAAAACAAGTTTATACTACAGTCCGGCTGCAAAGACAGGTAGCCTCCTGTTTTTTTTTTAATGCTCCCACACTATACAATTTTTTTTTCCAAAAGTTCCTGTTTGAAGTTTTGCCAGCAATGCAACTCCTGCTTGGATTTTTTTTCTTTAACCCCCATTTAAGACCCACTATAAGTTTTCAAATTACCGCAACCAAGCTTTTGAAGCTGCATATGAAAAGTGTAGCTTCACACGTTCGTTCGTGGCCAAGCAATTTTTAAAGCACTTTAAGTGACTTAGCAGGAAATGCATTTTAAGTTTTTTTTATGCATGAATTCTTTTGAAGTATGGGCAAAAACAAGATATGAAAGATTGGCTTTCTTTAACCAATAACACAAAATTCTGTGTGCAGTGTATGAGAGTGCAGACTGATATATTTGGGAAAACAAGACTGCATGATGAAAAACCATTGTTTCATCTAAGAATTTGCTTCTACTTGCACAGAACTGCAACTACTTGTTTAATCTCCTATAAGTAACTACAATACTGAAATAAAAAAATGGAATTTGTAGAAGAAAACAAGCAATATATACAGTGTATGCATATCATGCCGTACTACTCACAATTATTTTATTACAGAGACCCTAGAATTTTGAAAAAAAGTATTGTATGAATAAAAGCTCTTGGAGCAGTTTGCAATGAATTGATTTCTGTTATTATGCTCTTGTGGAGCAATGTAAGGATGGTTTTTTTTCTGTTTCCGAGGGATACAGTCTTAAATGTTTTGATTTGCGGTGAGTGTAAAATACTTTTCTTTGTTTTCTTTTGAAGAGTAGTCAAGAGTTCCAGCCTTTTTTTTTGCTGATCTTTATAAGCAGGTTGACGGACTTGCAATAGGCAGAGGACAACAGATAGCTCTAGGCCCTGTTCCAAAAACAGTCTGGTCTTGTTCCTGTATCCCAGCTCACGGTTTCTCCAGGGACCACTTTTTCCTCAACCGTGCTGTGCGGTATAGAAGCAAATGACAAGATCCGGTGAAAGCACCCCTACCATTTCACTGAGGAAATAGGTTGGACTGTGTGGGGCATATGATCAAAACACCGGCGTGAGAAATGTTTCTGGGTGCGCTAGTGCTTCTCACCTCTTCCTAACCAGTCTTTGTTGCTGCAGGTGTTATGCAGGTCCAACAGAAAGTACTGGGGATCATTCCATCCAACACCACGGGCAACCAGCAAACCTTCACTTCATTCCAGCCCCGGACGGCCACCATCAACATCAGGCCCAACACCCCGGTCTCAGTCGGGGGGTCCCCTCCCACACAGCAGGTACGGAGCCCCCCCAGGCCCTCGAGGAACCTGGCTTTCTGTTGCTCCTTGGATCCCAGCCATGGATCCCCAGGGAGCTCCGGGAAAAGCCCGGGAGACTGGTGGGCAGCAAAATCTCAAAAGCGGCAAACCAGGTCATACTGTCTCTTCACAAAGATTTCCTCACGCGGTCGCAACCGGGGGCGAGGCCGAGCATTTGTTGAGCAGCGGTTCAGAACCGATGGGAGGAAGTGTTTAATCAGTTATTAGCCGTAAACTGCAGCATGGCAGTTGTGCTTCTACCATTTTCCAATTTGCAGTCCCTTCACATTTCCACAGTTCTCCGCGCACCTTTTATATGCGCGCTTGTGTTAGAAGGTGTGTGATTTTTAACTTCAGATCCTGCCTTTGTTAGCTGGATTGTAATGGTAGAACATGTGAAAGGCTGCAAGAGAGAGGATGCTGTTTGCCACATCGTGCTTGTTTCACGGCATCTGTGGTCCCGCGGCTCTTACTGGCTGAACTGGGAACATTTCGCCCGCAGCTGTGAGACACTGATGCGGACCAACCTGCCGCCAAAACTTTAATTGTTAAACATGCCATAAAGACTTGGACAGCTGTGGGATTCGTTGTGTTCATCATTAATTGCTCAAGATACGCAAATGAGGATATTTGCAAAACTCATGATTTTTTAATTAGTTGGTGAAGAGGTGTTTCATTTCAAAAGTTGATTGTCTGAACCCCCACCCCCGTCAGAACGGTGGATTGTGTAAACGTAACGAGACAGAGACTTCAGCCTTTTGCTCTTCAAGCCTCTTGCGATGTTCCATCCATCTCCCGGTCTTGTCCCTTTTAGGTCATAACCGCGGGGGCGCAGATCCGCTCGGGGATGACTGTCATCCGCACGCCTCTGCAGCAGACAGCCACGCTGGGTAAAGCCATCATCCGGACGCCCCTGATGGTACAACAAGGTATTCTCCCAGCCAGTAGGTCCAATTCTATTCGCCTCTTCCCCCTGTGTGGCTGCATGACCCGCTGTCTCCCCGTGCTCGTCCTGCGGCGTGTCTAACAGGCGCTCGCTGGAGACTGGAACGCCAGCAGCATGACTTCTCCCCCCCCATTCATTCTTCGTCGTATCGTAATGCACGAAAGGCACAACTAGCGTGTTGTGAGGTGTTCGGGTTCAAGCCTTTTACTTGGGCGTTGTTCAGTTTGTGACTAACGTTTTCATCTGCATGTTGGCGGTGCACGCTTTTGTGTGTGTGTGTGTGCTTTCAGTGGAAGGTGGCCTCGCTAATTTTAAATCATAGATATTGAATAAGAGAAATGTAGAAATGTGGCATGGATAGACATTTGCACTGAGTCTGGGTAAATACAGTGAAACTGGATGTGAAATTAGGTGAAATACAGAACACCTTGACCAAATTAAAGTTGCTTATGCTTTAAATGCAACCGTAACGGTAAAAAGTGCACTGGTGTACGCCGCTCTCTCCTAACTGCCCCGGCTGTGAATCTGTCCTGCAGGCCAGACGCAGCAGGTGGTGACGCAGATCATCCGCGGGCAGCCGGTTTCGACCGCCATCTCCAACGCGAGCACGGTGCAGACCAGCGCGGGCCAGAAACCAGCCGCCACCGCCACCCCGCCCCACGCCGCCGCCCCCCCAGGCCAGCCGCCCGCCCCGCAGACCCCACAGGGACCCCGGCCGCAGCAGGGCCAGGTGAAACTGACTATGGCCCAGCTCACTCAGCTGACTCAGGGACAGGTGAGACCTCACAGTGGGGGGCAGGGTCACCTGCATGTCTGGACCCTGCTCTGCACGGGGCTTCTCCCAGAGAGGAAGAGGCTGGCCTTTACTTCGCTCAGCCTGACGGTGGATTTGCAGCCGTTTAAATCCCGGTCCACACAAAGACGCCACAATAAAATGAAACCCTGAAAATCAAGGTTGAAATTAAACAAGGTTGCATGTTTTTGACCTCCCATCAATGTTTTGCTCCTGCATGCAGGGTTTTGTTTCATAAAAGAGAGCAGTTCTTTGGCGCTGTATTTTTTTTAAATCTTGAGACTGACGCTCTGTTTGCCTTGATCGGTCTGTGACCCAGGGAGGAAGCCAGGGGCTGACGGTGGTGATCCAGGGCCAGGGGCAGACCACAGGCCAGCTCCAGGTCATCCCTCAAGGAGTGACGGTGATCCCCGGCCCCGGCCAGCAGCTGATGCAGGCCGCCATGCCCAACGGCCAGCTCCAGCGCTTCCTCTTCACCCCCATGCCCCCGCCAGTCTCCTCCGGGGGTGCCACGGTGACCGCGGTGACGTGCACCACCACCACCCCTTCGGTACCAGGTAAAGAGCTGAGCTGCCAACACTTACAGGACTGCAGGAGGCAGAGTTAACGGCAAAGCCATGCCAGCTCGATAATAAAACTCGGGAACAAGAACTCTTTGAGCAACGTGGCTGTGATGTGAATTCTATGTCGGGGATGTTTATTTTCTATACAGCTGTTGTTGTTGTTTAACTTGTAATATATTTTGCATTCAGATGGATCTGTCATGTCAAGCTTCGCTCTTTTAAACTTAAGAGGAATTGGGTGGAACTGGAACTTCTTAAGACCGTTTATAAGGTGGCTTTCGGTTAATTCTGGTTGTGTCTGTGTGCGTCTTGCGTCTACAGCTCCAGCAGAGCAGAAGCCAGCGCTGCCCCAAGCCCAGGTCCAGGCCCAGGCTCCAGTTCAAGCCCCGCCCTCGGCCCTGCCCCTCCCCCCCGCTCCGCTCAACCCGCCGCTCCCAGCGCCGGTGCAGCAGCCCGCGCTGCCGCCCCTGGCCCAGGCTCCGGCTGTGTCCCAAGCTCAGGCTCCGGTGCAGCCGGCCCAGCAGGCTGCCGCCCCGGTGCAAGCTGTGGCCCTGGCCCCCGGGACCCCTCCGGCCACGCCACAGGCCCACCTGCCCCCGCAGACACAGGCTCTGACGCCCGTCCAGTCCCCGACCCCGCTGCCCGTGCAGCAAGCCGCCCAGACCCCGCCCCCCCAAATCAAAGCCCCCCCGACCGCGCAGACTGTGAACCAGGCCTCGGTCAAGCAGGCCATCCCGGCCCCCCGGCCCCAGCTCCAGCTCCACCAGCCCCAGCTGATCACGGTGCCCCAGCTGCAGCAGCAGGTCCAGGTCCTCTCCCAGATCCAGTCCCACATGGCGGCCCAGATACAGGCGCAGCAAGGCGGGGTGCCCCAGCAGATCAAGCTGCAGCTGCCCATCCAGATCCAGCAGGGCGGCCAGGTGCAGGCGCACCAGATCCAGAACGTGGTGACGATCCAGACGGCCAGCGTGCAGGAGCAACTGCAGAGGATCCAGCAGCTCCGGGAGCAGCAGCAGAAAAAGAAGCAGCAGCAGATGGAGGCCAAGAAGGAGCAGACCCTACAGGCCCCCAGCCAGAGCGACATCATCCAGAAACAGGTGGGCCCTGGGTGCAGTGAAGCCTGCAGAGCAGAGGTAGCTGGGAAGCTAAGCCCTGAGTATTAGAAGGCAAAATGAGACCTAAGTAAGACACTGTACCATAGTTACCACTACAGCTAGGATGAACAAGTGGTCAGTTAAACTAAGGGGAGGTCACCTGACGTCAGTGCACTTCCCGACATTAGTGAATTCAAGTCTAAACAGGATACAGAGCCTTGTATGGCAAATGTGTTTGTGTATCCCCTTCCCCTCACGTGCACGCCGGTGTGTCGTAGGTGGTCATGAAGCAGAACGCAGCAATTGAACACCTGAAGCAGAAGAAGACTCTCTCTGCGGCTGAGAGGGAGGAGAACCAGAGGTATGGAGGAGACCGTGGGAGTCACGGTATCGCGTTTGTAACGGTGACGTTCGTGTTGACCGAATGTCCGGTCCACTATCGTGTGTGCTGTAGTGGCCACGGCTGCAGATTGTGTTCGCAGAGTTTTTCATAGCGCCTTACAACCAAACCAGTTCTTTTTAGAAGGGGATTGACTTTCAGGCTTTAGGGTCACCAAAATCCTGGAGATTTTCCTGATGTCTGCGTGCAGATAAACTGGGTTTTATTGCTATATGGGCGTTGCATTGTTCGTGGAGTCTGGGAACCAGCATGACCCTGACCCCACAGCTGGGAACCCATGTGGAGCTTTTCTACAGAGGCCTTTCCCACATGCAGCGAAGCGGCATAGCTCATATCCGCTACATGCATGGCTCTTCTTTAGCGTTCGGCCTGTGAACTGTGGATGCGCCGTTTCTAAAGCGATACCCACGCCAGAGAGAGAGTTTGTGTGAGCATGACACCATCTGGAAAGAATGGAAGTTACAGGTTAGCATGAGCAAGGATGGATCGAATAAATGCATAGTATGGGCCCAACAGCGCAAAACTGTCCCCAGTTAAGAGTTACAGAGTTACATGAATGCGAGACATGCATTCTGAGTGGTTTTTGAAATAGCACTTTGGTCCTTCTCGCAGTATTTTAAATGAAGTGTTTGTCTTTGAACTGAAGGTCCAATTAATACCTTTTGCCTGTCTTTGTCTCCACCCCATCCTCTCCCATCCCCTCGCGTGCACACACACACCCAACCCCCCCCCAGAATGATCGTGTGTAACCAGGTGATGAAGTTCATCCTGGACAAGATCGACAAGGACGAGAAGCAGGCGGCGAAAAAGAGGAAGAGGGAGGAGTCGGTGGAGCAGAAACGCAGCAAGCAGAATGCCACCAAGCTGTCCGCTCTGCTCTTCAAGCACAAAGAGCAGCTGAAGTCCGAGATCCTGAAGAAGAGGGCTCTGCTGGACAAGGAGCTGCAGCTGGAGGTCCAGGTAAGGGCAGCAGGCAACTTGGAGTTGAGTCCTTTAGATCCAGCCGTAGTACAGATATCCATGACGCTTTGGATGACGATGGGCTGAGTGGCTTCCTCTCGTTTGTGACTGATATTCTGTTAATGCTTCACTGTACTACCATCTGCTGGTTTTCTATAGAATTACTGCTGAATCTGAGGGTCATCTATTATAATGTTCTCCAGCATCTTAATTGATGGCAGATGAGTGATTTTATGTCTTCGGTTACACTGTTTAACCTGAAGCCCAACCACAAGATCTATGAAACCAGTGAGGTTGGAGGAGGAGTAGGAGGTTGAAGGTTGAACATTTTACAGAATCTAGGGAACTGGGGGGAGGGGTATGGGAGGGGACGCTCATCGAAACGGGACACGGAGAGTATCCGCCGGCGTTGTTTGTCTCGGACCGCGCAGGAGGAGCTGAAGAAGGACCTGAGCAAGCTGAGGAAGGAGAAGGAGAAGGCGCAGGCGGCCGCGTCCCAGGCAGCGGCTGCCGCGGCCGCCGCCGCCGCCCTGGCCTCGGCCATGTCCTCCCCCACCTCCGCAGCGTCGCACAAGCGCAAGCGCGAGGACGAGAAGGACTCCTCCGCCACCAAGCCCAAGAAGAAGAAGATGATCTCCACTACCTCAAAGGACTCCAAGAAGGACACAAAGCTTTACTGCGTCTGCAAGACTCCTTACGACGAGTCCAAGTGAGTGTCTTCTTCCAGGCTGTTCACACGTGCATGGCGGCGATGGAGAGTTGTTCTTGGGCATTTCTGTCTGTTGCTATTACAGATGAGAACTCCTCTTACAGACCCCACTTTGACCTATTTCAGGTTTTTCGAGCCTTATTTTCCAGGATGTTGGCTCGTATAATTCAAACCAGGGACCTAGTTTTGAACACATCTGCATAGACAGGCCTGTGAAGTCACATTAATGTGTTTTTTTTTGTGTGTGTGTCATTTTTGCAGTCTGCGCAAAAGCCATTAAAACTGTCCGTTGTGGTTTTTAAAACATTGATTCATCCATCCATCCGTTTTTTAACTGCCTATTCCCGGTGAGGGTCCTGGTGACATTGATTCATGTATTTGCTGATTTGAATGTTCATGTGCGTGAAGCTTTATGTGTATAGAAGAGGCTTTCAGTTTAATACTAAGTTGCGAACAGGGCTGAGGTCTGAGTACTCCAAGCATTTCAGCGGGCACAGATGTATGTACATTTCCTGTTTGTTTCAGGTTCTACATCGGTTGTGATCTTTGTACCAACTGGTACCACGGCGAGTGTGTTGGCATCACAGAAAAGGAAGCAAAAAAGATGGACGATTACATCTGCAACGAATGCAAAAGGGCACAAGAGGGCAACAGCGAAGAGTTGTACTGCATCTGTCGGACACCGTACGATGAGTCGCAGTAAGTTCCTGGCATAGAGCAGTCTGGGGCTTTGGGGTTATATCTAAGGTCGTAGTGCTGCTGTGTCTTCAAATATGTGAAGAGTTAGGCTTACGCCCGGGTACGAGTGACTGTGAGACAGACTTTTTGCACATTTGCAGCTCTTGGGACAGCTACTTTATTAGTGGAATCTTCTCTTTTTAGCTTGTTTTTTTTTGTTCAGATTGAGTTGGTGTGTACATTGTTAAAGTGTGAACAAGAATTTAATAAGTGGTCAGGAGCAGCATGGTCTTCACCTCTGGGGATCGGAATGAGTGTTTCTGTCCGGGAAGCTGGTCTCACCTTCGAGTAAAAACCCTGTAATGTCCTCAGGTTCTATATCGGCTGTGACCGGTGTCAGAACTGGTACCATGGGCGCTGCGTGGGCATCCTGCAGAGCGAAGCCACACTCATCGATGAGTACGTCTGTCCGCAGTGCCAGTCCACAGAGGACGCCATGACGGTCCTAACGCCACTCACAGACAAGGACTACGAAGGGTTAAGGAGAGTTCTGCGGTCCTTACAGGTGAGAAGGCACATCCACTGCTAGCCCTGACCCCAAACAAAGGAGTGATCGTTGATCGAGTTTCCAGTTTTTTGATCACATGGAATTGATTGATTCTTCTTTGGTTGCGGATGACGGGGAGCTTTGCATAGTGTGCCCAGAAAAAGGCACAGCTGCCCAAACTTGTACTCCTGTTACTTTTCTTTTCATTTTTACCATTTCTGAGAAATTACGTTCATGATCACAGCTCTCTAGAGCTTCTCATATTTTGTGCTGTGCCGACATGAAACGGCAGCATGTTTCTAACCTGCATTTCCCGACGCTGTCATCATCGTATTGCATTGTTTTGTTTTTTATTTCTCTTCACAGGCTCACAAAATGGCCTGGCCATTTTTAGAACCAGTAGATCCCAACGATGCACCAGATTATTACGGCGTTATCAAAGAACCAATGGGTAAGATTAATACTCTGTGGTCTGCTGGCCTCTGGTCAGCTCCTATTGGCTGCGCACTCTACATGAGCGCTGAAGAAATAATCAGATAGTTTTTATCCGATGTCCTAACACTTTATACACGCCACAGGTTATTCCATCCTTTTCCAGTGAACAACATAATTCATAAGCAAACCTCTGCGTCTTTTTGTCAATAAAGCAAGTCAAGACAGTTACAGCCGTAGAGAAAATTACACTTGTTGACAACCGAAGGGTCTGATCAGTCTTCTGTTTTTAATTAATAGATGGCATTATGCCACTTTCTGAAACTGGAGAACATTCCTGTTGCAGAGTTGTGAGAATCCTACAAGACTGTTCAGTTTGTGCACTGGCCTGTTAGGACAGCGTCCGGAGAGCTCAGGGAACGTGGCATCAGGGAACTTTTTTCCCATTTAACCTGCGTATTGCAAAGGCTTCGTTCTCTTTTCAAAGATAATTTCTAAACCTCTTGTCTGTAATTCGTCAGTTTAATAATGACCAGAGTGCACTAGGATGGCCTGCTGCGGAGGTGAGGTGTTCCTCCAACTGTGCTAGTTACATCTTGCATTGAATCAGTTGAATAAAAGCTAGGGTGGCAGTCTCTAATACCTCTCATTTCTGTAAATATCCTTCATTCCCCTGATGCAGACCTGGCTACAATGGAGGACAGGGTGCACAAACGATTTTACAACAAACTGACAGAGTTTGTGGCAGATATGACCAAAATCTTCGACAACTGCCGTTACTATAACCCCAGCGACTCGCCGTTCTATCAGTGCGCGGAGGTTCTTGAGTCGTTCTTTGTACAGAAACTTAAAGCTTTCAAAGCAAGCAGGTAAGAGAATCGCTGAACGAGCTTGTTGAACAGCCCTCGCTGACTCTCTTTCCAACTCTCTCTTCCCGCCCCATGCTGGCATCTCTTCTCCTGCCCCCAGCGCTCATTCCCACTTTTGTTTCCTCTTTGTTCTCTGGTGTCGCCTGAATGCACGCTTGGGTGGGCTTTTCTGTTTTTCATCAATAACCTGGTTCCGCCCCATTGTCAAAGGCTTTTCTGTCTTCCCTTCGCCGCCTGGGTGATTGGAAAAGCAGACCTGAAATTGAGTTAAATGAAGTGTCGATATCAATGTGGCTAAATTGACATCGCAGAAGCAAGAGTTTGCGAATCGGGCAGTTTTTGCTTTGTGTTTTCATTGTGAATGAGAATTTGCTCTCGGTTGCTCTGGCTAAATAGAGCATCACATCTCGGCCAGTAATGCCCCCTCTGTTGCATCAGCTGTATTCACGCATGTCATTGTTTAGTGTGCCTCCTGAGCCCTTGCAGCAGACCCCCGTCCTTCTGCTCCCAGACCGCTGATCTGAGGAATATAAGGATGGGGCCACATCTCAACTGCTCAAGCATGCTTTGCGGAGTACTTGTGTTCTAGAACCATCTGTGTTTTGCTCTGCGGCTTAAAGTTTTTTTTGTAGGCGCACTTCCAAAGAAATTGAAAGAACTGTTCTACACTCTCGCTGTTGTGGACACGCATCTGACGTCGGTCTGCCACTCCTGTCCCCAGAGAGCACCGTGTCCTGCTCCGCTTTCATCTGCCCCTTCGAGGCTGTATTTGCATGTCTGCGCATATTGAGTGGGATGTAAAAACATGACCTTTAAAATTGAAATTCGCAAGGGTATTTTCTTTTTTGCGTTATGCCATCCCAGTATCCTATGTCAACAGCCTGCTACCCCCGCCCAAAAAAGTTCTAGCGCACCTGCAGGGGTGCTGACGGACGTCTCCCCAAGTGGTCAGTCGAAACCCTGCAGCAGAGCTGCTTGACCAGTATGAGGTCATAGTTACCAGTTTATGATGTCATAGTGACCTGTTGATGAGGTCACAGACAAGGTTAACAACGGTATGGTGTCAAACCACATCTCGGGTGTAGTTTGCTTTTAGTGAGTAGCTATGTTAAAAAAATAATGTCATAGATAACAGTGTAGAGCTTGCAGTTGTAGTGGAGAAGTACATAGAGCTCTGCGAACCCCGTTAATCCTTCATGCGGTAAAATAACATAAAAAGATTGTTTCCCGAGCCGTGTGTACATGTGTTGGGATAAAAGCGCAGTCTATAACATGATTGTTCAAACTGTGTGGTAGGTTGGACGGTCACTGGGTGAGCTGTGTTGTTGAGGAGCTCCGTGCTGTGTTGTTGAGGAGCTTGTGTGGTTTCCAGAGAAACTCTTGCTCTGCAAGCGCAGCACGAGGGTGTGGGAAACCGTGTTTGATGCAGCTTCGCCCCCTGCCTGCTGCCGACTCCCAGGGGCGTTGCCTCCCTATAAGTGGCTCCTCTTGCGTCCTTTACCCACCGATGCATGATTTAGAAACACGGGAACGGCGAGCCGAAAGCCAAAAACGAATTCCCAGTAGGGCGCACAAGAGAACGGGGTCGGAAAATCGTCCGCAGCCCCCTGGTGACGCGAGAATCGGGCGATTCTTAAATTTCCTTGTGCAAGTGTGCCTACAAGAGCTTTAACACGCTTCATCACAGCAGCAGCCCATGTCCAGATGTCACCTGTCCGTGGCATCTGTTGCTTTTATCTTTGCTTTTTTATGCTCATTGTCTTCTGGCAGTTGTCTGTTCATTCCGTGCTGCGTGCATGTATTTATGCCATCCATTCTCTCTCTTTCTTGCAGATTGTGATGTCATAAGTCTGACCTAATAACTGGAATCTGAACTGGATGCTGGGGTCACCCTTTTATATTTTGTATCATGGAACTTGCTGTTTCATAAACAGCGTAAATTCTGCATTCGTTGAAATAAATGCTATTTAATTCGTTTTTTAAGTAGTAATAATAAGCCTTAAAACCAAGCTCCAAAGATGCCTCCAGTGACAATCGCATTATGGCAGCCATGTTGACTGAAATGTTACATAGGTTTCAACACGTTTTTCATTTCTTCCTGTTTCAAGTTTTGTTTCTTCTCTGTGTGAAACAACAATATGTGCGACTGACAGTCTTGCAAAAAAAAAATCACGTTAAAAAGAAATGTAGACGTTTATGAACTGAAAAATGAGTGACCATGCCCACAATATAAATGAGGGTTTATGTTCTGCGGTAATGTTTTTGCCATTCTGTCATCTTCCAAAGGAAACGTGGAGGCAAACAGTACCAAGATGATCTTTTTGCTTTTAGTGGGAGCAGTCCTTAGCCTTAGAACCCTTCTGCACGAGTTTAAACAGAAAGCAAAAAGATCATGAGCTTCATATGGAGGTTTATGTCAGCGTACCATTAATTAAAATACAAGACTAACCAGTAATCCTGTAAGAACCTCCAGATAATGACAACATTTCTGGATGTTGCAGATTTTTAGTTTTGCTACAGGGAGAACCATGCTGGTTTCTGAGAAGCAGTTTTTCTACCTTCCTTTCTGCAAAGGAAGGCTTTGTACCCGAGATACAAAATTAAAGATGCCTCCTTCAAACCTTCCTGTAATACTACAATTAACTCATAAAAAATCATTGCATTAGAGATCGTTGCAAGTTAGTGTTGACGTCGGACAGCTATAAGCACACAACTATTTTTTATGCGCTTGATCAGTGTGCCTATTTAATATAGTCACAGAGTGTTGTTCTACAACATGGCTGCTCTCTGCTGTTACAATTGGTTGACCCCCCCTGGCATCCTGTACTGTAGATGCTTTTGTTTTCCTTTATAACCGTTTTAACAACCAAAGCAAAGGGTTCTCAACTGTTCCCCTTTTTCCGTATTCTGTAGGTCTCATAACAACAAACTGCAGACTACAGCTTCTTAGAATACACAGCTGTATGCTCTATGTCACAGACCGCAGGAATCTGGTTGTCTCAGAACGTTAAACCATGCGGGAACCAGGCTTCTCCACAGCTCTGCCCCCCCTCCTTCCCTGAGCGGACTTCTCTCCCCAGTAAACCAGCATTCTTTCCAGTCCGTTGCCAAGTCGAGAACTTGATGGGACAGCCGCTGGCCAGCCTGGCTGCAGCCCGGAGGCGGGGGTCAGGAGGGGAGCGCCTTTCAGCCGTGACTCTCCGGTGAAATGCAGGAGGACAGTGGGGAGGGGAGGGGTGCCGTTGAAAGGATTGGGGCACTGGGGGCGGTTTGATTTTTCCTTCTTTTTTATTTTCCTTTATTTCATTTTTTTTTTTCCAATTAAAGAGGGGACATGAAGAAAAGCTCTACAGTAAAGATAAGCTGGCTATCACCCCTGACAACAACAACAAAAAAAATGCGTTCTGAGAGCTGTATTTATTGTTAGGATCATTCAGATTTTATATTAAATTCCATTTTGTCAACTAATCTGTTTTTTTCTGATAAATTTGGATTTTCTCACAAGGGTTATGGCTGCTTTTCATCTCCTCCTGCGACTCCCATAATGAAAAGGGTATCGGAGAAAACAGTATCCACAGAACCTTTCTTTATTCGAAAGGAACTGATAACGTGTGTAACATTTTCAGAATCGGCAAGGGTTTTACTGGTATAATGTTTGAACAGAAGGCTTGCTTTGAGTTGGTCAGACAGCAGCCCAGACAGCAGCACTAAAATGTAGACGAATTTATATATATAAATCACCCTCCAGTGATGACAGACTGAAAAAAGCTGAAGAGCAATGTGTATTTGAAGGCCTCTTGTTTGTAAAACTTTGTCAGATTTTGAATTTTTTTCTGTTTTTTGTATTACAGCTCAAAAAATATTGATGTATATTAAACATAATAAATGGAGAAGACAGTGTTCTCTTCCTCACTGATAGAGGTGTCTCCAGAAGTTCTTAACTGTAGAAATTTGTTTTAAAAAAAAACAAAAACAAACCTTGGGTCTTTTCCAAGTCTGTCCAAAAAAAAAATGGAAAAGATTTGAGGAAATCATTAAGGGCAGATTAAACCTAAATGTAATGCTGATGACCTGGAATCTTATAAAAAATATTTTTCAGAGACAGCTGTCATCGTCTTTATGATACTTGTGCTGCTTCGGTTTTGGTAAGCTTTGAAATAGGTAACAAAATGTTGTGTTTTTAAGGGCCAGTGAATTTTTAGTATAAATTATTTTTTAATGTCTCCCCCCTTACTTTCTAACATATACGCAGTGGTTGAAGAGAACTTGGAATCTGTCTGATTTTTCAGGAATTTTTTCTAATCATGAGCACTTTGTATTTTTGTGACTATTTGGTTTATACATGGGGCTCTGTTCTATTGAGGGAAGAGGGCAGTGAAAAAAATCTCATACATATAATAATGTACGACCCTCGGGGACAGGTATTTAGCTTTTATATTTTTTTTTACTTCGAATTACTCTTATGTGATGCTTATGGAAAAGTGTGGCACTTAAGGAGAGGTATAAATACTCTGTGCTTGTGCAGCTTCTCTCACTTGTTGGTTCAAAACCTACATCCTGCTTTGATGCATTAGTAATGACCGAGGAAACCTGGAGTTTTATTTCTCATGAATAACTTTTCATTTTAGAATTTCAAGGTTTTTTCATGGCCTAGACAGATCTTACAAGGCTTACCTGTCTTTTTGCTTCATTTTTTTTTAACTGAGACTTTGGAAATTTTAGTTGCATTTAGGTGAAATTGCCCTTTATATTTAAAAAAATGCTGCATATTGTATGCATATTGACTAAAGGGGAGGGGATCTATAGACTCTTTCATGAGTTGTGTAAAAAGAAAAACAAATCTGCGCATCTCGTCACAGCATCACAGTATTTCTGTATTATTTATTCATATCTATGGAACTTTATTCATTTTGAGTAATGTTGGTTAAAAGAAAACATTTTCCTACCAGTAGGGAATAGATGCTATCTATGTTTTTAACAGATTGTGGCAACTCTAAAGAGTTATTTCCTTTTTTGTACTTGATAGGACATTTCATCCTAGATAATAAAGTAATGTTTTTGACATCAAATAACTTTTGGCTAGAGATTGCACCGTTTCCTTATTGTTCCCTGTGCGTCTGCTGGACAAGCCTGGACAAAGCCATCGTCAAAGTAATTTACTGGCCGGGCAGACGTCGGGTAAGCTTTCATCTGCATACCCTGAAAACAATCTCTGTGGAGGTTCTAAGGGTGAAGTTTTTCGGAGTATTTATCTTTTATTTCTTGTGGTAGTTGCATCTGTCTCCGTCATTCCCTGCTCTTTCAGAGGCAACCAGACCAGGACGGTTTTGTTCACACATTAAGATCTCGCAAAACTGAACAACAGCTGGATTCAAAGCTCCTAGAAATTTAAGAAGTAGTATTTGTTTTACGAAAGGAGAAACATCCAGTAACTGTCTGGCCAGACTGAGTAACTGAAAAATGTAATTTCAGGTGCCACTGCATCACCTGTGTAACTCAAAGGATTGTTCTCACCTACTTGACTTCTTGAGGATATCAATGTGAATAACAGCATGTTCACCCAGAGCTTTTAAAACGTCTTGAGGTCTTTGCTAGAAACTTGATCTCTGCCAGGCGTGGAATGCCCTGTGCTTTGTATCTGAATTACTCAGCCTAGACCAATCTTTCTGAATCCAAAGAAAAATGATTACACTCTAGATTTTTAAACTTTGCTTTTGCATTTCCTTCCTTTCTATTTACAAGTAGTATTTTAGGTAGGAATAGACAAGCCAGTCTTTGGAATAACAGTAAGATAAAATATGACACCAACAGCTGATGATTAAAATGTGCTTTTGGCCTTTTTGAGTTGGTTATGTTAATTCTGTATTCTGCTGAACTTTTGTATACAATTCTATTAAGAAATCCTTGGATATCTACTTACTCGAATTCACTTAAAATTTAAAAGTTTGTAAAGGTTTGAAATTGTGGAGGCTAAACTTATGGGGTTGCAAAGAACATAACTAAAGCCTTCCTTGGAAGCAATCCTTTGATTTTCAGCTGTATTTGATAGTCTCATTACACACCACAGGGGGAACAGCACAGTGTGACAGAACAATCGTCTTTAATGAATCCCAAGTGAAATGAGATTCCAGCCTTTCTCCATCATTGTCTCCTGTGTAGGATGGGGATTACAAATGTCTGTGTTGTTCATGAAGAGGCAATAGTGTTAAATTAATCTCTAGGGTAAGCACAGAATGCGCAGTGAATATCGGAAAAAACATTGCACTTACAACAGCTTCCCGAAGGTAATCGGGAAGTCCGATAGACTTCGTTTGCAGCAGATGCACTGACATAATGTAAATAAATTCAAAATGCTGTTAAACATTTGTCTTCAAAGAGTTGACCTGCAGGGGTTGTACTGTGATAGACTGAATAGTAGCATGTATTATAATAATAATTGCTTACACTTATATAGCGCTTTTCTGGACACTCCACTCAAAGCGCTTTACAGGTCATGGGGATCCCCTCCACCACTACCAATGTGCAGCCCCACCTGGATGATGCGATGGCAGCCATAGTGCGCCAGAACTACACCAGTTCTGAACTACATTCAGAACTACGCCAGGAGTCTCCCATCCAGGTACTGACCAGGCTCACACCTGCTGAGCTTCAGTGCCTTGCCAGTTGCGAGTTGCAGACTTATATAGCTGCTGGCCGTATTAGTCAACACTGGAAGCACTAGATGCTGTACATCTGCGACATGCTTTTCACGAGATTGCAGGCAATATCTCTAGGGGTTCTGTCCTATTCCTCCTTTAGAGACTGGACAGGCATGTGCCTATTCACTGGTCTCTGAGCCCTAGATGCCACAGCTCATCCTAGCTCAACCCATGACTTCAGTGGGGGCTCATGAGACAAGACTTCTTACGGTGAAAGAAAGCTGCTGTTACACAAGCAGCATGAAGATATACAGAGTTCCCTGTATTTTTTTTCTCACGATTGTCACTTTCAGTAGATTAAAGCTCTCCATCATCAGTGCCCAGTCAGCTGTTCCACTAATGAGCAGATTTAGTGCTTCTGCAAAAAGCCCATCATGGTCAAATCAAATATGATCAATCAACTAAATTGCTCTAAATGTCTATTTTTATTAAATCATAGATGCCTCAACAGAGTAGGTTCATGCTTGGTGTGTAGCTTTTGTGGGGGAAGGTTATTCAAATTTTTTTGGTAAATGTTTATGTATTTAATACAAGTATATGTAAATGCCTTGACTCAGTTTAAAAAGACAGACCTTTAATTGCCTGGTGTGGGAAGGTGCTGCCTCTACCAACGTCTCTGTAAAGTCAGATTCCAGCAGACCTGACGAAAGCCTTTGTTGGCCCGCATCTCTCTCCCAGAGTGCTGATCTCTTTCACAGATACTGCAGTCTGGTAAGAGCTTAGCTAGCTGTTTGTAACAGTTTACCATTGCTAATCGCATCAGCTAAGAAAAGTACTCTGCAACAAATGCCCTGTTACATGCCCCTAAATTATCATTGCTGTGAGGCAACAGTTGATCCCTTTTATTGCATTTTTATCATCTTGGAAATCTCAGGATTGCCGAAAGCTGTGGTTTCAAATGGGCTGTGATTTCAGGGTACATTGGCGTTTGTTGCTGTAGTTCTGGAAGGTACATTAGATGTTTGTATGAATAACGTTTTTAAAGCTCTGAAACCTTTCCAGATGTATCAAGAGTTGTGCAAGACTGAAATTCTTGCAGTTTTGTTACGCTCCTGTTTGATTGTTTTGTTTGTTCTCCTGGGGAAATGTACGTGTAAAAATAGCAAGTCAGAGGTCACGCAGCTGTGAAAACTAGCCAGTAAATTATTGAACAGGATTCCGGGCCCAGTTGCTGCTCTTTGCAAATCAAAAATATAGAGTAAAAACCTGCCATCTGGCTTTTTCTTGCATGCACTATTCATGAACAAGAATGAAGTAGTGAGCCATGTGCACCGATTCATTCCTTTAGCTTTGTAGGTTTACAGCACTAGGAACCTGGTCTTTCACTTCGTTTTTGGTCTGCCCTAAGCACAGTTGCCAGATAGCCATGAAGGGTTTGAAATGTTCGGCCATTTTCCTCTATAGCATCTGCTTCCACCTGTCAATCAATTTGCACGTCCACTGGAACGCGCTGCACTACGAAGTTCAATCTGCAGGTGAAGATGCGTGTCCCATGACTTGATGGCAGCAGACGCCTGAGTCTGCCTGCAGATTTAAAGGTAGACTAGATGGCAACTGCTACCGAGACGGTCAGTCGCACATATTGCGTAGTGTAGAAACATCCTTGGGTGGAGAATGGAGAAGTCTGAATGTACGTCTTGAGGATCTGGAGCAAACTGCCCAACCCCCTCGGGTGCCTTTGCCTGAAATCCATCTTTACACGCTGGATGAGACTCTTCTACCCCCTCAACACACACACAATTAACAGATTACACTGCCTTCAGATCAACAGCGGGAAAAAATGCTCCCGGAAAGCTGAAGGTCAGGATGAGCCAGCAGTCGGGGCAGTTGAGGTGGAAGCAGAGGACCGGAGCCCAGAGCGCTTTATGATGACATGACATGAGGACAGCAATTCGACATCCAAAAACCGTTCCTTCACCCACAGTCAAACAGGAGGCAGAAGCAAAGTGTTCAAAAATATATTTTAATATATCGTTCAGAAAAGGACATAGCGGCAGCAGCAGAGTTCCAAAGCTTTTTATCTTCACATCACGCCCACCCTGGCTCAAAACTACCCGCGCCTGCCCACTGCTGAGGGACGGGACGCTTTCATGTGCAGTTGGAGACTTCTGCTAGAGGGAGGGAGGTGCCATTTCACTGCGGAGCACATTTGCATAACCCTCTTCCTTTTTCCCCTCGTGTCTTTTTTTTTTTTTTTTATGCTTCCTTTGAGCCCAGCTCTCAGGAGGGGTCCTGGACAAACAGGCGGAGGGGGGTCTCCCGTCCGCGAGCGGCCCATGGCGCGCAGATCGGGTTCCCGCAGGAAGATTTACGGCCTCTGCTCCGCACACACACACCCCTCCGGCCCCTGGCTTTGAAGTCTGCGTGCAGGCAAATATTTTGACACATGTACCACACGTCATTAAAGTTAAGAAAACGACCTCTGCTTGTAAAAGCACCAATTTGGCCTCCTTTCTTTAGTTGTTGTTCTTACCCTCCCCTCCACGGCAAAAAAAAAAAAACAACAACTGCATTTCCTGACCCCTGATAAGAGACCGATCGCGGAGTGAGGGCAGAGCGCTGTTTACTCGGGCACATGAAGGAGTTTCTGTTCGGCCGGCCACTCGGGAAAGTCAACAGAGACTCCCTGGTCTTCCCGCAAAGTTTCCAGCAGTACAGGCGTCCCTTGTGGACCTACCCAGCGCTTCTGGAGAAGTGCTTCCTAAACAAAGTAATAGTTACAGCAGAGTGCACAGCTGAGCAACCTGAACAAGTACAGCCGCTTCGGCCAAAGGCAGGGCTGCCCACGCCGAGACAGGGACAGGATGCGTGTGACTGGGGCTGCGCCACTGCTAGCAAGCCCTGCAGCCCCAGCACAGATCGACCGTAAACCTGGGGATACGGGCTTTGCTTTTGGTTTGAGATCTCAGCAATTACTGTTCATTATTAACTATAGATCGCATTAATCGGCATTGGCCTAATTTTGGCTTTATATAAAAGGCACAGCAAATGGGGTGCAAACCAACAGGTCCCCATTATTGGTTTGAACAGCATGTCAACGGGGAGAGTTCTGCAGACTGTACAGAAAAGGGATCACTGGGCTTCACCCAACTTCCATCTGAAAAGCCAAAAATATAGATAAATAGAAAGACTTGCATGATGCATTATATGCAATGACTGCTGCCTGTACTCCCCTCTAATTCCGGATAAGGGGCAGTCACTTCTAATATTGCTTAAGTAGTCGTGCGTCCTTGCAGCAGGTGCAGTGTCCGTGCCCGTGCAGCAGGGGGCGACGCGCACGAGCTCACCGGCACTTGGTGCGCTTCGCCTCCTGCACCTTCTGGTCTCTCCTCTTGTTGAACCTTTTGACGTAGCTGTGGCTGCGGACGAGCCCGTCTCCAGCCCTCAGCCGCCCCACCTGCAGAGCCTGCAGCTCGCTGGGCCGGTTGCGCCGCCTGGGGTAGATCTGACCCATGACAATGTACCGGCTCCCTGCAACAGCACCACAGGCAGCTCAGTGACGTGGAGCAAACATGCACAGGAAACACCAGCACAGCTCTGTAGACTCACCAGCTACGATGACGAACAGGTTCTCTGTTGCCTTGTTGGTTTTTTTCAGACTTCTTATTACGTCGTCATAGAAATCGGAATGATAACTAATAATTCCTTACAATTAAATCGAGCTTCTCTGGACACTCCACTCAAAGTGCTCTACAGGTCATGGGGACTCCCCTCCACCAGTGTGCAACCCCACCTGGATGATGCACCAGTCCACTCCCAAATCACCAGCTCTCAGTGGGGAGGAGAGCAGAGTGATGAAGCCAGTTCAGAGAGGGGGGGGTTATTAGGAGGCCATGACTGGTAAAGACCAGAGGGGATATTTGGCCAGGACACCAGGGTAACACCCCATTTTGTGTTTTTTTGTTTTTTTTTACAGTAAAATGTCTCCTTCATTATACTGGGGCATTAAGACCCCCACAGACAGCAGAGTGAGCACCCCCTGCTGGCCCCGCTAACACCACTTCCAGCAGCAGCCTTAGTTTTTCCCAGCAGGTCTCCCATCCAGGTACTGGCCAGGCTCACACCCGCTGAGCTTCAGGGCTGCCAGCTGTGAGTTGCAGGGTGATGTAGCTGCTGGTTGAGATGTCTTACATCTGCCTAAGCTTGAATTCCTTTAAGACCTTAACATTTTTAGCGCAGACTGCTCTGCGGGACATGAGCTGGTGAACTCTGGATGTGACACAGCCCTGTCTGAAAGTGAAATGTTAAAAGCCACCATGCCTGTCCTTGCTTTGCACTGGATTCCCACAGCCTTACCCTGCCTTACCCTGTTTCACCTGCTTCCTGAGGCCTTTAGCATTGTAACCTTTAAAGGGCAGCCCACTGGACTCCCTTAAAGTTACTCCTGCAGGACACAGCGCTGTTACGCACTGCTCTGAGCATTGATACTTTTAACACCCTCATTCTCTGGAACTAATTAAAATAAGAACTGAAGACAATAAGCTCCTGGGGTTGCTGAAGCTCGTAGCGACAGAGCTCTGTCGCTGTGCACCTGGAGCAGAAAGTGGCTCGTGGCTTACAGTATTTTTTGCGGCTTACCAAGTTTGAGGTCCGGACAGGGCTTGGCGCACTTGTAAGTATCCACCACCAGAACCCGGACTTTGAAGAAGAAACCGTCGGGGGTGATCGTGAGCTGGCTCATCTTGTAGAAGCCGTCGCTGTTGACCAGCAATGTCAGGATCTTCATCCCTTTGCTTATGGCCTCGATGTCGTGGACGATGCCGTTGATCGCTGTAGGAAAATGAGAACAAGCAAGTGGTCAGGCCGAAAATAAGAAAGGAATACATATGGAAGACAAACTTTGGCAACAACCAGAAGTGAAACAAAGGTGCTCAGCCATCGGAGTCCTTGGTGGCGGTTATTTTGGTGACTGGGTAGGTTAGCAGTGAAGGAGAACTGGAGAGAGCAGAGAGAGCTCAGTCCTTCCAGGAGCGCTGTGTGAGCTAGGGAGGCAGCTGTGCAGACGAACCGCAGGTCAATCAGACTGCAGTAGCAACTGTGCAGCTGGGTGGGCTCCAAGACAATGACAAATATCCCGTGAAAGTCGAGTAAATTGCTCCCTCTTCAGCGGGATGCTGTGACAGTCTAGCAAAGGCAGGGGAACGCTGCCTGAGGGTGCAGCCCCAACAGGGACCTGTCTCAGCCCATCGCCCCCCATGTCCCCCCGAAAAGAGACACCCTGAGAGCTCGCTTCTCTAGGAGGAGATGGGACATGCCATTCAGCTTCGATCCCTGCACACCCCACTCCCAGCTCTGTGATCCCAGCATGCCCTGCTCCCAGCATGCACCACTCCTGCCATCGTAATCCCAGGATGCTCTGCTCCCAGCACGCCCTGCTCCCAGCATGCCCTGCTCCTTCCTTCGTGTACTCCTGCTATCACCAGAACACTCCGACAGCAATGAGCATTCTGCTGCTGTGTACCCCTCAATCTGACTCTCCCCTGCACCCCCCTTTTCAACCACACACTTACCAAACTCACTGTGGCAAAAATAGTCTCTCTCCTCCTTTTCCTTCCGGCACTCGCTCAGACAGATGGCTTCTTGGGTGTGCTCCGATTCTGCAAGGAGGGGGGGAAGAGGAGAAGGAGGTCAACTCCACAGTGTGGCCCGGGAGCCCAGCCAGAGATCCCCAAGGGCCAACCGCTCGCCGGCCTCTGATCCCAAACAGTAAACCCCTCGTCTCAATCCGATTCGCTAACTTCCGTTGTTGGATGAATTGGAGTTCTATGGAGGTTTAGACCTTCAGCTTCTGCTCTGTGCACTGCTCCCTCTTTATAAAGCCACTGCAGCTACAAGGCATCCCTGACGGGACGCCAACACACGCTTGAACACTTACAGTCGCACTCCTAGATATGGACACCCTTGTCTCTAACGTTTCACAGCCTGTCACCGACTGCAGGAGACGCCTGGCTAAGACGTGGTGAGGGCGGGTGACCTCGTCCGCGAGATCAGCTCTGACTTCCTCCCGCAGTGCGCGGCCGGCGCCGGCGCTGGCGCTGGCGGTACCTGTTTGGACCGGGTCAAGGGGGTGCATTGGGCTGGAGGGTTGGCGGTTGAGCACGACAAAAGACCTGCTGCTGTGTCTGCGGGCGCCGGCAGGCTGGTACGCACTGGGCTTCCCGGGCCGGTTCTCCTCAGGGTCCATCCTGCGGCCGGCAGGGGGGGGGTCTCTCCTGGCTTTAGCGGCCGGGGAGCCGGGCCGGGCCTCCGGCTCGGGGGGCGCGGCGGCAGTGAGGGGGTCCCCCGGCGGGGAGCTCTTCTGGGTCCGGTTGGCGGCGCCGGCGGGGGCGGTCCGGGGCAGGACGTCCGGCGCCGGCGTGCGGCTCCTCTCGGCGCCGTGGTCCGGGGGGGGCCGCCTCTTGGCCTTGCCGGCGGGCCGCGGCGGGGGGGGCAGGTCCCCGTGCTTCTGCCACCCCCCCGGCTGCAGCGGCGGGGGGAACTTGGAGCCCGGCTTGCTGGCCCGGTCCAGCAGGTCGTTGGCGTCCTTGCCCGCCGCCTTGGTCTTGTTGAAGGGGGGCTCCGGCAGCTCGCCCACCCCCCCCCCAGGGAAGCTCTTCTGAGGAGGGGTCCCCATCAGAGAGAAGAGCTCTGGAAGACAGCAGAGCAGGGGTCAGGCCTGGAGCTGCCTGCTTCCACTCTCTCTCACACACTCACTCACTCACTTACACACACACACACTCTCACTCTCACACACACACACTCTCACTCACACACAAACTCTCACTCTCACACACACACACACTCACTCTCACACACACACAAACTCTCACTCTCACACACACACTCTCACACACACACACACTCTCACTCACACACACACACTCTCACTCACACACACACACTCTCACACACACACACTCTCACTCACTCTCACACACACACTCTCACACACACACAAACTCTCACTCTCACACACTCACTCTCACTCACACACTCACAGACTCTCTCACACTCACTCACACACTCACTCTCACATACTCACACGCTCATTCACTCACACACACACTCACACGCTCACTCACTCACACACTCTCTCACTCACACTCACACTCACACGCTCACTCACTCACACTCTCACTCACACACTCACACGCTCACTCACTCTCTCTCACACGCTCACTCACTCACACACTCTCACTCACACACTCTCACTCACACTCACACGCTCACTCACTCTCTCACTCTCACACACTCACTCACTCTCACACTCACACGCTCACTCACTCTCACACTCTCACACTCACACGCTCTCACTCACACACTCTCTCTCTCACTCTCACACGCTCACACTCACACGCTCACTCACTCTCACTCACACACACTCTCTCACTCTCTCACTCTCTCACACACTCGCCAAGAGGGAGCAGGTCTGTCGCTGCTCGCCTGCGTCCGGGAGCTGTGAGGAAGACAAGCAGCCCAGAAACCCCATGCGGGCAGCGGGTGAGAGCAGAGGAGTGGGCTGCCACCTGCACGCGTGCACTGGGATTCTCCTCTCTCGGGACAATCACAGCGCACCGCAGAACACACACGCGGAATAAGAACACGTGGGGCTGCAAGGGGTCACAGCTCAGTCCGGCAAAGATTGGAGCGGAGTTTGATTTTGATGAAAATGGCCACTTCCGGGAGAACACTGAAGGAGACGCACACACAGAGCCCTGAATGTCAACAGGGCTTCATAGTCCCTCGAGTCCAGTCAGCTCACCCTGAGTTACTGCCAAGAATGGGTGTCCATGAGTGACCCTTACCTGTCGTGTTGCCATCATAGAAGAACCCCCCAGTGTTTTGGCCCTGTGGCTACTGCGGATGGCATCTTCACTGCCCTCCAGCTAATTCTGAGGGGGCACGTACAACAGCAGGTGACCGTTTAAAACGCACTCAGGCCAGGCTAGGAGTGGGGACCCCAGGCCGGAGTCAGGTTTCTACAGCGGACCATGCAGACTCCACGGAGAAGGAGGTGCGAGATGCGAGGCGGCGGCGCAGAACCCACAGGCATGAAAATAAAACGTCCCAATCGACACAGCTACAGATATGCGCTGAAGGAACTGAGATTGTAAACGACAGGAATTCAGCCCGAGACGATCCGCGGCAGCCTTTCCCAAAATAACCGCGGTCCGCACGTCGGCTTGGTCTCGATTTCTCTCGGCGCCGCCTGCCGGGTCACACGGCGCAAGCGGCGGTACCACACGGCCGGCGCCCAAGGCGAGCACCGCGGCGGGCCGGGGAGAAAGGTGAAAGGATTTAAACCGAAAAGGAAACCGGGATCTGCGCTCCGGGGGGAGACCACGCCGGCGACCTGCTGCGCGTCTCGGGGCTGTTTCGGACTGGGAGGTCGGCGGCGTCAACACGTTTCTCAGAGACCGTGAGAAAACACTTGTCCGCAACTGTCTAATATTTCAAACTAGACAATTTTATATATACATATAAAAATTAATATTCTGAAAGTGCCGTCTTCTCTGGCTCGGTTGGCTATGGTCTTCTACACGCGATAAGCTGCTTGAAAGAGCGTCGTGTTCCGACTGTAGGAGTGACACGGTATTTGCACCGTGCCCTGTCGAAACCTCCGGGGGCTGTTGAAATACGTGCGCTCCGCTCTTCTCTCTTCGGTTTCGTTTCCGCCTGTAGGACCTGCTGAGCTGAACAACCGCGGTGTCTGGACCGAACCCACACAGCGCGTTTTTACACACGAATCGCTCCTTTTTACAAATGGGGTCCCGACCGTGTTATTTTCGGGTTCGAGAAAACACTACTGCGAGCCGAAATAACCTCATCCCGATGAACACCGGGAACAGTCCACACATCGACATGCTGCAAAAGTAGATGATTGGTACTGTGTTATCGCAACAACGTGTCGCGCGGGTGAAGGCGTTACAGATGGCTGGGTGTGAATTATTTTCGCTTGAATTTCCTCTAAACTACAAGGTGCTCTTCAGTTTTGGAAGCCATAACAGACTACCTTGTGGAGCTGTAATCAATATAGCGTCGGTGTGTGCGTCTATGGTTCCCATGAAGAGCAGGCTACGTGTTGGGTGTCGCACAGGCTCGGCGTGCGCAGTGCGATGTCAGCTCACCATTGCCGAGGTGCTCCTGTCCCTCCGCCAGGCAGAGAGCCAGACAGAAAAGCGCAAGTCCTGTCATCCTGCGGGCTGTCTTGGGATTCAGTGAGCGGGGAGCTCGGTGAGGACCCGAGCTTTTATAAGTCCCGGAGCTCGGGAAGCAGGGGGCGTGCCTGCCCCCTCGTCTGCCCCTGCTTGGCGGCCGGGCTGTCCCGGAGACCCTCCCTGGCCGGACCGGGGTCAGAACCGAACAGACCCCTCCCCGGGCGGCCCAGCAGAAGTCTGGACCCGCGTATTTTTCGCTTGGAGACCTGTCAACCCTCTGTCTCACGAAGACCCAGACGAAAACAACCTGTTAATAGAGCACATAGAACTAGGATGCTGGGAGAAAAATACTAGGAGACGTGTGAAAGTCCCGCACGCAGCTCCCAGATCTTGAACACAGCGGAGCGGCGAGCTGCCTGTGCAATCGGACATTATTGATTGGACGCGACCTCATGGGTCACTCGAACCTCCTGTGGGGTTCTGCTGGGTTCTTGGACTAACGTGGATTTTCCAGCGAGTAGTAAAAACCAGCAATTTTCTTGACTGTCCTCCGTTGTCTTACATTTAACAACAACAACAACAGCATTAATAATTATTAATAATAATCCCTGGTCCCAGGTCTAGTGGGACACCATGAAATCATCGGATGACAAAGACTCCGAGTGCGTGTGAGTTTCGATGAATGAGCGAGTCCAGAGAGGCGGATGACCTCTGGACTACCTCTCCGGCGGTTAAAAAGGAAATTCTTCATCGGCTAATTGCAGATCGAGGCATAAAACCTGAGGGACCGTTCACCCAAATACTACCATTATTTGACATAATTGTCGGGTCTGAACGAGTTAGCCTGGAAGGGAGTTCCTTCTCATATAACGACTATTATTCCTCGTAGCAGAATTGAAGAATTTGCGCCAATACAATATTCCAGTGTGACTGGAATTGATAAAAACCCGGCTGCCCCACCAGCTGGCGAGCGTGCGCTACAGGCGACGGGCCAGACAACGGGAAACACTGACCCCCTGCGGCGACACCGGAGCAGCGCACCTTTTATTTTATTTTCTCGAAACCTGATAAAAACCACAGATGTAAAATCATGGCCCCCCGAGTCGAATCTACACGGTTTGAAGTAAAATAAATAATATATATTTTTTAAATGGGACCCCATTTATTATTGTATGTTATGTAGAAACAATAAAAAGTACAAAATGATAGAATCTCGGAATTTAGGAACCCGTGGTTATCGTCGTATAATATATTAGAAGTCTATATAGATAATATAGACTACACAACAGGCTGGCGTATTGATTGGCAACTTCATATAGTCTAAGTTATAACTTACGAATTTAAACGATTGAACACACCTTCGGAGAAAAAAAAGACAATATCAACAACACTTCTTTCGTAGAAAAAAAAAACTGCATTATCTCTGCAGCAAGCTGTCTTTTACAGGATCCGTCCGCTCGCCCAGCGACAGGCGTTCCCTGTCTCGGCAAGGGCTACGAGAGGGAAGGAAATTGCTCGCCGGTTCTAAAACATGTGATCGCACACGACCCAGATGGGACTCGAACCCACAATCCCCAGCTCCGGAGGCTGATGCCTTATCCATTAGGCCACTGGGTCACCACGTTGTGCGCAGAGCCAGGCTCGCCTCTTAGGCTGCAGGCATGCACAGCCCCTGCGTGCGTCAGCGGAAGCGCAGGCGAAGCACGGCACGGCTTCTCATTTCTGTCGCAAGCGTGCGCCACACGGGCACGCTCTTGTTCGCACGAAGCGAAAGCGTCAGGGAAGAGTCGTGTGTTTGAACATTTTAAAAACACAGAAGTGCAGGCGTATTCGCGGACTTACTGTGTTTCGCATGTGTAAAAGCATGACATCGGTGCGGACCCTAATCCTTATTTACCCCGTTTGCACTGTTGTCATAATGTGTATTTGTATCGATATATGTACCCCCGACGATGTTTTTTGATATGTGATATGTACTCTTGTTTGTACTGTATTTTATTTTGTTGTTTAAATAAAGTAAAAAAAAACACTGAGCCGCGAGCCAGCTACGCCAAAGCAAGGAAGCCCCGCCCCCTTCCCCCCAGCGCGAGTCCCAGGGATTCCCTCTCGCGAGACGCGGGCGCGTTGCCCCTGGCGACTGGCCGCCCCCGCCCTCCCCGCATCATGTAATTTTTCAAAACCGGCCAATGGGGGGGCGCTTTCGCTCGAACGGGCCAATCAGAGCCGCGCACGGCTGGCGATTTAAAGGGCGGCAGCGGGCGTGCGCAGCTCACTGGTTTCCGAGTTGGGAATTGGTAAGCCGTGTCTCTCTTACCCCCCCACCGGTAGATTCGCGCAAGTAGGGAAGGAGTAGATATTTGTCATTTTAATTTTTTAAAAAAATGCGTGCTGAAGGTGATCACGTCCAGTTCCTAAAGCCGTTAGCTCTGGTCTTTCCGGGCTGTTGACGTGCTGAGTTAGGAGTCCTGTCAGTGCTACCGCACCATGTGTGCCCGGAAAAAAAGAAAAAGAAAATCGATCCTCGAAAGTTTGATTTAAAAAAAAAAAAAATCTGGTATTTGAAACTGCCTTATTTCCCTTTCAGGTTTCTGTCTAGGTCGGTCGGTCTTCCACGGCTCCCGTCTCTTGCTATCGTCCGTGCTCGGCTGAGGGGAGAGAGAAGAAAGCTACAACATGTCTGCGGGAAACGAGAACACGGTTCGCCTGAGCAAGTTCAAGAACAAGGGGCGAGACGCGACGGTAAGACCCCGACCGGCCGCCCGCTGACCTTTCCTGACCAGTGGCTGGGCTGGGCAGGGGGGGGTCTCGGAGGGGCGCCGGTGTGACCCGCTCTGCTGTCCGCAGGAGCTGCGCAGGCGGCGGATCGAGGTGAACGTCGAGCTCCGGAAGGCGAAGAAGGACGAGCAGATCCTCAAGCGGCGCAACGTCAGCAGCTTCCCGGACGAGGCCACCTCGCCGCTGCAGGAGAAGAACCAGAACCGACAGGTACCGGCCCGGTCCCGGCTCCTCGGGAGGAGGGGAGGGGTGGGGTGGGAGAGCTTCTCTCGAAACGGCAGGGCTGTCGCTGCGGTTTCCTTAATGAACGTAAAAACGTGCGGTCGCGCTTGGCGTGGGTCGGCGCCGCTCATGGCTGCCGGTCTCGGCAGGTTCTGCCGCAGGAAGACCTAACTGTCCTTCCTTAGAGGGGTTGGTGCCGCCCCGTTTTGTCTTTAGGGCAGCTGCCCCTAGGGCGGTCACCTTCCATGCCCTGGGCCTCTCGCCGCGGAGGGGGAGGGGGGGGGTGGTTGGGTCTTGCCGCTGCCCGTCCGGGCCCGGAACCGCCCGGGTTTCGGACGGGTTTGTAGCTGGCTCTCTCCCCGTGTGTGCGCGCTGGTGCCTTGACGTGTTTTGAGCCCAGAGCCACCGAACGGGTCAGCTGCCTAAAACCCTGTTTTCTTGCTGTAGGGGGCGCCACACTGGACGGTGGAGGAGATCCTGAATGGCGTGAACAGCAACAACCCCGACCTCCAGCTGCAGGCCACTCAGGCGGCGAGGTACCGGACAGACTCCTATGAGTGTTTCTGGAAACCCGGGGACCAGACGCTGCTGCTGCAGCAGCCTGGTCTGTGGTGGTGGTGGGGGGTAGAACTTTAAATGTCTCTTGACAAGCGGTCTTAAGACCGCAGACCATGCTAGTTCAATCGGTCCTGAAGCTGCTTGTGAATCGAAGCATTTTGAAGTCAATGGAGAGTTCTGCGCCGGGGTATTCCGATCAATCTGTTGCAAGAGCCCTGCAGTGCTGGCATGACTCTCGTCTGATCCGTTTGTCAGCACGCGTGTACAGACACGAGTGTCCCTGCACTCTGTTCTCCAAGACAACGGGGGGGGGGGGGGCTGCACTTGTCCCCTTACTCGGATGTGCGGGAGCTCAGCTGTTGTAAAATGTGAATGCCCGCCCGCCCCCCGCTGTCGTGGGTCTTGAGCTACATACTGAGCTGTGTTGCCAAAGCCAGGTGCTTGTCCTTCTGAGAAGTGGCTTGATCAGAACTCTGGACCCAGATGGGCTCTCAGTGGGCTGCATCTTTCATTTGGACCTTAATGGGCACAGAGTGTGCTATAATCTGAACAGATCCAGGTAGCCACTGCTACTACCACATTGCTTTTGGTGAGAAAGCAAAGGCTTGGCGTTATTGCAGCACTTTGCATTGGCTGCACGCATGCAGAGTGGGGTCCCGGGTCCCTGGGGTCCTGTCTCAGCATGGGAACCCCCTCTTTCGTGCCTGCAGGAAGCTGCTCTCGAGGGAGAGGCACCCCCCCATCGACAGCATCATCGGCGCCGGGCTGATCTCGAAGTTCGTGGCCTTCCTGGGCGTGTCCCAGTGCCCCCCGATTCAGTTCGAGGCCGCCTGGGCGCTGACGAACATTGCCTCGGGTACCTCGGAGCAGACCCGCGCCGTGGTGGAGGGAGGGGCCATCCCCGCCTTCATCGGCCTCGTGCTCTCGCCGCACCCCCACATCAGCGAGCAGGCCATCTGGGCGCTGGGGAACATCGCAGGTGGGTCTGCAGCTCGGCTCCACTCGAGCAGCATCCTTACACTTCTCCCACGGCCAGATGGGGAACACTGTCCCTGGGTGGGGGTGATCCTTTGTCATACATCTTTTCTGGACACTCCTATCTCGGCGCTTCACAGGTAGCGGGGATCCCCTACACCACCTGTGTGCAGCCCCACCTGGATGATGCGCCAGTCCGCTCCCCACACACCAGCTCTCAGTGGGAGGAGAGCAGAGTGATGGAGCCAGTTCAGAGAGGGGGGTTATTAGGAGGCCATGATTGGTAAAGGCCAGGGGGGAATTAGGCCAGGACACTGGGGTTACATCCCTAATCCTTTAGAGAAACACCCTGGGATTTTAAATAACCACCAAACCAGGAGCTCAGTTTTAACTTTCATTTAAAAGTTGGTGCCATTTTTACAGTATTGTCCTTGTCACTATACTGGGGCACAGTGAGTGCCCCCTACTGGCTCCACTGACCCCTCTTCCAGTAGCAAGTTCCCCTTTCCCGGGGGGGGGGGGTGAACCCTGTGACCTGGAAGGACTTGTTCCTGTGGCAGGAATTTCAGCGGTGTTCCTCCCCCTCCTCCCGTTTCAGGTGATGGATCTGCTTACAGGGACAAAGTCATTAAGCACGGAGCCATCGATCCCCTTGTCACGCTGCTCGCTGTTCCCGAGCTGTCGGCCTTGTCGGTAAGTGCGCTTCGGCTTGCTGCGGGGGATCGTGTGATGGGGCTCCTGTGAGTTCTCAGAGCCGAGACTTGGAAGTTATTCAAGCCTTTCCTCCAAGCCTCTTATCCAGGAAAGTGTGGTCCTGTATTGCACGTCTCGGGCGTCCTGCTGGTGAATGAACACCTCCGGGTCGCTCGCTTGGTTTGAGCACTAGATGGCGCTGGGGGCTCACAATCCAGTTCCCCAGGCGTGACATGCAGACTCCTGCCCCTCGTGTCTTCCAGTCTGGGTACCTGCGCAACATCACCTGGACCCTGTCCAACCTGTGCCGGAACAAGAACCCAGCGCCCCCCCTGGCGGCTGTGCAGCAGCTGCTGCCCACGCTGGTGCGCCTGCTGCACCATGACGACCGGGAGGTGCTGGCCGACACCTGCTGGGCCGTGTCCTACCTGACCGATGGGCCCAACGACCGGATCGAGGTGGTGGTGCGGACCGGGCTGGTGTCCCGCCTGGTCCAGCTGCTCGGCTCCGGAGAGCTTCCGATTGTGGTACGTCTCGTCTTCGTTCGTCCCCCGCGGACTCGGGACGGCTTGTATTCCTTTAGACCAGTGGTTCTCAAAGGCCTGTGGTCCGCGGACCACTTACACTAAGTCACAGATGCAGTGGACCACGTATGCCTATGTCCCCTTCTTACCCTGTAAAAATCACCTAGGAATGTACAAAAAATAACCAATTAAATTTTATGAAAAGTACAAATTTTTACAAACAAAGCTGCTTATTTTGCAAGTGGTTATTACAGTTAATGTGGGGAAAAATTGAGCTGCTTTTCTTGAGCAATCGGAATGGCTGGTGAAACCCCTTGAACCTCCCACTGTAGCTTGCAGTTCTTAACAGTGCTCCTAGGGGGAGCCCCTTTGTAGTGGACACTACACCATTCTTTCCTCCGACTTTAAGAGCTTAGGCTCGCTTTAAGAGATTAGGTCAGCTCTCGGACCACCTGGTGCATGCTCCCGAACCACTGGTGGTCTGCGGACCACACTTTGAAAGCCATTGCTTTAGACTGTGGGCCTTGTTAAAAACAACTGTCATCTCAAGGGCACAGGGCAACACAGTGGGTTTAAAGATGGCTCCTCCTGTTTTTAAGTTTTGGGGTTTTTTTTTTTGCATTTAAGGTTCTCTTGCAGATTTATGTGAACGTCCTTGCGACTGCTGTAAAGACAACTGAACTGTTCTGGTAGCTTGTGTTCTTGATCTCTTGTGGTGGTATTACAGGGGTTAACTGGTGCATGCATCTTGCACAGTGGTTGGTAAATGTACCGATGGGGATCTGTCCCTTGCTTACTTGGTAACTGAAGGTCTGCTTGAATTGTAAAGCTTATCTACCCCCTTCCCTCCAGACTCCCTCACTGAGGTCAATCGGCAATATAGTGACCGGCACGGATGAGCAGACCCAGATAGTGCTGGACTCCGGAGCTCTGGCCATGTTCCCAGCCCTGCTGAGGCACCACAAGAGCAACATCCAGAAAGAGGCCGCCTGGACCCTGTCTAACATCACCGCCGGGCGCGACACCCAGATCCAGGAGGTTGTGAACGCCGGGCTGGTCCCGTACCTGGTGGAGGTGCTCCAGAAGGTGGGTCGGTGCTGCCCCTCCCCGTGTTGGGGCTTCCCTCTTGAGGTCCAGTTGTCTGGGTTCTGTTGTAGCTACTCTGACCTGTTCACCTGCTCAGCTGTTTGTACCAAGAACCATGGACCCAGCACCAGATTAGAATGACTAGATTGCTTTCTTGAACAAAACTAGCCAAAGTTTTGCCCCAAGTCATTCAAGAGTAAGCTGGTGTTCTGGGGTTCTTTGTTGGCTCTGAAGGAGATTATATTTGGGGGGGGTTAACAGCTTTGGCCAAAAGCTCTGCTAAATCTTGAAATGCAAAACCTTTGTCCACAACTATAGGGCAGTCTTTTTTTTTTTTTTTTTTTACTTTTTAGGTATCATTTTAAAATGTAATTCTGCATTTTTCTCATCCTGTTTACCCCACCCAGGGTGACTACAAGGCGCAGAAGGAGGCTGTCTGGGCTATAACCAACTACACCAGCGGGGGGACTGTGGAACAGGTGGTGTACCTGGTTCAGTCCAACGTGCTGGAGCCCCTGCTGAACCTTCTGTCCACCAAGGACAGCAAAACTCTCCTTGTGATCCTGGATGCCATCTCGAACATCTTCCTGGTACGTGCTGAGCTTTGGACCTGCCTCTGAAGTGGTACGACTGATGTCCCCTGATCTTGATTTGTTTAGTGATGTGCGCATGTGGGGAATAGTGCAAGCCAGGTGGTCACCAAGGGACAGATTGCGATCTTTGCTCCCGCTTGGCGGTGGTGTTGAGTGCTGCTCCCGTTGCTCTTCGGTGCCCCCCGTTACTGCCACTCTTAACCAGCGGTGTGTGGGCTTGTCCTGAAGGCTGGCGAGAAGCTGGGCGAGGTGGAGAAGCTGGCCGTGATGATCGAGGAGTATGGAGGCCTGGATAAGATTGAAGCCCTGCAGTCCCATGAGAACGAGATGGTCTACAAGGCTGCCCTACACCTGATTGATAAATACTTCTCTGGAGAGGTGAGCATAATATACAAGTTTTGGGTTTTTTGGGGGGGGTCTGGTGGAATTTATACTACTGGTGTTTGAAATGCGATGCTTGTCTGAAGAGGTGCCAGTTGCACAAGCCTTGTGGGCTGGTGTGGCTCGACTTGTGACGACTAGCTCGAGGTTCACTGGGAGAATGAGAGGTGCCTTGTTCACTACTTCAGAACATGCATGGGTCAGACCAGCTTGTACTCATCTCTCTCTCTCCTCTGCCACAGGAAGAGGAAGACCAGTGTGTTGTTCCTGAAGCTACGACTGATGGTTATGCCTTCCAGGTCCAAGATGCTGAAAGCACTTTCAACTTCTAGAGTTTTTTTTTATGCTGTCTGTCTTTTTTATATGTGTAGCAGTGTTTTCCATGATGTATATAACAGGTTACTGATGTGACTGTCAAACCTTTATTGTATGAAATGTAAATAAAGTTTATTAGATACGTCTTTCAAAAGTGTCTATCAATGCAGCTTAGAAGGACTGATGTTTCCACTTGTCTGCAATCTGTGCCTTTGATCTTCACAATGAAGCTGCACCCTGAGCTCTTGGCTCTGAAGTCCACAAGGGACAATTTCTGGTTTCTGCTGTGTTTGAATGCTGAAGTCCTTCATTATCCCTGAAGGATAACACTTCACGGTTGATGGTGATTTCTGGAAGGGTAAATTGAATGAGACTAAATGCATCCAGTTTCATGTTTGTGAGCTATTTTGACAACCTGGATTAAGGAACAGGTAAACGTTTATTCCATAATGAAAACGTCTTGGCTGTGAAGCCTTCTGGTTCTCTTGCGGTCTACACATCTGCCTACTCGAACCACAGTTGAGGGGTTTTTCCAATGGTTAGTCTATGCACAGGGAAGCGGTTTCTGTAGGATATCTGAAAGATCCAGGGGAATTCTTGCACCAGACTAACTACTGTAAATTGTCTGCTCAGAACTCTGGTTTTGTATGAAAAGCAAGGCTGGGCCTGGCCTCTCTTACTCTAAATGTTTTTTGGAGATCAATAGGTGCTCTCCTGTCTGCCCTGGAATTTCTGTAGTACCCCAGTTTGAGCAGGGACTGCTGTGTTAGTCCCTTCAGTGAGTTAACCTGCTCACCAAAAGGCCCAGGGTGCTGTTAAGAGCTACAGAGTGTGAACTGGTGTTTTGATTGTATGGTGCCTGCTAGCCTTCGTCTCCTCTCAATTCAACTGGTGAAGCTCCTGCCAGGTTTTGCGCCTGCCTGCCATGTTGTGTAGCTGGGCTGCCAGAGGAGCAAGGATGACGCACCCGGAGGTGTTGCTGCACTTCATGGCTGGGGAAAATGGGTCTCCAAGGTGTTGAATACAAGGAACTGGACCCGACCGGACTGAGGTGTGCTTGCAGGGGGCGCTGGAGGCAGGATTCCTGAAATCAGTTTAAGGGAACAGGACGTCCCACATGCGGTAGAGAGGTTGGAGTGAGCAGGTAGCAGTTAACTCCACGACGTGTGGCATTTCTTCAGCCTTAGGGTGTCCACGGAAATGTTTTTTTTTCCTTCAGTGTTTCAGCGTGTTATTGATATGTTTGCTCCTGTACACTACATTTTTAGAGACATATCCTATTGGTGCTGCAAACCAAGTTTTTTTTTCCCCCTCTTGTTATGGTCAGCCGTATGAGCAACTGATTTCTAGTGGTGAGCGGTTGAAGAAGGCTAAGATATCTCCCCAGATCCTCCCTGACTTTTACAGATGCACTACAGAAAGCCCACTGACAGGTTGCTTCAGTGTGGTATGGCAACCGCAGTATTGCTGACCACAAAGCCCTACAGTGGGTGGTGAAAACTGCCCAGTCCATCACTGGGGTTGCTCTCCCATCCATACAGGACATTTATGACAGATGGTGCTTGAGGAAAGCTCTAACATTATCAAAGACCCCACACACTCCAGCTACAGACTGTTTGACCCTCTACCATCTGGAAAACGGTACCGGAGCATTCGGACCGGACTACCAGACTCAGAGACAGTTTTTACCCCCGCACCATCAAACTATTAAACTCCCAGCCTCTCTCACCTACAATCTGAACCCTCACAGTGCCTTCTCTCTTCATCAAATCCCAAACACACATTGAAATCTACCTCTACCTCACATGTCAAGAAGTTCACTCCCCATAATTTCCTATCCTTTATTTCATTCTGTTGATGTATGATTTTGCACACCTGTTGGTGTTTTGCACACTGCCTGTTGTCTCTGTCTTTCTTTTCTTATACAATTGTATTGTTGTTTTTTGTACTACTTACCGACTGAGAACTAGCTAAATAGCATCTCGTTATATCATATACCCGTGTACGAGTATAATGACAATAAACTTGAACTTGATGCTATTGAACATCACGGAACGTCTGGATTGGATGGAAGATGATTGTGCAGCTACACAATTGCGAAGTTAACCGCGAATACACTACACCAGCGTGCGCCATCACCGATACGTGTGCATCGTGTAGGATGACGGGGAGCCCGATGCAGGGGGCTGCGGGACGTTCGTTTTCGGCTTATTTTAAAAAGAAAAATCGCGTTTGCACAGTCGCGGGACCCGATGCACGTCTCTGTAATTTCGCAAGAGCTGCCGGCGTCTGTCTGGAGAGGTCAGCAGAGAGCCGTCTTGCGGAGGAGGAGAGCCGTCTGGGGGAGCTGACTGGGAAGAGCTTTTTTTTTATTTTTTTTTTCCTCCCAGCGTCTTGCGCGGACGCGCACACACTCCATTTCCACTCTCACTCCAAAACCGATCCCGGTGGGAAAGAGTGCAGAGTGCCGCCGACGTCCTAGTGCGTCCGTCTTTCCCGGAGATGTAGGAAGAGAAAAGTGCGCTCGAACGTGGCTCGCCTTTATTATTATTATTATTATTATTATTATTATTATTGCTGCTGCTTTTATTCTGCAAACAGGACGCGGCGGCATTGGGGGGGTGAACCTGTGTCTTTCGGGGGAGGCAGGGAACATTTCGCGAGGACGCCGCGCGCGAGAGGGGGTGCATTCCTGTCCGCGTGAGAGTGGGGGGCGCGCGTGTCGGCGCTGGTGAAATAATGGTAGCGCGACGCACATCCGGGCCACCGGGCCGTGACTCCATTATTCAGCCACTGTGAAGCTGGCGAGCAAGAGAGGAGAGGAGAGGAGAGGAGGAGGGAGGTTGGAGGGGGGTGGCGGAGGGAAGGAAAAAAAAAGAGATACTTTGTAAATATTTTCTAGCGTCGCAACTCAAGCTGGAAAGCGGCGAAGGACATGTCTAACCAGGGGGTGAGGAGGAACGGCCCCGTGAAACTGCGTTTGACAGGTAGGTGGCCCCCCCGTTTTTTTTTTTTAGAGGAAAAATAAATGGCAAGAAAACAAGAAGGTCGGGAGCGCCTGGGCTCTGCGCCCCTGTCCCCAGCCTGGACGTGTCCGTGTGAAAGGGGGAGTTTTGCGTTCCTGTGTTGTGGGCGAAACGGAGCCGACCGTGTGCTGTCCGCCGTGGCCCAGGGGCTCAAGTTGCCCACTGAGCGCTGAGACACGGCGGCTCTTGCAGGGGAGGAGGGCGGCGGTGAGCTGCCCTGGAGAGTGCTAGCCGTTGTCGTGTGCCTGGTCGTGACTGTTGCTGCTCCTGCTTTGAAATAAACCCGGGGAACCCGTCCGTACCCGAGCGGTGTGCGCCGTGCGCCAGCAAGTTTGTTCGCCCGGGTACTCTGCCTTTTTAATCATCGAGTCGTGTGACGCGCTTCGGGTTTTTTTTTTTGCATTAAAAACGTCCAGAATGGAGCCCTGTTTTTTTAAAAATGTTTTATATGCAGTTTTGTAAATAGCCGAGGAAGGAGGGAAGTGCATTTATTGTCCGGCTAATTTGTGTTGAAACCGATCGGTTCTAAAACTGAAGAGAGCCCTAGGTGTAAGAATTGTTTTGCTTGAAAGTAATTCCTGGAGAACAGCTTTTTAAATTACATTTCTGGAAGTGTGGTCTGTTCCTATTTTTTTTGGGGGGGGGGGGGGGATTCTTTTCTGGATTAAAACAAACTTAAAGTTGTTAAGTTTTAAGGTTTCGCTCTTGCGTGGCCTTAGAAGTCAAATAGAAACTGAAAAAAATATAAGCTTAAACTTGATAACGACTTTTTAAAAAATACTGTTTGTTTCCGTCCGCACGTCGTGCTTTGTTTAAAGAAAATTAACGACGATTAAACGCTTCCTAAATAACATCGTTTAAGATGTGGAGGTGTTTGCCCTCATCGTTTTTCCAATGTTATTTTTTTTAAAATTAAGAAAGTTCAGTTAAGTTCAAAGGTTTTAATGCAGTTTTCTGAAACGCTTATTTGTAGTAGTTCGTTCCTACTGCTAGTATGCAGAGTAGAACTATCCCTGTTCACCCTCGGAGATCAGCTTTTAAAACAAAGATAACTTTATGGATGGGTGGCTTCTATGTATCTTTGAGAAGTTTGTAGGTGCTGGAGATGGAGACTGATGTTTCTGGTCCCGTTTCGCAATGGTTCCATAATATCTACGTGTTTCAGTGGTTGTTAGGGGGGTGTGGTTATTACAGACGAAATGTGTTACTGATGTCCCAGTTTAATATGCCATTACCGCTGATTTAATGTCTTCAAGCGAAGCAATCCGGGCTTCAAACACAGCTGAGTTTGAAAAGTATTCACGTCGTGCTCATTTCGAAAACATCTGTTTGCTTTTGAACAAGGACGTCTTCTTGTGAAGACGCAAAGTGAGGCGGTCTCGGCGACTCCGAAGTCAATAAGAAACGTTGCCTGCAAATTCCTAATAGTTCCTCTAAATTCTCTAAACTCTAAAAAAAAAAAACAGTTTACCGACAGTACCATGTTTTGCCAAATAAGTACAAAAAACAGTATCGACAAAACGAAAGTGTTAGATTTTGTCGTACTTCGGAAGTACTTTTTTCTTTTTTTAAATAAACTGAAACGTCTGTACGTTGTAACGATTTTTTTAAAAGAGGTGTATATACGCGCTTGGCTTAGTCGAGTCGGGATAAAGACAGAAAAAGTTTATTCTGGTAGATCTGTTGCAAGGCGAACTTCAGCAGACTCGTCTGTGGAGGTCTCTCCCAGGCATGAGGCTGGTCGCTGTGAATTGTCTACTTGATTCAGTTATTTTTTTTTAAAACATGTTTTTTTGTTTTTCCAAAGGGGACCAGTGTTTCCTTAGCTACCGCTTTAGTTCGACGGTTTATTAATAGAATATAGTTTTCGATTTTTCGATGCCAAAGAAGGTATTGCACAAGGTTACGAACGTGAAAAAAAAAAACATTCTTGATCCCTGACGTAAGGGAGGCCGAGTTTTAAAATGAGTTCCATGCGCTCCAGAGATCCTCTGCTTCAGAAGGACTATTTCATTTTACATTTTCGTGTAAACGGGTAGGCGATAGAGCGTGATTGTTTTATTGCTGAATGATATCGGGAGTGAACGGTTGATTTATTTGGGGGTGGGTTTAGGTCCTCTTGGCTTTCTTGGCCGGGACGTGTTCCGGGGTGGTTCTGCTGATGGACTGGTAAGACTCTGACATGGCCTCTAGGGCAGGGAGGACGATCCCAGAGGTCACCTGCTTGTCTGGGGGTCCTGCAGCGTGGTTGTTTCTTGCGGAGCCCAACAGGGGGGGTTCGGTGTTCTCCTGCGCTTCTGGAGGAAGCGATCCCAAGGGGATCTCATGGCCCGCAGCGAAGGACCTCTGGGTGCTGGGAGGGGGAGGAGGCTTCCCTTTGGAAACCAGCATGATTCCATTTCAGCCCTGGTTAGCCAGCCGGGTAATTTTAAACCTGTTGCCTTATTTTTGGGTGGGTGCGCCGTGGACTGAAGTGTGTTGGCAGAGCTGGATCGGCCCTTCCTGCCTCACCGGTCCAAGCGTGCACAGCAGGAGAGCCTGGTCCTCCTGACGCCATGAAGGGCATCCGGGTGCCCTGGGATGCGGGCGGTTTCCCGGGGACACCCGGCTTTTTCCGGGGTCTTTGGACGCTAACGCAGGGCGTGCCGGTATGCTTTGGCAGCCTGACGCAGTTCGGCGTTGAAGGAGGAAACTCCGTCTTTGGCGATGCCGTCCAGTCAGCGCCTCTCGCCAGCTTGTCGGAGGAAGTCGAGCTTTTCTTTCTCTTTATTTTTTTTTTTGTCTGTGGGCTTGCCCTGAGCGTGGCTTTCCTTCTCCTGTTCCCCCCCCCCGCCTTTCCGAGTGCGTGCCAGTCTGCTAGCAGGATCTCGGCGCCCGTTCCCAGCGCTCCGGCGGCAGCACGAAGCCCGGCTCTGGGGAGCTCACTTGGCACCAGGCTGGCAGCCGGGCCCAAGCGGTGTCCTGCTTCTCTGTAAACAAGCGGCTTTCTGTCGAAGCGCTGGGAGCGGGGGGCTCGCTGCCTGCCTGGCTGAGCGCTCCTGGCACTGGGGTTGCGTCCCGCGTGGCCCCCAGGTCCAGGACCGGCCAGTGAGCCGGTACCGTTTAACCCGTCCGGTCCGGAGCTCGCGAATGGAGCAGGTTGAATCGGGTGGCCTTGGAGGCCGTGAAGTGATGCGGATGAGAGTTGTTCCATCTCCCCTCCGCTTGTCGCACTGTGGCTGCTGCGTTGACAGGGATATTGTCGCCTTATGTCATTTGTTGTATAAATTAAAGACTTGTGTTTCCTGCTTGCCATTAAATTAAAAGTGAAGCTCTTGACTACTTCTTCATTCCTGGTCTCAAACACGACTGCCTGCCTTTCGATTCTGTTTACTTATTGTGTTGTATTCTCTTGGAAATCTGTAAATGGCTGTTTTACTACCCACAGGTATTTCTGATCTTTCCTGTAGCCTTTACATGACCTATTAGTAGTCCTTCAGACTCAAACTATTCAGCTCGTGATACTGAATAAGTGCTTAAAGGTCTGAATTAGACAAAATGGCAAAATGCATTATGTTTTACATATCCTGTCTGATTTTTATAAGTTCACACCCTCTAAAATGCCTTTTCTGGTTGAGAAATATGCACATGTATTTTGAAGAGCTGCTTTTCAGGTCCCGTTTCTGCTGTTAGACCAAGGCCTGGTGCCTCAGTTTGTCGCTCTGCAACCCCCAGCAGGGAACAGGGCAGTCAGGAGCTGGCTTCAGGCCTCTCACAGTGGCGCTGCACAGCCAGCTCTTGAGATGGGTGCATTTATTTTACAGTTAACTTGCTCAAGTAACACCCCAGGAAATCTAGCAGCAGAACTACACGGAGATGCGTAAGAAGAGGGAGAAACTGAAACACAAGCAACATTTTCTTGAATACAAGGTCTTCGACTATCGCCAGGCTGTCCCTTTGCGCGGTTCAAACCCAAGCATGCGTCGTATCTGCACGCTAAATAGTCTCTGTCCAGGCCCGTAGGAAAATGGCGAGCAGCTTCGGCGTACCCCAGAGGTCAGCTCTCGGTATATCATTTCTGATTCTTTCCAGCGTCCAGCTCAGTAAATGGGTTGTAAGGGAGCTGCAGCTCTGCTTTAATCTGTATTACCTTTATGGTCCAGTGCTGTCCGGATGTCTGCAGGAACACATCGAGGATGTAATCTTGAGAAGTGACCTGGACCAGCCTGTTTTTTTGTTTTGCTGGAAGAGGTAGCGCGCTTGCGCCTCCTGCAGGTGAAAGGCAGGGGCAGGCCTGCGGAGGGGGGGGCTGGGGGCTTCTTTTCACAAGAGGCTTGTTTGGTTTTTTCAGCTTCTAACAACATAAACATGTGAACGTTTACACGCGAAGCCATTGTTTTGACTGGTGGAGGGAGACGGAGGATGGGATCCTTTGTTTGATGTGCCTCTGGGCTTTGGGCCGGAGCAAATTCCAAGGCTTCTCTATCTGTCGGGAAGAGCCAACATAAATATTTGATCTCGCCGCTGCTTCTGGTGGGCTGGGGAGGTGAGGAGGGGCGCCAGGAGGGCATGAGAGGTACCCCTTTTTGCCAAGAGAGGTGTGAAGCGACTTCTTTTAAATGTGGAGTCGGTCTCCTCGCATTAAGCATTTCACTTCGGTCTTCGCCTTTGTGTTATTTCCCGTTCGGTGGCAAAGATTAGAGAGCAGCACCTCAGGCTTAGCCAAGATGGGTCATCTGTAAGAGGAGTTCAGTTGGCTGTACAAATATAAAAAAAAACAGATTTTCACTATTTAGAATTTCAAACACTTCAACTCTTGCTTGTTCTCATCTAGACTTTCTGATTCTGGGGCACTTTAGTATTCATATGGACATTAACTGTAATTCTGCACAACTCAGATCTTCACAGACCCTTGGAAATGAATAGGTCTAATACAGTACCTAGCACTAGAGTGAGCACGTTGGGGATCCCCGTCAGAATCAGACTGTCTGGCCCTTACCTGATTCCTTTGGGAATTAACTTTTTATAGCTTAAAATTGTTTTTGCAAAATGCTTGTCTCCCTTAACCTTTAGCTTTCAGTAACGTGGTCAGTGTTACTTGATGTAATGTTGGCTGATATTTATCTGGGCTTACCACTGCTTGCTCCTGATTTTTTTTTTCTCAGTTCCACAAAGTTATCTTCTTCTCTTTTCGTGTTTCTCTTCTACCACTCCTAACTCGGCGTCTACCACAGTCTGTCCTGTAAACTGTGGTTTCCTGGGTCCGGTCACTTCGGTCTCTCTCTCGTATGGAGGAAAAAAGTCTTTCAGCCGTCTCTTCTTCTGCGGGTTTAGAAGCCATGGTCTGCTCGGCTTCTTAAAGAGCACATGTCTGCTCTTGGCTCAGTCCTGGAAAATGTTGTAAATGCTTCTTTACTCTGGCATGGTCCTCCTGGATCTGTATCTGGCTCAGACTAGAGGTGCATTTAAGAAATTGCATCTTTTTCTGAGGTTTGTACTACATTATTTAGCTCAGTTGTTCAACAAAGTGACTGCTGACCAAGTACTTCTTCACTTTTTTAATATTTTTAAATTGATTTCTTTTTTTTTATTGCAACAACAAAAAATACGATACACGCAACAGTACATAGAATATCACCAGCGGTGCATAATACGGTTGCATTTTACCCCCAAAAAGATTTAATGAGTTAAATAACGCTGAGGTGCGCACAGCTTTCATGTTCTTACACTTAACAGCTTCTTCGCCTTGGCCATGGTTTCTCAGCACAGGAAACTGCCCCTCTGAGGTCCTGCAGTGATGGCCACAGGTTCTGGATCTTGCTTTCCTGTTTGCAGCAGTGGTGTGCTGGATGACTTCCCTGGCTGTTGTCCTTCTTGTTAGCATGGTGCGAGTTCGGAGTGAACCTAGGGCAGCTGCGTGGAGTGCTGGTTAGGGCTCTGGGCTCTGGGCTCTGGGCTCTGGGCTCTGGGCTCTGGGCTCTGGGCTCTGGACCACAGGGTCCCGGGGTCCCAATCCCTGTTGGCGATGTTGGTGTTGTACATGTGACCGAGGCACTTCCCTCATTGCTGCAGTGAAAAAGCCCAGCTGTAAAAATGTAGGTCACCATCATGAACGAGCTTGTTAAAGGCTTAAGAGAAAAATTAAACTTGAGGGCGTTCAGAAATGTAGAGCTCAAGTTCATAGCGCAGACCCAATACTGCTTCAGTGCAGTTTTTCTGGCCGTCAGATTGGGAAGAGAAACCCACGAGTACAATTATGATACAACCCTGGACACCTGGAGCCGATGACACAAAAGCAGCACATTAAGAGGACGGAAATGTGAGAGAGGCTGCAAATATAGTTCTGCTCATCTTGTCTTCCACCTTGTGTTGCTGGTAGCATATTGATCGTAGAATCAGATCCAGTCTTTTTTTTTTTAAAGATCCTGGCGAGTCGGCTTCAACAGTATGGCTGTGCTGTTCAATTGTATGGAATTGTGTTTCAGGCGATTGATTTCCTGGAAGTCTGCAGTCTTCGGATGTTTATCCCAAGGTAGAAGTGAAATTAATTGCCCCTTCAGGTTTACAAATAGTGCTTTAAATGGTGTATAGTGATCTTGTGAAGAATGCAGAGTCTCGATGTGGAAGAGCAAGTCTGCCCTAGTCACGTTATCTTGCGTCTGGTAGCAGTTGAGCTTTTCTGATTTATCTTGGAAGTGTAGGAAAGGCTGTGCCCGTTGTTGAGATTTGCACAGCCCAACCTGCCGTGTGCAAAACCAGAGGAACTGTAGTGCTGGGGATCTCTGAGAATAGAGCATGTTCCCGTATTGGCATTTAAGGGGAGAAAAACCTTTCCAGGAGGCTGATGTTTGTTTTTGCGAGGGTGAAATATCCTGTACCGCAATAAACTAAAAGCCAATGATCGGGGAAGAGGAGAGGCAGGTCTGCAGAAAGTGACCTAATGTAATTTTCTTCCTGGGGGAGGCTTTCACCTTGGCAACCCGGGAGAGCATTGCTGAAGTGTGGCCGAATGTGCTTTCATTTCAGGGAGCAAGATACCTTGTTGGGCAAATTTTGTAGAACGGTGTCGGGTTGTGGAAAAAAGAATGCAAATGGAAAACCACCGCAGAAATGAGACTGCTGCATCTCGGAGTCTGCATGGGTACATGTAAACATTGAGAGCTGCCGTAGGAAATGCGGTAGTACAGCAACAAAAAGACAGTTGTTTGGATCTTGAGCGTTACTTCCTGCTTAAGCTGTCTGTCTGGAAGTGCCGTTTAGATGTTGGTGGTTTTATTTTTAAAGGTAAATTTTACAAAGGAGAATGATTTCAGTCTACAGCACAGGAAAGATATTGGTCTTATTTCCAGACGAGTTCTTAGGTTTAGTGCAGGACTAGGGATCGCTCTTAAATTGCCTTTTTGTTGCTGTTGCCATTAATGTCTTTAAAACAATTTGTTAGGAGTAAAGGACTTGACAACCTATGATCCCACATCAGGACTATAGGTAGATCTGTCAAGACACTTTTGTCCTAACTTTATGCTTTAAATTTAACTTGTGTGAGAAGTTCTAACAGCTTTATTATTAATCCATTTACTATGCATTGATGTTGTGTAGAAATTTAATAGAAAATCCATACATATTCAGTAGACATAAGTGTTAAGGTTAGGTTTAGTATGAAACGCGTCCATTATTGACCACTTTTATCAGTCTACAGAACCTCAATCAATAGTAATTGATAATAGAATATGTTAAACCTTTTATGCACTTCATCTCAGGCTGTACCCTGACATCTCTTGGGGATACCCAGTATGTTTGCTTTAATGCAAAGTGCTCCCAGTTATGCTCGTGTATCAGGTGATATACAGTCGTAGTTTAGTCTAATTGAAAAAGTAATTTAAGCATTTCAGAAGCAATACAAAAGGTGGTCAGGAGGAGTAGAATCTACTATTTACTCATTTTCCCTGTATTGTAGAGAGTTTGTTTTAAAATCCATTTGTCAATTGAGTTAAAATACCATTTACAGTAACTGTATGATGATGGTGGAGTTTATAAACTCTTTAATGAATGTCTTAAGGTTCAAAATCAGCACATCTGTTTTATTTAATGGCTCTAGGTTCTTATTGTTAGTTTTTAAAATAAGCATGTAATGTCATTTTTTGTGAGAAGGTGTAGTTTTATTTGAGAAGCTGAGTGGGCAGTCCCGGCCTGTGGGTCAGTTTGCGTCGCTGTCGCCTTCGAGCCGAGCAGCTCGTGGAGTGGGTGCAGTCAGACCAGTGGTTTATTTGAGCCAGATGTGCAACAGCACAGCTGTAGTGAAGACCAGATGAAAGCACCCCTGTTTGATCAAGCCCAGGCTGCCTGGTGCTGCTTTCCTTACAATTGATCTGCATTCCCTGACAGGTTTAGGCTGTTTTGTACGCTGCAACTTTTCCTGTTTGAAGTATTTCTTACGTTGCATTTTCTCATCCCTAGCTCAGCCTGAAACCTCCCCCCCCCCCCACAACTCCATTTTCTCGTCCCCCGGGAGTTTTTAATACGCGCTGTATTATGTAATGCCGTGCTGTGCCGGCCATATGTTTCAGAGCAGTCTCGTTTTCTGCTTGTCCGTCAGCCTGCCAGTCTGTGCTGAGCTAGTGGCTAAGGTTTCCTGTTGCTCCTGTTGTACCGGTTGTTTGTAAGTAATTATTCTGAAGCTCATTGGACGCAGGAGAGAAAAAAAGAAAAACATGGAATGCGAGGAAATGCGAAAATGATTGCATTGAGGAAACCCATGATCCAGTTGTTCATTTTCTAAGGACTGTTCACAGAATACCGTAATCACTGAGCTTAGCAGCAGAGTCCTACTTCAGGAGTGCATGAGACAGCCTGAGTCCATAAACTACAAGCTGTAATGTGGAGTAAAGGCTCAGAAATAATCCTTGAGAACCAGATCTGATGACCCAGAGGCGGGTACCATGATCTTATCGTTTGTTTTAAGCTTAGCGGGCAACCACGTGCTATCTCTAGATTGGCCCTTTGGTGCTCATGGTACAGTTGCTCATTTAGGTTTATTTCTTGGGATATAAAGACAAACCTACCTGGGAAAGCATGATATGCGAGTCTTATGTGTGGTTTGAAAGCTGCTGGTTATAGAGCTGTTGAAAAGTCGGTAGTGGTTTTCAGAGCTTTTGCAAGTCACATGAATGAAGACAAGAAAAACCAAAAACAAATACTGTCTAGACGTATCTCCTGGAAAAGAAAAGGACATTACAGACATTGAGGGGGGGGGGGGAATCTCCTTAGGATGACATCCACTTCCGGAATTCTGTCTGCATGTTATACACTGCTCATGTCCATCGATATGAAATCCACATGGCTGCTTGTGACGTTTGCTTTATCCTGCTTCCAGGGTAAAGGGGTGGTGAATTGGTGCAAGCCCCGCTCATTTTTCACTGTCTGGGCGAAACGGGCTCGGCCACTAATTGCCAAGATTTACAGTTGATAAGCATGGCCAGTGGGCTTGTGAAGATACAGCCGTTCCCGACGCAGAGTGAACTCAGTCCTGGGAATGCAGGCCAGCCCTGCTGGTGCGAAAACCCACATGTTCTTATTTTTAAAATGTTTTTACAGAAGAAATGTTTTGAGCTAACGGTCATCCAGGAGTAGATCTTAATGGAATACTCCCAAAAAAACTGACACGAGTCGGGACGACATGCTGTGTGCAGCACTACAGCAGTTCTGCAAAGTGTTTTCAGCGAAGTAGTCATTTGCATCTCTGAAGAAGTTCGAGTAGGGAGCTGCGTCAGCATGCGTAGGCTGCAAAGGAGCCAGTAAAGGTTTATTCCCTGCTGAAAAGAAACGCAACATTTCAGCTGTGGAGCCTTCGAGAGGTGTAGACACCTGAAGAAGGAATAAATGAATAAAACTTGCTCATCTGTGTCCCTGTTCCTGCTGCGTGGAAGGCTGTACTCCAGCCCTCTGTTTTCACTAACTGCTTGGTGCCACACATGCTTGTTCCTGGCGAGTCGGAGGCAAGCCTGGAAGGTGACGCCTACAAGATGGGACGCATCCTGGACGGAACCCCCTTCATGTACTGCACTTCTCCTGATTTAGTTTCCTTCTGCAGGTATGAGAGCTGAGAAGAAGCTGTATGGAGTTTTTTAGATTATTTTTTCAACCGTTTTTGTTTGCGGTGAGCCGTTGCCTTGTCCGGATGGAACCCTCTTCCTACCCTGAATAGGTAACCCGAGTGCTTGTGGACTGTGGTCAGACTCTGGCCTGGTGTTTTTTCTGTTGCTCAGGCCCTTGGTCTTTTTCTGCACGCATGCAGGGCTGCCCTGTCACTTCAAAGGATGAATTTCCCACCAGATGCACAGCTTAACCTGAATAACAAGACACCGGGCTAGAAACAACATGAGATCAGCTCTCAAAGGGTTCACGCAGGTTAGAAAAGTACAATCTAGCATTGGTGAACAGTTTACATTCACTCATTCTTCTTGGTGTAAGTGTATTAACATTGTGGCAGGTGGTCATCTTTTTGCCTAACTGCAAACAAGGAGGCCACATCTAGCCTGTCATCCTCCTTGGACAAAGGCATCTGCAAGTTGTTGTGCAGTTCACGTGCAGCGTATTTATAAACAGGGGGCACACAAGGGGTTCAACCTGCTGTTGTAGTTCTGATTACATTGATTTAGTGGCTTTGCATGCTGTACAAAAACACCTTGGTTAATAAAGCAAAAGATGCTGAACAAGATGGCTTTCACACCTTTGGAGATTCTGCTTGAGATAAGTATTTTGCATTTGCTGGCTGGAAGAAAACTGGCGATTAAAATGGCGCTCAAGCAATGCAGTTTTATTGGTAAATCACATGAGGCCCATCTGGTTTGCAGCAGGGGAACTTCTAGTACAGGAAATGGTATATATTCAATATGTAGTCAGCAAATTCAGAAAATAAACTGCTTCTTTATAGAGGAGATGAGCTTCCTCAGGACATGGTGTGCTCTCGGCACGCAGTGCTCATCTAAGTTGTGTGACCTTAACGTTTTCTTCCTGTAATTTGTTGAAAACTGCTTCTAAAAACATAAACAAGTTTATAGTCATGATTTTTATTCCTGTAATGACACAAAGTAGAAACAAAAGTATACAATTTAAAAGTAAACAATTTTATCTATGTTTTGTTTCACTGAATTTTTTTATCCTTCCATGTTCGCTCAACTGTTTTTAATGAGGCTTTTGCAGGAATTCTCAGTAATCTGCATAAGTCACTGTGGGACACTGTGTCAGACGAGGATGTTTTTGTCACAACTCTACCAGTTACTAGACCTTAAGGTTCACATACTTTCCACTATACAGTGGATGTTCAAACAAGGTGTTCAATATAGACCAGACAAAGTACAATTGTTTGTGGGTTATTTGTTTAATCCGATTGTGTTGTTCTATTCTGATGTAGACGAATATCAGATCACACTTGAGGAGCAGTTAATGTAGGAAGGCAGATGATTTCAAAGGGTTCACAAACGCTTTCTCACAGCTGCAGACAGACTCATCTGGCAGTGCTGGTAGAGGAGCTGTCTATGTACAGTAGGTACTGTAACCTGTCACAACCCAGCTCAGCAGGTGAGGCTCTGCAGCCTGCGGGTGGATTAGATTTTCATCCCTCCACAGGATTCAAAATCCAGCATTACACTTTTCAAAGTTCTCACCTCAGGTGGAATGCACTCCTCCTACAGTAGGTTGCATATTGCATGTTGTCGTCTTTCCTGAGGTTAAGATAAATTACATATCCAGATATTTTATTAATGAAGTTGATCCTCCCCTTCTGTTGGATCCCCTGCACATGAGGGGCTTTTAGTCCTTGTTGTCTAAACTTACCCCTGGCTCAGCGAAGCAGCGTGGATACGTTGTGTTTTGTGTGACAGTGGGGAATTTGAGAAGGTTGATGAATATCTGTACACCAAGCGCTCGCTACAGGGTGAAGATTCAGCAAGGGGAACGTGTGAACTCATTCTTGTGCTCGTGTTGTTGTCGGGACTGCCGATAAAAACAGAAGTGTGGAGTCCTGACACTGTGTAAAAATTGCAGGGCGTGCAGTTCAATAGGAAGACCAAGCCATGTTTAGCGTGCAGTGTCCAGCCGAAGATTCCCCGTGGGCTCCAGAGGTTGTCTTATGGTTTGGTGTTATTGCGGGTGTGCCAAATCCTTCTAGGTCAGGCTTGCAACTTGAAACGGACCTTGTTGCCGATTTTGACCCGGCGTGACTAGTGCATAGCGCACAATGTTTAACAACAGCTGTGGTTGAAGGTATTTTGCTCAGTTTGATTGTTGTACTTTCATCCCTTTCTCTTACTCTCTTACTCCCTGCGTCATTGCGCTCCATCTCGGACAGCCAGAAAGTCAGAGACCCCAGTAGAGTAGATTGGAGCAGCTGAGGTACCTTGCCTGTGATAGAGCCTGGACTTGCAACCTTCCAGTAAGCACTGTCCTGCCTCTACCGAATATACCGTATGTTTACCTGCTCAGGAGTTTTCTGCAGTTCTCCTTGGGCTCTTTTGTGTGCGCGCACGCAGGAAAGAGATTTGTTTATCCTTGGCTCCCGTTGTTGTGGTTATTGGAACTAATGCAGCCAGATCACCCTGCAACTCACAACCGGCAGCCCACTGGAGCTCAGCAGGTGTGAGCCTGGTCAGTACCTGGAGGGGAGACCTCCTGGGAAAAACTAAGGTTGCTGCTGGAAGAGGTGTTAGTGGGGCCAGCAGGGGGCGCTCACCCTGCGGTCCATGTGGGTCCTAATACCCCAGTATAGTGATGGGGACACTCTACTGTAAACAGACGCCGTCCTTCGGATGAGACGTAAAACCGAGGTCCTGACTCTCTGTGGTCATTAAAAATCCCAGGGCGCTTCTCGAAAAGAGTAGGGGTGTAACCCCGACGTCCTGGCCAAATTTCCCTTTGGCCCTTACCAATCATGGCCTCCTGATAATCCCCATCTCTGAACTGGCTCCATCACTCTGCTCTCCTCCCCACTGATCTGTCCTCATCAGCCCCATCCTTGCAGATGCTTCCTCAGAGCTCCCAGTAGTTGGGATCCATTTGTACCAGAATCGGTAGCCGGAGGGGATCATCTGCACGTCTGTTTGACCAAAGCACCGAGCCGATCTCATGGCCTTTCTCTCACGTCTGTACAGTGTCTTCCCGAGGTATGCTGGTGTTGACCTGCACACCCCAGCCCGGAAACTAGGCTGCTCTGCTCCCTGTGGAGGGGAAGCTTGTCAAACGGTGTTGCATACGACTGCCGGCTCTTTTATGAGAAGAGCTGTTTGACTAAAACATTATTGTGGAAGGGTTCAGTACGTGAGGTGTTTTGCTAGTCATGCAAAACATTAAAATGTATCAAAGTAGAGACCTAAAGGAACACAAGCATAAATAAAAAATTGCATTGAATTGCATTCATCAAAATATATCCATATATCCAGTACTGGTGCTGCTCTGTGGGGATGCTTATGTGTTGCACTGAATATTGTTTAAAACGATTTGCTTTCATCCCGCATTGTTCCCCGTACTTCCAGGATAGGCTCCCAATTTTCAGCAGCCCTTCCCAGGAATCTGCAGCCCTCAGATGATGGGTAATTTGTTTGTGTAAATAGCAATGCAGTTAAAGAAGTGAAGCTATTGGATTCTTAGTACTGTCGGCCCATCCCCCCACGCAGTCACACAAGCCCTGTCTTAAGTAGCTGCTTTTCCCCGCTTGCCAGTGCATTCTGTCTTGGGAGTGCGGTCATTTGGCGTTCTCCACGTTCAGGACACCTGTATGCGAGAGGAACAGTTACTGGTCAGTAACAGGTGCATTCTGAGGTTAAAGGTCATTGAAAAAACAGCCTTGTTCTCATTAATCTCAGTGTCGGCTTGCTTTGGAGCCCTTACTGGCAGTTCGCCCCACAACCGATGGCATTGTAACAGCGCAGAGTTGTCATCCTTTTGGCAACATCTCATTTTCAGTTGCATGATGGCTAGTCTGTAATGTGTAACGTGTAATTTACATTATATACCCACTTCTCTCCCCATTGTTGCGTTGCCAAAACTGCACCTGCAGTGTGTCTAGGCAATTTGCTCTCTCTCCTTCTCGCTTCCCCCTTTTGGAAGTGTCTCCTGTCACAGTAGCCTTGTGCCAGCTTTCCCTGGCACTGATTAACAACTGCATTAATTATTAGCTGCTGGCATATAAGAAGATTAGGTATTAGAGGCCTCACATGGCGGGCAGGACAGCCAGGTGCTCCCTGGCGGATTCAGACCTCTTCAATTTAGTTGTTTAGTCTCACCTTGCGAAATGACTGGCCTGCTGGCAGGGAGTTCTGTTCAGGCTGCACTTCACACACAAGACTAATAACTTCTTCTGAAGTGCCACCAGCGAGCTCAGTCTGTTTCTCACATTGCTGGAGATCTAAGAAAAAGGACACAAGTGCAAATTAAAACATTGTCAACCAGTAAACCTGTATTATGTCGCTGTTGTGGGCTGATAATGGCTCTGTGTGGCACTGACTGGGGTTTTACAATACAGCTGCGGCTATAAAAGTCCTCAGGTTTTACTAATTCGATATTTTGAGGTGTCATCCCAGAGTGCTTTCAGTAAGTGCGTCAGGTCAGAGTTTCTCCAAGCTGTGTAATTCTGTTGTGGTGGGAGGTAGCTGCAAAAGCTGAAGGTTAATATAGTCATGTGTTTTATTATGTGCGACACCCTTGGAGACAAAGATCCTGTAATGCCACGAAAACAGAATCCAGAATAGTCAAATTCTCTTGGCTCATTTAGTAGTCTTGTAATAGTCCTTGTAGTCAAAATATTATTAAAAACCTCGATCTGCTCTTGCTTAGATGGCTAAAACCTTTTACGGCCTCAAACAGATGTTTTTTGTGTCTAATTTAGTGTTTAATGCTTTGTACAGAAGTTGAGGTGCTACTGTGGACAGTGTGAGATCTGTCTGCAGCACAGGAGCTGACATCCTGGCATTTCCCTTTAAGGCCAGAAGTAATGTTTACATTACAATAATATCGCATTTCACACAGCGTTTCCTTGAAGGTGAAAAATGTGCCTGAGTTTCCTTTAAAGGAAATTTCTACATAACTGAGCAAGCTCCCAACTTTCACAATAGGGGCTGTTGAATTTTCAGAATCCTCCTGTTTGCTTTAATCTTCTGCTCCCTTGCTTTATAAAAGGAATTCTTTAACTGTGAATTCCTGTTAAATTGCTCTTAGAAACTCTTGGTTTTTATTTTGCTATGTAGAAAGCAAACAGGCTGAATTTGACCCAGTTGGAATAGTTGTTTCTACAGCATGTGGCAGTACTCTTGGTCCTGTGTGTCTGTAGAAGGAGGAACAGTCCGTCTCTTCGTCCTGTGTGACACAGAAACGCTGACTTGTGAAGCTTTGATCGAGTAGCATATTTGTTTATAATTAAAAATTTAAGGCAGTCAGTTATATTCCACCTTTCTGATTTGGAACAGCCAGTTTTGTGTTTTTCACCTCCGAGTTTGTGGCAACAAAACCCGCAACTCCACAGGGGAGAGAATGAGGAAGTGAAGGCAGACTCCTTGGGCCCACCCCTGTGCACATCCTGTCCTTCAACACAGGGATCCCCAAACCAAGCCAGCTCTCATTTTCACTGCCCACAATCCCTTCATTGTCTTAATAATAGGAATAATTCCAGCTAATTGATCTAATTCAGCTCTTAAGACCTAAGCTCTGTCCCTTCAGCTGTTACATTTCGTAGGTAACTTAAAATTTCCGAACTTTGGAGTAGGAAAAAAAATGGAACCACTGTTCCAGTTGTGCGTGGAAGCGACTTGTTAGTTCAGTTAAGGCTTTGATTAGGCAGTGAAGCCCGACCGCAGTGGAAACCAGCAGGAGTGTGGACCTTGCTTTAACGGGTCACGGGCAGCATCGCCCCGCACAGGAGTTCAGTGCTGATTGGAGGAGAGGGGCACCCCTCGCCTTGCAAACTCCCGGTACGAGCCCTGGCCGACTAACCCCACCCTAAACACAGCGGCTCTCGGCTGACTGGGGGATTCCAGTCACAGTCGGCTAGTGACGTGACGGGACGGGACCCGACCCGACGGGACCCGACCCAGGCTCGAACCCACGATCACTGGCTCAGCCAATCCAGGTGCTCACCCGGGACCCGGTGGAGCTCTCTCAGAAAGGCCCCTAAGTAGCCTGTTGACTGAGCATCATTTTTTTTTACTTAGGAAATCTGTGGATGTGCTTCCTGGTTATATACCCGCTTTGGGGATTTAGTGTATTTGCATGCAGTGACTAAGGCTCACTACTTTATACATCAGTTTTACAGCGTGCGAGGTGAAATATTTACAGTCGGCCTGGGCTGTTCTGGATGGTGATGGAGCGCAGCTGGTTTGCACAGCTGTCGTTTTTTCCCCCCTCCCCTGTCGGGGTGGCAGTGGTGGGGAAACCAGCGAGACTCCTCTTGTGTGGCGGTTGACTTCATGTCAGGTTTCGCCAGCCAGGGCGTTGTTGCACCGATTATGCTGATAAAGCACTGAAGTAGTCGCTGTTGAAGTGTTATTGAACTTCAGAAACATCTTTGCTTTGGCAAACCCGCTTAGAAGAAAGAAAGAAAAAGTTTGAAAGGTTCGGCAGCAGTTTCAGTGGAGCTGGCTTCTGAATCTGTCTGGAGTTTGTGGAAGTCCGTAGGGATGTGATTGCTCAGAATGGGAATCCGGTCGGTTACTCTGTATGTCACGGTGCAGAGTGTTGGAGCAGCTCTCCTTGTTGTGTCCTTGTGCTCTGCTCATGCAACAACAGAGTCTGCTCTTTTTCCCCTGCTGGGGAATGAACAAGGATTAATCTGCAGATTTTACTACCGGACTCGGTACTGTACTCGACCCAGAGAAACTTGTGCTGTGTTTTGCCTGCCCTCAGTGTGCCCTGAAATGTGGCCTGTTCTTGGAAACTCATCTTGAAACTGTCGTCTGGCCTGGTTCAATATAATAGAAACAATAAATAGATTTTTTTTTGATGATTCATGTGGGGCTTTGCGTAAATTGACTTCTTGTGGGCTCTAGAAGTTAGAGCCAAACAGTAAAATTCTGTCTAGACACAGGGCAGGATCTTTGGATAGTACTGTTATGAAACTGCAGATTAAAAAAAAAACTTAACTCAAGCCAGAGTATTGCATAGCTTTGCACGGTGTTTTCTCCAGGCACATTATAAGCATAAGGTCTGATACAAGTACATGATGTTTTACTGCTCTTATCTTGTGATATTGCAGAGCAGAGCTTTGCATGCAAACAAATGCATCATTTTTGGTAACATTTAAAGTCCGAAACATTTATATTTTTAGGTTTAATCCCAGGTAATGTGATTTTGCAATACATAGACTTGATCCCAAAGAGCCTTGACACAATTAGTATGGCCCCAGACGGCATTTATAGAAATCTTTTTTTATTTGGGGGGCGGAGAATACAAATTCTTACATCTGTACAAAGTGTGCGTTAGTACAGTTAGCATGATGAAAACTCTTTATTCATAGGAGGGCACTGGTGAAAACCCTATAAATATTTGCCCTGTGATCCATTGTGTTGTGGCATTAGAGAGAAGATTTGGGCTTGCTCTGTGCTAGTCACAGCTGACCAACCCAGCACTCGGAGGTGTTCCTTCAACTGCCAGAAGGAAACCCGTCATCTGGTGATGAATTTTTATGGGGTTGAATGGAGTTGAATACCAGTAGTGGGTAAAGGAAAGAAAAGCCGCCACTGCCCTGCAGGAGACCAAACAAAAAAAAAAAACGCACACCGCGCGTCTGCCCTTCTGTGGCCGACCGAACCCGGTGTGCACTACACTAGCCCGATTGTCTCCCGGCTTCCCTGCCTTTCCAGCCTCCCCCTCCCCCGCCCGTCCCAGCAGTTCAGTGCTATATTTATTTTCCAAACATCGGCCAGCTTGAGCAGCAGGAACACCGTGACGTTCCCACAGTCCTGCGGCGGACGGGCTCTCTCGTGCTGATCTCCGTGCTGCGCGTCCCGAGAGCAGTCGCAGCTGGGTCCCTCTCCGTGTCCCTGCCCCTCTCTCGCCTGCACACGCATTGCAGAAGGGCTCCTGGAAGCTCTGCAGGCCCCTAGCTGGGGGCACCAAGCTCCACGCTCTTGGCGTCCACATGAATGCGAACGTGAAGGGGCGCCGTTCCAGTGCTTCATTCTCCTCCATGCCGTTCACAATCCTCCTTCCAGCTCGCCTAAACTCGGCTCGTAAGAGGGGTGAGAAGTGACAGCTTGAAACATCAAACACGTTTGTAATTAGCTTTCTTAAACTCATTTGGGAGTGGTGATCAAACGTCATTAGGTTTGGAGAAGTGAGAATTAAAATGAATGACTGAAATCCGTGCTGTGGACTTCCGTGGGTCTAGGTGTTGATGCTGTTAACTTTTTTTTTTTTTGGAAGGGCTGCCAGCATGACTCGATTTGATGAGTGGAAGGGCTCTGACTGATCGCTCGTTTCTGTCGTGCATGCACATCTGAGTCTGAAAATACGTCCTGGTTCTTACTGTCAGGGTATGGTGGACCTTCCCTTTCATCTTGGGACGGTGCAGCTTACCAGGCAGTCTTCAACACAGCAGCTGTGGGACAGATTCATGGGGTGTTAAAAGCATCAACCTGCATCGTAAAACGAAAGGTAGAGACCTTTGGTGAACTTGAACTTGACACTGGATGTTCATTTCCTGTGTGTGAAGCAGTCTGGTCGCGATGTGCTCCGGATTTCAGTCAGACAGCGGTGTGTCTCGCACCTTGGTTACCCACTCCTGCATCCCAGTCTCTTTCCTGTTTGCGTTTTTTTTTTGCTGAAGAAAGCTGCCGCAGCTCTTTCTACTGCCTGCGAGGTTTGAGAGCGTGTTTCTAAGAAAGGTTACGTTTCCAAAACAAAGACGCAGAAAAAGGGAAGGGTCTTTGTCACCTTTGAACTTCTGTCTTGCTGCCATCATCTGGTCCAGCAAAAAAGCAGGCGTGTCTTAGTCGTGTTCCTCACTCTGCCCTCTTTGTTCTTGATAGAAAGTTCCTTCTGCGTTACAGACCTGGTCACTGAGGCTGAGGTTTCACTGTTCCTGCGAGTGATTGCTGTGTATTTCTGCAGCTGATTGCAGACGTCTGTGTGTCTGATTTTTGGATTATGTATTAAGCGGCTCAGAAGTTAACATAAGAGGTTTCACTGGGTGACTCCCAACTTGCTTCAGTTTTTTTTTTGTACGTTATGCACAGCAATGACACAGTTCCAGTGATAATAGGATGATGACCAGCGTGCCGGGACAGGAGGCCTTCGGGTGGGGGGGGACCATTCCCTGGGCGCTGCGGTGGAGTAAAATGCAGAGGACACAAATTTTAATTTCCTTTTTTCCTTGCTGGTCAGCCTGCCTCAGCACTGCTCTCCTGCAGGTTTACAGTTGCTTTCCCGATGATGAGCTTGGTGACACGACCAGCACGAGGGATGGTTTCTCGGGGGGGGGGAGGCGAATGGAGGAAATGACAAACCCAGTTGAGCTGACGGGGGCCGGCGGGGTTTTTAAAGCCAAGATGCAAGATGGGAGGAGGGGAGGGAAAAGGAAGCCTTTTGTTTCCAGGAGGACAATGCTGTGAAGGAGGCTGTGTGGTGCTGGGACAGGAGTCTAAGCAGGGTCTGCGCGGGGGGGCGCGGTCCGGCTCGGGGCGTTGCTGGTCACCGTGGTAGAGCCGGTGCTGACCCATGGTGGCCAGGGAAGACTCCGCGAGGTGTGGACAGTCCAGGGGTGCATCTCTCTGCCTGCGGTCCACTGTGCTTTGCTTCCTGCAAGGGGAACAAACGGAGACTGGTGTTATTTTTGAGAACTTAGTGGGACGGAATTCACTTATTTTCTCTCCTTGTGCTTTTTTCCCCCATTTAATTCTTCTAAGAACAGCACTGACCATCTGGGAATTCCTGGATGATTTTTTTTTTTGTTTGCGGCGCGGCCTTGTGGGGCTCCCATGTGGAAACGCATGTGGCGAATGGCTCGGGCGTCCGAGAGCACAGCCCAGGGGGAGAGAGGGCTGCTGGGCAGCGGGAGGAGAGCGGGGTGTTGGACTGTACCTCACGCCTCTTTGCGGGCGTGTGGTTTCCTGTCGGCCGGTTTTCATGAGGGAGCCTTTTGAACTGCGCTCGGATAGAAGCCCGTCAATGTGCAGGGAAGACAGCGCCCCTCGATTCCTCACACGTGTGTCTCCAGTCTCGGAAAAACCAGGAAGAATCAGTCACGGGAAGGGGCTCCTTTTCAGAGCCTTCAGTCTGTTCACATCAGACTGGGAAGCGAAATGACTGTTAATGAGCTTCTGCATCTTCTCTTTGTAAAAGACCGATGCAACACAAGTGTTTATTTAAACGCTTGCTTAGAAAAGACATCCCTGAATCTGTCTGGCGCAGTGTAAAATAGTTAACCACCAGCGTGGGAACAGAATACGATGTGATGTGGGGCTAAAGGCATTCATTTACAAATTATGCGTCGATTCGGGTACATACGCGCAGAATTGATGAGTTATCTAAGACGTGCGTCGTCTTTTCTCCTCCTCGTTAAGTGTGTGTTAACGAGTGGCCGATGGGGCTCTGCTGCAGGGTTTGCTCGTTGAGAGGCAGGCCGCAGGGACCCTCGCTGCAGTCGGTTGCCGGTCTGTACAGGTTTGATCGCTCGCTCGCTCCCCTCGCCTTCTCCAGCGCCGGCCCCTGTCAGTGATTCAGCTCGCACGTCTGCCCGAGTCCGGAAGAGCCCCGTGCAGGGACAGCAGGGCTGTCTTGTCCGAGCGGTGCTGTGTGATGGCAGACCCCCCCGCATCCCTCCTTACAGCGGAAACGCTTTGTCGTTTCCTCTGCGTAGAGAAGGCAGTTTTTAACAGCCTAACAGGGCTCACGGATCCAGCCTTCTCGATTTCCTGCGTGTTTTTTCAAATTATTTTTGAAATGGTTCCATCCTTTTTGTCCTGCTCTTGTCTCTTGTTAGGCACAGCAGTGAAATCAAAGATCTTTCCTGGAAGGGAGAACAGAGGAATGCTGTATGCACTCTTAACGCGTAATCTGGTTGCCATGGATACTCGGACCAGAAGATTTCCTGAGATACAGTGTGTTCAGTGTCCACTGGGTGCGTTTGTCTGGGAAAGAGGAATTTAGGCCACAGACAGAGGGAAATCATTTTTTGACTTATTGTGATTCACATTTCTGGCAGCCCTAATGAGAAATCTAGGCTGCCAAGCAGGGACAAGTTGATTCTTTTGAGTGATTTACAAGCTTGTTTTTTGGGGGGTTTGCATTTTAGGAAGTGATCCTCAACAGCACCTTGTTGTTTCCACACAATACACCTAATGATCTCAGTGTTGTAAACATTGTACTGTACTTGACAACATAGAAAACCTTTTTGGCAAAAGAAAAGTGCAGGGTACATGTCTTGTCTGCACACAGCGGGCTGGCCGTACAGTAGACTCTCTGAGCGGAGGTTAAGCTTCCGAAGTGAAATAATTGTGAAGTGAAGAAGTAAGAGGAAAATGACTCAACTCTCGTCTTAAAAAAAAAAGTGACGGCTGATGCATTTAACGAGAGAGGTCCTTCAGGGCAGGGACCTGCGAGAGAGACGAGAGAGGACGCGCGGGGCATTCCGAGTGAAGTTCAGGGAAAACCGGATGAAACTGAAACAGCTAGTAACTTGAGTAGCTGGTTCAAGGGGGCTTTCTCACAAGTCCTGACACCCGGGGAGCAGCCAGGAGATCACGTGAAGTAGACAGGAGATGTAATATCTACAGCGGAAAGAGAATGACTACACTGTGTAGGGGCGATTGTGAAAAACGCCTAAGCCATTTAAATCCGTTGATGGTAATTTTTTTTAACCCGATTACCCACGCTGATATGTAAAAAAAAAAGAATAAATTCGGAGTGCTTGGCCAAAACGCTCTCAAGCAGCTTGAGGGCCTTTGTTAGTGGTGCAGCTGTGCCCAGCTGTGGTTCCAGAGCTGGGTGCTGGCAGAGTCGGGAGGGGCTGCCAACAGGCTCCAAGCATTGCTCTCTGGCTCTTCATACTTTCCACTGGCAGAGAAGCCGTTGAACACAGGTCTGGCGATGAAAATGGTCCAAGCAGAAAGGCCGCCTCCTGTGCTAACACTAGCTGTGTAGAGAGTCCAGGTTTTCTTCCTTGTGCAGTTGCTCGCATTGTTTACCTTTTACAATAAATACGATAATTAAAACTTTTTAAACGTAGGGCTGATCTTCTAAACAGACAAACCACGGTGGCTCATCAGAGCAGTCCTCGTCCTCGCTGGGTCCTGACCCATGAGCTGAAGACAGTCAACTTGAATTAAATTGGACTTTTTAAATTAACCCACCATCAATGCGGAGGTCCAGACAGGGATTTGTATTGTTGAGACATGAAAGGTCTTTCGTGTATAGTGTTGTTTTTTTTTCGATATCTGAAAACAGCTGAGCTGGGCTGCAGACCTGTGTGAACAGAAGTGGCGTCCGTTTGAGCCGCTGACATGATCCGCCGCCTCCGTCAGCCCGCAGACGCTCGCTTATCTTGTTCGGAAATCCCGTCTTCAAACCAGCTTATCAGAACGCTAAGCAGTGTCTCCAGCACTTTGGCAATTAACCGATTAATCCCGTCAACTGTAAAAGCCTGGTGAATTAGAAATGAGAAGACTGTGCTCTTTTTGTTTGGAATAGATTAAGTAATAAGATCTTAGATGCTGTTATAACACCGCAATCACATTAGGGACGTCAGGTGGAGGGTCATCTGAATGTTAGTTTGTTGCCTTTCAGGTCTCACAAGTTGCTGGCTGATCTGCAGCACCTGGACACGGTGTCTCCTGCATGTCAAGCTTTGGCTGTATTGTTTTGGATAAAATGTGTTGGCAGATGTTTGAAGTAAAAGTCTGAAATGCAGTAGGTTACTTTTCTGCTTATGCAGCTGTCAGCTGGTAAAACCCCCTGATGAGACTCACGGCGATGTGATGGGAGTCCTCTCTCTCTCTCTCTCTCTCTCTCTCTCTCTCTCTCTCTCTCTCTCTCTCTCTCTCTCTCTCTCTCTCTCTCTCTCTCTCTCTCTCTCTCTCTCTCTCTCTCTCTCTCTCTCTCTCTCTCTCTCTCTCTCTCTCTCTCTCTCTCTCTCTCTCTCTCTCTCTCTCTCTCTCTCTCTCTTACAATGCCCTAGCAGTAGCGCTTTCTGAGCGAGTGTGTCTGATTCCGAGAGGTCATGCAGAGTTCACAGTGCAGCATGTATATCGCTGGGCCGCATTTCTCCTGCCGAGTGTTAATAACAGTAACCGCACTGCAGTGTGCTCTCTGTAGAGGCAGCTTCCGTTTTTATTGTTCCTAGCTGTATCTTAAACTGCTCCCATCACGCACATGCCTCCCTTGCTGCGGGGGTCGTTATTCCAAGCAGGGGAGCGCAGAAATGCAGTTTGTTTGAAAGTAGAACATCTTTTTTTCCACCCTGGGGGAGAAGGGGCTCTAGCAGTCGCAAACATCATTGAGATGAGGATGGTCCGTTTCATGATCGGTCTTGTACGGATTGACAGCCTCCTGGCACTGTGTTTCTGCTGGGGTGTCTATTTCTCTCTCTGGCATTCCTGCTCCAGGGAGAAAGGGAGGGAGAAGTCGGTTTTAAGCTCATGAATACATCCATGCTTACCTGTATAGCCCTACTTGCACACCAAAATAGCATGCCTAGCAACATGCCCTTGGAGAAATCATTAATGTGATGAAAAGAATCGGTTGTCTTCTTTTCCCTTTGTGCTGAAAGACGCCGGAGACTCACGGAGGCACTCCGTGATCCTCTCCTCAGGGCGTGTTTGGCAACGCGAGCGGCGTCGTCCCGCTCAGTGCCTGTCCCGTTCCCTTCCTCTCCTGCGCGTGCTCCTCTTGGCGTCGGTGGAACGTGCTGGGCATGCCGGGAGAGCCGCTCTCCCAGTGGACCCCCGAGCAAGGCCTCGTGCTGGAAGGAAGCACGGTGAAACCCGGTGGGGGAGTCTGCCGTTCAGGCCCTTTGCCACAACTGGTGGGTGACCAGGGCGAAGTCTGAGATGGGGGGGACTGGCTGTGAGGCTCATGCCATTGAAGCACTTGTGGCTTTGCACTGATTGGCTGTATATTCCCTTTTTTTTTGTTGTTTTCTTTTGAAGAGTTTCAGAATGGGGGGAAAAAAATCATCTACCCACTCCACACGTCCGCTGAGATCGAACGCGTGTCTTCTGTCTTCTGTGGCGAGGCGCGCATTCCCTTCCACTTTCCCCTCCGTGATATTTAGGCTACGTTGCTAAAAAGGAGATGGGTTTGTTTTGGAGACGCATGCCGTCGATCCGCAACATGCCGAAAGGCTTCTTGCCAGACGGTTTGAGCTTTAATGGCAGGGTTCGTCTTCCCCGATTCGAGGAAGATTCTGCCAGATGCGTTCTAAGACCAGTTTGGTTAGTGTCCTTTTTCAGCCAGGCTGTTCAACAGTGTTATTCCGGATGTTTAAGCCATTTTCAGACTCTGTCCATATTTAGAGATTTTGATTTTGTGTCTGTGTGGGTTTTTTTTTTTTTTTTTTACTGCTTACACGGAACTGTGCTGACCACAACCCCAGGGTACAACAAATAAATGTTGCATTTCCTGACAATGCCTTGGCGTTTCACAGCAGCTGCTCCTTCCTGTTATTACTGTACCTCCTGGACCTCTTCCATACAGACACTGACAATTACGTTAATTTGTGTCAAATTGCGGGGCTGATCTGCGGTGCAGACTACTGTCCACCGGGATCTTAGCTGTGACCGCCGGGCTTATTTTAGGAGTGCCCTTTGGCCATGTGAGGTTGGCTTTTAACATCAGTAGAACCTAAAACGAGAGGCCTTTCTGCCCATCAAGCCCGTTTGGCAGTCGTTAATTAATCCTAGGATCTCATACTTTCCTTTCTTGAAAGGAGCTCAAGTATCGGCTTTATTAACGTGGCTGTTCCATGTGTCCGTACTTATGCAGCCTTTTGGGTAAGGCAGTGCCTCCTCTTCATCGTTTTACATGCATTCCAAGTAGTTCCTGCCAGTGCTGTCCTCCGGTTCATGTCTCCCTGTGCTTTCTATAGACGTTCTAACCCAAGGATGTAGAATGACCTTTGCTGTTTTTTAGATGTAGCCTAGGGGGCGCTGTCCATGGGCCTACACACCGGGAGACTGGGGTGAGGTACTAGTGAGAAAACTGTGGAGTGAGCTCTGCTCACACTGGCCCTTCCCCGTAATCACTGGGGCAGTCCTGAAAGGCTGCCCAGGGTCTGCTGTGTGTATCGTGACAGATGTTGGAGAGCAGGGGAGAGATGCATGCCAGATATTTGAGTAAGAGACGGCTTTCACTTTCACATGTCCACATTCCCAGAGGCAACTTACTCAAAGCTCGGGGATCAGAAACATCTTCTTTCTTGCACAACGTCTTTTGTTAGTTTCAACTTTTAGGGGCAGACAGCTCTGCACGTACTGCAGCACGTTCTGCTGTTCACTGTGAGGTGATCAAGGTATAAAGGGATTGGGGGGGGGGGGGGGGACTCGGGACTCTGCCGATCAAGGTTTTCACTCCTGAGCAGTTGGGAAGTTGAGCTGGACAAATGACCTTCTTGACAGGTCACAGCAAAAGCTTTCCCGATCGTTATAAACCCAGTGACGCGAGGTTGGGCTCTAAGACATTCTCTCGCTTTGGAGAAGAAGTAGTCTCTGCTATTGTGTCTCCTTTTTATTGCACCTGCCTGAGAATCGCAGGCTGGCTATAAATCATGCCTTCTCCTCGGTAGTTTGGACTGTGTACTCGTAGTACAAGCTCTTTTTATACACAAAATGCCGAATTGCCTTCTCCGCCTGGTGGCCTCGGAGTCCGAGCTGTAATTAAAACATGTTGCCCAGCACTGCCATTTATCTCCGTCTGCTGTTGTAAATGTCAGTTGCACCAGAAAACCTGAAAATTGGGAGATATGTGGTAAATGGCATGTCTGCACCTCGCCAGTTCTGAATATATCATACTGTGATGCAGAGCTGTAAAAGCATCGGAAGTGTGTTGGGCGTTTCTGTGCTGGCAAAGTGTTTTAAAACTGTCGGAGTATCTGTTGGCTAAAAAGGAGCTTTTCAGTCACTTGGTATGTTGCTAATATACCTGCATTTGCGAGGTTTATTTTGACGGCAAGTGGCATACTGTCAATGTACTGTTGCAGAGACGGACGCGATGCATTGTTTCAGTTGCTGTGTCTGCACTTAGCCTGTGGCTCTGCTGATTGAAAACCGAGCTACTGGCTAACAAGCTTTCTAGAGCCGCCAGCCAACCTGTGGCAATGTTGACTGATGCTTTTTATTAGCACTGTAGACTTCATGCTTCCTGTTTGACAGTTTTTTTGCCTTTTGTCTTTCATAATCAATTAGAGAATTTTTTCTCAAAAGGGGTGGGGAAAAAAAAATCTGGTACAGATAGAGGTGCAGGAGCACGAGTGCTTTTATCTCTTGTTGGCGACGGTCGGGTCTGGCACAGGTCAGGGCAGGTTCAATTAAGGTCATCACCCATGTGGATTGTCTTTGCCAGTTTCCCAGCTCAGAAGGATGGCTGTAAGATCAGTGCCAGAAAGAGGAAACCCTATCATCTTGTAATCAGCCCTGTCAGGGGCACTCGGACCCGCCAACAATGGGCATGAAGAGTGAGCATCCAGGACCTGACATGGGCCAGCCCACCAGCCACCTTCTTTCCCCTTGCCAGATTCCCAGGAGGGTCTGAGGTTGACGGTTCACTGAGAGTCTGGCCAAGGGTGAGAGGGAAGCAAGGAGTCAGGCCAGCGGACTCTGGCTGGAGCTCGCACTGCCATTAAGCAGGAATCCAGCAGTTCTGACAAGACCAGACAACTGTGGCCTTCTGGAGCCTCGTGTGGAATGTCTTGGAATCCCAGTTCTGGAGTTTTATTTAGAGTGTGGTGGGGACGACCGTAAAACCTTAGAATGTATTCTCTCCCCCCCCACCAGTGGAATTTTGCTTTTTGTCTGTCTGCAAGGATGTAATCCCATTCCTGTCTCTTCCAGCCCCCTGCGCAATTCAAAGATAACCCTTCGTAAGTCAAAGCTGAAGAATGATTCCCCCCCCCTTTTGAAAGTGTCTGCAGAAGGTAGCGTTGATGCCTGAGCCCCGTGCTGAGATAGTACCGCAGTAAAAGAGGAGCTCTTCCTGGAAATGATAAGCCAGAAGATAAGAAACCAGCATCTCGGTGTGGCCTGAACCTAAGGAATGCACATGCAGCTTGAGTGCAGAGACCCGTCACGTGAACGGATTCTTCCCCGGCCGTCTTTAATTGACATAAATTACGCCACATGGTTTCAACACAGCTCTTGATTGAGATGTGCAGTGATCTGGCAGCCTGCTAAGACAAAGGCAGAGGGGAAAGGCTTTGACCTCTCGAGCTGCTTTATAACTAGAGGGAACAGCGTTCTGTACTCTGCTTTTAGGCAGTGCTCCAAGCCAGAGCCAGGCTTTGTTGATGGATTATTGGTGTATACTGCTACTCCCAAAGCTTTTAGCACACTAAAGGCTAGAACGATCTCTTATACATTTAATAATTTAAAGTTACTGTGCAGTGGAAATGGTTATCATTCTTTGATCTTGTTGTTCCCTACAATAGGCCTGTTCTGGTCTTGAATTATTCAGGGTTGCAGGACTATTTCTTTTTTTTTTTCTGTTGGGTATTCTTGAGCTAGAAAGACTAAGAGTGCCTGTAGGAGCACATCATCACTGTATCGCTGTTCTTCAGCCAACCAGATTAGACCCTTCTTGGTCCATCCACTGGTGTCTCTGAGGTCAGGAGCGGACCACTTTGCTGACCTTATGCAGTTCATCTGAATGTCCCTTCATAGATCTGTCCCAACTATCTGTAGGACTAACCTTACATGGTAAATTGCTTGTCCATTTTAATATTTTATGCAGTTTTGCCTAGCATGCTTTTTAGAGTACGGGATAGAGACTTAGATTAATGCTCAAATGGCTTAGGTCCAAGAGTTCTCCCCCCCCCAACATTTCAGGTCATGTTTTTTTAATAACAAAATGCCTGTCCTAAGGAACGGGTGAAAGAGTAAACAGATGACAGAAGTTCTTTGGAGAAAATAATTTGCTGTTGCAATGCGTTCTTGACACCAAAGGGTGACATGAGTTTCGGAGGTTCAAACGTGTGATTAATATAATGATCGTGTTGGAAACTAATCCACATGTTTTTTTTCCACCTGGTCCCTGGCTGGTGCTGTGTGAGATCTGGTATCTGAGACTGCTTTTTGTTGTACAATACCAGCACCTTGTTTATTTGTCTAAGAAACATGATTGTCTGTATTTCTGAATATGACATTAACAGCAATGAAAAAGCATTACAGTCCTTGTAGGTCATCCCCAAAATGTCTCAAGCGTTTCTTCTCTGTTTCTGTTGCAGTTTTGTGTGCAAAAAACCTGGTGAAGAAAGACTTCTTTCGTAAGTAACATTTTAAAAATACATATTTTGTGCAGCATGTTGTACAGGAATTATTGAATTATTGGGACTTCTGCAATTTTTTTAATCAAGAAACACTTGATCAAAGTTCAAACTTCGGTCTCTTTTGATAATCAGATGTTCCTTGAAAGAAGGCAATCGCCAAGTACATCCATGACATGTAGTTCACAAGGTCATGCAGACTCACTACCAGTAAATGAAAAGGTTAAAATCATATCAGATGTCTCGGAGAAACTCAAGACTTTCTTTTTTTAGCAAAGCATAAAATCTGATATCAGGGCATGCACTATGCACAGGACTAGACTCCACACTCCACAATGAGAGACTTGGTTAATCTTAAAAAGGTTTCACTGTACAGCTCTTTTCAAAAGGAGCATCAGTGTTTAGAGAACTGAGATCTGGAGAGTCCAACACCCAACAAAAAATGGGTTAAATAATTTATATTCACAAAAAAGACAAAAGCCTCGTCTTTTTTTTCCCCACTCTTTTTTTACTCTTGAGTTTTAATCACTTTTACTAGCTGGGAATTTTGGGATTCCCTGTTGGAGGTTTTTTTTTTCTATTCGCTGGCTGGAATGCATGGGACGTATGGTCATGACTTCACTCTGTTCTCTTTGAGCAACCTGTTTCTGTGAGGTAGCTAAGCAACCAGAAAGCAAAGGTTCTAGTAGGAAGTAGCTGCAATAAAACCCATTCCAGTGTAAACTTTTTTTCTTGGTGTCAAACTAAAAAAAAGCACACAGTCTTCTAAATGGTTATTAATGGTCTTTTAAAGCAGTTTCCCAAATGCTTGGTTGCACTGGTGAGGTCCTATTGTATGTTGACACCTGCAAAATTAATAGAAGTTAATGAATTTCTCAGTGTTCGTCTACGTGTGTTTTTGCCAGCACTTTGTGAGTTGGCACATATATATATATTTATTATTATTATTATTATTATTATTATTATTATTATAGCCATATTACTCATAGCAGTACAGAAACGGTCAAGATGCTAGTGGGTCTGATAGTAATAGCAGTGCAAGTAGTATTCATTCTGGTATTTGTAGTAGTAGCAATGGTAATATTCACAGTAATGTCATTAGAGTAGTAGTAGCCGTGCTGTCGGCCTGGGAACAGTAGCATTGTGAATGGTAGTAGTGGCAGTAATTGTAGAACCGGAGCAGGTTTGGTAATAGCAGGTGACTGAGTGGTGGGGCGTCACTGCGCCCATGTGATCCGAGATCTATCCTTATTCTGTCCACTTTGTCCCATTGTCCGACACAGAATAAAAAACGGCATTTTGTATTTATTTTGTTTTCAATACGTCCTTTCAGTTCTCCGTGCCAAAAATGACTGCAGAAGACAAATCCTTGTTTAGATGCACAGAGGAGGAAATTCCTATGTGATGATGAGGGCAAGGCAGATCACAGGCCAGGGCAGTCCGACAGGTTTTTCCTGCCCTGGAACACAGCGTCATAATGGCACGAGGTCGCTGTTATTACACAAAACTAAACACTGCTACCTGTAACAGAGATACCCCTGTGTCTGACTGCAATTTATTCTTGATTGCATTTCCTGCAGAGCCAGAAAACTGTCCTTTGTCCGTTTATTTTAAACAGAACTTTGGTCTCTCAACCCAACATTCACAATGTGCAGCATTCTTAGGTCTCCATGTGGCAAAATACTGTTCAAAAAGCTGGTTGGTTGGTTCGGTTTTTAACGAAAAAAAAGTCGCAGCTGTTTCTGCTATTGAAGCAATGCCTGACTTGACGTGTGTTTTTGGTATGTTACAATCATTCTGGTTGGTTATGCCCTGGTTGGGTGTGCAATGTGCTGTTTGTTATCTTGCTTCGTGATGAGCCCATCTGGCAGTTCCTGATCTGCAGGGGGCATTCCACAACCTAGAGGTCTGTGCCAGGAAGGGGCCACATGGCTGATTTCAAACCCTGCACCTGAAGAACTTCATTCACCACTCCTGTCCATGAGCAAACCAAACACAGCTACATCAACAGACATTTCATTGCACCTGTGCATATGACAATAAACTGAGCTGAACAGCCGGCCCAGTAGTTAAAACTGTGAGCTGTTAATCTGTAGAGATGGGCTCTCCTGAGTGTGCCGTGCTGATGTGGTGTGTTGGATCTGTGCACCCAGGACTTCCCGACCCGTTTGCGAAGGTGGTGGTGGACGGCTCGGGACAATGCCACTCCACGGATACGGTGAGGAACACCCTCGACCCCAAGTGGAACCAACACTATGACCTGTGAGTGATGTTTTTATTTTAATTCAGCCCTTCACTTGCTTCATCTGTGTCTGTCCTCTCTGGAATTTCTCCCTGAAACGCCATGCTCAGTGTGGGGCTGGAGTTTCCCCATGGGCGTAATATTTTCTAAAACGGTGCTACGTGGCTGAACGCTTTCGTTCTTTAAAATTACCGCTGGCTTCATAATTGCAGTCAAAGAGGTCCAATAGGAGGGCTCTTAATGGAAACAGGTGAAAGGTCACATAGTTCTTTTTCATCGTCAGTCCTAATGTGGGCCCTTTGCCCAGAAAAGTGCTTTATTTTTAAATTGCTGAGCTGTGGTACCATTTTTTTGGTATTGGTTCAGGGAGTGCCACACTAGGGGTTATGTCAATGTTCGTCTAGATAATGTTCTAAAGGTCTGTTTTGGTCTCTACCTGTTAGCAGCACCTGCCTTAATGGTTTCAGTTTGCCCAGTCAGCCTGAGGGCTTTTCACTATGGAGAAAAATGAGTTGAGTTTTGAGCTTTGACCATGTGATAGGGAAATTAGGTCAGTGTTTGCATTCGTGAATGGCATTGTTGAGCTTTGCACTGAGCACATCCAAACAGGAGCCATAGCGATACACACCTCGAAAGGCAAGAAAGCTTGATGTGTAATGAGGAACAGCTGTCCGTAGTTCCAGTTGGAATCGGGATGGACTTTCGCTGCTGAAGTGTCCGTTTAGTTTCCTTACAGCATGCAGAAAAAAATGGGTGGAATAAAAGCACCAGCTGTACTTCTGCAGGTGCTGCGGTGTTTTTGTTTTTTTGTGTGAAAGCAAGTTTTTCCCCCGTAATGTTCCCAAGAAAAAGAACCAGTGCTTGCATAGACTGTCACTTGAAAGCAAAGAGCAGTGATTGCTAAATTGAAAAGCTTTGTCTCTCTTATGGTAAAGACAATGTCTTGCTGTGCATTTTGCGTGGCCAGAGACTCGGCTTAGATTTGTGGTCCACGTGCTTTGTGAGACATGCCACAGAGACTTGCGTTTGTGAAGTGTGCAATCTCAATGACAGAGCGAGAGCTGCGTGCTTTACAGAAGGCTGGCTGTATCCAGCATTCACCCCTCGGCGTCTTGAGAGAAGCCCCTTCGCTTGCAGTGGAGGTTCTATACTGGGGCCCATAAAGAAATAAAGTATCCTTCGAAGACGGTAACATTTGAGACACGGGGTTTGTGAGGACTGGCGAGACTGTCCTTCAAAAGGGCAATCACTTTTTTTGAAACCACACGGCTTCTTCCTGAAGTGCCACAGCGATTTGTCTGGTCCCACGTCCAGCTGGTTGTGAGTAGAGTAGTGAATCCAGAATGCGAGTCGATAAGCTGTCCCCGCAAGTACAGAAATTGAAACGAGCGTGTGTCAGTCTGCCAGGGTGTGGTAGAGACTGGAGCGCTGGTGTACTGGAATAGCTCGTGCGTCATGGCGCTGGTCCACCGGAGCACTGTGGCTAAGGGAGCGGACTGCCTGTGACCTCTGACCCGTACGCTGTCACAGGAAATGACTCGCATGCCAGGAATAATAGAGGGAGTCTTACTGGCACGCAGCCATCTCCCTGTACATAATCCAGGAGAAGCAGACTGCGCTGTGCACAGAAGCTCCATCAGTAGGTTCCCTCCACCTTTTTTTAATAACTTCACACAGACTAAATATTCCTGCGTAGCACCTGTGCTTTAAATGTTATGTTAAAAGATTTGCAGTCAGACGCACATGACGTGCGTGAAAAGGACTTTATAGATTTTTTTTTGTTGTTGGTTTGCTCGAGGAATTATTGATTTTATGAAAAACGGCATTTTAATATGATGGAATTCACCTGAGAAGAATTCAGCGCTGCTCCTTCGTATTGCTGTTTTACTGGCTTGCAACTTCTTTAGCAAGCAAAAAGCTTTTGGGTTCACTGACTGAGAAGTCCAAAGTGCCCTGAGTAAGGGGAGTTTGCTTCTCATGAAATCAGCCAAGAGCTGAACGCATTGGAATAAGGTTTGTTTCAGGAAAGGTCAGTTCCTCCAGATCTGGCAAATACCCCTGACAAAGGCCCTTCATGACCCACTACAACTCCCTCAAATCCCAGACAGCCTAGGGACGCGTCACACAGGTGGCGGTTTTGTCCCTCAGGATGATGCGGGTTGTTGGTTCTTATAAAGTGACCTGGGTTTTTAACCTGTGTGATATTTTTACCTTTTTTATTATCTGTGCATTTTACAGACCCTTTTTTGCACATGATCATTTTAGTGAAAAAAATTAAAGCATTACAAAATGCAAACAATGCCTGCTATAAGCAGTTTATTATTGTGAGAGAAGTCTGGTATTTGATTTTACAGACAACATTCCCCTTGAGCAGTGTTTGTCCGTTAAATCTGAATTCCATTAAACCGAGTTGTTTACTGTACGGTGGTTTTTATAGACTTGTTTGAGAGTAATGTGCTGTTGACACGAATTGTTTAGCCTAGCTCTGTGCTGCACAAGAGGAGTTTTTACCTGTCCTGTGGCATTTCCTGAAAGAGAAATCTTTAAGAAGTAAAATTGAGCCTAAAAACAGTGTTTAACAGCGTGTAAAAGCTAGACGTTTTGTCATTGTCTAGTCTTTCACCTTCTCCCTTATTTTTTCCTAATCTATAAAACACCAAATGTGCATTTGTGGAATACCAGGGATTTCTATCTTAATTCTTGGAGGGTCTAGTGTTCTTCTGTTTTTTCCCCCCTTAAGCTCTTAGTTGCACAGTGTTTTCTTATTATTTAACTAACTACAGAACTGGAATGTTTCTCTCGTGTGTTTTCCAGGTTAGTGTACTTTTAATGAAGTTAGTTTTTTAAGTGTCAGCAGTAAAAAAATCTTTTACAGTTGTCTGATGTTTATACGTTTCTAAGTACTAAAATCAGTTAATCCAAAATCATTTAATTGACGATTCAGGTTGGAACAAAAACCAAAAGAGACAACACTCTTGCGCTGTGCAGCACACACCAAGATGCAGTGTTCTTTGCTTTTATTTTGTTTTAGTAAATTTAGCAGTCCAATAGCTAAACACGTCCGATAACATTAATGACTTTGCACTGATATGTTTGTCCTCCGTCTAGGATGTTTCCTGGAAAAAAGGGAAGACCTGGCGGATAGCCAGTACTGTTAAAGTTTCAGAAAATATATTCAGACAGCTCTGTAGATAGATAGTGGACAAAAACACGGAAACACCTGGGTAAATGAGGGGTGCCAAGTATATTGTAAGTGAGGTCTCACTTGGACAAGTAAATGTGAGTGAGGAAATAATATCCCTGCATGCTCAGGGTCAAGTACACAAACGCTGGTCAGGCCTGGGTGTCTGTAATCATGCCCTCAGGTCTGCAAGAGGAGCTCTTGGTTAAGCCTATGTACTTTCAGGACTTACTGGCTGCACGTGGTGGCCCAGCGCCCCATTAAGTGACTTTACATTGGTCACTTAATGCATCTTTTTCATTCCACTACTTATGCATCTTTCTTATTTCAATACGTTTGGAGGAGACCCAGCTCAAAAGGTTTACTGTGGAGAAAACGATCAATGGGCAGACTGTGAATAATGGATGTAAATGGCCAATGAGCTTTCTCATCTGCCACTGTCCTGATGATCATGTAATGCAGCCGGCTTCCTCGGACGTCTTCTAGCTGCGGCAAAATAAAGATGGCCGGAAATTTTGAATGCAGGTTTCTTATACGGGTTAGACGAAATTCCGCCTCGTTCACAGTGAGACGGTAGTGTGTACTCTGTAGATATATTGGAAAATAATGTTGAGTTAAAATAAGAAAGCAGCTGCAGTTGTGCAAATTGCAAAAAAATCTGTAATCAGTCAGCTTTCCGTGCTGCGTCTGAGTGGGTGTGGCTGGCCGATAGTGTGCCAGTACTAGGAAAGCCCCTGCAGGGAAGATGGAGCTGGCTGGTTTGCTGAAAGGGGAGAGGATAAGCTGGAGAGGTGAGGTACAGATGGGAAGACTGTAATTAGTGTTACTCTGTTTATGGTAAATGATCTCTGGGAGAGACCGTCTTTGTTCACTCACAGAGGGACCGACAAGGGGACTTCCTGTGATTCAGAGGATTTTTATCCTGGTTGATTTTTTTTTTTTTTTACGGCTCCTCTCGACTCGTACCCAGACGGCGAAAACCCATGCGCTTTGTGCCAACCCTGGTTTTCCAGATTTATTTTTTTGCAGGACGGGAAGTCCCACTGTTACAGAATTGAAAAAGACCATCTTTAAACCGGCCTTCAGAGACTCTCGGGACACGCTGTCCAACGAGACGCGTTTGAGAACTCAATGTTTGGAACTCCGGTGTTGCTTTCTCGCTAGGGAAAATAAAAAGTGGAATAAAATCCACACGGGGGGTGAATGGTTTATGAATGTCTGAGAGGCCTTTCCTTTTTTGGTCCTCACAAATCCACTGAGCAGTTTTAACTGCGATAGGTCTGTGTGGTTGTTTATTGATTTGTCTGGTTGTCACCCGTCGCAGGCTGTGTCCAGAAGCTGCATGCTTGCTTGCCGCAGCGCAACTTGTCATTGTGTTTCATCGTGAAGTTGTACACCACTGAGCGTTTTCCTGGAGCAGTCCGAGCGCAGTGCCATGCTCAAGTGTGCTACCGCAGGGCCTCACCCGGGATTCGAACACAAATAACTTTCATGTACAAAGCGTACATCATGAATAAAGAACAAGACAAGAAAGGTACAATAAGAGTAGATGGAAAAACAAAAGCCCACAGGTTTTGAGAAATCGACTAGGCAGTCAGATGTAGACCTCGGTACACGGGTCACGCCACTGCTCCAGTGCCCAGTTTGACCTCTGACCCCTCCCTCCAATGCCCAGCCGATGGGGCAGGTTCTGGTGGTGCTGGAAGCTGTGGGTACGGCCGTGCCGCTCAGGGTGCCTTCCGACTGGTGCTCCTCCTGGTCTTCCGGCGCCGTCTTGATTGTCGACTTTCTTTATCCAGGTACATCGGGAAGTCCGACTCCATAACGATAAGCGTGTGGAACCACAAGAAGATCCACAAGAAGCAGGGCGCGGGGTTCCTGGGCTGCGTGCGCCTCCTGTCGAACGTCATCAACAGGCTCAAGGACACTGGCTGTACGTACGAATTGCTCTTCGTCTGCTTTGTCTGCAGGAGTGTCCTCAGTTTATATTCCAGCCAGTGAATGTTGCCAATGTCAAGGTGGTGCTCATAGGTAGGTGCTAAATACATACCAGGTATCAATGGCCGGAATGTCTTGTCGAAAACTGCAAATCCAGTAGCACAGAGCACCTCTGTTTCTCCATCCTAGTCCTAGTTTCACCCTGCTGACCATCTGCAACTCATCAATTTAGGAAATTTATGAATCCTCCTCTTTTGGTACCCTGCTTGCTGAATAGAGATGAAGAGTTTACTCAAAAAGAGTAAAAGGCGGAGTCTGCTAAGACACCTTGTTGCCACTTCACACGCAGTCAAAACAAGGCCGTCTGTCCCCCGTGCACGGCTCTCTGAAGGGTTTGTCAGTAACAGAAGTGCAATGTTCACGTGCACATTTATTTTTAATTGGTATGAACGGAAGCTTGCTGATGTGCTGAATGAATGCTTTTCCTCTGAAAACCGGCTTGCACCAGTGTCTGTGCCACATGCTTCCTGGGTACTGTTGCCGGTTCTCTTACTGACAGACACTCCGTTGCCAAATTTGGATCATGTGGACGTCTGGCTAGAAGAAGGGTCCACTGGGGCTTTGGCGATTGGATAATCCCCGAAATTTGTACCCCTTTCTCACCCAAGAGACTATATCATCTCTGTGTCTGGAATTCTTTCATGTGACTGGGATCCTAGAGAGTAATTTCCTCTTCCCTCCCCCCTTCCTCACTTCAGAACATTGCTTTTGGCTTTCTTTGCTGGCGATTCTAGGCAAGCCCAACCCTGGGTTTCCTCCTCGGAGTTCTTCTGCAGCAGTTAGAGGACATCAGACCATGTGTTGGCAGCCTGGTCTCCGCAGTGGCATGGCTGGATATTCTTAGAAGCCTGTATTCGGGGCATGATGGAGAACGCCCTGCTGCCGTCCCTGATCGAGATCATAGGCAGAGCAGCAAGAGCTACGTTTTTGCTTTAAACTAGAGCAGAAGCTACGACTCTTCCATTTCCTCTCCTTTACAAAGAGATGCACTTGCTAGCCTTGACAGTAGGGAGGTAGTTGGGATGGGTGGAGGGGAGGGAGGGTAAAATGTGTGGTAGTGTTTTTTTTATGATGTATAGTGAAGTTGTTTTCTGAAGGCAGCTCAAGTTAACTAGGGTCTTCGGTAGAACAAAAATAATCAAAGATGCACGGTAGACATCTGGAAGTAAGTGTAGTCGCTAAAATAGACTTCTGAGGGTTTTCATAGTCTTGTCAAAAGCTGAAAAGGAAATTAATTGTGAAACTACTGTATTTGGATGGGGGGGTGGTGGTGGTGATAAAAGTAGCAAAGAACTCTTGTGTGGGTTGGTTGAAACTGTCAGACAAGTTTGCAGATAGCTCATCGACTCGTAGAGGAGTCATGGTGACAGACGACAGTGAGATTTCATAGAAGTTCCTGCCAGGTGGCTTTTTTTTTTTTTTTTTTGCAGAGGAGAGCAATCTGAGGTTTTGTGTTTGAATGAGATGGCCACATGTGTGACTGTATTGGATGCTTTTTCTTTTTTGTTCAGCCTTATAAACAGTACTTTCTGGGTTTTAATACCATTTAGCGTTTGATCATGACAAACTGTCCTTTTTTTCCTTCAGTTTTGTTTCCTTCATTTGGTGTGATTTCACTGCCACGTGCAGCTGTTGCAGAGACCAAAGTAGAACAAACCTTACCCTGTAATCAATCTTCAGATGATGCTGAACTGCTTTTTATGCGTTTTTACTACTTTCCATTCCAGCCTTGTAACCATTTCACTGTACTTGTTTAGTCTAGACGAGCATCCTGAACAGATAAGCATTACAGTTAGACAACCTAATATGTCTGATTGCTGGAGGCAATTTATCCCTGGCTTTTTTAACTTAATTTAGAACATTGACCTGGGGTTTTTAGACATTGGCAGACACCAGTCAATAAAAAGCAGAATAGGATGCTAAACTGTTCAGTTATTCCCAGCTTTAATGTTTTGTGATAATCTTTTTTCTCCCCGTGGCCACAAAATTGCTTTGCTTGCAGTCCTGCCCTTTGAAATTTTCATGCATTTAATGTTCCGCGGTACCATGCTGTTAGTTATGTCTCTCCCTAACACAATATACCACTTAATTGGGAACCTTAAATTCAAAGAATGTTTGGAATTGAACATCAAGCAATTTACTAATTATTATTTTCAGCGTTCATTTGCTAGGAAGCTCCTTGCTAATTGCCATCTTCTTAATAACAGATCAGAGACTAGACCTCAACAAGCTTGGCCCTAATGACAACGATACTGTGAGGGGGCAGATAGTGGGTAAGTACTACCAATTGTTCAGAAATGTGCCTTTGTTTAAAAGCTCTGTGCAAGTCACGTCTTGCAAAACTCCAGACAGTCTCTGACCTCTTTTAGAACCCAAGATGTTGGGTAGTGTTTGTGCAAGCTGTTTTGAAACAGACCGCACTCAAGACGGAGAAATTTTGCTTTGCACTGTGCAATGAAGAATGCTGTAGTTCCTAGAGCAGCCTTAACCGTTTCTGAACTCACCAGCCCTCCTGCTCCATGCAGTAGTGAATCACCAACTGCTTCTCCAAAGTGACCCACAGCCCGTCATCCATGTGCAGCTTTCAGATACTTGAGTTTTAATAGGTGTTATTTAAGTCAATTTATTTATTAAGGTAAATCTTTGTAATGCATACTTAAGCTGTTCTTTAAAGATAACATTGTGGGGATGTGGTGGGGTGTGGGTTCTTTGAAGAGCTGTAATGTCTCAATATGCAGCTGAAATGGGTTATAATGTCTCTTTTACCACTGACAGTCCTATAAGTGTTACAAGTCTCAGGCATAGCCTCCAGTAACAGGTAGCTTTACAGTTAATATAGCAGAAATAAAGACACAGGAACACCATTAGTTCCAGCTTCTAGTCTTCCTCCTTTTACTTCTGAGGTAAAACACTACTCCATGACCGTTATTTTTGACTATATACCTGCATTGACATTTCTAACCAATTGTCAGACAGTACTACAGTCCACTGCTTCGAATAGAAGTTTAACTGCCTTGTTGTTTTTCTTTTTGGCCATGGGTGCTTGTCCCTTAAACAACACATTAGATTATATTTCTTTGTGTGCATCACATAAGCCTACGCCTATAATTGCACATTGCTGTAATTAGAAAGCGCTCCGTGCTTTTAGAGACAATTAACACGTTAGGAAGGACAGGAATCAGATTTTATTACAGGGGGTAAGGCAGTAAGTCAGATGGCCCTAGCCAGGTATGTGCCCCTACACCAGCGTTATAACCTTTGTGTGTGGCTGTGCAGTTTACAGCCTTGTCACTCCAGCGATGCTGTCCTGTTATTTAAAGCGATTACTTTAACCTTGCCTCTGACCTGCATCTGTAAAATCGGTGACAGTAGAACTGAATGGCTCAGTTGTGAACTGCACATGGCCCGAGAGGCTACGCTATTCAATGGTTGGCCCAGCTGCTCGGCTTCGTCTAATTATCTGGCTCCCTGCATCCCTATGGTCACAGGGAGTGCAGTGAAAATACAGTCATTAAAACAAATCCATCTTCCCATGAGCAAAGAGTGCATGTAAAAAGAACTCGGTATGCCTTTTTAAATTTTAGAAAGGAGCATTCAGGCTTTACTGAAAGATACAGGAGCACAATTCTTTACCAAGGGCGCAGAACTCTTGTCTCCTGCTGTCTTTGAGCAATGCTTTGACTAAAGACTGGAAAGAGCCCCTGTGGAATGTGAGCCACTGTGGACAAACGAATTTTCAATTTCTTGTGGCCGATTAAATTGGTTCTAAACGTTTGCCCGTATAAAAAAAAAAAAAAAAGCCCCTTTGTTAGATTGTGGTCTGCAGTTTCACGTTCTCCCCGTGATGTCAAATATCTGAGAGCTCCAGGGCGCCTCAGCAGTCCTGTCCTGAAGGCTTGTTTCTCCTGTCTGTTCAGTGAGCCTGCAGTCCAGGGATCGGATAGGCACAGGCGGGCCTGTGGTGGACTGCAGCCGCTTGTTCGACAACGACTTACCCGATGGGTGAGTGCTCTTTTCCTTGTCATGGCCAGTGTGGCTGGGAAGCTGCCTTGTTTCTGTCCTCAATGCCGCTGTCCTTCATCATTGTGGAACTTCTCAGTCTGTTCTTTTATCTTCTTCATGGTGATTATATATAGTCCTGACAGCAGTGACCGGTTCAGTTCAGTGACCCTGCATCTCCAACCCTGGTAGGTTGTCTGAACCTAAACTCTGTGGGTGCCTGCGTACACAGGCTCAAAAAAATCTCATTCTTCATGCTTTCGGCCATGTGTGGAGTTAAGGCCCTTGTTCTTCCAATATAGCAGCACTAATGTTGTGACTTGGTTAGTCAGCTCCTTCATCTTTACTGGGGGTTTACAGAAAAATCTGTTTTAATTCAACACAGCTTGCAGTAGAGAAAACGCCACCCATTTTAGGATGAACTGCCACCTGAAATTAAACCCCCAAAATTGTTTCCTCCTTTACTTTGCAGCCCTTTGTCCTCAGTTCCTCCTGAATAAAGTAAAAGATCTGGAGAAACTTGTAATACATCACAAACCTGTTTTTTTTTCTCGGGCCCATTCAACACAGAGTGAATTGGAATTGTCTCTTATTTATTTTGCAGTGCTATTGAACTGGGTGGACATGGTAGGTTTTTCTAGAGTTGTCAAGGTTCTTGGTTTCTAGGACATGTCCAGGGTTCACCTGATGCATTAAGGAGTGAATGTCTGACCATGCTGGTCTGGAGGGGAACAATAGCAGGGGGAGATGACCTACAGCCCCTCCTGGTGGTGTAGAACGGAACTGAATCGTCTGGGAGGTAGTCAAAGTCGGTCAGCTTCTTCGGAGTGCGGCGCAGCCCGAGCTGAGATCAGGGACTGAACATAAAGGAAACCTGGAGCGGCTGGGGCACAAGAGCAGTGCAAAGCCCAGGGAATTCATTGTGATTTCTCAGCTCCTGTTCCAGGGCAGAAGAAGAAGGCGATTGGCTGTATTCGCAGGCAGGAGGAAGGTCAAAGTGCAGGCTGGGGTGGGGGGCAACTTCCCCCTCATCTGTTTCCATGCCGCCCCCCCCCCCCCCCGTGAAGCCCGTCTCTCCCTCTCTCCTCTCCAGCCTCCGGTGCCGTGACTCATGGCAGCAGATCGCTTCCTGTGTCGGCGGCGCGGCTAGGGAGAGCCGCTTTCCTGGAAATCGCACTCACCGCCTTTGTCTCTCCTGTCTTGTCTGTCTGTCTGTCTCCCCTCGGAAAACGCCATCCAGCTGGGAGGAGCGCCGGACGGCCTCGGGCCGCATCCAGTACCTCAATCACATCACGCGCACCACGCAGTGGGAGCGACCCACACGGTGAGTCCCGTCCTCTGCGCCGCGGGGGGAACGGGGCCCCCGGGGGCCCCCACATCTGGAGTCAGTCGCGAGGTCACCTCACTCCGATTTCCCCACTGGCTCCCGGCTCAGGGCCCTCCCTGGGCCGCACCCCGGCGAAAACTTGGGCGTTTTTTCCTCTGCTCGCTAGAACAGATGACCCCAGTAGGGGAAACTTCCTTTCCCTTTTCTGTGACGCTTCTGTTGGTAGTGTTTGTCTGTTGGGCCGCGGAGGGAACCGGCTCTGACAAGGTCCGTTAATTTGGGACCCAAAGGGTTCCTTCACGCTGTCTCAGCGTTTTTGTTTGTTTTTTTTAGACCCGTTGTCAACATTATGGTCAGCATACAGCAGAGCTCTAGCATAATAGTGAAGATACCAGTACCCATACTACATAAGCGTATATTTACTATATAAGCGTACAGATAAATAAAATGCAAGAGCTTTCCTTGTTGTTTTGGGATCTGTTTAGTAGTTGCCACATTTGCTGTGTTCTTCCCCCTGGTAATGTAGCTTTCATTGATCTAAAACATTTTCCTTCATGTGTTTCCAGTATAAATAGGGAAATTGCAGCCAGTTACAAGTAATGTGTGGTCTCCACAAATGAAAACAAAAAATAAAGCTAATCTTTTGAAGGGGGGGAGGGGGTATCAATTTCAAGATAAAAATAAATAAATTACCCCGCAGTTTTCAGGAGATTCCTGTCATTCTAAGTTGGGGAAATACGTCCTCTAAGCCCTCGCAGATAACCGAGGCGACAGGCTGTGTAAAAAGTCGCGACGGGGCCGTTTCTGCCAGACTGCAGGGCTCCCCTTTCGGCTTCCTTATCAGCGTCTTTCCTGTCGCGGCGTTCTCATGTGGGCCTGAGTGCTGGTCCGTCAGGCAGCACGGCGCTGTCGGCGTGCTCAGCCCACAGGCTCCGTCATCCTTCAGCTGCGTGCAGGGGGAGAAAGCTGCCTTCCATTTCTGGTTAATAGTGCGATGGTTTTGCATCAACACTGTCCTAGTGAGAGATACGAGCAGCACGGCTTCTCGCCACCACTTCCTGTGCCAGATGAGAAAGAATTTGCATTTTAATTTGCTCTCTTTGGCATGCCTGATAAAAGATGGGGGAGGGGGGGGGAAGGCACATCTCCTGTGGATGGCAAGGTGTAACGGATCATAGCCAGCAACTTAATAGACTTCTGCCGGGGTCTCACCTGGCTGCGCAGCCCAGACTCCAGCACAGGTGACCTCGAAACTCTCCGAGCCGCACGGGCAGCTCCTTGAAGGTGACAGTCGTGTTTTTCCCCCCCCTCTCTGGCTCCTCAGGCCGGCTTCTGAGTACTCCAGCCCCGGGAGACCCCTGAGCTGCCTGGTGGACGAAAACACGCCCATCGTGGGCACGAACGGCGCCACGTCCGGACAGGGCACGGACCCCCGGGCGCAGGAGCGGCGAGTCCGGTCGCAGAGGCACAGGAACTACATGAGCAGGACACACCTGCACACGCCCCCCGACTTGCCCGAGGGCTATGGTGAGCTGAGCGGCCCGGTCGCGTCAGGTGTTTTCTTAGTCACGTGGCAGTAGTTGCCTAGAGAAGCTTTGCTTGACTCTTCTGATGTCACTGGTATAATTAGTATGGTTGGCAGGTTTGCAGGTGATACAATTAGGAGGATGAGCTAATGAAATCCCACAAGGTTTAGCTCAAATTCAGGACTGGGCAACCACCTTGCACATGACCTTTAATGTAGAACAGCGGCGGCAGAGTTTTGCGTGCAGGTAGTAAATACTGTGAACTATAAATAAAATAGGAAATGCTGAGCTAGATGTGGCTTCTCATGGAACAGACTTGGGTGGTCTATGTTCACGCGTTGTTTTCATCTTCCGGGCAGTCTGGGGAAACAGATAAAGAGGAAGTCGCGCAAAATCTTGCTGTGTAGTCAGAAGCGTAGAATTTAAATAAAAGGATGTTGCGGAAAACTTCACACCCAGTTATGTTCTGTGCTGCAGAATTTGAGCTCTCCTTGCCAGTAAAGTAGGGTGTATTTGTTAGTTGTTAGTTGTTTGCAATGATGGGACAGGCCAGGGGAAAGCATATCGTGATGCTTCTTGTGAAGAGAGCTCAATTATGAGATCTATAGGGCTGCCTATTTTTTTTTGTCAGCACTGCTGTGCATCCTTATACCCTTGTCCAAGATGTTATGGCAGCTGTAATCAGGCCAGAGAGCCATGCTTTTCCTGTTCGACTTGGTGTTTGGACACACTTTCCAAGGATACCGAGCGTTGCATGTCCATAGCTCAGCAAAGGAATCGCAGATCGATTTTGCCAAGTCATAATCCCAGCGAGGGTGAAGGTGGGGTGCCTTGGAGGAGAGGGGTGTGGGCGATGAGGGGAGAATCGAAGAGTGGTGTCTTGGAGACACTGAGGATCTTTACAGAAAAGAAAGTTGTTGTTTTTTCCTTGGCTCCTGGGTAATTCTCAGTGGGGGAAGAGGTTTTTTTAGTTAGAGAGAAACAAGTATGTTACAGGGGGAGTGGTCTGTCCATGCTGTTTGCCTGTTGAGAGCTGTCAGATATTGATCTAATCTTAAACCACATGAAAACTAGATTTTTAAGGGCTTTTTCTGCCGTTTTAAGCTTGTATATTTATGTGCTCCATATCTACACAAACGCGCGTCTGCATACTTTCCTTCTCAGATCGATAGTTGCATAATCCCTGGGTAAAGTGGACATGGCTCTTTAAAATAGTTCCTTCTTTCGTTGCTGCATTCCACATTCTATAGGTAATGTTCTGTCTATACATGTGATCTGGCTAGGCTGAGGCTAGCTCACCATCACCACATGGTTCCTGTCTACTGAATATGGAGCCTGCGTGGAGTTTTTCCAGCTGCTTTTTTTCCTTCCCTTCAAGCTGCCCAGGAATGACTGCTTAAGACTCGGATTTAGTCAAATCCTTAGAGGATTTCTCGGCGGGCGCGGGGGAAGTACATGAGAGGGTGTTGCTGCTCAGCGCCTGGGGGGTTCGGGGGTGTCTTTCTGGGATGACAGTGCCAGACTCCCGCTTTCCCCGGCACTGTTGGATGAGGTTGGGCGTGGTGAGTCCAGGGGGTGTCCAGAGCTCCCTGGGTGGGGCCACACACACCCACCCAGAGGTTACGTCCCCAAACACCCGCGTGTAGACCAGGGTGGTGTGTCCACACAGGTGCCAGAAAGACCCCGGCACATGGGAATTTCTCAGTCGGAAGCGGTGAACGAGCCCGAGGGCACAGCTCCTTCCTCTCCGTCCTCTGTGTGAGTCCAGCGTGCGCACTGACGGGAGTACAAGGGGCGTTTTCGTACCCAGGTCTACTGAGCTGTGAGCCTAAAGCTAGGTGCTGGGTGCGGCGTCGGTGCCCCGTCTTTTCAGGCGACGGTATGGTCTTCCACCTTCTCTGCTGTTCGTCGGTTCAGTCCTCGTCTCTTGTGTGTTCCTATTTGCTTGCAGAGCAGCGAACGACGCAGCAGGGGCAGGTGTACTTCCTCCATACGCAGACAGGGGTCAGCACTTGGCACGACCCCAGGGTTCCCAGGTGAGATTTCTCCACCTCCTTGCATCCCACTGCTGGGCTTTGTTACATGTGCCGGATCTGATCGCATTGATAAGGCTGAGCTTTTGCTGCTACCCTTTTAGGTTTTTTTTCTTAAGCGACACGTGGTTCCCGTTGAGCTGGGAAATGGGACGGACATTGCATTGTTCTCTCATCACCAAAAAACAGCCTCCAGACCGACCGACCTCGCAGAATGTGCCTGGGAATTTATTAAGGCTGCAGGAGTGTTTCGTTTGGCAGCAGCAAGCCTTCTAGTAGAGCTGGCAGTGTGGTGGTGGTGTTTTTTGGGGGAGGGGGGAGGCGGAGGTGGGGTTCACCCCCCAGGTGGGTGCTTCTGCAGGGCCGGGTTCCGCTGCAGGGAATATTTCTGGCTCCACGCTGCAACTGTTGAGACACTGGGGGGAGGGAACCGTAGACATTTGATGGGTTTTTTTAATGGAATCGCTCTGCTTTCTTCAGCTGCTTCAGTCTCTGCTGTCATACAGACCTTCTGCAGGGCAACTGTCTGTAGTGATGGGGAACGGCAAGGACTGAGCCTGGTTTCCCTTCTGAGCTGCATGTAAATACAGTAATCGTATCTTATTCACCAGTTCTAGTAGCAATGCTGTTCGTATGGCCTGGAAACAAAAGGCACGATTTAACTTATAGTGATCCTTTGTAGGAATTAGGTGTTAGAGCTTGTTCCACTTTTTTTTTTACCCCCAAGAGAAAACACTTCACTTTATCCCCATGATGAGAATTGTTCTTAGAACAAAAAAAGTCACAATGGTGATTTTTTTTTCTTTTAGTCTTTAACAAAAATAAAACCTGCTTTCAGGCTCTTCTGTTGTGCCTCTCAGTCATGGCTGCACACCGATTTAAATCGTGCAGTTTTAGTCATCACAAGCTAAGTGAGGCCTCTGTCAACTTTTTTTTTTTGTGGGTTTCTATCTGGGGAGAATAAAGGATTCCAGCTGAAAGGCAAATAGAACGTAACCAACTCTTCTTTTTCCTCTGTGACCTGTTGGAATGGCTCTCCCGCTCCTGCAGAGCCAGGCCCGGCGCGCTGCGCGCTGCGAGAGCCGGGGTGAGCTGTGCTCCTTGTCGCCGCAGGGACCTGAGCAACGTGAACTGCGAGGAGCTGGGCCCACTGCCGCCGGGCTGGGAGATCCGCAACACCGCCACGGGCCGCGTCTACTTCGTGGACCACAACAACCGCACCACGCAGTTCACCGACCCGCGGCTCTCCGCCAACCTGCACCTGGTCCTGAAGTGAGTGCGCCTCTCCCCGGCGGGCGCCCTCGCGCTCCTAAGCGTCCGCTCAGGACGGCGGGGCGGCGCCGAGCCCGGGGGAGCCGTTCGTCTCCCCTCCAGCTCGTTTTGGGTTAGTTGGTTGCCAGTCGATCCGAGGATCTTATCCGGCTTTTCCTCGCGAGGAGCCAGGGTATCGGCTTCAACATCTTGGCTGGGCTGCTCCGTTACAGACTTCCAGAGGAAAGACTCGTGCGGCCGCAGGGTGGGGAGGGGGGGAGAACTGGGCTCCTCCGGGTCCGACCTGAGATTATTTTCTTTTATTTCAGCAATCCGAAACCCAACGGTTCCCGTGTCAGCATGGAGAGCCAGAACAGTAACCTCAGGTAGAAAACTCGCCATTGGGCCCGACACCAATCCCATCTGCGGTTTTCTGTGCGCGGGGACACCCACCACCTCACACCCATCTTTAAAAATAGTTCTCTTGCAAGATTGGTTAGGATTGGTCCGTTTCCTTTAAGGTTTGGAGATGTGATAAAGACCGAGATTTTTTTTTTTTTACTTGGTGCACTTCTGTGCAAATCTCTACTGAGGAGCTGCCTTAGCTGAACTTCGGTCGTGTCAAAAGATGCCGTGCGCCGTGCTACAGCCTGAGAGAGTTTGAGTACATGTGATGCGACCGTAACTGGCCTCCTGAAATGTTTTTTCTTTGCACAGCTGTTCAGACAGCCCACTGAAGGGCGATACGATCTCCAGTGCAGAGCTGTCTAATTGTGGCATTATTACACTGTGGCGTCAGCCCATCTGATCTGCAAACATGTTTCTTGACGATTTGTAATTCCTAGCCTTTCCATTTTTTGTCTTAGGCTGCTCACCGTTAATTAAGATTGTATTTCTTTATTATTTTTGTTTGATTTGCTTAACATGTCAATTTAGCCCTCAGTTTTGTAGCTTGAAAGCCAGGTCACGATTCTAAATGTTTTCCATATATCCCTTACGGATGATGATATATTTGTCATCATTTCCTTTTGTTTATATAGCTTTGTTCCTCCCAGAGGATTCATAAACCCGTGATATCCGCCCACTGAAGTGCAGCACCTTCTGAGAAACTCAGAAATTGGGTGGTTACGTCATAAAAAAATAAGTCTTCGATTTATTTTCGTTGCTCTTAAAGCATTGTCGGAGTGTTTCGCACTGCGAATTCTCCACCGGAGTGTTGGACTTGAAGCCGAGCTGGCTCGCGTTGCCGGGGCTCCGCTGCTGCGGGACGTGTGCCCGGCGGAACAGAGCTTCCCGTCGGAGACGAGCTGTCTCATGGTACAGCTACACCACACACACGGGGGGTTTCCCTGCTTCTCCCTCGAACCCTCGCACCTCCCGCCTTCTCTGTCCTGCCACGGGGAGGGTCCCCCGAGTGCCCCCTCAGCCGTGCTGGGCGAAGGGGCAGCAGCTGGGCGAGGAGGACGGCGTGATGGGGTTCCCCTCTTTACTGGGGGCAGGGGCTGGAGCGCGGGGCTCCCCGCGGGGCTCCCGCGCACAAACTTCCCCTTCCCTGTTCTCAGAACTGTTACGGACTGGAAAAGCGATTAATACCGATCCTGGCTCTCCTTCAAGACATCTGTCTTTTATCACGGAAAAGAATTCAGAAATTTCGCCTTACACCATCATTCCTTTAGACGTCCAGAGCCTGATGTTTTCAGAGAATTTTTTAGCCTGCTCTTTTTTTGTTGTTGTTTTGCAGAATCGTACATGTTAAATGACTTCATTTTTCTGACATTTAACCAAAAGATAACTATTTCCAACCTCGTTACTTTACACAGCAGGTCTTACTGTACTGTACCATAGACATATACTTTTTTATGGCAAGTACAACATTGATTTATGTATCATTTACCCTCATCTTAATGCACAGCAATGTGTCCATGAGGGACAGAGAGCAAATATGTAAGGAAATTCCAGTGGAGCCAAGTAGGAATCACAGGGCTGTGGTCTTGGGATGACATGCCTGGAAAGATTCAGGCTTATTGCTGCAGGAAGGAAAAGCAAGAGTACGTATAGAGTACTTACCGGACAGTCGGAGTGAGAAGGGAAGGGAAAGCATTGGGACAATGTGAGGAGTGTCCTGTTCTCTTTTGCAGTGCCTCTCTGATCTCTGCATTGTGTGCTTGGGTGCCGTCCGTGGCATGCTCTTCCTGCATGTCTCCCCCTTGGAGCACGTGAAGGAGACGAGGGTTGTTGTGGCGCGGGTGGTTCCTGGCTCGGACCAGGTGGCAAGAGGAAGAGGAGCGATCTGAGCAGGAGCAGGCTGAGCCTCCTCTCGCTCTCGTCTTTTAAAAAAAAAGTTTATTCTCCGCTTCTATTCCTGTCGTTTTTCTGTGGTTCAGCTTAACACCACTTCTTAGACAGCTGGAACATTAGGGGCTCCTTTCAGCAGGAAACTTTTCTTTTTGGAGATTTTTGTGGTTTTTGTCAAATGCAGATTTTCTTTTTGTGAGTGTGTGTATGATCTCAGAACTGCAGTTTTTACATAGTTCCCCTTTCTGTTTCTTTTATTTTTGACTTGCCTTTTAGTGTGACAAACTTCAAAGGAACAAGCACTTGATTGTCTCATAGTGTGGTGGGTTCTGAGGTTTCTTCTGTCTGTAGAGCAGTGCACATGATCTCGTGATTGACTGGATTCGATTTGTTACTTTCAGTGAGAGGTACTGGAATCCTTACCAGAATGGCTCCACAAAAACGTACTGAACTTTCTTGTATACGTGTAAACATACAGTACATTACGACTATACCGCACAGACAGACTATGAAGGATCAGGACATGCGTTTTGATGCATTACAGGTTGAAATTTACTTCTTGTTCTTCTTTGCCAGTTTAAATCTGTCTGCACTTAGAAGTTTCATTATTGCTGCTGTTATAATCATCTCTAGTGCTTTAAGAGCTTCTGATAAGCTAGATACATTCTTCCCTTTTTTCTTAATTTCTTCCTGCACTTTGTGTTTCCTATTGGAATCCAATAGGAATGTCCAATAGGAATCCTGCACACTTCGGTGTGGAGGTGTGTGAACTCATTGAAAATGATGAGTAACAGGAGATAGTGGACACTTTCTTTCCATAACTTCCTCAGCCCAACTAAGCAAAGGACAAAATGCACTAAGGAACGTTTCCTTATTGCACATTGTACTAAAGAAAACAGTGCCTGACAGAAAGGGACAGTTTGATGAAAAGGGACAGCAACAACGCGCTCAGTAAGTCTAAACACACAGGCGTTCCAGTTGTACTTGGTCTCGATGTTGAGGTCCGTCTCCGTCGGGAGCTGGGCTGAAAAGAGCTTTGTGTTCTGGTTAACATTAAAGTAATGAAAGAGACTGTGAAGAGGGACCGTTGCTCTTGGTGGAAACGCAGCTCTTCTTGTCTCTGAATGTCGCCACGGTGTGTGGGCCTCGCTGCACGGAGGACGAGATCGGCAGGATGATAAATTGTGGAAGGCGAGAAGGGAGAATTAAGAGCTGTAACTTGTGCGGGTTACAACAGAGAAATGACAGCTTGTTAAAATATCATTATTGCTGATACCATAAATAATAAGAAAAAATAGTTCATTCCCTGTTCTGCGGTGAAACACTCCATTTACAATGGACCATTGGGAGATTTTAGTTATCAATGGAGAAGAAAAATGCAAATAATAAACAGCTGGGTTTCGGAAAAGGGAACCGAGTTGTCTGGGGGAGGTGGGTGTGGGTGCCAGCGCAGTTACTGTACGTCGGCGTTGAGCTGTTCAGTATCAAAACCTCACGTTCCTGAGGCCCAGACAATCCAGGTGGAAGGGCCAGCCTCCTGGCTGCCGTGCCAATACAAACAGCGCTCTGTGAGCCCAGCCTCTCCCAGCCTAGGCCAGTGGAGCACGGCGCCACCTGGAGGAGAGATCAGGCGCCTGGCCTGTGGGCTGCGTTTTGAATCGGGGAAGGCAAACAACCCTTGAAAGAGCAGGGGGGGAAAGAAAGTGGAAAATAGTTTATTTTGTCAGTTTGAAGAGTCAGCACTTCTCCTCGGTAGCTTTGCACAGAATGAGCTTGTGAAAATAAATGTCAGAAGTTTTGTTTTTACCTTTACTTGGGGAAACTTAAAAAAAACTGTTCCCTGTTCTTTCATGTTTTTTTTTCCCCTCTGAGTTATAAAAAGATCAATTTTGTGATGTGCATTTATTAATCTTTTTCTTTCCTTGTGTATACATTCAGTGAATTAACTGGGCATGTTTGCTGACTGTACTTAATTGCTTATTTAATTATATTATAGCCAATCTAAACCCGAATAGTGTCACTGTGTGCTTCACTGCTAAATCCTGCTTGACAAGATTTGGATTTTGAGGTTGTTGTATCGTAGAGATCCAGATGGAGTTTTCTGTTCTTCAGCAGGAACTTCCAGCTGAAAGCAAGCTCTGCCCTGTGCCATCAGAATAGCGCTGTTAACAAATTAAGTTCTTAAACTTTGTCTAGAAGAAGCACAGATAAAACAAATTCAGAACAGTACAGAAGCAAGGAAGGGGGTTTTCACGAGACAGAGAGAGAAGAAAGCAGAGCAGAAGGGAAAAGGGGGCTGATTTTCACAGATGCTGCAAACCAAACAGTGCAGCTGCCCAGGCTGCCACAGTTTTTGCTTAACACAGTGCAGCCAGAGAGTACTACCTTCTGCAAGAACAACGTCTGCGCATGTAACAACCTGAGTGTGATTAACTGTGGTCCACTGGTATCTCTGATTCCACCACCTCTCTCTACAAACGTGCTTGGACTCATGGGCAATCTTCAAGGCTCTTGGAAGTCAAACCTGATGTATTTGGTTGAGAAGGAAAGTAGGGTAGAAGAGTCGTTTTGACATTCAAAGGTACGAGGACTGATTTCGGCCAATGTCATCATCCACCAAGTGTAGCAACGTTCGAAATCCCTTCAGAACACTGCGAGATTGGCCTGGAAAAAATAACATTCATAAAATGAAAATTGAAACCTTTAATATTAGTTGTAATGTTAACCATCAGTACTTTTCCTGAGGCTTTTCAAAGGGTTCTGACATTTGTAAGGAGTTGTTACTCAGCTCCTCTACATTCATTCTGTCAGATCTACACATAGCGTCATTGTGAATTTAAGTACAGTTGGACCAGTATAACCCTTTTTCTCTGGTGGTGACGTGCCTGCTGTTCATACTAAGTGCAAAAGGCCATAGTGTGAGTAACACTCCAGTACTGTTTTCATAAAGGGCCTTTTGATTCGCAGGAGTCTCTGTCCACCTTGGCAGGGTTCTCTGGTTTTCATGCCAAGCTTATGGGAAGTCTTGGACAGCATTGTTCAGACTAAGACTGTTTTGGTTCACCAGTTCACCCCCTGGTTGTGGGCAGGTGATTATCTGTAATATTTATTTAAAAAATATACAGAATGATCAGGCTAGGTTTCCTGTCAGACCGAGAAAAGAGACTTCTATTAAAGACGGAGCTGTGGGTCTTTTTAATGGTTGCTGAAGTGTGATTTGTGAAAGTTGTTTTTTTTTTTTAATGTACTGAAAACAGTTTGAAGTCAGTCATTCTTGTACTTTTCCTGCTGTCTTGCTGTTAGGCACAATCTGTCCGTTCTTATTCAAGGACATTTCTGTTGAGCTGAAGTATTTTTTGCTCTAAGACAAGTAAAGGACCACAAAATTGCCAAGAAAACAGCCATCAGTCTAATTATACAGTGATGGCACAGAGCTTTATTCCCCTTTTTTAAAAGATCTATAACATTTTTACTGAAAGTGAAACATTGGTTTAGGGTCAGTGGTCAGTATATTCCAAGCCTTCTCTTTGATGACCTCATGGAAACATTTGTGTAGTTCTTCAGTTGCTCCTTTTTGCGGTGTACTTTGTGCGATTTTAGCTTTCTCGTTTTACCTTAACGGATTTTTGAGTTTGGCTTTTATGGGACCACCCTAGTGCTGGAGAGGCAGCCTGGCAGACAGCAGGCATGGTGTGAAGACGGCTCAGGAGTTTCGAGAGGAAGAAAAGGGCGCGCGTGACCGGGCAGCAGTTTGTTTCAGCAGAATGCCAGGGCGTGGAACAAGGATTTGTGCAGTAGTGTGTAGTCATGCTGCCAGCAGTGTCCCTTACTTGCAGATGCTGTGGTGCCACCAAACCTGTTAGCATCTTCCTTTTTTATTTACTGCGGAATTGGCTGGAGCCATGCTCCTTGAATTCCAAGATAAACACAACTGAAATTTAAAGTTTTAGATAGACCCACTTTGCCACGGAGTCTTGCCTTATCTTTTCTTGCTGGCTATCTTTCATAATTGTTTTTTTTTTAATTAAGGGTAGACTCCTTGATCCCTTATACTGTAGGGAGTCCCTTCCCTTGGCAGCGCAGACATCGGCGCTGGGGGGGAGAGATGCCTTTCCGCTCAGTGGTTGAAAAGGAACCGTGTCCACGTGCTCTGTACTTGCTGTGCCCCGCTGTTAATGTATAATTTCCCAATTCTTAAAAAGACACTTCTGTAGAAATGTCATTATATCTGGCATTTTTAAGCACTGGTGGCGGTGTTTTCCTGTGGATGGAACAACTGAGTGCCACCTAGAAAGGAAGGATAGAGGAAGGTTATAGATATTTCCATTTTACCATTCATTCTTGCTATGAGGGTGACGGGTTTGGAAGCAGAGCTTTGTTTGTTACCAGACCAACAGGACAGCATTCCAAAGCTCGCAAGGCAAAGCTAACGCTGGTTCGCTTCCCTTGGCTAGAAGGTGTGTGGAGAGAGAGAGGACTTCCTTCCGTGAGCTGGACTCGTGTTATGGTTGTCTTCTCGCGATTCAACAGACTTTTTTTTTTTCCTGGTCAGACCTTCTGCATTGCCTTTAGACGATATTGCGCATGTTCTGAAAGGCAGACGATCATATTCTACTCTTGTTTCCTACGATCGGCTTCAGTGACAAACCCACACGTCGTAGAGAGACGCGGGACGGCTGTGAGGATCACGATGCTGGAGCTCGTTTTTGCAGTTCCAGAAAGGAGGTCATTGATCAGGAGGATGAATGAGACAAAAGCATAGTTGGGGTTTTTGCAGGTTTTGTGAGGGGTCATGCAGAGCCAGACTTAGGTCAAGTCCTTCTCCCTCTTCCCCTGTGCAGCCGACAGAACCAGCTGAAGGAGCAGCACCAGCCCCCCCAGGTGCTGGTGTCCCCCAGCCAGCTGCCAGAGGAGCCCGAGTGCCTGACGGTGCCCAAGTACAAGCGTGACCTGGTGCAGAAGCTGAAGATCCTCCGCCAGGAGCTGTCCCAGCAGCAGCCCCAAGCTGGCCACTGCAGGGTTGAGGTGTCGCGCGAGGAGATCTTCGAGGTGAGGCTGGGCCGCCCTGTACCCCTCCTGGAGCTCTCGGCCAAGGGCCTCCTCCGATCTCGCTCCATGCAAGATAGAAATAGCCTCTCCTGAGGGACAAAATCCACAGCTGGGAAAGGTTGCGCAGGCAGACACAGGATGATTGCTCTAGGATGATGGTAGGATGTTGGTAAAGGTTTGAAGCATTAGGTGCATATGACCCCCCCCCAATTTCTCCAGGCCTGGAGGGAGCTCTGTTCCATCGCAGGCTTGTCCTCAGCAGTGCTGGAACCCCTTTGTACAGCTGAGCTGACTTGAGGAATCGACGTTCAGCAACTTGTTCAGTGCTGGCAGCTGAGACCTGAACCCAGAACCTTGAGCCCTACTCGCTACTCTGCACTGCCTCCAAGGTGTTGGAGGCAGTGTTTATTTTTAAGGAGGGTGGGAGATGTGGTGTTGGCAGTGGGTGTCTGACGTTTTGGGCAGAATCATCCTCTCATCCACTGATACAGGCTACAATGTGCACTTTCCCTTACACTTGCCTGGTTAGACTGCTTCTAATCTGAGTTTATCATCAGCTATATAAGCGTATGGAATTATTATTAGAATTGAAACTTTCACTGCTGGGGCCTTGATTACAGCATGGCTGAGTTAAGGACTGTGCCCACTTCTAAGAGTGGGTGTTTTTTTTATTGCACCATCTGACATTTTTCACACGTCGGATCCCATGGTCCATTTCTAATGGAGGGGCACACTAGTGCGCCTCACTAGACACCAGCAGCTTTCCCCCATTGCACCTGTGCCATGTGGGGCTCTCGGGGCACAGTAAGCTAATGACATAGTCCAGAGCCAAACTGGTGATGCCCGGACTACAGGCCTCAACCTGCGCTTTGAACCGGCACCTTTCCTGGTTGGATTTACTTGGTATTTTAATCCACTTTTAATTAGAATATTTTGGTTTAGTTTCTAAATTTCTCCTTCCACCCAGAGTTAAGAAGACTAAGCTGTATTTCATTACCTAAAGCTCTTGAGGGGGGGAAAAGACAGCTCAATTGAAACACATACCTTAGAAAGCCTTTAGTAGCCCTCCATCTGATATTGAGGCTAGACAGGCTCTAAACCCGGGCCTATCACCAGTGCAGTTTCCTGCTTTGTAGGTAGTTCAATAGAAAAACTCTTACATATTGTTTTTAGCTATGAAAAACAAGCCTTTCAAGAAAGGCTTAGCAGTGATGACCCTCTTGTGCATTCCCAATATCAGCCATTCCCAGACATTTCTGAGTCGGTGCTGCTCGGACAGAGCCTGCGGGATTTGTGGCAACACTTGCAAAACTTTCATAATACCACCACGTAGTGTTTTGACACCCAGTATTACATTTTAGTGCCAGCTTTTACTAGCAGAAGAGGATTTATGCTGTCCTGAACAGTGGGAGGTTTTGGATATGACGTGAAGAATGATGAAGTGTTGGGTGTGTTGTTTTTTTCTCCCTGTTTATGTTCGGTCTGCGCATGCCATACAGATGTGATCTTGGACGGCGCTTGGGACTATCTCATTAAGAGGTTAATGCAAGCAGTCGGAAGGATGTCTCAGTTTAAGATCCTCGGATTATGATCTTCTGCTGGAATGTTACGCAAGGCTTGAGATGTTGTTGAGCTCTAGCTTTGCACACACTGAAGCCCGGTCACACTCTTTGCAGGAGTCTTACAGGCAGGTGATGAAGATGAGGCCGAAAGACCTGTGGAAGAGGTTAATGGTGAAGTTCCGAGGGGAGGAGGGCCTGGACTATGGAGGAGTAGCCAGGTATGAGAAACAACACAGATCACCCTTATTAGCTTGACTTATAGCTTAATACTGTATATGGCATCTTAGTTTGAAGTAACCCTTCCTCTAGTCATTTACATACAGATGAAAATGTGTGGAATTCATACATAATACAGAAGGAATTTTGCCTCTTGTGACATCACAGCTTTATAATAGTGAACCGAAATTGTAGCAGAGAAGCACAATCAGTAAGGCTAATTTCTGTATTTCATAATTGATGTTTTTACTTGAATAACGTGCAACTGTTTTACTTGTGGAGTTTGCAAAGTATGGATTTGTTTGACTGAAGTAGTCAGTTTTTTAAAGGAACAAGAAAAGGTTTATTCCACGTTGAAAAGAGGAGAAAAGCAACGCAACGTGCGTTTCTCTCTTCTCAGCTGGAATAAACCTTTACTTGTTCCTTTGCAACCTACGCATGCTGACGCAGCTCCCTACTTGAACTACTTCAGTTGTTTTTTTTTACTGCGCCTCTTGCATTAAATTGATATGGAGGCTGTATGTATACACATGGTACATGCTGACCCAGGCTCTGTACGTAGAGCTCCTACCGTGAGTGTGTGGTGATGCTTTTGAAATGTGGCACGTCTGTTTCTGCTGCTCAGGGAGTGGCTATACCTGCTGTCCCACGAGATGCTGAACCCTTATTATGGGCTGTTCCAGTACTCCCGCGACGACATCTACACCCTGCAGATCAACCCCGACTCGGCTGTCAACCCGGTGAGAGATTGGGGTGGGGGGGTCACACAGCAATGCTGGAAACGGCGCACACCTGGGACAGTTTCAAGATGGCACGGGTGCTTTTTCTCTGTGCGTTGGCTTGGCGGTTATTTCAATGGTGTTATCACTGGGCAGTTTGCATCGACAGATCTGTCCTGTCCAGCTGTGTCCAGGATGTAGGAGGTTTTTAATCGGTGTTTTGTACAGAAACCCCAGCCGCCGACAACTCGACCTCGGCACAGGATGGATTTGTTTTTCCCAGATTCTTGGGACTTATTTGTTGTGAATTCCTTGCCGTGTTTTGAGATCGGATAGCTTCCTTTTGTCTTGAGAAGTGTAGCCCCGCAGTTCAATCCGGACGCGGGAGGTCAGAGCTCTCCCTCCTCAGGGCTGAGGTCAGAAATGGCTCATCTCCCCCCCCACCTATCCCCCCAGGAGCACCTGTCGTACTTCCACTTCGTGGGCCGGATCATGGGCATGGCGGTGTTTCACGGGCACTACATCGACGGCGGCTTCACGCTGCCCTTCTACAAGCAGCTGCTGGGCAAGCCCATCACGCTGGACGACATGGAGTCCGTGGACCCCGACCTGCACAACAGCCTGGTGTGGATCCTGTACGTGCAGCCGGCTCTCCGCCTCCCGCGCTCTTGCCTTCCCCCCGGAGAGGAACAGGCGCGGGCCGACGCCGCGCTGGGCCGTGCCAGCTGGTGGCCCTCTTCAGGTGTCTGGGGTCCCGCCTGCAGAGGGCCCCACGCCCGGAGCGTCCTTTCCTCTCTCTCGCTCGGCGGGGAACTGACCTGTCCTTGCTCCCTGACGGCCTCTGTGCCCGCCGTCACGGCTCCCCGCTTATTCAGAATCGCCATGTGAATTAGTCCGGGGTTTCTTGCCGTTTCTCCCGGGTTTGCGTCGGATCCACCCGGAACGACGGAAACGGCTTCATGCAGCCCATTTTTCCCCTGCTGTAGCGCCAAGAGGAGATAGATGAGATTTTATTGTCCCCCGAGGGAAATGTTTTATGCGCACCCAGCACTCCTGTACATTTAAAAAGAATGTGACCAAAAAAAAGAAAGGAAAAACATTGCATATTATTCTGTTACAGAAAATAATGATCATGAATAAGCAGTGTCATACTTCTTGTGTCTGGTGCTTCACCTCTAAAGGAGAGGTTAAAAAATAAATGGCTGTGTTTATACTGAGAGGCACTAAAATCATTGAGATTGAGATGCTTTTAGTGCCTCTCAGTATATCAGAGAAGACGGCTTTTTGTTCAGAATATATACTGAAATGTTTTTAATCGTTTCATGCTCTTCAGCATATTATTTTTCCTTTCTAATATTCAAGGCATGTTAAAGCTGTTAAGATGATCGATGTCTGGATATGGGCCTGTCCCATAGCGTCACCAAGTAAAACTTCTTCATTCCCCTCGCTCAGAGACAATGACATCACCGGCGTTCTGGACCACACCTTCTGCGTGGAGCACAATGCCTACGGGGAGATCATTCAGCACGAGCTGAAGCCCAGCGGGAAGAGTATCCCTGTTACTGAGGAGAGCAAGAAGGAGTATGTCAGGTGAGGACAACCCACAGCTGGGAGGACAGTCCTCCTGTGTGTGGAGAGTCCCTCTGCTGTCTCCACGCTGCAGCGCAAAGCAGTGCTGCTCTTCATTAGAATAACTCCGCTAGCTGGCACTGGTTCATTTTGTTCATTGATATCAATGTGAGGTCGCGTTCTGAACGCCGCAGCTGGTTGAAAGATGAGGTGTAAGCTCCTCCGCTGACCGCGGCGAACCTCCTGTCCTCCGCAGGCTGTATGTGAACTGGCGGTTTCTGCGCGGGATCGAGGCCCAGTTCCTCGCCCTGCAGAAGGGCTTCAACGAGGTGATCCCCCAGCACCTGCTCAAGTCCTTCGACGAGAAGGAGCTGGAGGTAAGGCGCGCGTCCGCCGCCGCCGTTCCAAAGGCGCCCGGGGGCGGGAGTCGTTCTTGCCGACTCCCGGGGGAACGCTCCCTGCCCGCCCCGGCGCAGGCGGCGCCACCTGCACTTCGCAGAAGATTTGCCCCCTCTTGACCTCGCCCGGCTCTCCAGGGCTTTGCCGTTCCGGTCTAGCTCTTTAACTCCTCGCTCTCCTCCGTTTTCCCGCTCGCGCCAGCTCATCATCTGTGGCCTGGGCAAGATCGACATCGCCGACTGGAAGTCGAACACGCGGCTGAAGCACTGCACGCCGGACAGCAACGTGGTCAAGTGGTTCTGGAAGGCGGTGGAGAGCTACGACGAGGAGCGGAGGGCGCGGCTGCTGCAGTTCGTCACTGGCTCCTCCAGGGTGCCTCTGCAGGGCTTCAAGGCCCTACAAGGTAGCGGTCCGAGCGCGGGGCCGCTCCTGGCCCCCCGCCGCCGGGGCTGGGCCGAGCGCTGGGGCGGCGGGACAGCGGGAAGCTCCGCCAGGCGGAAGGCGCGGTCCTCTGCCGCAGCCTAGACGTCGCAGGGGGGCAGCGGTTTCTGTGACCCGCTCGGCCCATGAGCCCGGCTACATGAGCGGGGTGGTCTCGCGCCGCTGATGGCTGGTGACCTGTGACCTGGACAGCGTTGAGAGCAGCAGGGGAAAGCATGAGCGCCAGCGTTCCTCGACTGCCTGCGCTTTCCCTGGAGAAACCGCTGGGTTTTAAGTCTGGAGCTAGCGAGAGCAGCGCGCATTCTGTGAACCTGTCTGTGCGTTTGTGGGTCGTATCCAGCTTGACTTCCCGCTGGGTCGCATTGATCCTGTCGTGCTGGCAGTGTGAGGGTGAGGGCCAGCAGCTGGCGACTCCACAGCAGCTCTGTTCAGCACCCTCGCTCTGAAGCTCAGCTGAGCCTGTCTGAGCCGAGCCCCACCTCCCGCTGCAGGTGGTCTTTACCTCTTGCAGGCTGTTCGGGATCACGGTGAAGGCAGAGAGGATGGAAGGCTGGCGGGGATGGTACAGCCGGGCAGCACATGCGTGCAAATCATTTTTCAGAAAACATGGTTTTGTGTCCGAGGTCTGCTACAGAAAAGGAAAATGGCATCTCCTTAAAACGTTAAAACAGCCGTTTTGCTTTGCATTTATTAATGGCACCTACAAAGCCTGCAACCATAGCACAGTTTCAGAAACTAAATCTTCACTCATGAGTAATCGATCAGTAAAGTGATTTATACATTTAAGGAAACTTATTCCTTGGGGGCAGAAGAGGTTTGTTGTTTTAGGTGGATTCTTGATTTACTTTAATTTAATGAAGTTGTTCCAAGTCATTAGAAATTCTGTGGCGCCCGGAGGGTTGCACACCTCGTCAGGACAGGCAGACTGGGCGACGCATGGGCGCGTGCTGAAACCTGCTAGCTTGAGGCTCACGGATGAGTGGTCTCTGTAAGACCCGGTTGGCTGGAGAGCCGGGGGCTCCCCAGGAGGAGGCGGCCTGTTGCGCTGTGAAAGAGAAGCGCCGCGCGGCCCGCGACCGTGATCCCCGCAGCTGCTGCACGCCCCGGACTGCGTCCGAGTGCCGAGGAGACCGACGCTCGTGACGGCGGCCTCCTTGCGGAGCTGTCCGGGGAGCGCGCGGGAGGAAGCGCCCGTCGGCTTCCAGCGGCAGCCGGCGCTGCTCTTCATCCTCTGCAGCCTCCTCCTCCTTCCTCTCCGCGGGGACCCCCGTCTTGTCTCAACCCCCCTCACTTTTATTTCTCCCCCCCCCCCCCCCTCCCCCGTAGGCGCGGCTGGGCCCCGGCTCTTCACCATCCACCAGATCGACGCCAGCACCAACAACCTGCCCAAAGCCCACACCTGGTGAGTCCCGCCGCGGCCCGGCAGGGAGAGGGCGGCCGGAGGCCGGAGCTCATCCGCGATGATCTTAAACCCTGCAAATCTAATTCAAGCTCCCCTTCCACTGAGTGTCCTTTTGTAGGGAAAATTAGTTCATTTACTGATTGAGATATTCAGGTGAATTCGGTCTTCATCCCCTGGAAGGATAGTGAGCAGGTGAAAGGATAGTGAGCAGGTGAAAGGATAGTGAGCAGGTTTTTAATCCTTATTTCAGGTGGGGGGGGCAGGCCGTCTCAACCCAGGCCAGTGGGCTGATTTCAGGCGTTTTGTTCCCCCCTCTCAGCTTCAACCGCATCGACATTCCTCCGTACGAGACCTCGGAGAAGCTTTACGAGAAGCTGCTGACGGCCATCGAGGAGACGTGTGGCTTCGCCGTGGAGTGAGGGGGCCCCCCCGCCCCGGGACGCCGCCTGTGACCCACCCGCCTGCGGCTGGGCGTGCTCAGCCCGCGCCCTCCCTCGTGGGCACCCGAGCCCGGCGCCGCTCGCCCTCTGCACCACCCGGGAGGCACCTTGTGTGGCGGAGGAGTCGCGTGGCCTGGAAACGCCCCTTTCCGCCCAAAAAAAGACGAGAAAAAAAAACACAGTCCCCTGGCCTCGGCCACAGGACGCTCTTTCAGCTGCTAGAACTAAGACGTTAACTATCTGGAGCGTGCAGAATGCTGGCTGTTTTGTTTTTTTTTTTTGTTCGTGACCCTGACAGTTAAGACAGTGTTCTACATAGTATTTCCTCACTTACAGAAACAGACTACTACTGTTTATTTTAGTTAGCCATTTAGTTGTTTTTTTTTTTTGTTCCTCATGTTTTTCCTTCCACACAAACGCAAACACGGCACCAGGTTAAGAGGAGGGATCTGAGGCAGGCAGGGAGCCTCACGGAGCCTCGTCGCCATGGAGATCTCTTCGTGTTCTTTGTCCTGTTGCTTGGAAACCCAGGACTGCATGTACATCGCTGTGCTGCACAGACTCTTGGGCATCTGTGAAGACTGGACCATCGGCCAGCATTCAGTTTCGGGCCCTGCCTGGAGACAGGTCCACACTGAAAGTTAGTGCTTCCGGCTGGAGAAGAGCCCCCTCTTACAGGGTCTCCGGTATCTTTTTCCATCATAAGCCATTCAGGGGCTAACAGGCTTTGCAGATAGACCTGGCTGAAAGCATTGGGTTCTTTTTCAAAGACAGACATCTAAATATGTTTCTCTTGTAAACCAGTGTAAAAAAAAAAAAAAATCTGTCGGCTGCCTCTGTTAAATACGTTGAATCGTGTTATTTTTATATTGAAGGGAAATAAAAAAACTAACAAACTAAACATTATTCCAGGAAGATAAAAGCAAAGCATCCTAGTCATCCTAGAATGTCCTTATTAATTGTTAAAAGTATTGATGTTTAAATTATAGACTGTGTGTGAAACAAACCTAAGCTTGAATGAAGTTCATGGACTTGTGGGGGGAAAAAGGAAGTAGGGAGAGGGTTCCAAGAGGAAATCATGCTTAAAACAATGAAATATTTACCTTGAATAAAGTCCTCGTACATCATTTGAAGTCGTATTTTTAAATTGGTCTATAAATTGAATTGCAATCTTAGGAGCAAATCTGGTGCCACTGGTGTTTTTGAAAATGTGAATGCTCTGCCTAAAGAAACTTGTATTTAAGGTAAAATTATTCCATGTTTTAAATACGAGCTCATCTTTTGAAAAAAAAAAAGCAGGAATCATCCTTGCAACTTTAGAGCACTTTAAGATGTGTGTGTAGGGGGGGTGTGAGGAGATGGTTCTGTCATGGTTTAAAAATGAATACCCTAGTGTACTCCCCTGTATAATTTAAATATATACACTTGCAGAAGGAATTATTGCAATTCTGTATCTGGAACAAATACAGCGTTTGAGTAACTTCTGGTCAACTTCCCTCCTATGTTTATTGAACACTCCTTCATTGTAGCAAGTGCCAATTACAAGATTCTCACGCGTGAACTGCAGGCCAATGTTACAACCTCATGACAGTCACTAGTTTATTCACTGCAGGTCCATGAGCACTTTCTAGGATGAATGACTGTTTATGACACTTCTAAAGCATATAGTGCTGTTTCAGGTGCACAATGAAAATAGTTTGCACTGCAACTGTATAGGAATACACCTGTAACTTAGAGTTGTCTCAATTTATATTTTGTATATGCTGGCTCTTTGTACCCTTTAAAAAAGCTACATGTATCCCAGACCTCAGCTTGCTCTGTGTTTCTCAGGTGATGCCATCTTTAAAAAAAAATGGCAAGCCACTGGGCAAAAAAAAGAAAGAAAAGGTCTCACTCACTGCCACCTTTCTTCCTCACCCTACCTGCTGAGAAACTGCCATTCACAAATCTAGGCTGTTAAACCGTGCCCCCCACCAGACTATCAGTCCTGTCCAAGTGATGGGCTTCCTCTGTTGTCTCCCTGCTGGCTATCCCACATTCCTCACCTTCACCACCAGCTTAATTTCCCCACTTTTGCTAAAACCTTTATAGCTGCCTGTCCATAGCAATCTAATTATGACCATGGACTGTTCTTAACTTGCATACACTCAAATGTATTTTTCACCTTTTTTTTTAAGTAACTGCAAAACAAATTGTTCAGCTGCTGGGTGAAGAACAATATCCCAGGATGGTGCTTTTGTATAGTACAGTTCATATTCAAGGATCACAGAACCTTTAATTTATCCTTAACTTAAAGGACAAACATTTTGCACAGTTGCAGACTTAAGTTGCTTAACTGAATAGGCAACTTTAATCTATTTACCAAATAGTTTATGGACTAATTTGACATCTATTTTTGCCACATGTCCAGTACATGCATACTGTTCCCCTGTTCCTTCCAGAGACTTTTTTTTTATATGTCAGCAAGTTGGTGCAGTCTCAAGGAAATGCGTGTCCATCCACGCGTCCGTTAACTCATCTATCGGAGGAGCCTGTGGGGATACAGCCTATTGCTTTGTTGCAGGCTCTGTTCAACTTGCAAACTCTTCTCCTAACTGACCAGTGCAATGTGTTGTATGTAACAGTTTATCTTTTTTTTGTTTTAATAGAGTATTGTTTTGTGTAATTAGTTTAACTTACCTATTACTTTCCTCTAGCATTTAAGCCACAGTGTTTTTAGTTTTACCATTTCCATTCAGTTTGTATTTATTACAGTGTGTATAGCATTGATGCCTGCTGTACCTTTTCACCCCACCTGTTAACGCTTTAACAATAACACCTGTATGAAAACCAATATTAAAAAAAAAATCTTAACTTTCTTGTATCCATGCAGAAGATGAGCAATAAACTGTATGCTGTTTGCACCCTCACAGCATAATGTTTAATAGAACTGTATACCATGTCTTCTTTGTCACAGAACAATTGTGGAATTTAAAAAAAAAGCATTTTAAAATGGATTGGCCCCAATTGATTTTTGCCCCTTTCACACATGGCACTTAGAAACTTCAGTGGAGCATCCCCCCTAAGAAAAAAACAACTGGACTACAATTGTTTTCCTTAAGAGTACTTCAGTAAAATACTCATGTCTTAAACTTAATTTACTGTCTCAATGCTGGATTCAAATTGCTGTTTTCCAAGATCAGCTTGAGCACTTAAATAAAAGCAATAAACAGTTTCAATACAGACAGATGGCACTTGGCATAGTTCAATATATCAATAGGCTATTGTGGTTTTCCTCTAAAGATTTGTCCAATATCTCCACCTAGTGGCAAACAAAGCTTGCAAAGATACTTCAGCAAAAAAAAACAGATTAAAAGTTTTATAAATAATTTAAACCTGAAATTTAACCTCTGTACAGTAATTTACAATTAAGACATTAGAAAAGGAATAGCCAGCAGGTCATAAAAAAAAAAACAAAGGATTAAGGATTTTATAAAATCTACACCAATCTTGCAAGAGAAGGCCTGTTAGTGTCATCTTGTACCGACTTCACAGTTTCATATTTGTACCTTTACCAGTTAAAAAAAAAAGACTAGTGCACAAAATGTAATAAAAAGTTAACCTTAAATAATTTAGATCGAAAGTGTCCTGTGGGCAGCAGCGAGGAAGAATTAAAACTGTAAAAGCAGTTCATAACAGATGGGACGTGCTGTACTGGAATGAAGCAATCTGTACTCTGCGTCGTAACCTTTCGATTTCCAGGTTGCGGAAGGAATCGTCGTCGTCATTGTGAATGATGAGCTGCTGCAGCTCCCTGATCTCACGCTCCATCTTGGAGCGCAGCTCTTTCTTCATTTTCTGGAGAGCCTGCAGAAGAGATGAGGAGGGGTATATGTGTGAACCGGCTGCTGCAGGAGTTTGCTGCTTAGAGCTGGTCGCACCATCACTGCCTCATAGAGGAGCCTTTCCTTCCCCTCTGTGGCTTGGCTTTAGATTAACCCATCCCGATTCGAAGCATAAAACTTTATTGCCATCGCTTTTCAAAATGAGAATGCAAAACAAAACCATTCCTTAATGTACAGCTCCTTAAAAGGAGCCCCTGAGTTCAGGCATATCTAGAGCTCCTTTGCGCTGATCCTTAAGATGCACAAGGGTGTACGTACCTTCTCCTGTGCTTTCTTCCTCACTTGAATCTCCTGTCTTTCTTGTGCAAGAGTTTCTGCCAACAGCGAAAACTGGGGGGGGAAAAAAAGCATTCTGCATCACTTTCCTTAAAACTGACCCTTTTTCCCTGCACAATCCAGCCTAATGCCGAGTAACAACTCATCACAGGAGCACACAGAGAACTTTGGAGGCTTTTAGAATCTCTGATAAATCTAAAGTATTTCCTCCCTCATTCAAATGCCTTTTGGCCCAGGTGCCGCAGTGGCCTGTCCCATGACGGAGTATCCCAGCATGCCTGCTCTTCTCTTCTCTTGCCGGCTGCTGTAGGTGCTGCTGGGACGAGGTGCAGGAATGCAGGCAGGTGCAGTACCTGGTCCCGGTAGTAATTCTCCATGGAGTCCAGCTCATCCCTGTGCCGCCGCTGGTGCTCCTGGCGCTGGGCCTTGGCGTAGGAGCGCAGCTCCTGCAGTCGCTCCTTCTGGATGCCCAGGCCCTCCTCGAACAGCTGCCTGAACATCTGCAGAGAACAGGGGAGCGCTGTCAGTGCCGCAGGAGGCCGGGCTCAAGGCGCCGAGCCAACGCCAGTGCTGCGTCTCGCAGGTAACCGACCTCTCCCATGACAACGGCACCAAAAGGATGGACGCCGAACTGTTACATTAATCGCGAATACAATTTCAATTTTAAGAAACCATTTTTTTTAATTCAATTTAGAATCGTCTCGGAGGGAACAAACCCAGCCCGCCCTTCTAACAGCGTCACACGGTCTTATCATCTGTTCCACCACCCAGTCATTTAGCTGGAGCATCCACTCACAGCAGCGTTAACACAGTACCCGAGCTTATCCCAACCCTGCACAAAGTCTCCCACACGGTCGCAAATACTCTAACTTTATGCAATAAATGAGAAAACTGCTAAATGAACTGCTGAACCACTGACTAATTCAGAAAGTTACCTGGAGAAAACTTTGGTTTGGTTGGAATCATTATTTTCTACAGAGAGATTACACTCTGCACGTGCCTAAAAACCACAGGAGTCGATCTAATTCCACAGGGCTTCACTGGCTTATCAGAGGTCACTGCACAAGGCCGAGTGCTGCGCTGATGCTAGTCAGTCCTCTGAAAAAATGGTTTTTGGGTGAGGACTGCCCGAGTCTTCCGGACAGAGGATTTTAGCACTGTTAATACCCCGGCTGTTTGGATACACATGGAGAACTCGGGAATTTCATTGAAAACGGCTCTCACTGCACTCATGCGAGGTAGAGGAGAGCAAGAAGAGAGCTGCGAGCAGCAGCAGCCCACCTTCTCCTCGCGGGTCCTGGCCCTCATCATGCGGGCCTTCAGCTGGACGTGGTAGTCATCGTAGTACTTCCTGGCCCGGGCGATCTGCTGCCGCTGTTCCTTCATCCGGTTCTGGGCCGATTTCTGCTGCCGGATCCGGTCTTTAAAATCCCTCTGGTAAACGGAGAGATTGGCACGTTGGAGTTCAGGCCCCCGCGGTCACAGCAGTGTTCTACACTCCCTGCCAGAGCAAGCTGCGCTTTGCATTTTGGGGAAGGACCGAGCGGCAGCGACACCGTTGCGTGCCTCAGGCGTGGGGCCGGAGTCCCGGGGGGGCGGCACGGGACTCACCAGGCGCTGGTTGTGCTCCTGCTCCTTGCGGATGATCTCCACCAAAAGGTCGTGCTTCCTCTGAGCGTCCTCGACCTGCGGCAGGGCAGAGGGACACGGTCAGACAGCGTGCAGAAAGAGAACGGAAGCGAAAAGCAGGGAAAGTGGCAAATGGGTACAGAGTCAAAACCAGAACGAGCAGAGAGGCCAGCTGCTGAGGGCACTGCTATCTGTGCACCAGCAGGGGAAAGGGCATGAGCCGGGAGTGAGGCTCTCAAAACATGCTGAAACAAACCCCCAACACACGAAACAAATCCGATCCAAATCAGATTGTCCAAATAATATTCCAACTTCTAACTTTAAAAAATGCGTCTTCTACAATAACTTTATACGGCGTTCAACCCTCAGGCGTCCTACCTGGCTGGTCAGTTTGGCTCGGCTGCGGTCGCCAGAAGAGGCGCTACCCAGGCGTCCCACCTGCCGGAGCTGCTGGTTCCACATCCTCTTGAGAGTGTGGGGGGACAGCTGCAGGTGGGGGAACTCCTCCAGCAGCAGGGGCAGCAGGTCGTTCTCTTTAACCTTCACTGGGGAAATCAGACACACAGACGGTCAGAGAGATTAAGGGCACACAGGCGAGTGGGAAAAGTGAGCAATGGAATCCACTTCTACAAATTCATGACAGTTTAAACGATAAAGATTTGAATTCTTAAAGATAAATTTTGCGGCTCTAGGAGAATTGTTTCTCTGACATTTTTACATATGAGAACCGCGAAGTGTCAAATCCTTCAGCATACTACTTTTAAGAGGTAGCTTGAAGACATTACATTTTTTTTTTACATTAGAGGGTTATATTATAGTCATATCAAATAACAGATGGTAAATCTAGAGCCAGGTGAAAAGTTTCTTACTGGGTGGGGCTTTTCTGGGAGGGACGCTCCCCCGGGGCGCTGTGGGCTTTGCCGCCCGAGGGGTGGTCCTGGAGGAATAGACACGGGCTGGTTTCGGGGTGCGGGGAGCCTCCTTCTGGAGGATCTGTTCATACTCTCTCAGCTGGCGGACAAACAACAACGTTCAGGAAACCATCTCGGCAGCCAGGCAGGTTCAGCTTGATTAAGAAAGACCTTTTGCGTTACAAAAACGACTTCAGAGAATCCATTCTAGAAAGAGTCTGAAGCCTTCTGCCTCGGATTAACGAAAACATTTAAAAAGGAAATTGTCAATCTCTGCCGCCTGTATTTCAGCAGTCTGTTCCGAACAGCACGCGATTAGAACATCAGAGCTGGCATCAGTACAGCAGACTCCTGCTGTTGCCCTGTCTAATAAAGACACCGTCCTGACACAAGCTTCTCTAGCCAGCTGGAGCTTTTCTGGAAATGTGGAGAACTTGCCATACTTACAGCTTCCTTCGCCTTTCCTCTTTCCTGGGTAATTTGAATCCGCTCCCGCTCCTCGTACCTCCTTAACTCATCCTCATAGGCTTTCCCTACAATCTAGACAAAAACACACGCCCAACGTCAACACCTGCTCTGCAGGTTCACACACAGTTACAGCTCAGGCACACGGCTAAGCTTCAGGTGTGGAGTAACCACATTGTGGGACTTCAGGCCCTCCGAGAACAATGAATGGGGCAGCCAAGTGCGGTCTGTATATCAGTGTCCCAGAACGAGTACTATCTGCAGGTCCAAGGCGAATTCTGAATGTTAATGCATAAAGTTCAATTAACTGAAGGTTCTAGGTTCCTTGAAAAAGAGTCTTGATCAAACAAACGTTATGTTTTTCACAAATCCGCACATCTGACTAAAATACTGATCCGGTATAATGGTTTGAGTGACAGAAAATAATTCACTGCCGGCGTTGCATACGCTGGGCAGGAAGCAGAAGTGATACGGGGCTCCTCTGTGATAAGGAGGAGGTGGGGAGAGACTCTGCAGCTCCTCGCTGGCTGTGCGCTCAGTGTGAGCGGCGCTGGGACTGGCGGCGCTGGAGACAGCGAGACGGCTAGCTTCAGCACTTTCAGCAAAAGTGGTTTGACGATTTTTTTTTTTAAGACTTAAGGGCTTACTAAATAGGAAGTCACTAAATTGCACTAAGTGAAGTGATGGGGACAACTGCATCATCCAATATCCCAGTTTGAGTTAGTGATGACTCATGTTAATAAAACATCCCTATTCTCATTCTCACCCTGACAAGCCCCAAGCCCCCACCCATCCAGATTCCAGCCCTAGCTCTCGTCTTCAGCCTAGTGAGGAGGCATGCGACAGCAGTAGTTCAAGTAAGTAGCTGCGTCAGCATGCGTAGGCTGCAAAGGAACAGGTAAAGGTTTATGCCATGCTGAAAAGAGAAGAAAAACACGTTTCGGTTGTGGAGCCTGAAGATAAGGCTCTTATCTTCTCCTTTCGGCCTGCAATAAGCCTGTACTTGTTCCTTTGCGGTATACGACAGCTCTGGGGAGACCTGATGGACAGAAGTCCAGCAGGGCCAGAGTCGGTGAGGTGTCTCACCAGGCCGCTCTGCCTGTGTGTCTCCAGCTCGGCGTGGGCATGGCGCCGCGCCCTGGCCAGGTGGTGCTGGGCCTCTCTGTGCAGCGCGTCCTCGAACTGTGCCTGCAGGGGGCGCCGCGCCGGAGGGGGCGAGGGGGACAGGGAGCGCGTGCGGGAGGACTTCTTCAGCTGAGGCTCGTCTGCAGACGGACACGGCGTGAACAGAGAAAAGCCACGTCAGAGCCTTGCTATCAACACTAACTTACACTGTTCCATTGTTGAAAAAGCCACAGCACACTGGACCTCATTCATTTCGGTCTAAAATCTCTAAAAGGCAGGGAAGATCAGGTATGATGATCTTAAACCTGTCTGGCAAGTCGACGAATCACGTCTCATCTTACACAAAATGCATTTCCAAAGGTATTAAAAATGGCCAGGAATAGTATATTTCCCAATTTTTTTCAAATTATGAAGAGTTAAAACAAGTGCTTCATAGCAACAGTTGAACTGAAATGAAAACAGACAGGGGGTGTGAAAGAATCAGGATTTTTCTCGCACTCATGCCTACCGGTCTGCTTTTTTGTCCTGCGACACTCCATGACACTGTCGCTGTGATGAGACAGCTTGTCCTCCTCTTTCGTCTCTCCGGCCTCCGTGGTTTCTCCAAGTGCCTGCTTCAGCATCTGCAAAGACCAAATCTCAGGCCGGAGGAAGTACAGGCCTCACGAAGAGGAACTGCACTGTTCCTGGGAGTTGAACGACTCTTTTCAACACTTAATGCCCGTTTCTAACTTTGCAGCGTCCATCTGTTTTCTAACTGTTTCTTCCAATTAGGCTCCAGCTCCCCTGTGACCCTATCAGGGTAAACAACAAGCACAAGGCAGGACACACCCTGGACAGGATGCCAGTCCATCACAGGGCAGATCACACACACTCACCCCAGGGCCAGTTTTTCCAGAAGCCAATTAACCTCCCAGTATGTTTTTTGACTGTGGGAGGAAACTGGAATTGAACCCAGGTTACCAGCACTGCAAGGCTACACTAACCACTGAACCACCATGCAGCCCACATGGGCCCCAGATTTTTAATTAACCAGAATGCTTATGAACCAGAATCAACAAAAACAATATCACTCTTTTAAACAAGAATCTTATGTGAAAACAAGTGACGCATGATCTCGCTCCAATAAAGAACATCACTAAGGATCTCAAAGCAGCTCAAAACAGCTGCGCTTCAGTAAAGGCATCACCTCCAGGGAGGAATGCTGCAGGTGTTCAATTATGTACCGAACACCACAGAGGACCGCTGCTTTTTCCTGGAGATCCCGGCCAAGGTAAAAACACAGATGAGGGCTCACCAGGTCGAGCTCCTCCAGGCGACGGGACAGTTTCTCGGACATCTCCTGCAGCTCCATCTCCGCCTGCCTGTTCTTCCTCCTGCGCCAAGATAGGGGCTCCTCCCCGACACCCCCACTCGGCTCCCCGTCAAGCACAGAACCCTCACTTAGAGCAAACACAAGGCAGCCATCAGACTGCTGATCCACAGGTAAGAAGAGGCATTTGCCTCCGTAATGCTCAGGCTCCTGTTTAGGATGCTTGACGGTTTGGCATCATGCTAATTAACCTCATTAGCATTAATCATTAATGCAGTGATATTGCTTCCCGTTTAAATTGTGCTCTGCTCCAGTGCTGGAGGCAGTGCTTGCCTGTAGTCAGCAAACAGCACAGTACAGCACTCTGTACATTTGGAAAGCCAAGCAGTTTGCAAATTTGCTATCTGCAGACCCCGTGCCGACTCCCGAGAGGAAATGACATGCAAAGTATACATTTAAATATGTCGGACTCGGAGCTCTGATGTGCGCAGCGAGCCGTCACCTGTCTCTCAGCCCTCCGCGGCCCTGCAGCTGGGAGTCCTCCTCGCTCCCCTCCTCCTCTTCCTCACCCCAGCGCTGGGTCTCCCCCAGGCTGCTCTGCAGGGTCAGCAGCCGGATGTCAGGCTGCGTGTGGAAGGCCACCTTCTTGGGACCAACAGCAAGGACCTGGAAAGAGCAGCAAGATAATCAAGATTTGAGTTTTCAAGGTATAAACAGTACACGAAGTAAACAAAATGGTGAGAACTGGGGGTTCTAAAATTAGGGTATCTCAGGAAAAGAACTGATCTCGCCCATTTACAGCCCCTTCATGCAGTAAAGGGGTCACAATGTTATACCTGTTAGGAGGCAGTTGCCAGCCTGTCTCGGGCAGGGAGATGTCATGACAGATAAGGCCATAGAAAAGCTCAAATCTATTTCTGGTTTGCTGTGAATAATACAGAGTTTTCGTTTTATTGAGATACTACATAGAAGATATGCCAGTACAACACAGCACAAAAGTTTACATGGAATAATGAAATACGGATACTAATATATCGATAGATTCATTAATATATAAAAATGGCTTTAAAAAAAGAACACTATTGGTATACTTCGTATATACTTGAAACGGGGGTAAGTTATATTATGCACAGTACAATGGACATAGACTGTAGTATATAAACAATAGCAATTGACTTATAAGGTTTACAGGTTTTAAGGTCACAGGTACAGGTACAGTCCAGGCTCTGGGGTACAAGAAAGCACGAGTGCACAGAAGGTACAGCTTATACCTCATGTACACCAGGAGCAGCTGCGACAGTGAAAGCAGTTTCCAGAGTGTTCATTTAAACCACTGCCTTGTGCTCCATCACTGCTGTGCAAAGCTTTGACTGACCAAACACGCTGGGAACCTGAATTCTTGTCTAAGTTTAAAAGGTGCTACAGTGATGTGCAGGGAGGACACAGCTGAGCTCTTTCTGGTCTCTAGGAATCAGAATTTATAGATGAAAAAGAAATCGTCCTGATGCGCTTAATAGCGCTTTACAGGTACTGGGGATTCCACTCCACCACCACTGTGTAGCCCCCACCTGGATGAAGTGTTATAAAACCGAGGTGTTGCCCTCCGTTTATGATAACTCAAGACTATTCTTACCCTTCCACCAAAAAGCACCCCAGGACCCCAATCCTACCTCTGTCTGGTCTCTCTCCACTGCCAGGCTTGCTTTCTTCTGACTGGCACACCTAGAGCCACTGGATACAGATCTCTCACTGTCACCTGAAGACCCCCACACAGTCACAGACAGACACACAGAAACAAAGGGGTAAACTGGAAACGCACAGCCACTAAAGGGTTAAACCCCAGACTTCTGGCTCAAAACCAGAACTCCTCATTGTACGAAACCCAGCCAGATCACAGGGCTTGCAAATTAGGGAAGCAGACTGTGAGAGTTTTAAACTCACCCCCAAGCGAAAATGAAAGGGAATGCTACTCATGCACTGTGTGAACAAAAAAAATCTGAAGTAACAAGGCCTGTCTGGTCCAAATTATAGATTCATTAGTACTGTTCATCACCACAGAAATTTCAATGCTCCCATCAAAAAAATGATAATTTCAAAACATATGCAAAAATAGCTTTACCCATCATAAGAAACTTGCCAAGTGCAACAAAATATACATGCAATTAAAAGCACAATTAAAAAAGCACCTGAATTTATCACATGACTTTACATTTGTGAACCGCAAAATACACCCAGTATACATCAGCTTCTTGCTTTTCTTGCGTGCAGGACTGCACAACAGTATGACGCATCACAATACAGATCCTACTGTATTACTGCTGTCCTTCTGTAACACCCTGTACAACACTCTCACCTGGAGATGGCTGAGAGAAATGATGGCCATTAGCTGCCAAGGTGTCAGAGAGTGGCCTGGAGCTGTCACTGATCTGTGGGCGAGAGGAAGATTGTGATGTTGAAACCAGAATGTGATCTCCTGCCTGAGGAACACTGAGTACCAGGCAGATTGTTATTGCTTTCACAGGTCGCGAGACTTAAGCTCGTTGCATTTGAATTTGTTAAGAGGAGCCCAGCAGTCAGGGAGTCAAAGAGGAGGCTATTGTTATACAGCAGGGCCTCCAGGGGGGCTTCTCTGGAGTCAGACTCATTCACTGTGAAAAACCAGCCACCATCAGCACAGACCTCGTCACCTCATCCTTCCCTCTCAAACTCTGTGTGCTCAGGCAGCTCAGTAAATTGACATGAAGCACATCCGAATTGGAATGAACTGAACTGTCCAGCAGGTCAGATCCCAGGACAGCTGGGGAAACCGGTGGCTTTCTAAAAACTCCCAGCGCAATGTAGGAAAAGGGAACTTGCAGAATGAAATGCCATCATGTTCCAGCTCAATGAAATGTTTATGGAGATGAACTCCTCCCTTACAGCTCACTTCCCTGTTGTTGTGAATGAGCTACAGTGCTCTGGAGGCACACCCTGAAACTACTTCTCAGTGAAAAACACATCAGCCTCTAAAATCGGCTTGAGGGCGTTTCCTTTCAGACAGATGCGTGCCAACTACAGCACAGCGTGCCACAGTGCTGGCAAAGTTACAGATTACACGTCTCTAAAGCATTTATTTTCCGCCGAGCAGGATCCCTTTGTTCAGAATTACTCAGATACCACAGATGACTATCGTATTTGGCACTGGGACTCCGCTTACATCCAACACATGAGGCTGTGGAAGTGATCTTCCAACAAAACCTTAATGTTAAAATATAGAGACAGATCAGAGGCATATTATTTTAAAAAGAAAATTCCCCATTTAAAATGCTGTACAGGACAGGGGGCTGGTGTTGAGTTTTATGTGGAAGATATTCAGTGAGAAACAGCCTAGTAAGTGACAATGGCCAAGGTAAGAGTTTGCCAAGTGTTAAAACATCAGCATGTTCTAAGGTGACCGAGTCTCCACCACTGAAGTGTCAGTTAACAGAAATGACATCATACAGGAAAGAGGAATTCAACACGCCCTTTTTTTGCTCTGTGCTGATTGGCTGCTGAAGCCCTTGTGTTATTCCTACACAACCTATATACTGTACTGTATGAACAGCATGAGAATGGGTTTTCTGTCCTGCGGAAGAATTTGGATCTTTGAAAACCCAGTTATCATCTTTTCTTCAGAAATCACAGCCGCAGAGTCACATGAGAGGTTGTAAACATAATAAACAACATAACAATATCTCACATTGAATGCAGCATAAAATTGCTGTACTCTTAATAATAATATCCAGATGTCAATTTAACTTTACCCTCCCCTCTCCACGCAACAGTTTTGGGCAAACAGAAGTTAAAAAATGTAATCCCACTCCAGTGTCTAAGAAGGGTTAGTCATGCAGATGAGCAGGGTTGTTCCAATTTGAAATAACCTGTGAATTATTTACCTGACCCACAGTTGAACCCCAAAGCAAGTTTAAAGGGGACCTGCAGTCCCAACTTCTCAGACACGATATTCAATCTTGGTAACAAAATAAATTCGTTGACACTACAGAAAAATGTTACGATTTCTCTGTGAAAGTACCGTACGGTCGCCATTGTTGTCACAAACCCCTGGTCTACCCACACGTGAGAGCTCCCCCGAATTGCGACGTGAAGCGGCCCTTCCTGCTCACTAGTCACTGTGATGTACTGTGATGTACGAGCGGATAAGTAGATAAGTACAGGTTGTGCAGCAGACATTTCGCCACAGAGATGTTCCAAAGTGATCTGCATGCACAGTGAACAAGTAGTATTTTTCTGCAAAATCGTCTCAAAACCAAGAGCGATATTTCTACTGGATTACAAGAGAGGTATACACAAGCCTGCTTGTTTACAACGTATTAGGGCCCCTTCACCTCCCCGGATGTTTGGTTGCCTTGTTCGGAATTGCCGACAATAGACAATAATGGTGATATGGCCCCCCGCCTCCTATTCTGCGAGGCAAGTCGGAGGTTTTACAAGTTACTGTGAACGTTTTACTTTCATCGCGGTTTGAAACGCACTCATCGGTGCCGACCCTTCCTGACCCCGAAATATAAAAATAGTGCTGCAGCCCCCCTTGAGAGGCGCTCATGTAAATAACAGGAACGGCTGGTTATCCAGCCCCAGTGTCCATGCAACACTAATGCCACCAGCTCCCGCATAGGTCAGATCTTCCCAGGGGTGGCTTCTGGGATTCCACAGCGCTCCCGTATCTCTATCGTAACGTGTCCTGCGCCGGCCCTGCTCCCGGACCGCTCGGCGTGGCTCCTTACGCTTGGCATGGCCACAGCCTCCTCCCCCTCCTGTAGCCGAGCTGGTGCACCTGCAGGCGCCTGGCCACCGCCGCCACCGCAGGGGGGCCGCCCGTCCGCCGGCGCGTCAGTGTGAGCGGGCTGGCAGGGGGGCCGCAGAGGAACGGCGGCTCGGATGGGCTCTCGCAGCTGAGTGCCGCTGCCGTTCCACAGGCCCGAGGACACGGGACGCACCGGCAGGGCTGTGGTGTCCACCGCAACGTCTGTGGAACAAATAAACCTACAGTGGCAATAATGCAGACCAAAAATCCAGACTTCTCGACTCAGGACTGCCCTTAGTTTTCCAGATCTGTTTTACAGAAACATCTTTTTATAACATTACATAGCGCTGCATCTTCGGCATGCAAGTGGGCTTTATCTGTGTCCAGTTTTACCAGCTGCAAATTCCCTTAAAATCAGCAGACACACTTGCTAAAGATGATGATTAATTCTGTATGAACATAGCCCAGGAAACCGAACCGCATTTCAATTTTTTGCCGCTTCGCGCTTTGCCTTTGCCGCCCGTCATGTCCAGGACAGGACGCTGCTGTTTGAAGGGCAGCTGCTCACCAGGCTCTCCGCTGCTCGGTGCCAGGGCTGCAGGCTTGGCGCCGGAAGACCCCGCCACACGGATCTCACCAGCCAGTTCTGGACCAGCCGTCCTGTCTGACTGGCGGCCGCCACTCCTCCCAGCTGAAGAGCGAGAGCACATGGACCCTTTGTTAAGCATGTGTCCCGGAGAAGAGCTCAGTTTTTCAGGCCTATTCTAACCCAGCGGAAAAGGGCACAAAGCAAGGAAGGAGGTTAAGCAGAGGTTGACAGAATTCGGGGAATACCAGTGGAGAAATCCTAACTGAACGCCGTGCCGTCTTGTCTGCAATAACGCAGACGAACAACATCACGGCATTCAGCCAGCGGCACGCAGTACAGAGACAAACCAATAGTCTGTGCGATAACTCAACCCTGAGCAAACAACGTTTTTCTTATTCTCGGAGGATGCGTTGGCTCAACAAACAAAAAACAGGGCTAGACAGGAGCCGAGGCCTTGCACATTTTAATCTCTGTCAAATTCCTGGAGAGAGGAGATGAAGTACAAACACAGACAAAGCTAAATAACTGGAGGCTAAGAGGACAGAGAATGTGACTGAGAAGGCACAATTATCTAAAGACTTCTTATTAAAACAGCAGCTTTAAAAGAAAACAAGTCACAATCAAAGCAGGAAATTATTTTAAGTAAAGCATGAAATAGATTAACTGAAACGTCCCCAACCAGGCAGAAATCACATGACTTGGACATGTTCTATAGCTCCTGGTTTAGCACCATTAGGATTAATTATGCTGTGTGTTCTGTGGACTTTTTACACAGCAGCCAATTAAAGGGTGTTCTGCCTAATGTGCAATCCCGCCTTATATCCTATTCTTCCAGATAGGCTGCTTCTCTGGCCAAGGACAGATGGAATGGTTCATTGACATTTAGAAAATGCCTTCATCCATCTCACCCTCGTTTTTGGCAGCGAAGGTACGGGCTGAGTCCCCAAGACGGATCAGCTCTGCTGTGGATTCAGAGCCTTCTGCGTCCCAGGATGCAGCTGAATATGGAGAAGACCGGACCGTAGATCTGCTGACAAAAGTTACTATCAAAACCAAAGCAAACAAGACAGACGATTATAGACCTTAGGCCACCGCCCAGATTTTCAAAGCAGTAAAACCCATTAAGCACATGAATTTCATGAGCTTCCAAACACTGGCATATCCAGATACGAAGAGTTAAATTTTCATTTAATTCCTCCTTGTGCAATTCATTTTTTAAAGAATCGTATTGAGAAAGGGAATTGTGATGTGGTCTCAGTAGTAAAAAGAAGATGGAGTCCAATGCGATCGCTAGAAGTTATTACAGAAATGTCATGTGTAATCTCTGAGGAATCAGGAATTATAGCAACAGAAGAACAGGTCGTGCAGAAATTAGACACCACCTGTGTTCATCAAAAAAAATGCAGTACAACCACCTTGTACTGCTGATTAATTCCGCGTCTTTCGTCATCACTGCCCGTAAGAACATGTTTACTTTCCATGAAAGAGAACAAATGCAGTGACGCCCATCGGCGTGTTTGGAAGGAGGAGTGGGATAAATTAAAAGGGCCTTTTCCGGCCTGCCAAAAAAAAAAAAAAATCATATTCCAACGCACAAGCAAACTGGAATCTGACCGCGGCTTGCAGCCAGCCTCGCTGTTGCTCTGCCTACACTTGACTTCTACACCTGCTGCCACTGTTAGGGCACCACGGCGCGCACCCAGCCCCCCAGCTCATTAGCAAGAGCCGTTAGCAGTCATTACGCAGCGTATCAGATGTCAAAAGGAGGGGGAGAAAGGACGTGCTCCCACGGCAATTACAGGATGTCATTAACAAAAAACAACACACTGAGCCACAGTTACCAGCCAGCTGTGTGCAGTCTGATTGGCTGTGGAGTCAGGGCAGGGGGGGTTCTGGGAGTTGTCTTCCTTGGGGACTTTGTTCCCGGTACAGCCAGTTCAAGCCACTGGACTACTGAGTAATGGAGCCAAATGGGAATGACGAGCCCAATGGGCAGCTTCTCCAGGGTTCCCTGTGGGACAGCGGGACTGTACGGGGGAAGGGAGGCACTGCGTCCTCACCCTCTGGAAGACAGGGATCTGTCCTCTGCCAGGGTCCCCTCGTCCCTGACGCCCGTCTGCTCCCGCGCAGCCCCCTCAGGGGGACGGGGGGCTTCGCCGGACATGTGGCCTGGCCATTCTGTTCCAGGAGAGAGAGAAAGGAGAGGAGAGTGTTAAAGGGGACCTGCAGTCCCAATTGCTCAGACCGGTTATTAGGTTATTGGGTAAGAGAATAAATTTGTTGACGGTATAGAAAATTTTTACATATTTCAAATTAAGCACAAAATCGTGAACTCTGACACATCACTGACACATACTACGTGTTGTTGCGAACTTGCATTTGAGCTCCCACGAACTGCAACGTGAAGCGACCCTTCCTGCTCACTAGTCACCGTAATGAGATCTGCGAGCAAATGAGTAGTGCACTTGTGCAGCAGGCAAATGTTCACCACACAAGTGCTCCAACATGATCCGCATGCAGAGTTAACAAGTAAGTTCAATTTTTCTACAAACCATCTCAAAGTCGAGAGCAATATTTTTATTGGATTTAAAGAGATGTATTCACAAGCCTGCTTCTGTACAATGTAATAGGACTGCTTGACCTCACCGGATGTCTTGATGCCTTGTTCTGCGTCGCAGAACACAGTGCTGCGCACACATGGAAATTTAGTCTATTTTGTGATGTAAACATTTTACGGTTATTACACTCATCAATGCTGATTCTTTCCCACCGTGAAATGTAAAAATAGCGCTGCAGTTCTGCTTTAATCCATCTATACGAGGCCCTCCCCCACCTTGGTCCCTGTGACTCCATGGGTTTCTGCGTTTCGTACTTAGTTGCACTTTCGCATGTGTTGTGTAAACATGCAACATTTAAATTTCCTAAATGGATTTTCAGCTCCTTAAACATTGTACACGGAGTTGATTGGAATTGTCTGAAGACTTGTAATCTCCAAGCATTTCAGAAGTGAAAATGATTTAATTGTTCTTAATGTTCAGTAACATGTAAGGCAGACAGTTACGTGGAATCACAAGGTCTAAAGCAGATGTCACCGAGTCATAGAGAGAGCCTATTTCAGAATGTGCAATACTACAATGTCGAGCATGTAAATTAGGAAGTTACAAAATACATCATTAGCAACAAAGAGTGAAAGTCTCAAAGCACACGGTGTCTTAAGTTAAGCATGAAATGTATCTATTGCACTTTTCAAGAAAAATAAAACTGTAATAATCAATAAAATGAGTTACACATCTGTTCTTTTACTACGAGAAACTAAAAGCAAAAGCGTTCGATCACATGGGTTTCAAAGTCTAATTGCACTTGGTAATGAAAGTATATAGCTGTAGTCTGCCACACAGAGCAAGACTGGAGCACAGTCAAGTGCCGCCTTGTTCTGCATATCGGTTTCACAACACGGACAATCCCAGCTTTTACAGAGTCGGCTTTTTACGGCGTCGCAGTTCACTTCTCGTAAAGATCCCACGGCTCAGACAAACTGCACCACGCAGGTATGGTTGATACTTCACACCTCACACTGACACATCAGACTGGAAATGAGAATGCATTCTTATTCATATTGAATAAGACACTTAATAAGCACACCCACCAGATAATTTATAACAGGAAACGGTGGTGGAAGAACTAAACAACTGCCTTAGACAGACAGACAGACAGGACAACACCACAGGCTGAGGGCTGGTGATGTTTTGCTCAGTAAACCTCTAACACTTTACTGTTAATCCCAGGAACAGCACGCTGAAGCCCATTACATCCAGCTCATGTGTGCTGATGAGCTAATGCAAACAGGGTCCTGCGCTCTTTCACAGAGCGAGCGAGCCTGGGAGATGAGCACACATGACAGCTCAGCAGTCCTGCCAGGCGGCAGAGCGCACAGCTGCCCTTCCACTCGGACAGGGCCTGCTGCCTCTGGCCCTGGAGACAAGGGCAATATTCTGCGTAGAGAGAGAAAAAGAGAGAAAAAAAAGAGAGAGAAAAAAACTCACCACCATTCTGGGACTCGTCATCGCTGATTTGTTCTGTGAGATACTCAAGTAGCCCATCAAAAATTTCCAGCAGGTTCCTGATAGATTCCTTGTCTCCTCTGACAATATTTTCTCCTACAAACAAAAGGAGAACCAGACGTCTTCAGACTAACAGTGGAACGGTGAGGTGAGAGGCAGTGTGCATTCTCTCATTAAATATCAGACAAGCCTTTCCTGCTGCATCAGATAAACAGGCCTTTCCCCAAAATATTTCTCATAGAAAAACGATAGAGACCTTAAACCATCTGAAAAATCGCACAGCAGGATGCTTTCCTGTTGACAGATAAACTGTCACTTGAAAGAAAAAAAACATCCATCTACATCTGCTAATTCCCAGGAAGCATTTACTTCTGCAGCTGATCTGCTACGCATCCTTAAAGACCGAGATCTGGGATTAGGTTGTGGTCAGAACAGGCCCCTGGGGCACTCTCTCTCACCTGTGATGTGTGAAAGGCTAATCTGCAGATAATCCAGTGCCAGGGAGTCTATCACCGACTGCACATTGTGTATGTCATCTTCTTGACTTGAGGGAACAGCAATGTAGTCTGCGGGCAAAGATTTCAAAACATAATCAGCTGCACTTTGCCCATTCCTTAACAGTAATGGGAGTAAATTACTTGGCAAAACACACTGGAAACAGTGAACGGCCATGCTTTAATAATAGGGAGGATCACAGCCATTTTCTTTCATTTTACAGCTTGTTGAAATTCCTATAATTCCTTTCTTCGAGACAGACCAACCTGTTGTGTCATGTCTTCCTTTTTGTTTTGCATCTAAACGCACCAGGGTTCCTTACCTTACAGCACCTTATATTACCTTACATTCCTCTATACCCCTGCACAGCACAGTGATAGGGAAGAATGGCTTTGCTGGGGCAGGAGTAAATGCATGGCCCTGGTTTAGGACGTCAAAGCACAAAGCCTGTTTCTGTTCAGCTCCCCTCTACGCATCATACACCATTCTGGAAAATGAGGCATGGCTAATTCGGCCATTGCTGAAAGCAATTTGTTTTTCAGCAATGGAAGCTAATTAGTTAATTGGATTGGCTTAGGATTCCATTGGTTTGGGAGGATTTGGAAACAAGTGGATACAGAATTGTACAAATATCCTGGCAAGCAATGGGTGGAAGGCAGGATACACCCTGGATGGGACGTCCATCACAGGACAGACACTCACACCAGGGTCAAATTTACCAGAAGCCAATTAACCTGCCAGTATGTCTGGACTGGGTGAGAAAACCCAAATGAAGATGAGGAGAACATACAAACAGATAGCACCCCAGTCCCTGGTCAGCATGTTAAGAAAAAAAATGTTGAACAGTTACAGATGAAGAAGAATCCAAGAAAATGGTCAGTGTCTCAGAGGGGGCTGAGAGAAAGATTACTTCCCACAGAACACAAACTCACCTGAATTACCTTATTTTATGAATTTTCTAAGGTTTCAATATTTAGAAATACTGCACATCACAATCAATGTACAGTGGGAAATTGAGCTCATCACCACCATCGGACACCGACAGATTTCAACTTTAAGCGTTGCCTTGAGAAAACAAATACGATTCTGTCACCTACCTTACTGGGAGCTTAAAAGAAAACAAGCCTCAGATCCTACTCTCATTAACCAGTCAAACATTGTCTGCCCAGTATCAACACCAGCAAAACAAATAGCCCACTTTTTGTTACCAAGTTCTTCGTCGGGAGTCGGTTCTAAATTTATCTTTCACTGACACAGAAGCATGTGATGCTGTCGATTGTCCTGAGGGCAAGACTCTCTGTTATTTGTATAAATGGATAGCCTGACAATAATAAGAGCTTTTCATGTAAAAAAAAGCATGTTTAGCAAGCAGTAGGTTTATTTTTAGAAGTGTCCAGTTTAACTTTCTCTTCGTTATCTACCATCCTGCATGACTCATTCACAGGCCAGCACACCTAGGGGGGTGGATCTTTATTTAAACCGACCTTCTGGGTAGAGGGGTGCCTTGTGATTTTTGCCACATTCGCTGTGTTCCATTTACAACAACCAAAAATACGAATAAGTTTTATTCTTACCTGGGACCTTTTCTCCCAGAATAGCTTCATAAAGCGAGACAAAGACACTGGCGTCGCATCCTATCAGCTTCTTCAGTCTCAGGTTAATATGACACTTGCTGAGGAGATCATTTGCTACTTCCACCCAATCTGTAAGAGATTTTGCGCACAGTAAGTTATCGGTGCATGTGTCCGGCGCACAGAATTGTGCCAAGTGTTGCGTTTTCACCGATCCCGACCGCGGGGGCTCGCTCATCTCTACACCCGGTCCGGGTGCGACAAGGTCAGACCCTGCTGGAAACACCAGATTACAATCAATGCCCGTTCTCCAGTTCCAGCTCGACGGCTGTGCTTCAAGGCGAGCAGGGTTCCCAGTGCCGAGCCGCTGCACCGCGAGTAATGAGATCAAAACTGCGCTGTGCAGCAGCTGCTGACCAGAAGGAGGGTGGGACTCCACTGTAAAGGGATTTCCATCTTTCTTTTGAAGGCAAGAAGAATCGTAACACTTCAGAGTTATAAAAAAAAACATGTTTAGATCCCTCAAGGTGTCCTTTGGAGGGGTTGGCGTGATAAATATATGACGCAATATTATTGTTTTCATTTAAGGCAACCGGTAAAAGTAGTTCAGTTCAGTTTATTGCCATATGCACAAGGGAATGCTTATTTGCGTGTATGCTCCAATACAAGGACATTAAGGAAACAAAAAAAAACCATAAACACAGAACAGCAGCAGCAGCAACAAGTTAAACATACAATTAAAAAAAAAACATCTGTGTGAGCCAGTGGTAGGGGTAGAGTTCAGTGATCAGACAGCTTGTGGGAAGAAACAAGCTGCCGGGTTACTAGTACTAGTAATACTAGTACTAGTAGTAGTACTAGTAGATGGCAAACAGCGCGGCACCAAAACCATCTCGACTGGCGGATTGATTAATGGTCAAGAAAACTGACAGTGGCGTCCTAGCTACTGGTAGCTCGGTTTGCCATCGCTACAGACACACAAGCTGCGCTCCAGGGTCTGGAAAAATAAATTTACCATCCCAAACAAAACTGTGCAGGACCCCGGAAAAGGGACTGTGGCACAAATCAAATGTAGAAAAAGCGTTTTGGCGAGAAAGGGGTGAAAACAAGTCGGTCTATAAGCGTCACTAAATCTTTGTTGCTCATCGGCCAAGTTAGTAACTGTTGCCGCTGCAACAGCAGGGACCGGCGCCAACAGTAAAAACCGTCGCTATTATCCCGCAGTTAAAACACGATTCCCACTTCAAAAACTCCTTATACGTGCCGAAGGGTCAACGCTTTGTGTACAGGGACTCTTACTGTTGTACAGCCCCGAGTGCTGTCAGCTACTGACCGTTAATTAATTTACAGCACTGTACTCTTCTCCCGAAGCGAAACAGTGCAACTGGCAGCCGACGATACAGTACGCCTGCACTATGAAGAGCAAACATCTATAAAAGAAAGGGAACGGCTTCTAGCAGCGAAGTGATTAAAAAATAAATAAAATCAATAAAACTACACAGCAAAAACAGAACCACAACCACAACATACCCCCTGTTCTGTTGGGCTTCTTGTTTTTGCGATCTACCTGATCTATCAAAACACTCCGTGCTGATTTGTAATTTCATTCAACCCAAAGCGGGCACCCAGAAAAGTAGCCGAACAAAAGGTGACATTTTCTCAAAAGGCCCTTGTCCCATTCAACCCTGGGTATAGAGGGATATTTATCTTATCCAAACGGCGCTTTAAATTATTAAGCAGATGCAGCAGCTGTATTGAATACAGCCCCATCAGCAGCAGAAGCAGCAGCCCAGGACAGAAGACAGATAAAAATATTTGCGCTAGCCCGTCCCTCGTCGTGATATAACCTGTCCGCGATCTGACAGCCTTTACAACCACATCTTTGAAGCACAGACGGAACACGGAACAGCTGGGCAAGACCGGTGAAGATAAACGATTTCGTCTGGGGTTTTATTTAAAAAGAAACGCAGGACAGGGTCTCAAGAGCGCCCTGTGGGTTAATCTGACAGAGGAGGGGTTCCTTTCCACTGACCTTTTTCCTCTTGCGTTCCCATGAATGGTATGTTCCCAAGGCAAATCGTTATGTGTCCAAAACCAACAAAAACGAGAAGTGCAGACGAGGTGGTGGATCTGAAGATAACGCACAGCTCTATAGCTCAGCTTCACGGTCTGAACCAGCCTCGGACATTTAAAACACGGGAGTCTTCCCATTGGCTGCCGAGAACAGCGCCCCGATCCCGGATATGACGTAAAGCCAACGGAAAACCAAGAAGGCGTCAAGAGCATTTTTTCTTTTTTTTTTTCATTTAAGTGTCCTCTTCTCGCGATCTTGTTTGTAAAAATGCCGATTTTTTTTCAGTTTATTTCACACTGCGCATTTCTTGTTTTCGCCCGTTAAAGGTGACGCCCCCATGACGTTTGGGTTGACGTCATTTCCCGGCAAAGGAAGGCACAGCCGGTTGCTGTGCTGTGCTGTGCTGTCCTGCTGGCGATGCCTCCGAGCTTAGAAATAGACCCTTTCACTAAAACAAACTGTTTTTTTTTTATATAGGTGCGGTTACAGATTCCGTCCCGTTGGTGTACTTTTTGTAAAAACGGGATGGTTGATTCCAAGTGCTGCTACCAAAATGAATTTTACGTGGCAAAACACGTAAAATAAAAAATCCAGGAAATGACCCAACTGCACACTTCCTTGGAGACGGATTAGACAGGGCTGTTATTTACAGAGACTCACTGGACACGCTAGTGACGGAGGCTGGGTCTTACCCTGTAAATACATCGCGCAAATTGCGATTCAGACTCTCGGTGGGGTCGTGTACTTGAACTAGGCGATAGACTATTGAGAACCGGAGACTGTTTTTGTATTTCAATAAAGGAAACGGTGGTGGATTGTATTGCCCGTGCCCGGGACAGGTGCTGTTTAACAAAATGCCTTGTTTGAGATACGACTAGGGGGAGGACACAAGTGGAAATTATTGCAACACCTGTACCTTTTCTGAAACAGATATTGAAAGAACATTTTCTTCTCCCGTCACGGTTCAACAACCTTCTGGCACTTGGTATGTTCTTGGCCAAAATAATAGCAGTATTCGTGGACTTTTGAGGAGTTCAGGTGGGTAGCTGCGTCAGCCTGCGCAGGCTGCAAAGGAACAAGTAATAGGTTTATTCCCTGCTGAACAGAGAAGAAAGAAAACGTTTCGGCCGTGGAGCCTTCTTCAGGTGTGAAAAAGTATCCACGGCCGAAACGTTGAGTTTTCTTTCTTCTCTGTTCAGCAGGGAATAAACATGTTACTTGTAACTTTTAAGGATATTGTTCTTGGTGTTCCAAATCCAAATCCAAGGAAGTTCGTATAATGGTAAACGTCATTCTGATGTTAGCAAAATATTACGTGTAGAATTTAAAAAAAACTACAATGTGCTTTAACTCACCTAAGCTATACTCAAATTCACAAAAAATATTTTAAAAATAAGCTTGACGAGTTGGTCTACAAAAATCTTCTGGCATATAAATTTAATGTAACCCCTAACACCACTGAACCTCGGTACTGTGGAGAATTTGTTTTTTGTTTCACTCACCTGATGTTACCGTTGTTCTATCATGTTGTGTCATTTGTATGTAATAATAATAATTGCTTACACGTATATAGCGCTTTTCTTTACAGGTAATGGGGATCCCCTCCACCCCCACCTGGATGATGCTCCAGTCTGCTCCCCACACACCAGCTCTCAGTGGGGAGGAGAGCAGAGTGATGAAGCCAGTTCAGAGAGGGGGGTTATTAGGAGGCCATGACTGGTAAAGATCAGGGGGAAATTTGGCCAGGACGCTGGGGTAACACCCCTTCTCCTTAAGAGAAACACCCTGGGATTTTTAATGATCACAGAGAGTCAGGACCTCGGTTTTACGTCTCATCTGAAGGACGGCGCCTGTTTACAGTACAGTGTCCCCGTCACTATACTGGGGCATTAGGACCCACATGGACTGCAGGGTGAGCGCCCCCTGCTGGCCCCACTAACACCTCTTCCTGTTTATGTATATACCCCTGGTTGTTGTATTTCCTTCCCCCTTTTGCATTTGAAAAATAATAAAAACCTTTTAAAAAAGTGTAAATTTCCTGGGCGGGGTGGGGTGTGTGGGTGGTTAGAAACGCCAACATTTGGCGCTGCTTTACACAAATAGGCGTGAGGGCGTGGAACAATCTACTCAACCACGTTGTCAAAGCCGACACCCCGGCTTCTTTCAGGAACGGGTGGATGGGGCGTCCGGATCAATTCACTGCCACCCACCAAACGGGCTTTCTGGCCTGAACGACCTCCTCTCGTTTGTGACCACGATTGCGAATGTGCCCCACGTCCCCACACACCGAGCAACAATAGTGAAAGACCCTCTAAAGGCAGTTAACACGACGCACCGACGCACTCCTGTCGTATTTGTTTGTTTTGTTTTTGGACTCAGACCAACTACTAAAGTGACGACGACGATTAACTTCTAATAACAAAGAACCCCCCCCCCCCAAAAAAAATAATAATCCTAAGACACTACATTATATAGCATTTTATGGAGCAAAGCAGAAAATTGGTCATTGTAGTTTCCACTTCCACAGTACTTTTGTTTGTGTAATGCAACAGAAACGCTTGCTCTCCAACCCCATTCAGCTCGGCCGCCATTGCGCGCAACAGAGCAGCGTGAGGTCATAGTACCGGCTGCAGGCGGAGGGATACGCCATGTGTGCTGCGGTCTCGCGAGGCTCCGTTTCCTGTTGCTATATAAACCGGCTTCTGTGCGCGAGGAACCGGCATTTTCAGCGTTACCACTGCCGGCAACTGAGAGGAAGGATCCCGCCTAGGAAGTCGAAAATTTAAGAAATTAGCCAGTTAAACGCTGCTGTAACGCAAGAATATATATATCTATTTTTTAAATCCCAAGCTTTCTTTTTCCCGCATCATGCCTGGTTTTTCTGACAGAGACCGTGGGAGAGATAGAGGGTAAGTCGGGGGGAATGTAAAATGGCTGACACGAGTTTGATTTGAAATAAAACGTGTTGTATGTTTTGGGTTTGTGTATTTTGCGCCGATTATTCTGCTTTTGTGAGTTAGTGTGGCTAGTAGTCGGGTTTTTTTTTAGAAATAATAGGTCGTTTTTCCCGGGGAACGACGATCGACTAATCTGTGTGCGTGTGTGTCTGAAACGTCTCGTTAGTTTAAAACAGTTAGTGTTGTAGTTTGAATGTGAACGAGTGACGTGGATTTCGGGGCTTGGGTCCGAAATGCGGGTGTGGGAGGAAAAAAAACATTCCTCCATTTTTTCCCCCCTCCCCGGTGTGCTCGCCATGTGACGACGGGTTCAAAGATGTGGAGACAAAATGCCGGCCGGCCGGCGTCTTTGTTCCTCTGCTGGTCATAAGCAAAATGGCAGCGGCTTAAAATGTGACGCAGAAACAAATCTTAAAAAGGGGGGCAGGCGTGGGTGCGATTCGCACAGGGACGTCGCGGAGCCGAATCTTTTCAGTGCAGGTTGCCGGAATCTCATCTTTAATCTTTTAAAGACGAATCTCCCACCCCCCACCCCCATGGCACTGTAATGATGGCGCTTACGTGGCCCCGTTGTTTTACCCAAGCGAGACGCATTTCTCGCCGCCATCTCGGAGAGAGCTTCTGCCGTTTTCGTTGTTTTTTTTTTACATAAAAACGTCTTTCCGTCTGTTGAGCTTCCCGTTTTGCCGTCGTTTCAGTTTTGGCGGCGCGCCGCGGTTCGGGGGCAGCCGAGGCGGGGCCCCCCCGGGGAAGAAGTTCGGGAACCCCGGCGAGCGCCTGCGGAAGAAGCACTGGAACCTGGACGAGCTGCCCAAGTTCGAGAAGAACTTCTACAAGGAGCACGCCGACGTGACCCGCAGGACCGCGGTGAGTCGCCCGCACGGGTGCGGCAGCCTCAAGGGGTTGCGATGCGGGTCCTGAGACCGGTGCTGTTTTATCTCGATTACCCCCCTGTTTAAAAATGATTTAGGACTTGGTGATGAAGCAGTTAGGGATTCCTTGAAGGGAGAAAGTAGGTGTTAAGACTCACCTGCAGGTTCAGTCTCTGTTATCCCCCCGGGGTGTTTTGCTCCTGTAACTGTCCAGCTGGAAGACTTGCATAAATGAGAACGTGCCGGACGAGGGCCGCTGGACTGGGCGGCTGTGTGAAGCTGTAGCTCTGAAGGGTGGTCAGTGTTTTTTTTTTTTCCTCAATGGGCTTATTTTCTTACTGCAGCAAGAAGTGGAGCAGTACAGGAGGAGCAAGGAAGTCACCGTGAAGTGCAGGGATTGTCCAAACCCCATAATGAAGTTCCATGAAGCAAGCTTCCCATGTAAGTCTGAGCCAGGATGCAAACGGAGCACGCTTCCTGTTTTTGTGCTTCAAAGGTTTAAGTGCATTTGAAGGTGCTTTGAAGTCCTTGTTCAAGTCTAAATCGGTCTTCCTTTTCCAGCCTATGTAATGGACGTGATCACCAAACAGAATTTTACCGAACCTACCCCCATTCAAGCACAAGGCTGGCCGGTGGCCTTGAGTGGGAAGGATATGGTTGGGATTGCACAGACTGGATCTGGGAAAACGCTCTCGGTAAGGTCAATCGTGACGCCTTATAGGAAGGGTTTTAACTGATGTCAAGTCTAGGTGTGGAAGGTGGTGGCAGAATCCTAGGAATGTGCTTCTCGTGATAGAGGTGATGGTAATCCTGTAAAGGTTGGTCACTTGCTCACTGCCCCCATTCGAAACCGTGCAGCTCATTGCCTGTCTGACTCCTGCCCATCCACAGGAGTCGGTATGATGTAGTCTTTTTCTTTGATTGTAATAGTCCTTAAGTTAACTGAATTCAATTAACTTAACATGTTTATTAAATGCCATGTTCCATAATGTTCAAATTCTTTTGTTGCAGTATTTGTTGCCAGCAATTGTACACATCAACCACCAACCATTCCTTGAACATGGAGATGGTCCCATTGTAAGTGTTTCAGTTTACACAGCGATTTTTTTTTGTGTTAATGTTTCGCCAACCTAAATAAATTCCATCCTATATTCTAACCCCTTCTTACAGTGCCTGGTACTGGCTCCAACCAGAGAGCTGGCTCAGCAAGTCCAGCAGGTTGCTGCTGAATACGGTAGAGCCTCCAGACTGAAGTCCACGTGCATCTATGGGGGCGCCCCTAAAGGACCTCAAATCCGTGACTTGGAGAGAGGTATGTCCATACTTGTCTTGCTCGGGTCCGTTGCTGTGGTTTTCACCCTTCTGGGAGCAGATAAAGAGCTCTTCTCCACCTCTTGTAGGCGTCGAGATCTGCATTGCCACACCTGGAAGGCTCATCGACTTCCTGGAAGTCGGGAAGACGAATCTCCGCCGATGCACTTACCTGGTACTTGACGAGGCCGACAGAATGCTTGACATGGGCTTTGAGCCGCAGATCAGGAAGATCGTAGATCAGATCAGGGTAGGTCTTCCCACTCCCGAAGCTTCAAGGTCTTGCTGGGCTAATGCTGGAGACAAATTGACCTTTTTTTTTTTTCCCCTTCCAGCCGGACAGGCAAACCCTGATGTGGAGCGCTACCTGGCCGAAGGAGGTTCGGCAACTGGCGGAGGACTTTCTGAAGGAGTATGTCCAGATCAATGTGGGGGCACTGCAGCTGAGTGCCAACCACAACATCCTGCAGATTGTGGATGTGTGCAATGATGGGGAGAAGGATGACAAGTGAGTTCCAGAGCTGTTGTTCCTGTTTGAGTTGGGTTGGGACTCCAGACAGACTGGCATCTTGCAGCAGATGTTGTCTTGCAAATAAGCTGGTGCTGGTTGGGCCCCTCCCTTAGCAGCAGATTTAACCTTTTGGAATGGGTGTTTAGCAGTACATTTCCTTGTGTGTATGTAACTATTTGGTGATAGCTGTTCAAGTAGGGAGCTGCATCAACATGCATATAGGCTGCAAAGGAACAAGTAAAGGTTCTTTCAGTGCTGAAAATGGAAGGCTCCACAGCCTCAACGTTTCTTCTCTCTTCAGCATGGAATGATTACCTTTTACTTTTTCCTTGTTTGGTGATACAACCATTGTTTGAATTTTAAAAATGGGAGAACTGGGATTAACCCTCCATTTCACAAATTTTGGAATCTTTCAGACTTCTTCGTCTGTTGGAGGAAATCATGAGCGAGAAGGAGAACAAGACCATCATCTTCGTGGAGACCAAGAGGCGCTGTGATGACCTCACAAGGAGGATGAGGAGAGATGGGTAAATATCTTCAGGGCTGCTTCAAGGCCTCCTTCCCACTGGAGTAACAGTTGAATATAACTTCCAGTTGGTATCTTGTCTGCAAGCACAGAGTTCACAATTTGGCTACAATGAGTGCCTGGTATTTTAGTCCTAGGTGCCCATTGTGCTTTGCTGTATGCAATAGCCATAGGAATGTTAATTCCTTAGTAGATCAGACTGTCCTCAAGGTATCTTTATTTGCTTGCAAGACTTACTGTGGGCTTTTTTTTTCCTTCCAGCTGGCCAGCAATGGGTATTCATGGAGACAAAAGTCAGCAGGAACGAGACTGGGTTCTCAATGGTAAGACTTTAAACTACCAAAGCACAACCTTGTTCTTGGGTGGCTGCCGAGGAGTTTTGGGGTCACCTCATGGGGTTTTTCCTTCTTTCAGAATTCAAGTATGGGAAAGCGCCGATCCTCATTGCAACAGATGTCGCATCCAGAGGTCTAGGTTAGTGTCCCCTTAATAATAGTACCACTTTTTTACATTGATGGTACCACTGTTTAATTTTTTTAAAGAAAGTGTATTGCTTTCTTTAACTTCTATGCATTTTCTGAGTTTTTCTCACCTAAAGGTGCAGTCTTTGTGGCAGGGCCTAGGCATGACAGTCCCAGGCCTCGAGAGGGGGATGGAGGACTATTGGAAGTGATCGACTGGCTGCCACCCAGTCGAGTAGAGAGGTGACAGCTCAGCAGTGTGCCAGTAATCTTCAAAAGGCGGTGTGGCCAGCCTTATACTCTGTTCTCTGTCCATGGATTTACATGAAATGCCATTCACCCAGCCCTGTTCCAACTCAAACTTGGCCTTTGTGCTGGTCCATGCCTTGCATGTTTGCTCTAGAGCACTATATAATCTTGGTTTGAGATTGGGGGGGGAAAGTCTTACTTGCGTGGCTTATCAAAGCATGGGTGTTTGAAAACAGATGTTAAGCTGTTTCAAAATGCTGGTATTCTCAAAGTGGAGAGAGCAGTCCCACGGCAATTTTATACACCTGTTCTTATAGAAATTTGGTGGCAACTGGCACGCGTTATATTGACAGTGGGACAACTAGTTGAGAGCAGAAGGGGGATAAGAGCTCGCTCTAAATTCCATGATCAATCAAGTTCCTCCCTCGCCTGCGTTTTAAGTCATGTCGAGACCTGCCAACGAGAGACATTTTCTCAAGTGAACACTGGCTTCTTGGAAGATCTTGCCTAGACGAGACTCGAGGGATTTTTTTTCTACTTAGTTCAGGGGTGGACAGGGTTTTTTTTTTTCTTGGTCCCCCTCAGTCCTTTTTTGGTCTATATGGTCTTGGCAAGACGAGCAGTGTGGCCCTTATAGCAAGCTTCTAATGAATGTGTAAGGAAAAGGACCTTCAGAGGCTTACGAACTGTAAGGTCCTATATTGGCACATGAGGAGGCACATAGCGGCCCTACTGCGTAGAAGCACCTGGATGTCACTTGACAATTTGTGGGGAGTCGCTGACTTGGGAATGGACTAGTGAATGCATACTCCTTAATGGTAAGAACTCAAACCGTTTTTTCTTTAATTGAATGGGAGGGAGGAAAGAAATCAGGTGGGTTTTTACGGTGGGCAGCAAATGGAGTGTGCATCGTTTCTCTTTTCCCACAGTAGTATTCCCATGGAGTAAAACTTGGTGTGTTAACGGTGTTCTTTGCAGCCCTGCTAGCATCTTGGGTATCCCAGTTTTGCTAACTTGTGTTTTTGGTCTGGCTGTTGTGGTGTGCAAAATCCTGTGCATTCCTTTTTGCCACACTGCAACACTTTACAGATGTGGAAGATGTGAAATTTGTCATCAATTATGACTACCCTAACTCTTCTGAAGACTATATCCACCGCATTGGAAGAACAGCCCGCAGTAGCAAAACGGGCACAGCTTACACCTTCTTTACCCCCGGCAACATTAAACAAGCGAACGACCTCATCTCTGTACTCCGAGAGGCTAATCAAGCCATCAATCCCAAGCTCATCCAGATGGTGGAAGACAGAGGAGGTAATGTTACACATTTCGTTGTAGAGTTTGTGTAGATGTGGGGGACTAGGGGATATCTCATGTCAAGTATGTTTTGTGTGCCTGCTGTTTCCAGGCACCGCAAAAGTTTGATGTACATGCACAACGTTGGTATGCAGTTAAATTTCACCCAATTCTGTATAAGAGGTGGACGGACCACACCCCCTGCAATTTTCTGTTCTGGCCTTCTGTTTCGAATGGTCAGGTGTGCTGGACGCGAGCACCATCACTTGCTCCAGCATCCAGGGTCTCCTGGTGAACCTATAAATGTGCCTGTCCAGAGGGCACATTTAACCAAGTCACTTCTCATTCCTGTTCAACTTCTCTTGCAGGTCGTTCCAGAGGTAGAGGTGGCTTTAAAGATGACCGTCGGGATAGGTATTCAGGAGGCAGGAGGGATTTTGGTAGCTTTAGGGATAGGGATAACGATGATAGGGGATTTGGCAGTGGACCAAAGAAAGTCTTTGGCACAAAGACACAGAACAGCGGCTATGGGGGAGCCAACTTTGAGAACAGCAACACCTTTGGGAACCTTGGGAATGGCTATGGCACTAATGGACAGTCGAGTTATGGTGCTGGCAACCAGGCGGGTTCCTTTGGGAATCAGAATTTCCAGACTACACAGTTCGGAGCAGCCAATCCAGGTGCCGCCCAGAATGGCATGAGTCATCCACAGTTCCCTTTCAACCCCCAACAGCAGCAGCAGCCTCAGCCGCCACCACCCCCACAGCCAATGGTGACCTACCCCATGCCCCCAGCATTTCCGCAGTAAAACTGCACTCGACACATGTAGGAGTAATTTATTGAGTTCTTGTCCTGGTTGTACATTCAAACATTCTCGATCTGCAATTGTACTTTATTTTTTTTACAACAGGGTTGAAACTAACATTCTATGCCTCTTTAAACAAAACCATAAGGAGTCTGCAGTGCAGCAGTAGTAATGGTGCACTTTTTTTTTTGCTTTATTTAATTTTACATTCCTCAGATGTAACTTTAGTTTTTTTTTTGTACTAGGTGATGCAAACCTTTTTTGATTTATTGCTGTAAATGTTTAAAGTGTTATGTTCGAATCTTAACTGAAGGCAGAGCATGGCCTGTCCAATAAACCATCTAAAAACTTGTATTTTTCATTGTGGTCTTAATTGAGTGATTGGGATGGGGGGAGGTCTTGGCATGGTGTTCATAGAGGAACAGTGTAAGCCTTGAGTCTTCAGCTTCAGAATTTGACTTTCTAGGTCTTATTAATGTACCTGGACAGCTGGAGCCAAGATGCTTTCAAGTTTAGAGTAGGCTTGGACTTCATGCTGGAAGCTGCAGCTTTGCTTGGTGCAAGTATGAAGCAAGGGCTTGCAGCTGAGATGTAGGAGAGCCCCACTAACATTGCCCTATGTACTGGCCTACTCCCTGTGAAAGGTTCAGGTGGGCCTTCTATATGGAGTATGATAATGATGTTAATCCGTGGGCTTTGCAGATGTGCGAGCAAATGTCCATTACCCAGCAGTCAACAAGATCCTCTGCTCAGAAACATTTCACACCCCTATTTTCATGTTGCTGTTTTGGGAAAGGCTGCTAGTGATTGAGCTACTACTCTAGTTTATATGGAGAGAGTACTGATGAGTATGAAAAGGAGGAAGAGGTTTCCAGCCTTGGGATCTTTTAAAGTGAAGGCCGGTTGGACATCTGCTAAACGGGTTCCACACGGGCGTTATCTCGGGTGGTCGTACAGAGAGATGCGGCTCCGGACGGCTCTTTAAAGGCAAAGCTTCCTCAGCTTATTCTGCGATAAAGCAGGGAGGCTGCTGTTGCAGAACTGCCGCTGTGTCACTGCGGGAGTGGATCCGTCCCTGTGCAGAAAACGGTGTCGGACAACCATACAATAAAAAACTAAATTGATGTGCGGCTTTGGGACACTGACCGCTGAACGCCTGTTCTGAAACACTCGTGCTACAGCAGGGGAGAAGAGACTCCACCGCACAGTCATGACACTTCTCCAGCGCTTTTTATTGAGAATGGAAAATTACCTGGGAAAAAAAAGGTCCACCGGAAGAGCCCAGGAGCCAGTCAATCAGTGAGCGATTCTGCAAGACCGCGAGAACTACGCAGTAGGCAAGCATGTATGAAGTAAAGGAAATTAAAGCGCAGCTGAGCCTGGCGCCTACGGAAAATGCTGCCGTCGGTCACCGTGTATGACAGACTTATTAAACATCAAATAGAGGAAAGGAGGTATCCGAAAAAGAAAAAAATTACAACACTACGCTGCCAGAGGCAATTACTCAGAACACAAACTTAAAATTTCCACAAAGAAGTGTTTTTTTTGCCTTGTTTTTTAAGTTTTGAGTTGAAGGAATATTTCCAATTTAAAAGTATTAAAGGGGAGAGTAGCCATTTTGGTTTGTGAATGTGATATATACGCAGAATTACTAACAGATTCATTATAAATCAATGTTTTTTTCCATTTTAGATCCTGTAAAAACTAATTGAATCTAACATTTACATTTAAATGCTCAAAGATTAAGTTTTGCAAATATATTCAAAACAACTTTGTATATAAACAGGTAGCAAATAAATGCCAGATTATTTTCAAACCTTACAAAACACACGTACCTGTAAATGGTCTTGCTCATGTTGGAATCTAGAAAGTGTTCATTTAACGGGATAAAACCTATGAACAAAACGAACAATTTCAAGTGTTCATTATTTAACCTTGTTTGTAAGTTAATTCCTGCAGCATGTCCAAAATATTTTCTAGTTAAAATGGTCGAATGTTACAATGTTGGAGGATATACAGGGAGGTTTACACACAATCCTTATATGGTTACTATTGCATTTTCATCTTTCATTTTCCAGTTAAGAGCTGCCTTTGAAAAAAAATCCCCACTTTCTCGGGGGTAGCATCAAAGATTACGGCATGTCGGTATTAGAGACTTGTCAAAGGTCACATGACGACCCGATGGCAGCGGAAGCGATTCTGCGCGCTCTTCGTGGGCATCATGGGCGGTGTAGCGGTAAGCCTGCCCTTCCAGTGCTGGCTTTTCCAGGAGACTGATAAAGATTTTGTTGGTTTTTTTTTTTAAATAATTTAATATTTCGCATTGCTCTTCCCAGCAGGCGCAAGCCATGGCAGCGGGCTCACATTAATAGTCAAAGACATACTGGCACGTTATCACATACATAAAATGAAGCGGTCAGGGAGGTACCCTGTGTTTGAGTATTTTAAAGTGGAAGTAAAGGGGTGTTTGCAGACTATTTAGAAATGCAAAAATATGAAAGCGGTGCGGACATTATTTTTATTTCATTTGTTGAACCTTTTTTCATAACTTGAATTTTATGTAGTAGTATGTACCCCTGACGATATTTTTGTTTTGAATTGTTCTATGTACTCTTGTTTGTATTGTAATTTTTTGTTCTTTTGTTAAGCATAAATAAAAAAATTAACAGTCAAAGATGCGTGGTTCGCACACGTAACACGTGTATCATCTTAACCGCAGGGCAAGCAAGCTCCCCGTTTAACTTCCGGTTTACGTGCGGCATGTTTTGCGATCAGTCTCTCTTTAACAGCGTTAAATTTCTTTAATTTCGAGCGTGGCTATTTTATTTAAAAAAAAGAAACCCGAGACGTTCGGGTACTTCAGTACCGTTGGTAATGTTTTACGTATCGTCGCGGTTATATTTAAGTATTTCGACATTAGCGTTGTAAACTCTTCATGAAACTGCTGCGATTTTTGCCTCCTGTGTCCAGTTCGTTAATACAAGTTAGCTCCGTTACTGCCTGGGGATTGAGCGTTGCAAGAGTCGTGTACTGCAATTCATAACGGGAACAGTAATGGCGAAAAAATTAGCTAGCTACTAAATCCAAAGGTTGGGTTTGTTTTTCTGTACGTCTGTATGGGTGCCCCGGTACTTTCCCTATCCACGTTTGCAACATTAGTATCTTCAAAGACGCCTGTGGAAGTCAAATATATTTTGATGTGGGACTATTGGGGACAGAACAATGCATACTTCGAGGGCCACCCAGACGTACTGCGTCAGGCAGTACTTTTGCACCAGGAGGAGGCGACTGAGGACTGTGATGCGTGAGCCTCTTTTCTTCCCGGGACAATTCTGCACCAGCCCCAGGGAAGACCCCGACCACACCAGCGCCCTGAGACAGCTGTGCGCATCCCGGCACTTCATAGCGGCGGACCGCCTGGACGGGGACTCCCTTCGGAGGGGTAACCACAGCTACGGGCCCCTGGGGACGCAGCTGAAGAAGAACATCCTGGAGCACTGGTGGGGCTCCGTGGTGATGTCCCGGGCGCAGGTGTTTGGGATCAGCACCCTGCACCAGCGCCGGGGCAGCCCGACACCCCGGGAACAGGCTCTGAGGCTGGTGGACCGGGACGCCCTGCTGTCCGCGCTGCGCCAGGAGTCTCTCAGCAGGCAAGAGCTTGTAGAAGCCGTGGAGAGGAGCCTGACTGACGGCGTACCGGTGCGCAGCAGTCTGCTTGAAGGTACCTGCGTGCCTCTGTGTCTTCAGCGTTAAGCAGAAAGGAATTGACAGCAACATCGGCACGAATGCCGTTGGCTGTTGCCGGTGTTTTGTATTAAAAGCCCATGGAATGGCTAATTCAGAGAGCTGATGTGTTTTAACTTGGAGAGACTTCATTACTCTTGGGACACCAGAGAGGCATGCTTATTTTCTCAAGATACGAGACACATTGGCTAGTATGGAGGGAACAGATCTAAAGGGATGGATTTTTTTTTTTCCCCTTCTAAGACCGAAGCAGAAGCCCCGCACCCGTGTCGTCCCTCCAGCTGTGTGACTGAGGTTCTTGTCGTGTCAGGTGCTCTGGACCAGTACGTGCCCTCGCTGGAGCTGGTCAACAGGAAGTTGCCCTTCGGCCTGGCGGAGACAGGCGTGTGCTACCAGCCCGTAGTGGCACGCAGTGAGGGCACTACCAGGTGGGCTCCCGTCTGACCCCCAGTCGCTCAAGACCTTCATCAAATGGGCCAGCTGCTTCCGAGGCCTTGATGACAGTTAACAGTAGCTGAGCTGTCCGAAAGAGCAGACAATTAACAAACTTAATTTAACAATTAATTTAACAATTAAATTAAATGTTAATTTAACAACGAACTGTCACTGATGCAGCTGCATATCTGTACTCTGTATTTCTGGCTGTCTATTCTTCTGTTTGTCTGTCCCATTTATTCCAACTTACTCTTACCTGCACAAAGTGTTGTGGGACCAGCTTAACCCAATCCTAGATCCCTAAACTAGATCCAAATCATATTGAGCCGCCTAACGTCCATCTGGCTCGTTTGTTTTTTTTTGTCACTAATTGATTCGATCACTTCCAGTTATTACCGGAAGGAAGGCTTTAACGACTCGGCTGGGTAGCTTGTTCCCTGCTCCCGCAGCCCTCGGTGTAAAGGCTCCTCGGCTCTGGGGAGGAGCGGAGGCCTGACCCGTGCGCTGTTCCCCGCAGGCCGGGCGAGGTGACGCAGGCGTCGCTGGCGTGGTTCTGCTCCCCCCGCACTGCCATGCAGTGGCTCGACTACTGGGCGAGGCAGCGGCTGCTGTGGTGGAGGAAGGTGGGTGCCCCCCGAAACCTGGCGCTCGGCGCCCCAGCGCGGTCCGCCTGAGAGTTCTTCTGCGTCTCGCTCCGTGTCCTGCCGCTTCAGTACCGTCAGGCCGATGCGAGAATGATGGATGTGCGAGGAAAAGAAAAAAAAACGCAGATAGGAACTGTTGTTCTCCACGAACCGTGAAAAAGGCTCCTTTGTCCCGTTGAGATGGTGGAGACTTGATTCTGCGCCTGGTTTCTCAGTGCCTGGAGTTCTTGGTTCAGCCTGCAGTTTCTAATCGTCCGAACGCAGCTCGTCAGTGATGGACCGGGTGTCACTACCCCTCGTCCAAGTGCAGGTGGTCAGGGTCTAGTTGCGACAGGACTCCGCTGGCTGTGACCGGGGCGAGGCCATGTCGATTCAGTCCCGGCCCTCGCCTGCTGCCCTTCCCGACTCGGTGTTTGCTCTGGGGCTCAGAGTCCCGAGAACAGGCACAGGCCTTCCCAGGCTCGACATGGAGGACCCTGTCCCTCTCCTCAAGAGTCCCGACAGCAGCCTGGCGCAGAGCAAGCGTGACAGATGTACAGCTTGTATTGCTTCCCATCTTAGCCAGGCACGCTCCTGTCCTGTGACATCCGTCGCTGACACCTTGTCAATCAATCCTGTCGATTGGATTCATCAGCAGTACGAATTGACCACTGCCATATCTGTTCAATGTCTTGTCATTGCCTCTGCTACAAAGAATATCGCCGTTCTGCTCCTAATAGCTTTGTAAATTTGTTGCATTTCTAAATGATTAATCTTTTTCTGGATCTGTGTAACCTGTAGAGCGCCCCGGTGCGAGAGGCTAACAGCGGGCTGTGTTCAGTTTGCTCTAGGCCCGTCCAACTTCAGCAGTAGCGAGTTTGAAGAGGAGGAGGAGGAAGAGGAGGGGAAGACCGTGAAGGGGGTCAGGATTCTGTACCATTTCCCCTGGGGGCTGGAGCCCCTGGAGACGCTGCTGGGCCTCGGAGACAGGGAGCTGCTGCGGAGACACCAGGGCAGCAGGGCGAAGCTGCAGGTGGTCTTCCTCTCTGAGCCCCCCATGTCCCCATGTCCCCATGTCCCCATGTCCCCATGTCCCCATGTCCCCATGTCCCCATGTCCCTTGGCCTGGCTTCGCTCCAGTCCTGCTGGTGTCCAGAGATATCAGTTGCCGCTAGAGGAAAAGTGAACATATAGGCTGTCTGTGGTCGTGCACGTTTCCCAGACCTGATGCTTTCAGTTGTGTGCTTTGCTTTGCAAGTTCGTTGTTGTTTGATGAGATGGGTCTGTCCGAGCAGCGAAGCTAGATAAGGGTGACAAAGGAGGGGCAGTTACAAGTGCAGAACAGCACAGAGCGGGGGTCTCTCTTGCCGTAACATCAGAAACAAAGTAGCCAGCCTTTCACACTCTCTTATGAAACCACAGAAGTGAAGTGAGGCAGACTATTCACCCATTATCCCATGATTTCACCTTGTGCATGTAGTGCATTCACCTTGCTTTGCAGTAGTATGCCACAGGAAACCCATTTTCCTGAGCCATAGGAATATACTCACAAGTCTGTGTGTTTTCCCCTCAGTGTCGGGATGAGAGGAAGTCTGTGGTGCCTCACGTGATCTCTGTCAGCGCGGACATGGACAGGGGGTTGCTGGCCTACCTGTACGACTCTCTGCAGCAGGTGAAGAAAGTGGACAGCAAGCAGAGGCTGCATCAGAGAAAGGTGACGCCCCTGGCTCTTGTTCCCCTGGAACGTGTTTGTGTAGAGTCTGATAGGTGTGGAGATACTAGACCCCAGATTTATCCTAAGCCGCTTTACAGACCTGCATAACATTTAAATCCCATTTTTTGGTATTGCAAAAGAAATATATTGTCTGTATTTTTCTGGGCTTTAATTGCTATATAGGGAATGTCTTGGTTTTTGCAGTGCTATTTGTTTTTGCAGTATCCGTGATTTGTTGTTGTGTACCAGGTTAATGAATGCCTCAATCCAGCGAGCCAGTGTGCATTTTCCTCTAACCCTTCCCACGCTCCGGTTCTGTCTCCAGGTGCTGAAGCTCCATCCCAGCCTGGCTCCGGTCAAAGTGGCCCTGAACATGGGGCGGGGCCACACGATGGAGCTGCGGCAGGTACTCGTCGCCTGCTCTCGAGATCTCAATTGAAGACATGAAACAGTTTTCAAACTTTTATGTCTGTATAAAAGTTTATATCTCGGAGAGACGTTTCGTGTAGGTTTCTGGGTAAAGCAGTCTAAGCAGCGGGGCCTGCTGGTTAGTTTCTAGCCACACACCTCTAGGCTGCGCTTGGTTTCCGGTCAGTGGTTTGGTGCATGGATCAGTTCGTGCAAAAAGTCCTGAAAGTACATTTTCACCTTCCAGCAGGAGGTCCCCACTGGGAGACTTTTGATCCGTGAGTTGGATGGATCTTAGATTTTGGCTCTGAAAACAGCACCAACATGAGCAGGTTCCGTTGTTCCTGCGTCAGAACTTTTGACACACTGTGATAAAAATGTGATGACTGTCACCGCGGTAATCTCCACGCTGGCTTCGTTTCTGTAGGTGTGTGAGGGATTGCTCCAGGAGCTTCTGGAGAGTGGAATATCTGTGTGGCCAGGATACCTGGAGACCATGCCTTCCTCCATGGAGCAGCTGCACACCAAGTAAGCTGGTCATTCCTGATCTTGAGAGCAGCCCTTGTATGAGAGAAAAAGACTTTGCTTAAATGCTTAACAAGCTTAAATATTTTATAGTTCAGGTAGGTAGCTGCGTCAGCATGCGTAGGCTGCAAAGGAACAAGTAATAGGTTTATTCCCTGCTGAAAAAAGAAGAAAGAAAACAAAACACGTTTCGGCCGTGGAGCCTTCTTCAGGCCCTGACCACCTGAAGAAGGCTCCACGGCCGAAACGTTGTGTTTTCTTTCTCCTTTTTTCAGCAGGGAATAAACCTATTACTTGTTCCTTAAATATTTTAAGGACACACAAAAACAAAAGGGGCAAATATTTTATATGTCACTCTAATTTGCCAACTTAATTGCTCAAGATGACTAGCTCAGAGATTCCAGTTGCATGGGAGTAATAATACCCAGCAGAGTATTATTTTAATATCGCCCTTCATTGCAGTTGCTCCAAGTGCTCCACACAAAAACAAAAGGGGCAACGTGCAGAAAAGGGGAAGAGGGGCTCAGCCAGTAAGAGCTCTCTCTTGGGGAGCATCTTGATTCAGATCCAGCTGTGATCGGGGTTCTCTCTATGGACGGAGTGCTGCCAGGGCTGGGTAGGTGTTAGCTAGCCAGGGCGTGCTCTCTCCCTGGTTTTGGACATGAAGAGACTTGCCAGGGGCCTGCAGGCTGGCAGTGACCTCGGTGAGAGAGCTCAAGCCCCTCCAATCGGTGCTAGCTCACCTGTGAGGCACTGTGGAGCTGGCAGCATGCCGAACGACAAATATGGGACTCAAATGGGTGACTGATGCACATTGCAGGAGAGCAGAGACTTAAAACAACTGCCCATTTAAGAAACTGGGTTGTTTTAAAAATAAAAATGCACAACTGGCGATTCCAAATGTTACAAACCTTCGTAACAGTGAGGGAACAGTTACAGTGCACGCATAATGGTCATGCGTCTTAACGTTATCAGTTCTGCAAGTGCGCCCTGTGTGGTTTTCAGGTACGACGAGATGGGGGTGCTGTTCACCGTGCTGATCAGCGACACCACCCTGGAGAACGGGGTGGCGCAGGTCAGGAACCGCGACACCTCCATCAAGGAAATGATGCACGTTTCCGAGATCAAGGACTTCCTGGCCAAGTACATCACGGCAGCCGAGAAGACCTGAGGGAGCCAAAAGAAACGTTTCACATCTAAATAAAATAAAAATAAAGACCACGTTCTGCGTTGTTTTTGATGAAGCGTTTCTGTGTTTTGTCCTCAGGTTAATGAACTTAAACTACGATGGGTTTTGGGGTATTACAAAATGTTTATCGGTGGACCCTAAAAACTGAATTGAGGAACGGGTATTTTAAGGATTACTTTAAATCCTATGAATTGATTGATATCTATGTGCTTTTCCTGCGTAATGTTACAGCATTAGCAAACTGTTTATTCCTGTATTCAATTAAAGGTGACCAATCCTGTGATTTGTTGAAAAGTCTGCTGTCCTGCTGAACATAACTTTGAAAGTTCTCTTTTAAATGGATTGGTTTAAAAAAACCTGTCATCTGACTTTAAAATCTTATACAAATAGCCCTTAAATGTATCGGTCATATTTTTAAATGTTTGTTTCGAGAAACATTTTAAGATTTTATATGGTTCAACGGGAAGGTCAGTAGCGTTGAGAGGAAATCGATCGCCACATCCAAAATGGCCGCCCGAAGACTCCGCCCTCGGCAGTTTGACCTTTGCCAGGAATTTCCGCTAGGTGTGTTCCCATAATTCCCTACGCCAGCGTGTAAAAATGGCTGCGGAGAAGCACGGCGAGGCTCAATCAGCCGTAATGGATGAAAACAAGGAAAAAAAACCCGAGGAAGGCCTCGGACTCGAGAGTATCCTAACAATCGTCACTGTCCTGACCTCCGACCAGATTAGAGGGCGCTGGGGTTCGTGCGGGTGAAGTGGGGGAAACTCTTGCTGCGTGCGGAGGGGGGGGTGGTTATAATGGGTACGTGTCACAACCGGGTCGCTCTCGAAATTTGAAAGCACAAATTCGTTAAACATATATAAACTATGATCTTGCTTGGATATCCTGTGTGGCTGCAAATTAATCCTTGAGACTGCTACATTAGTTATTATCGTATCTGCTTGAATTTAGACAGCAGTCCTAATTGGGTAGAGCCGGCTTGATCGCCTGGTTTCTTGTAACTGAAACGTCTATCCCTGCCTCACAGCACGTTACGCGTTACTCCTTGGACATCTGTCGCCAAGTCGCGTTTACCAGAGCATTGTTAGTCACCGCAGCAAAGTGTAGTTCTGTGCACAGAACGGGCTGTTCTTGTCAGGCTGACCCATCAATTATAATTTCTGACAGAGAGAGCTGGAGAGCTATGACACTGCTGTATCAGGGTCTGGATTGACAAGGCGATGTCATTGGCTCCCTTTTACCCAATCTGTGGAATTTTAACAGCTTGAACTCGTTTCTGTCTGGGCATGAAACGAGGCCAATCGTTGCACAGAGCCTATCAATAATTAATTTTGATTATTTAATGTTTAAGTAAATAGATTTTGCACACCTTCTTGTAACCTCTTGCGGAGTTTTGAGTTGGGTTACCAGTTTGATCTGTAGGCAAGGTTGTCCCTGAAGATTAACCTGGTGAATAAATCAAATTAAATTTGTATTAAATTTAAATTAAGCTGGAACTGAGGACGCGACCCCCACACAGAATGTTTTGAAGCGCCTGAGAAAGTTAGTTTTGTTCAGAGAAATGTCCACAGATAAGATAGGATCACTTTATTAGCCATATACAATTTTTTGCGTTAAGAATTTGTCTTTTTGCATACCCCGGCTTACTCTCCAAGGCGGGGAGAGAGAAGCTTGGAGTCATTTATACGGCGCCCTTGGCGCAGCTGTTGTTAAGGGCCTTCCTCAGGGGCCCAACGGAGTAATATTCCTCTGCAAGCCGCGGGATATGAACTGGCAATCTTCCAGCCACAGGCGCAGATCCTTAGGAAGAGGAAAAATGAACATATAGGCTGTATATTGCCGTGCATGTTTCCCTGACCTGATGCTTTCAGTTTTCATCAAGATCACTTTATTAGCCCTATACAATTTCTTGCATTAGGAATTTTGGCTTTTCACATACCCCAAACTGCTCTCCATGAGACACACAGGCACACAGACAGGGAGAGAAGCTGGGGGTCAGAGCGCAGGGTCAGCCATTTATACGGCGCCCCTGGAGCAGTTGGGGTTAAGAGCCTTGCTCAGGGGCCCAATGGAGTAGGATTCCTCTGCCGGCCGTGGGATTCGAACCGGCAACCTTCTAGCCACAGGCGCAGGTCCTGAGTCACAGTGCCACCCCATGTTTTGCGTGTTGATCTGTCTGAGATTGATCTGTCTGAGTAGCAGGGCTGGGTGAGGGTTGCGAAAGCAGAGGCAGGTCCCAGGTGTTGAACAGAGGGGATTGTTCCAGCACGTGACCAGCAGGCTCCTTAATGTGGCCTCGCAGTATTGCAGATCATCAAGGACTCTCAGCAGCAGCACGGCCTGAGGCATGGGGACTACCAGCGGTACAGGTGAGTAGGGGGTGCGCGCTGCGGGGGGGACCGGCAGGGCGGGTCCGAACGGTCGCTCTCTGGAAGGCCCGGTCGCTCACCTTGCCCCCTCGCTGTGTGTCTCAGGGGCTACTGCTCCCGCCGCCTGCGACGCCTGCGCAAGACCCTGGGTTTCAAGATGGGCAACCGCCACAAGTTCACGGGGAAGAAAGTGACGGTGGAGATGCTCTCCGACAGCAGGTGCGTGTACCTGCCCTGTCCTGCTGTACTGATCGGGCGCAGCCCTCTGGGCTCTGACACAACACGTAATTCGTGTGCACCCGTTTGGCTTAATTAAAAGAATCTGGAGTTGTTTTTGCATTAGGGAAGAGATGTCTTCCTCCTGTTCACATGCATCCCATTGGATTCTCAGATTTCCTTCTCCCTCTCGCTCTGTTCCACTCTCATCCTGTCTCTCAGTGCTCTCAGCTCGGTATTTTGCTTTGAACATTCATTGCTGTTTGCTTCGTGGTCTCTGCTCCCCTCTCCCCCCCGTGTGCCCGCCCGGCAGGTACCTGCTGCTGGTGCTGATGGAGGCGGAGCGGGCCTGGAGTTACGCCATGCAGCTGAAGCAGGAAGCCAACACCGAGCCCCGGAAGCGCTTCCACCTGCTGTCGCGCCTGCGCAAGGCGGCCAAGCACGGCGAGGAGCTGGAGCGCCTGTGCGAGAGCCCCAGGGTCGATGCCAAGACCAAGCTGGAGGCCCAGGTGGGGAGAGTCCGGGTGGGGGGGGGCTGCTGAGCTGCGCTGCGCGCACGAACCCATTTCAGTGCATTTGTGCGCGTGACGAATGAACTGAGCTGAACGTCCTGTGTGAAGAGCGGAGTCCTCTGCTGGTGTTGGAGAACTGGCCTCCTCCCTGGCTGAGCTCTTAAAGCCTTGTCCCTGGGGCCTCCCCCTCGTGTTTCTGCTAACCCGCTCTTCGTTACGAACCCCATACGTTAAGGTGTGAAAACTAAAAACCTGAACCTTTTTAGAAGCCCTTCAGTAACTGGCGACTCGGATGTGTGAAAGCAGGAAATGGGGTCTCAAGGCCGAGGATTGGGTTACAGCCTTTTGAGCTTTTCTGGGGGAGCTGTATAAATCTCTGCTTACATCTGGCCTTTCTCGTTTACAACAGTTTTTTGTGCAATATATGCCAGGGACTTGTGCAATATATTTATATTTATAATGGTGCAATACATGTGAGCAGCTCTTCTTAGTGCACTTCTCACTGACTTCATTGTATGTCTTGTATTGTTGTATTATTGTATCATTTCGTTACTCTGTGGTAAGCTGCTGTTCCACTGCAGTTTCCCTCACGGGATCAGTAAAGTATCTATCTATAAATCTATCAATTGTGACCTGCCTCTTCCCTCTCCCTGGCCTGTGTCTGGAGCTCTTCCGCTGCGAGGACTCTCTGTCTCCTGCAGGTGGCAGCAGTGAGCAGTGGCTGATGTGTTTTTATTTTAATTGGCAGGCCTACACCTCTTACCTGACTGGGATGCTGTGGTTCGAGCTACAGGAGTGGAAGGCAGCCATGGAGGCCTTCAACAAGTGCAAGTATGTGAGAAGAGCCACAAGTGTGCAGCTGCTCAGGAAGCACTGCTGTGAGGATGGTGACTTCCCATTGCTCGGACCCCTGAAGGGTTACATTTTGATTAGACACCAGGCCATCAGAGTATAGTAGTTCTTCCTTACATCATAAGGTCATAATTAATAAAAACTTAAAATGGAGAGTAAACCTTGAAGGCTCCGATTTAAGGAGCGGCGTTAGTCGTGGTGTGGAAGACAGCAGACAGCCTGTTTCTGCCTGTTTCTGCACTAGATGGTAATTCATGTGAGGGAAAAGGAGCTGGACAGAAATTTCGGAAGTTTTTTTTGTCATAAAGTTGTATTTTGTGCCGGTGGTTTTGCACCGGGCGGGAGCTCTCTGCTCTCTGCTGACCCGCGCGCTTGTTTTGCAGGACGATCTACGAGAAGCTGGCCAGCGCGTTCACAGAGGAGCAGGCTGTGCTGTACCACCAGCGAGTGGAGGAGATCTCCCCTAACATCCGCTACTGCGCCTACAACATCGGTGAGGAGCCCTGCAGCCCTGCACACAGCTGTCGGCACTGGGGGGGATTCGTGTTTGCGGGACAGAGAGAGCTGCTTCTGTAATGTCTCTGCATTCTTGGAAAATGTCCGTCCGGCAGCCATTGGATTGTTGGCATGTGGGGCTCGAGTCGTGCAACAGGTCATGCTTTTGCTTAGCTGTGCAGTGAACATGGTTCTTTCTCTTTTATTTATGGTCCCCAGTCAGTTCACGTAAAGGGAGAGTCCTTACCTCAGGTTGTTTTATTAAGCCCCCCCGGCTAACGAGCGGTCCTGCTGCTGTTTCTAGGTGACCAGAATGCCATTAACGACCTGATGCAGATGAGGCTGAGTGCCGGAGGTGGTGGAGGCATGATTGCAGAGAAACTGGAGGTGAGTGTGACCAGAGAGGGGGCCGTCGCGGTCTGGGGTGGGGCTGTTAGTTAAGGTGAAAGTACTTGTTACCAAGAGGTTCACAGTTCTCACTCTTGGCTCTGACTCTCTAGCACTAGGAGTCGCTCGTGCTCAGCCCAGATCTCTCTGACATGGTCTAGATGAAAACGGCAGCTGCACTGCACTTTATTACTATTTTGGGAGACGTGTTGTATTGCTGTAGCTGTCTGGGTGCACGGAGATGCATGTATTCATGAAAGCAGTTCTTTGAGATACTTCACTTTTTTTTTTTTAAGATGAGAACTTAGACCATTTTAACTGTGTGCCTTAGATTGGTGACCCTGCCATGTGCTGTCATATCCCTCTGATCTTTGGGATGTACTTTGTTTCATCAGTTAAATCCCCTAATCAAATAGTCATACTTTACACGTGGTTTGGAAATAAAAGCAGTGCTTAGAGAATCATGTTGTGTTCCTATGACGTGAGGTTATACTGGCATGGTTAAGGTTATGTAGGGCAGTATAGTCCAGTATCTGTGGGTCCAGACAAGAAAAGGTTGTGGCACAGTTCAGGATCGTGGCAGTGGTGTTCAGACAGCGTGCCAGCGGTGAGGGGGTGACTGTTGTGTGACTGTTGCGTTCTGTGCTGATGGTGTCGTTGTGCCCAGGCCCTGATCACCCAGACCCGCGCCAAGCAGGCCGCCACCATGAGCGAGGTGGAGTGGCGTGGCCGGACTGTCCCAGTGAAGATTGACAAGGTCCGGATCTTCCTGCTGGGGCTGGCGGACAACGAGGCGGCCATTGCTCAGGTGAGCCCCCCTCTGGCTGGTGCCCTGACCCCCTGTTTTATATCAGTGCCACAATCAGCTGGGGCCTCATGGAAGCTTTATTTATTACAGGCAGCTTGACACCTGTCACTGGACTAAAAACACGTTTCAAGAGCATTAATAGTGAATAAGGTTGCAGCAAGTCTCTCTCTCTCATCCTAGCGTTAATCTCGCATCAGCAGGGTCCGCTTGTCGGCACGCCAGTCACCATTTGGTGGTTTGAACCAAATCTTTGAGCTGACGTTGCCATGAAATGCGACCGAGAATACTCCAACCGGCGCGTCACTCCGCCTGCTGTCGGAGAAGGTTGCAACAAGTCTGAATAACATAAATCATTTGCAGGATACAGGTTTTGTTGTTGGTTATCTTAACTGAATTGGCAGAGATTTAACATTTTTTCTTTATAATGCAAAATGACTTCCTTTGGTTTATGCATCCTGACCTTGACTATCCATTCAGTGGTGGTTTTGCCAACTCTGGTCGCCACCAGGTGGTGCTGTTTGCCTCTGGGTTTTTTTTTCCCGGAAGCCCCTGTCATTCGTGTGCACCTGTTTTGAGTCACCACTCACCTGCTCGGAGGGACATGTGTCTGCCTCTCCCTGCCACACCCTCACCACACACTGACAGCGGACCACACTCACTCCCAAAGCACGAAAGCAGTCACACCGAAACCTCAGACACTGCCACTTTCCTGATAACCAGCACACCTGTTTTAAATGGATTTTTGTATTAACGTTTCAAGTAAACACCCAGAACTGAGCTGCAAGGACCATGAAAATACATACCATGGGGAAATAAGATAAGATACCATGGGGGAATAGTAGAGGCTTTTTAAGGAGTTTCAATGCAACTTAACACAGAACTATCCGTGTGAAAAGTGTTTGCCTTTAGAAGAGTGAAAAGACCATATTGCATGGTGCGTAACTCTCCTCTGGCATCTAACATATTGAAAGCTTACCTCTGTACTGGGGTTGACTGTGCTCCAGTTTGCCCTGGGGTACTCAGCTAGCTGGGTTGTTTGGACAGCGTGCTTCGTAGAACAAATTAAATAAGCACTTATTGAAAACCATTTGTTATGTTGTGTTCCTAGAGGGAGGGAGAACCGCAGACTCTCTGGGAGCCGAGAGACAGGTTTGGTGCCCCCTCCCAGTTCACACACTCCTGTGTGTGTGTGTAGGGTGAAGAGGGACGACTGGTTCCCCCAGTTGGTCTTGTACAGGATTTTGCCAGTTTAGGCGACTTACCCTGCTGTGTAGGGTGAAGGCCACTACCGCATCTGCTCTCCCTGCATTATGCTATTACTCTATTGCTAGAGTAATGGCTATCCGACCTAGTTTGCTTTCACTGAGATGTATCATTAATGTTTGCAGAGTCTGATACACACTCCTCAAGTGGTTCATCTTGCAGCTCCCTGCAGGTTATTCCTTATCACCCTTTCTGCTGAGATGGCCATACTTTCCATAGATAAATCACTTTGTGTCCCATTCATAATGCAGGGAGAGCCAGCCCCCCGGTGAAAGTGCTCGGGCACGGCGCAGGGGTTAGTCCGAGAAGGAATGTCTTTTTAACCTGTTGTGTCGGATTGCTTGCATTCAGACATGTCACTCGCTTTTTTTTTTCTTGTCCAACCGTAGGCAGCTTCTGGAATTTTTATGAAGATTCCACTTTTAAAGTTCGGCACGAAAAATTGCACAATAAAGTTCCCTGCACGCTATTAACTTGTACACAAAGGTGCTGCCTTCCTAGGTGGTATAAAAGTGGTAATTCTCATAATTGCTTAAACCATAGGAAGCCGCGCAACTTTCCAGCAGTCTGCAGCAGAACACAGGTGGCCAGAATTTCACTATTCGAGTTAATTTGTCCCACTTTGCAAAGAGTCTTTGCAGTCCACTAATACACACGGCCTCTGCATTCGGTTGTTTTAAGCACATGCTGTGGCTTGTGGTGTGGTGTGCAGTACCCTAAATGCTTCTAGCAGTAGATGGGGAAAATGCAGCAACATCCCCAGGGATCTGGGTCCCAAATTCTGACGTGGGCGCAGCACAAGAACAGTATAAAATGAGATATTTAATGTTTAAATATTTTAATAATCATTCAAGCATTGTTGCTTGCACAGCAACCACATGTGATGGCACTTTTTCAAATGTGCGTTACACAGTTTTTAGACAAGTGTTGTGATTGTAAAACCTTAAATGTGCATCTTGTAGTGCAACACAGGAAATGTTGCTTTCCACCTGAACAAGGTGTTAAAAGGGGGGAAAGTTGGGTAAACTTATTTACCACATTTAAACAGATTTCCTGCAGTGCTTGGATTGTGCACATTCTTTCTCATTGTGCCTCGAACAGAATACCTATTTCTCCAATTAGTGCTTAAACAAGAACTGACAGGTAGCAAGTCCTGCTTGCACAAGCCCAGGGTTCGCACTCATGTTTAACCAGAGGTGAGAGGGGATTGTGCCACTTCTGGAGCTCTGTGGCTGGATCTGGGGTGGGAGCGGCGTGGCGAGATGAAGAACGTGGTCAGCAGCCTCGTGTCCCTCTCCCTCCTCCCAGGCGGCTAATGAGGACACGAAGGAGCGCCTGTACGAGACCCTGCTCAGCGAGTGCCGGGATTCCATTCAGGCCGTGCGGGAGGAGATCAAGGCCGACTCTGTACGTACGGGGGCTCGTCCCAATGTGCCTGACCGACCGCTCGGGCTCATCGCTTCACGCCTGCATTAGCTCACTTCTGCCTTCTGTTCTGCATGGCTTTCGACCTTTCTCTTCTGTTCTAATTTCTAAACGTCATCCATGACATTGAGTCGCGTGATTATTTGAAGAAAGGGCAACTATATGGAGAAGGCTGCATTTCAATAATACCTCCTTGTAGGCGGTCTGTGATCTAAAACGAGGCGGTGGCATGGCTCCGTTTTGTTTCTGAAGAGGATGTTGGGAGGGTGGAGTTAAGTGGAAGCTTGATTGTCTATAATTTGCAGAAGCAGCGAGAGAGAGCCATGGACATGGACACTGGGAAGGTCTCCAACCTGCAGTACCTGCACAGGTAATGAAAAAAACGTTTGTTTTCCTTTATATACTCCCTCCTCCTTTGCTGAGGTGCTACAAGTTCCTCAGTTACTGACGAGGGAAATTGCATTTAATTGCGTTACTGGTCAATACATCTGGTGCATCTGAAAGCTAGTAAGAGGAACGTGCAATGAGTGTGGTGAAGCTGAAGAATTATAGTCATCTGCAGCTGGCCCTTGTTTGGAGCTAGCACGCCGATAGCATCATTTCGTGTCCCGTGTTAACGCGTACCTCTCTCGTTCCTGATTCTAGCTACCTGACCTACCTCAAGCTGTGGACCGTGGTGAAGCGCAATGAGAGCATGGCTCAGGCTCTGCACGCCAAGCTGAAGGAGCCGCAGCCGGACGAGAACAAGAGGGGTCCTCGGCCCCAGGATCTCATCCGCCTCTACGACATTATTTTGCAGGTAAGCTGTTCTCCTGAACCACCGTCATTCAGTCAGTTCGGTTTGCTTGATGACTGAGCGTCTGCCTGGTGTCTGGATTGAGTAAGGTTACTAATTGCTTAATTGTGCTTAATTTTCCCCAAGTTTTAAGATATGGAGAGACCTGTAAAATCTCCTCAAGTGTAGCACAAGTTGAGTCAGTGTTGCTCAGCACTGTGCAACATGGGAACTAGCTACAGTGATTATAGCATTTGTTTGCTTCTTGCTGCAATTTGCATTTTTATTAGGTTTTCTGGAATGAAAATGTTCAGAGGATTTTCGCAAAGCCAGCCAGGTCCGCTGTATTGCAGGCTGGCACTGCTGTTGCTGCGCCGCGCTGCAGGGCAGAGCAGGGTGGCGTAGCTGCTGGCGTGCAGGCCTGTAGGCCGGGGGGTCACTGGAGAGCTGCGCCGGATGATGGTGTGAGTCTTGCCTCTCCTTCCCTCCTCAGAGCCTGGCGGAGCTGTCTGTCCTGCAGGGCCTGGAAGAAGACCACAGCTTCCAGAAGGAGGTGGCCCTGAAAACACTGGTCTACAAGGCCTACAGGTAAAGAAACTGGACATGATATAAAGAGATGTCCGTCCATCTGCAGAAATTTACTCTGGTTTTATTGAAGCTTTTCGAATGGTTAGTATTCACGTGTTATGTGTCTAGAAACATGGTTTGTAGTCATTGGAGTCTGCTCTTCCCCCATGCAGGTGTTTCTTCATTGCCCAGTCCTATGTACTGGTGAAGAAGTGGAGTGAGGCCTTGGTTCTGTATGAGCGAGTCCTGAAGTACGCCCGTGAGGTCCAGTCACAGTCCAAGAACCTGAAAAACAGTCTGAAGGCATGAGCCTGTTTGTTTTATGTCTCTTGCTGAAAAATATGTTGCAGCTTTGTTAGCATCGCTGTCTACTGTACCGAACACTCAGATGAAACTGCAGCAGGGCAGAGAGCTGGAATGTTGCACTAGTGGTAGTTGTAGTAGGATAAAGTGGCTCACAAGGTGATGAAATATCAATAACCATCTAAGACTTGACAGGCTTCCATAAACTGTTGGAGTAAACTTGCAAAATTGTCCTTCAATAGGTGTGGCTTTCAAAGCAGTGTGTTGCACTGTGTGTACCAGGAGTGACAATCACAGTAGCAGCCTACAATACAGTAAAATCATTTCCTGTTTATTGCCTTTATTGCAAAGGTATCAAATCCCAGCAGCAACTATTCCAGAGCGTACAAAAAAACTAATCAAAGATGGAGACACGACCAAACGTTATTAATAATCTTAAAATTAAGGAAGTATTCTGCTTCTTGGAGGATTAAGTTGAAATTGGATATAGTGTCTAGATGTGACCACTCAGCCTCACCTCTCTTTCCTGTAGGATCTCCCAGATGTGCAGGAGCTGATATCTGAGGTCAATGCTGAGAAGTACTCGCTGCAGGCTGCCGCTATCTTGGGTGGGTATCAATGGCACTGTTTGGAGAGCATCCAAAGTGCCTAAGGTCTTCGCCAGCAGCAAAGACTCCCATCAAGTAAAATTCTGAAACCTTTTTCTCCCAGAATGTTCTTTAAATTTAAGAGTGTTCACAGAATAGCTGAACACTCACACCTGCATCACCTTGCTAAGGTAAAAGGAATCCAGAAGTTTTACTGGATTTATGCAGTCATCTTCTCAGGTGTAGCATTAGATAAGACTTAGGTATTTCACTTTGATGTCTTGGCTTGACTTAAAAATTTCACATATTTGCTTCAATGAAAAGCCTCTTTTTTACTGCCTTCTTTGATTGCAATGTTTTACCCTTTTGCATTTCTGAAATTCCTCTGGTTTTTATAACCTGGGCAGTTTGAGCAGTTCGAGGTCTCGTTTTGGCTGCCCATTACTTACGAAGTCTGTGCGCGTTCTGACGGCGCTGCTGTCTCTCTGCGTTTCCGTTTCAGACACCGAGGACGTGTGTGAAACCCCTTTGCAGTCCCAAGTCAAAGACGGCAAGGTGAGTCCGAGTGTTGATCATTGAGACTGGAGGAAAAGAATTAAATCCCTTTTCTCAGCGGGGAAGAAAACGAGCCCTTTGGAAGCTGGGTGGGATCGAACGCGGGCTGCATTTAGAATCCTGAACAACGGAATTTGGAAAGAGTGAATTGAAAGCTCAGAACACCGAGATGAAAACCAGAGCCGTTGCATACTTCTGTGACCTGTCTTTATTCTTCTTCACACTGTGGAAGGTGTGGGCTGGTGGTGTTCTAATGCTCATCTAGGTTACCTGGTATAGGTTTTTGCAGTAGACCGCTTGTAGCATTTGTCTGGCCTGCGCATCGTCATGTGAAATAATATAGGCAAATAGAAATGGGGGAAGCTTTCTCAGGATTTTCGGCATCCCCTTTGGGTGAAAACATGAATGTAGAAATTAATAAGGGTTTATGCTGGGGGGGGGGTTAAGTCACTGTCGGTGATGGTTGTAAGTGTTTGCACCCTGTTGCATAAGGCTGAGGCGTTAATGAAAGTGTCACTCTGGGGTGGCAGGAGAAAAGGTACTTTCCAGTGAAATATGGCATCATCCATCTCCATTAGAATAACACACTCAGCCCATAGCTTGATTGATTACATTACATGGTAAGACCCCTGAGGCTCATGGGAGTCTCTGCAGGCTCTGCTGTCGAGTCAGGCAGCTCCACTCCTCTTGTATTCCCTCTGTTTCTTTGTATCCGTACCCAATTGTTTTTGATTCCTTTGCCGAATGCTCACTTAATTCCTTCTGGTTCCATTGGCTCCCTTGTTGCCTTCATCACGGTTCACAGTAAAGGACAGAGAGGGCAGTGGGCTCTGCTCTCGTCGGCGTGCGTGTGCGCGCGCTTGTCACTGGCACTCCAGCTGCAGAGTTCTGACCCGATTCTTTTTTTCCTTTCCCTGCTTCTGTCCCCCCACCTTCAGCCTCTCTGTGAACGACTGGAGACCTTCTCCATAGACGCCTCCCTCGTCGGCAAGCAGCCCAACCTGGTGCAGTTCCCCCCCGAGTTCCAGCCCATCCCCTGCAAGCCCCTGTTCTTCGACCTGGCGCTGAACCACGTGGCCTTCCCGCCTCTGGACGACAAGGTGGAGCAGAAGGGCAAGGGAGGCCTCACCGGCTACATCAAGGGAATCTTTGGATTCGGCAGCTAATCTGGGCCCAGGCTTTTTTTCCCCCCACCCTTTTTTTTTTTTTTGCAAAGGCCTAGGGGTTTGTAGAGCTCAGCTCTGGGCCTTCTGCAGCCTGCATGGGCCCAGGAACACATGCCGATGGAACTCCTGGACTTGCTGTGACCGATGGATTCTAGCATGTTTTATGGGCTTGTGTTCCACAGCCTGCGTAGTCCACTAGTGGGCTCTGTTAGGTAGTATCCTGGAGTATCTTTAAATATCATTTTTAATACTAAGGCGCCTTCAGTATGCCATGTTGACATGTCAGATACTGGGAGCCTCACCTCTGTGCTCAGTACCTTTCTCGCAGTGTTTCACCAAAATCATTCCAGACGCAGAACAGCAAAATATGACTGGGTTTTAAATTGCTTACCAAGACTGGGAACATAAGCAATTGTATATTCTTTTTTTTTTTTTAGAAATTAAGTACAACAAGCAAACGAGTTAGGTGATGGGTAAACCGTCAGTGTTTTTATACATTAGAACCACTTTGATCACCGATTTAACTACATGAGGTCAGTGTATAGTTCCTGCACCTTGGGTTTGAGAAATGGGTTTGTGTCCACACCATTGACCTTGTCTACATTTTCTGACGGCATAGTTGATGTTTTGGGTACCTTACTGTTACCGTAGTGGGAATGCACTGGAGAGGTGTGAACGTTATTGTACTTCAGATTGTGAAACTGCAGACCACGTGCATGGAAGGTAATCCTTTTCCTGTGAAGAGATCGCAGATAATTAAAATGATTTTCTTTCTGTGTTGAAGCACTAAATGAGACCTTTGCACTTGGCGTTTCTTGCTAAGGGAATGTTTTTTTTTTAAAGAAAATGCTTGGGTGGCTTGTCAGAGTTCGCCCTTCTTATACGAAAGGTGTTGCAGTGACTCACCCTGGACACGCCTCGCCATGCTGCAATAAGATGCCCACACCCCTCCACCCCACCTGGCACAGAGCTGCCAGATGATCTGTCCCTTTTATTCTGCCCTTTGTCTTCGGTGCTCTTCTGGCCACAGGAACAGCTGGGAGCAAAGGGCAGTCTGCACTGGCCTTTAAACTCAACAGATGTTTTTGTATTGTAACTCTTTGGCTAAAGTATACCCCCCCCCCTTGCAGTTGTCCATTATCAGTAACAGTTTATTTCACTAATAGGTGAATAATAATATTCAGCTAATAGGCCACCATGTGCGGTCATGTGGCCTGCAGAGTCTGCCAGCGTCTCGTGTTCCGCAGGAAAAATGGGGTGCCATCCTTCCACGAGATCGTCCATCACCTCGCACTTGGTTGATGGAGGTAGAAACATTTGGCCTTGGGCGTCGTTCCAAAGCATCCCATGAAGATATATTAATGTAACGGATCTGGTGACGGAGAAGATAACATCAGCGTCATGATCATCAAAGCACTGGATGACCATATGTGCTCTGTGGGAGACGGCATTGTTATCCTGGAAGACATCTCTCCTAGCAGGAACACTGGCTGACGATGAACAAGTACAGGTTTATTCCAGGCTGAAAAGAGAAGAAAAGAAACGCAACGTTTCGGCTGTGGAGCCTTCTTCGGGTGTTCTTCTTCCCATCTATGCTTTCTAAACAGTTAACGTCTTCTGTAAAGACGGAGCGGTTTGGTAGGTGTGTGAGTATTTAGAGGGCCTGTCCCGTGAAAAGATCTCTCTTTAGAAACTGGCCTCTACCGATACACGGAGATGTTTGAGATTGTTCAGATTGCTGTCGTTCCCCGTCGCGGTGGCTCTGCTGAGCGAGTTTCTTCACCCGCTACGGAAATACTAATGGAGGTAGTTGCGCTTGGCCTCTGTGTGACTTAGCCCCTTTATTCTGCGGAGTCTCTAGCGCACCCAGTGCCAAAAGGGAGTCAATGGAGGGTGTCTTCCCAGCTGCAATAGGAGCAGTAGGAGCAGTTCTGGCGTTTCACATACTCCCCCCATTATCATCCCCTGCTCTTGTGCGCCGCACCTGGGCTCCGGTGCAGCTGCCAGCCCAGTCCCGTGGCAGGTGTTGTTCTCCGCAGCGGGCCTGCAGTGATGGTGTCGGACCGGGGTCGTGCAGCCAGACAGCACTTTGACCTCGGGCGCCCATGGGTGTGACTGCAAGCATTGCTTGTGACTAAGAGAACTTCATTGTCCTTTTGTCCTTGTTGCTCCCAGCCTCTCGCCTATCATTTAAGAAGCATTTTTAGCCAGGCTCCCTGTTCGGAGAAATTAAGGTTAAGCGCTGGAGCGCTCGGATGGAAATAAACCCTCCGTTTCCTACTTTCTGTTATTCTGCGTCTCTCTTCCTCTGCCTCGCTCCTTTGTAAAGCTGAAGGCCGGTCGATGTGATTTGTCGGTTGTATTCACTGCAACAATACCGCGCAGAAAATGCCAGAGCAGGGTGTATCTTGGCTTTTCGGACACGCCTGCTCAAACCGCAAATATGTTTGGTGTTCTTACGATGCCGAGAGGCCTGATCTTATCTGGGTGCACAGACGGCAGCCTGCAGATCCCCTGCCCCCGATTTTTATTGACTTTCCCTGGCGCTGGTTTATCGGTGGACTTGAGATGGGGGCACCGGTTCAGGTGCTAGACAGATTCCCCAGCAGGCTTCATGGGAGTACAGGGGCTCCTGTCCATCTCTTACAGGTGCAGGGAACTTGGGAGAGGGCGTGTCCGGTAACTGTTTGACACAGAATGGCATTCAGGAGGGCGTTGAAACTGTTTAAGGGACAAAAATGTATTTTTTTTAGACCTTTCTAAAACAGGTTTTCCTTTTTTCCCCCCATGTTTGAGCACCTCTATTGTTGGCCTCCTGGTGCTGTTCTTCTGCTGAAGGTGCCCAGTGTCTTGAGTTGGCAAGCCGGAGGTGGGAGACAGAATTCAACTGCGTTACTTCACCCCTAAAGTGAGGGCGTGGCAGATGGCACCCAGCCATGTGGGTACAATTTCACCCAGACCTTTCAGGAAACAGGCCCGTGTGACTCTTGGGTGACTGGCCCACTCACAGCTGGGTCACCACAGAGATCCAGCTCACTGAAAAACTCTGAAAGAATCCTCATCTGCTTCTTCTCGAGTGTTTGTCCCGGTGAAAGCGCCTTCAGTAGGTCACCTCTGCTGCAGGGACGATGACTTACTCTTCGGAGGGCTTGAAGCCGGGTTACTTGGTTTGTTTGTATATTAGGAAAATGAGCGGGACAGGTGTCAAGTCACCATGAAGGGAAGTGCTTTCTGGTCTTGACCATTGACGTCTTCGTTTGAGTAGTATGGCTGAGAGCTTTCTAGTTTATCTTTTTGTCAAGTATTTGATGTCCTGTCTGAGTTTTCCGTGCTGGGTTTAGGGCTTTCTTATTGTCTCAATGTCTCCTTCTCACAAGGTTGCTGTTGTGATGTTGTGAGGAAACTGTTGCTTTAATACACCACGTGTGTCATTCTTTCCCCGACAACCGCGCCTGCGCTCATTCTGCCTGTTCCTCCGGGTGTGCACAGGCGTGTCTGCTTGGGAGAGAAAGCACAGCGTCGTCTTGTGTTCTCTGGAGCAGGCACTGCTTAGGGAACCTGTAGGCCCTGTTTCTCCAGCTCCTTCAACACACGTCTCTTGAGGCTTCTGGGAGAGACCGAAGGGCTGTGTGGTGTGAAAAAGTCATCCCTCTCCTTCTTTCAGTCCCTGTCTCTCTCTGCCTGAGTCTCCTTCTCTCTGCTGGTTTCTTTATCCACTCAGTGTCCCTCGCTCTGGCCCCCCTCCGATTTAGAAAATGCCCTCCATATTGCTCTCCAAGTCACACTCTTGCGCTGACAAACCTGTGTCCCACCCACAAAGGTTGCAGTTCACAAATTTTAATTGCTCAGCGGTCCTATTTTTTAAATGAAAAGGTGTTTACCTGAAGCTGTGCTGTGGCGTTACTGTTGGCAGTGTGGAATTGAAGACCAGTCCTTGTCACGCCTGAGTGTTTTCAGTACTGTGTGTGGCAGCACCGGAATTTCACTGTCTTGCATTGTGGTTTTGTGCCAGGATGGGCTGACTTCCTGGCCTTTTCACTTACTGAGCGTTTGTCCACCACAAAAAGATCACAGGTCTGCAGGTCTACGGTATCTGCCGCCTTTAGGCATCAGTGGGTGGAGATCGGGGAGTCGTGAACTCCTGATGAAACCGTTAATGGGCCTGAATGAAAGCCGGAAGAAGAAATGGCTCTTAAGTTCCCTGTATCTGTAGATTGATGTATTTTTTTTCTATCATTAAATTTAAGGGAGTCTTTTTTTGGTGGTGGGGTCTGTGCTTCATGAAAGCAGTCTCGGAAATTAGAGCACAGTCTGCTGCATTTCCTTGCTTGATGTTCAGGGGGCAGGGGCCAGGGAAGAGGTGCCGGTTTCAGGAGGTGATATGCCAGAAATGTGGGCGTGCTGGCTGCAGAGGTGCCTTGGAACTGGCCTGGCTGCATTCCTCAGCTCTCTCAGAAGTTTGGCTCTCCGGATGAGGCCGAGTCCTCTCCTCTTCCCACGCTGCTCTGCCACCCGGAGTAGGCCAGGCCCTGCAAGCCCATCGCAGCTTGTGTGAGCAGGGGTAGCGAACCCCGTATTAAAGCCTGAGAACAATGAGTTGCATTGCAGGGGTCCATGTGCACAGCGACTTGACGACACCTGGTCACACGTACATCCTTCTGCCTGACACAGGGCCGGCGGACAGCAGCTCACAGCTCGGGCCACTAACGCCACTTCACTCTAAAAAAACTAGATGAGGTGAGCGGGAGTCTGGCACCTGGAGTTGGTCTCATTGGGGCATATACAGTGTTTTTTTATTTTTGCAAAAAAAAACATTGAGTGTTTTAAGGATGTTGTAGCTATGAAAGTGAGAAATGAAATGCTAATGAAAATATTGATTTGCGTTTCCTGCTGATGAGTTCAAGTTAGTGTGTTTTTTAAGGCTCCGTGTTGTTTAAAAGCAGCAGGTACAACGAAGGTAAGAGAATTCTCACTGGGCAGGCCGAGATTGATCTTCCCTTTCCCCTCTGCTGTGTTTAATTAATCAATCAGTTAGTTGATTAGTGGCCACACTGATAAAAGCAGACTTCCCTGAGTCTTCCCTGGCCATGAAACAAGACCTTTGTTAGCAAAAGTAAAGCTCACAAACCAAATTACCATAAATTAAGGGATGGTAGTGTGAAAGAACTCTTATCTTTCCTGACGTTTGCAGTGAGTATGTCCTCACTAACACAAGCACAGGGCCTGCCTCTGCACTTCCTGTGTGGACCTGGTCTCCATGGTGACAGGAAGCATCTCTCTAGACTCGCCCCAGAGTAAGCAGCCATGCGTTCCCTTTCAAGGAAGGGATGTCAGTCCATGAAGGCTTTGGAAAACGGAAAACATTGTTTAAATGTCTGAGAAACCTAGCAATGTGGAAGCTGTATGTGTCCGTGTGCTTGCCGAGTTTTGTAAGGAAGTTATAACTTCCAAGGGCCGATTTTAGAAAAGACGATTTCTGCTCCTCCACACCGGAGCGTAGCACATGCAGGAGGTGAGGAGTCCATGTGCTCTGTCTCCGTGTGTGCTCCGAAGTCTTGGAATAGGGGGAGGTGGGCTTTAGGTTCCATAGTCCTGGAGGGGCTGCTTCAGCTGTTATTCCTATCCGCCTCTCTCCAGAAGTGATGCTCCTCCACCTGCAGGTGTGAACTTTCCCCACCCTCTCCCTCCACTAAAGCTGCCATACCAAACCCCGCCCAGGAGGGGGCAGTGCAGCCCCCCTGTACTCCAGACTGTGCCCACAGATGTGTTTCCTTTCCAGGCTGTGTCCAGTTTTTCATTGAAATTCTGGAATTCATTAGCTATGGATGGCTCAGATAGCTTCCTCTCATGCACTGTCCTTTTTAATGTTTCTCTTTGAGTCTTAATACGTCACTTATTCTGCTTTAATTGTCTTCTTATTTGATTAACATGACTGGGTTTTGCTTGCTATATTCTATTTAATCCATGTATCCTCCCCCATTCTTTTCAATACGTCACCACACTAATAGACAGGAAAGCATAAAGGAGAGCGTGTGAACAGACTGACGTGTGTCTTGAAGGGGGGGGTCTTGGGGGTACATGTGTTGACCGCTCGGTTTGTAGGGGACACCGCTTTGGAAAACAAAGGAGAGAACGCAAAATAAAAAACCCACCCCACAGCAGCAGCAGCAAACAGGAATGTGAAACAGGTTGACCCGGTCCCGTGAAACAAGATAAGTGTCCCAGTGACGGCACACCTGCTCCCAGGGTGGAGCCGGGCAGGAGCGCTTTAACAGATCAGTGTCTCGCCGGGACCCGCAGAGCCAGTGGCAGAGGAGAGAGCGAGCTGTGGATCCGCGCAGGGACTGAGGCACGCAGGACCCCAGGATGTTCAAGAAAAAGGACAGCAACACCTTGAAGGTGTCGGGCAAGATGAGCAAGTGAGTGTCCTCGGGGCAGCGGGATCCACGGTCCGTTTTCTTTTCATTTCCGGTCCGCGAGGAGCTGGGCTCCAACCCGCCCGAATCTGATTGCTGGTGGCCATGAAGAACAGGCGGTGAGGAGATCATGCGTGTCTCTCCTTCCTCCTCTGCCCTTTCGATAACTTGGCCACCCGGCGGTTGCTTTAAAAGCACCGCTCAGTAATATCTTGGCAGGGTCTGTGAAAGATTAAGAGCTGTTTTCCGGACCATCTGGACGCGTCCGAAAAGAACGCGCGCTTCACCGCCCAGACTATCGCAAAATCACCCAGCTGAGGAGTGTGATAACGCTGTCAGTTCTGCTGCAGGAGCGGTATTTACACTAAGAAAGCGTAGTATCGGTATCGGACACACGGACCGCGGGATTTTCATAGATGTATGCGACGTATTTTTCCTAGAAAAAGTTCAGAGGTATGAGCTGTACCGAACTGGTTGTCCTCTCCGTGTTCCCAGACGCTTTTGATAAGTGATAATCTGTGTACCTGCCTGGAATCCGAAAAGGTTATTCCTCACGGATCGTCAAAACCCTTCTCCTACCCTTGGCTATTCTTTCCCTTGACAATACACACTGTACATACTGTAGGTTAGAAAATACCCTCTGGACAATTTGGGGCTCATCATTATGAATCTTTTCTTATGAGGAATTTTTTGTTTGTTTTCTAAGGTTTTCTAAGGTTTGTGGTTTGTGCTTTGATTTAGTGGTTTTGTGTTTTTAGAAATGTATTACCAGATATTTGAGACATATTTGCGACAGTAAAGAGCGAAGGGGTGTAACATCTGAAGATGAGATTGACTTGCTTTCAAAACGTTACATTATATATTTTGACAAATGCGGTTTTACGTCATTTAACTATAAATTGAATTCTACTTCGGAAGAGTCAGAAGTGAATGACGCCAGTGAGACAAAAGTTCAGACCCCCTTGTTTAGGAATTTCAAAGATTTTTGTCTATACCGGCGGAAATTTTCTTGTTGCTTATTGAGCTCTAAAGCGCAACAAATATACTCAAGACTTCGATCAATAGTTATAAAAATGTGTTTTTGCTTTTTTATGTTATGAGTTTCCCCTTTTAAATTATTATTCACAGTTCACAATACGGTACCCTGCTACCTGTTTTTTACATTTATGCTTCATAATGCATTAACAGTTCTTGGTCTTTGTGTCAGATTAATATCAAGTGGATTTGAAATCCATCCTTCTTTATTTAAACTTATTGCTCATGGCGTGGAGTTGTGAGGTTGCAAAGCAAAGGTAAAGCTCAGTCGTCAAGGTACGGAAAGGCTGTAACAGCTACCTGTTACAGAAGCTGCGCTGGCTGATTTAATTCAGGAAACGGGAGTGCTGGTTTGTTTGAAACTCCTATGTTTTTCTGTTGCGTAACCTTAGAATTAGAGAACAAATACAGTGCAGACTATATGGATTACAAACTATTGTAACAGACCCGTATTGACTGTGAACTTTATCGGTGTTGATGTAGGTTTGTAACCATTACAAAGTGCTTTGTGCTGAGGTAAGGGGAGAGACCTCTGTAGAAGATGACCAGTTGCCAAGTGACAAATTATTTTTGTAACAATTGTTGTCGCCGTGATTTTCTGCAGCTCGGTAGTTTAGTTATCAAGGTTCGGTTTTTTTAAGGTAAAGCCCAGCTGTGCCCAGCTCTATCGCACCGCGCCGTTGTCGGGCGTTGTAAGCTGTTGCGTTGTGTGTGGGAGGATGTGTGTGGGTTCAGGGGGACACCCTGCTCGACGCGGGTGCCGTTTCGGTGAGTGTAGTTGCCCCAGGCTAGGGCAGCAGTGGGTGAATCTAAACGGAAAGAAGGCAGCGCAATCTGGAGGCAGGCGTGGAGTGTGCTGTCCTCTCGTGAGGTAACGCAGATGTTTCACTGACCTCATTCGCCTTTGTCCCCTGCCTGAAGCCTTTCAGACTCACATTGTTCACACTGGACAAAAAAAAAAGGTCAAGTCTTGACTGTGTTACAGGAAGCCGAGCTGCTTGTGGAGTTGAATCATGCACATCTGTAACGTCGTGCAATGTTCATTCGTGCGCATCCATGTTTGAAGCAGATCTGTGCCATTCCTGACCGGTGACAGTGCTGGTGACAGCGGAATTAGACACTCAACAAGGGTGGAAAAGAGAAAAACAGCTGTCTGATTATTTAGGTGAATTATTTACTTTTTGAAATGAACTGATCTTGGGCTCTTTTAAGCCTGGGTGCAAAGAGTGAGAGAGGTTTGCATCACGGAGAGGAAAGCTGCGAGGACTCCTGCCTCTGTTGTCTCGAGTGATGCCACACTGTTGTAGTGATCCCCTGTCACACGGTCACCCTGTGCAGTCTCTGTGAGTCCCCTTTGGGTGCCAGTAGCCACCATGTTGTGCACTTGTGGATATGGTGATGCAGGATATAGCCTCCTAGCTCTGCTCCGGTGTAACCACATTTGTGCAGCAGCCTCATCTTCTGTACTGTGTTGACCGGGACTTGTGCGTGTACATCAGAAAATTAAAGCCACACTTAATGCAAACCTCCTTCGAATGATGACCCGTCTTTGACAGACAAGGTAAAGCAATCAACCAAAGACAAAGAAATCAAAAGCACATTTGCAGAACACAAGGCAGTCTTTGCGCACAGGGTTGTGGGAGTATGGCGCAACTTACCCAGTCATGCTGTTGAAGCCGATACCCTGGACAAGACACCAGGTGGATGAGGATTAGCAACTAGGTTCCAAACCGGCTGGACATGCCGAATGGCTCCTCTCGCGGACCATGAGCCGTCCTCCTGATCTTATTTACGGAAGGAATAAGGATGTGCAAGGATGAGCGCAACACACTGCACAATGACAAAGCAAGGAGGCACCTCCTCAGTGGCTCGGTGGCTGAGGCTGATTGATCATGACTCACAAATCGAATCAAAGCTAATTACAGCCTCGCGAATGGTTGTGCGTAGGGGGAGCTTGATGGCAGTAACCCGCATTCAGGAGGAGAGGAGGCAGGAGGCCTCTGTGTGAGGGGAGAACTGGAGTCTAGAGTCTAGGTCCCCGAGCGCAGTCTTGTGTGTATTAATCCCAGGTCCCTGGTGTTTCCTGTGGACTGAAGGGTGGAAATGAAGAGCCTGCGTGTGCGAGTGTGTGTGTGTGAGACTGTGTGTGTGTGCGAGAGAGTGCGTGTGAGACTGTGTGAGTGTGTGTGTGAGACTGTGTGTGTGTGCGAGTGCGAGTGAGTGTGTGTGTGAGACTGTGTGTGTGTGCGAGTGGGTGTGTGCGAGAGAGTGCATGTGAGACTGTGTGAGACTGTGTGTGTGTGCGCGAGTGGGTGTGTGCGAGAGAGTGCCTGTGAGTGTGTGAGACTGTGAGTGTGTGCGGGTGAGTGTGTGTGTGAGACTGTGTGTGTGCGAGTGGGTGTGTGCGAGAGAGTGCGTGTGAGACTGTGAGTGTGTGCGAGTGAAGGTGGGGGGAGGCACACAGGGTGTAGGTGTCAGTGGAACAGTGAGGCAGAGAGGAGGGACGACTAATTGTTGTTGTTTGCCACTGAAACAGTGCAGGGAGGAACTCCTCCAACCAGCCCAGCCTGCTTCCAGACGCCACTGATCCATTCCGGCTCTCCCAGGCTGTGGCCCCTGGCTGCCCTGGGGCAGATTGCCTGATGCACCTCAAGCACTGAGCACCTGTAGCACTAATACAGCTTAACACAGCTCTTCAGAAGCCCTTTCACACAATCCATGTGGTGACCACATAGTTGTCATAAAATGGGAATAAGCTGAGGTCAAAATACAACCCCAGTGTTTTTAGCTGTTTTGTAGGTGCAGTTTTACCTTGATAATATGTTCAATATCACACATAAACGCATGGCACAGTTTCACAGCTAGGTGTGTCCCCACAATAAACAGGTTTGAGAAAGTTGCACAACATGCTGGGGCAGAACACAGACAAATAGTGTTTCTGATTGGCTTTTCAGTGTAATCAAAACCCACAAGCCTGGGCAAAGGTTAATGAAGAATTATTTCTGTTTGATTATGTGTTACATCTTCAACAATGACAAAATCAGAGCTAAGACTGTGCTGTCTGCTTGCTGAATCTGAATGTTTAAATACACTGCATTATGTGCAACTGAATTGGAAATCGTCAGTGCTAACTCATATACAGCAAAACAGGTCTTATAATGGTCTTCCAGGTTTTTGAAAGGTGTACCAATATTGTAGAAAAAGCAGCAAGTGACTCTTGAAGGTTATGGATCTCATCACCACGATTTTCGTTGCTTTGTCTCTTTAATTTCTGGCTTGTTCTGCACTCCAGGCCTTCCTACAGTCAGCAGTAAGTGTGGTCACAAGTAGCACATGCGTGACGTACTTTGCACATGTTCCCCTCGGACCCTGACTTGGGGTGTCCATCGGTGAGACAGGTGTGGTCATCTGGTCGAGGCATGTACACCCCTCAACCTGACCACTGCACTTCCAAGTTGTGCTCTTTGGCAGAAAGAAAAACGTGCAGCTTCAGATGTGCCAGACACTTCCTGTGGAGCAAAGACCAGCAGAATGATTCTTTGGCCCGCTCAAAAAACCTGCTCAATGAGACGGAGGATCCTGACTGTACAAGCATCTTAACCTTTAAGTGTCTGTGCATCGATCTGTCTGTGAAAACTGTTAAATATTCAAGGCTAAACAAGCACACTGACACATGCAGCCTAACTGAATTGGATTTCAGTACGTGTGCCTTTTAGCAAGGGGTAGGCAGGAAGCTGCCAAAGAGACTGCTAAGAGCATTCATTTGTATGAAAATGTCTACACATTTGTGTGAGAAACAAGGAACAGCTGTACTTGATTAACAATCTACTTAGACATCTGATGGCCGGTTACACAGTGATAATCGTCCAACTAGTTTAATGACGAAGTTAAAAGAGAGCAAGTTGGGGTATGCGAAAAGACAAATTCCTAATACAAGAAATTGTATATGGCCAATAAAGTGATCTGATCTTATCTTAGAGCAAAACACAGCTCTAGAGTTGAATAATTGCAGAGCCTTTTTACTTCAGAAAGTTAAGCAGTTAGGTCAGCCTTGAAATTAGGAATTTGTTTGACTGATAAGTTTGTGCATCGTCAATTGGATTTATACTCATGTACGTGGGTATTTTATTAGATCAATCGGAAGGATGTGCCTTGCTCATGGATACAGCAGCTATGCCCCACCTGGGATTTGAACCTGCAACCTTCAAGCTGCAGCTCAGAGTCCTGTGCACTCCTACAAACCACTTCCTGTCATTATATTACTGCATCCTGGGATGGGAGGGGGGCCAGCCTGCGACACTCAAATTTGAAACATTTCTCACTTCGGCCCAGTCTCTACTGAATGTAGAATTGATTTTGGAATTGAACTCCAATTACTGGAAATAAATACGCAGTGGAGGGTGGTATGCCTGTCCTGAAGTTGTGTCATATGCAGCCACCAGCTGTAGCTGTGAGGGGTGTCGGTTGGTTTGTTGTGCTGTGGAGTGTGTTGCCAGCCTGACAGGAGACGCTGTGACCAGTGATGGAAACGGACCCTTCTGATTTCCTCATACTGAGTGGGTCTTGTTCCAGCTCACTTCTGCATAGCAAAGAGCCCTGTTTGAAGTGAACGGAAAGTTCGTTTTCATCGTCGGCCTGGGCTAGTTCTGATTAACTTTGTGGCCTGGGAGTTTGTATGTGCTTGTATGTGTGCTGTATGCTTCTTTTCATCTTTTTGAAGTGATTCTCAGGAAGGGTTTAGAACTGCATGACTACTAGGTGTAAGGTGCTTTAGGGGTTAACTTGCATGTATATGTTACTCCAGGCACAGTAGGAGGATAGCCAAATACCACAGCTTCCAGTTAATTTCCGCCGCATCCTTAATTACATAAATTAATTCACTATCATTTATTTGTACTGTTAAAACATTCCAGGACTCCTGACATGGTTTCTGTAGCATTTCTCCTGAGAGGCAGAGTCTTCTTTGCATTTGACTTAAAGTACAGCCTTGTCTTCCTGCCAGTGTTCCTTAGAGGAACTCGAGTCTTTAACACTTCTGCTGTTGAAGTTGTCAGGCACTTTGATTTTTCTTTAAAGACAAATGGCAAAATGCATTGAACTGCAGGTGGAAAACAAACCTGAACTGAATCACTGCTCCTTCAGGTTTTAGTGGGTAAAATACCTCTGGCCTTCCTGCCTGCCTTCAAAACCATTTCTCTTTTTGTGGTTCAAAGAAAATGACACTTCTAGCAGGTGAAGATAAAGGCTCTGGGAATCGTGCTCTTTAAAGGATTAAGAACAGAGGGGCCGATGCAATCACAGCCCTTCTGCATATGGAATATATAAAGAGCTTTCAGGATTACACTGGGTGTAATCTTCAAGGGTCATGGGATTAAGAGGAAGCCAGAACTCCTTTTCTTTTTGGGAAGGGTGGCAACACACTGGTAGCATTTAACTCCTAATCCCGGTGTGTTTTTACAGCAGGCAAAGAGCCCCAGGCAGCAGCTGAGAGGGTGTCCCACTTTCCCAGGCCTGTGGCTCAGAGAGCTGAGAGAATTTAATACGGCTCTTTCCTGAGCTTCGCTGCCTGCTTTCCATTTTGTTTGGAACTTGGTGTCAACAACAGCCTTCTCTTTTAGGATAGAAATAAAAGATGAACCACAGAAGGAAATAATCTATTCAGGTTTTATATTAGATGACATTTTTGCATATACGATAAGGTTAATGAAGACCTTATTCAGTCTATTGCTAGTAATAATTTACAATGCCATTTTAACACTGTCACGGTTTGTGGGGGGGCATCTACCTCCGTGTTTTACTTTGAGAGATGCCACTGCCTGTTGACTGCACACAAAATGAATATTTAAAAACATCCCAGATACATGGATCTGTTCTCAGTTGGCAAACTGGTCTTACAGATCAGGGAGCAGGTAGACAGCACTTGTGAAGAGAGAGTAAGGAAGGTAGCTAGATTAAACAGACACACCAGAGTCACATTCTTTCTCCCTTAGTTGGCTGAAGGAGTGTCCTGAAATGCGTGACTTTCAATGTAGCAACCAAAAACAGCAAAAGTAGCCAATGTAGTGAAAAGCAGGGAGCGTGACACTTCAGGCGATTGCGCCACAGCAGCTGGAATGGCAGCGATGCCTTTGCAATTGAGAACGAACTGGAGGCACTTCTTAACACACAGGGTGGTGGGAGTGTGGAACAAGCTGACCAGCCGTGTTGTTGAAGCCAATACCCTGGCTTCTTCAAAGAATACACTAGAGGAAATCCTGGGATCGATCGGCCACTGATGGCCAAGCTGGCCAGACAGGCGAAGTGGCCACAGCTCAACCATCACTCTTTTTATGTTTGCGGCTTCTGACCTTCACTCTGCTTTCACTATGGACAGTGCAGCCTTGTTCCTCTGCTTCCTTCACAGCGGGAGTCTGATCAGGTGAGTCCTGTCAGAAAAAGCAGTCCTCAGGTTTTAGTGACCAATCGATATATGTTTGGTGATCAATATCTCTGACTGTCATTCTTGGTTGGTGGCAGACCCAGAAATTAAGAACTCGGGGAACACAACTAGGTGTTCAGAGTACAGAAGTGAGAAGTTTATCCAGCGTTTTGAGGTTGTAGCGCATGGCGATAAGCAAGCCTCGTCATGCGAGCGCATGAGTGTTGATGCCCACCTGTCCTGCACTGTGTTACCGTCCCACCTCCCTGTCTCCCCCTAGGGCCCAAGCCAGTGACCTGGCGCTGCTGATCGCCCGCATGCAGAAGAGCGCCGACCAGGTGGAGAGAGACGTTCTGTCTGCAGAGGAGAAGCTGAAATTGGTAAGATCCAAGCTCAGCTCCTCTGAGAGTGCTGGGTCCTGCAGCAGTGTTCCGCTCAGGCTGAAGGACGAGGGGCTCTAATCTCAGGGCATCACTGAGGCACGGCCGACAGCCTGTCCCCCCATGGGCTCCCTGTAAGGACCCTCCGTGGCGCAGCCCGAGTCTCAGGGCGCGTCTGCCAGACCACCCGGGACAGGGAAGGAGCAAGCAGTCCAGAGCCTGCACCCCCCTGGGGTGTGTGACACCAGCGCCTCCTGCAGGATCGACGCTGTGGTGCAGGAGGCGCCGTGCTCCGCCTACAGGACGCCTCTCTGTGTCTCCTGATGGGGAGGGACGGCAACGAAGCAGCAAGCAGGCTGCTAAAGTAAAGAGCCTCTGTCCACCCTGGGGTATTCCTTTCGACTGGGTAGCGTTACAGGGGAGGCTCTTTCCCTCTTGCAGGAAAGCGCAGGGCTCTGCCGCCCTGTGTCATGTTCTTTTCTCATTCGTATTATAATTCAATATGCGTGTCATAGGATATAACGCGTATTAAACAGGGCAATTCTGGGACTGCCGCTGTCTCAGCTCCCTCAGAAATCCACAGAGGGGCGCACACAGCGAGAGGGCGCGGACGGGCGGCGGACAGGCACGCCGGCACGCGGCCCCACCGCCTGAGCCGCGCCTCCCCTCTCTCTGCCCGCAGGACAAGGAGAACCAGGTGAAGAGCCTCCCCTTCCAGCACCAGAAGGAGAACGCCGACAACCTGGCAGAGGCGGAGGGCCTGCTGAAGGACCTGTTCCTGGACGTGGACAGGGCCAAGAAGCTGAAGCACCCGCAGGCCAGCGAGATCGAGAGCGAGTGAGTCCCCCGCGGGCCACACTCCCTTCTGCTAGAGAGGGGGGCCGGAGGGATACTGACATTTCACCGCCGGCCTGGCGTAACACTTCCCCTGCCAGTGCATCCCTCATAATGCCCTTCTCGTGCGCCAGCTTGGGGGAATGATTCAAGTTTCCAGCCTCCTCGGGCCTGACTCTCCCGCGCGCTGTCCTCTCTCACGCAGTGTCAGCAACCTCCACGACCGCTGGTCCGCCGACTGCAAGTTCTACCGCGAGGTGTACGAGGCCAAGAAAGAGATCGGTCTCTCACCCAAAATTGGCTGGGTGCAGATCCTCAATCAGAAACAGGTTGGTTCTGCGCGCCTCTGTGTCGGCGAGATGTCCGTCTCCGTCATTCCTTGACTTGATTGGTAAAAACTCACACAGCACGGTTGACCTCTGACCTTTGACCCCCTCCTCCCACTTCCTGGGGAATCCTGAGCCTCTCCTGCTGACTCCTACTGTGTGTGTTGTTTGTCCAGAGGCAGGTCAACATAGAGGAATATGGCCCCGGCATGCCAGAGCTGGAGAAACAAATTGCCTCCCATAACATCCTGCACAAAGAGATCGAAGCATATGGCCCCCAGCTGGACGGTAATAGCACCAGCTCTCCGGTAAGGCTGACATTGCCCCCTGCTGGGTGAAAATGACACTGCACTGTGCAAGATTTTTATTTTATCATTAACTTTGTTTTTGTGCAAAGTTGGGTAATTTACTAAAACAGGCTGAGTGAAATCCTTTGCTCGAAAGTATCACAGCAGTTTCCCACCCCCAGGAGTTGAACCGGCTACAAGTCCAGAGCCATGACCGCTGCTTATCGTCATGCAATAGGGTGAAAAGCACACAGCATTAAGAACACACAGCTTCTTCCCTCAAGATGCGCTAGCAGTGACCTGCATCTGAACTGGGTGGCACAACCAGGAAAATGAGGGTTCTGTTTCCTGCAGGGGTCTTGGCTGTGGGAAAACCTGACTCACACCAGAGTGGGTGCTTTCATAAGTGCAGATCCAAACAAGAAGACAATACATGAGATTATTAATATCTCTTCGAAACAAACTTGTATTCAGAGCGTTGTTGTCCTCAACTCTGTGAAAACTGAATTATGAATACAGTATATATTACAGAATACAGGCTTTATTATGGTCGCCTGAAGTGCAAACACATGAGATGCCTTTGCACTACGAGTAAATCCGGTGGGAGTGATAGAAAACAATAGTCTGTCCCAGCACTGGGAAGGGAATTATATATAATCACATCAAGAGGATTAGCCCACTGCACAGAGTGACAACCGGTTAATGAAGCACTAGGACTCTACAAATTACAGAGGATCCCAAAGTATTTTCTCTTGATCATGTGTTTGGTATTTCAGGAGGAGTTGGCAGCTATTCAGAAGCAATACCAGAATCTCCTGGTGAGTTCTTAAGCTTCATGAACGGCTAAACCATTTATTTTCATTTTTAAAGCGAGTACAGCAAAAAACTGCTAGAAATGTGGAAAACCACACATATGATGAAAGTGTCCTTCTTCCTTGGCTAAGACACTTGAAGGAACCTACGCCTGTTAGGAGTTAACAATGAAGTCGTCAAGAACTGTTTTACTGTTTTGTGCATTCCCGGCAAGTTTCTCCAAGGTCTCTTGAGGTGTAACTCATGTATCCTCTGCTTGACTTAGCAACATGAAAGGGAACAGAGCTCTTAGCTTATTAGGGTTTTGGTTATTTGCCCAAGGCTGACCTTACTGCTTAACTTTTTGACCTTGTTTACACCTTATATATAACATACTGTTACTGACCAATCACAAAAATGTATGTTTTTGTATGGAAATTTCGCTCATCTCAGAAAATAAAAGCTCTGTTGCTGTCCTTAGGAAAGTGAGTAATAGACGAGGTCAAACTGTTAACTGCGTCTGTCCTCCTTTCTTTATTAAAATAAAGAAATCTCTGGCCTGTTTTACACGTGTCGCATGGTTCTCTGAGAAAAGGGTCTGACATACTGTAGCTCTGCCAGACTGACGTGTGCGCTGCCTCTCCTGCCTTCTCCTGCAGGAAAACTCCAAGTGGCGGCGGCACTACCTGGGCAGCCTGTACGACTACATGCAGGGCTGCACCAAGGAGCTGGTCTACCTGAACGAGCAGCAGGAGAAGATCCTCAAGCAGGACTGGAGTGACCGCCTGACGGACCCCTCCGACATCCGCCGGCAGTACGAGGTGAGAGCGGGGGGGAGGAGAGGAGGGGGAGATGATGTGATGACGTGCAGCAGGTCTCAGGGCCACAGCATGACCATTCCCAGGGGCCAGGAGGTGTCGCTGACTCCCTCTGCCGGCGTCTTTCTGTCCTCCACCAGAACTTCAAGAACAACAGCCTGCTGGCCCACGAGAGTGAGGTGAACAAGCTGCAGGACGACGGGGACAGGCTCATCGAGATGAAGCACCCGGCCAGCCCCACCATCCAGGTCAGAGCCCAGGGAAAAGCACTGAGAGGAAACCTAGTTTAAAAGGAGCCGTTAAGTAGGAACTGTCCTTAAGACAGAGATATACATTGAGCTGGGGTTTAAATAATAATCTAAACCTTGGCAGACTACGGATGCCTGATTACTGCGGTGAGGCTACAGTTATTCTTAAAGTCAGTGTTGTGGTTGTTTCTTTGTAATTGGTGGAGATCACTGGCAGGAGCTAACAAACCTGCCTGCTGACTGATTCGCATTTTGGAAGCCGGTCTTTTTCCTTGTTGATCGGAGCTCCTCCTAGCAGGTTCTTGGGAGAACTGCACTGCATTTTAATCCAGGGAGAGCACGGGCTACTGCTGTCTGAGTTTGAATAGGCATTGCATGTTAGCATTGTTAATGTCATTGCTCATGATTCCTCCCTGTGCACTCCCTTTGAGTCCAGCTCAGCAGTCCTGACAGTATCCATGTGTCTCTTACAGGCTCACAGAGACGCTGTGAGGAACGAGTGGCAGAGTTTCCTGAACCTCTGCATCTGCCAGGAGACTCACCTGGACAATGTGGAGGATTACAGAAAGGTAACAAAGAAAAAAAAGAGATCATTGCACTGATAAAGAGCAAACCCAGACCACAGCGTTCCGCCTGAACCAGCCCCGCTCCCATCTAAAAAGGGAAAGAAAAAACCTCCTCCTGAGCCACTGCGTCTGTTTTCCGTGCTCCTCAGTACCAGGACGATGTTGACACCCTGTCGGGGTCCCTGAAGAAGCTCAACGCCAGCCTGGACCCCAAGGCCCTCAGCAACAAGACCAACTCGGAGATGCAGCTGCTGCTGGAGGTGAGGCCGGGCAGGGCTGGGGTTTCCCCATCCAGGGAGCGAATATCTGTCCAGAAAGGAACTAACTAGCAACAAAGCCTACCCTACTGCCTGCTTCAGGATCAGCAGTCACACTTGTTGAAGTTGAAGTGGGGAGATGCTTTTAAGTCTGTAGATAGGGAGAAATTTCTTGACATAGAGGGAGTCTGGAACAACCTACAGGGAGCAGATTCCTTGGGATTTCCTGGGGAAATCTGCTGTTTCACCCCCCCTGCCCTTCTCCCCGACCCCCCAACCCCCCGGCGCCCCGCGCCTGTGTCAGCTCTCTCTCTCTGTCTCTCTGCGCCCCAGACCGAGGAGAAGACGGTGCAGCAGAGCGATCAGCTCCTGGCTGACCTCAGGAAGCGCAGCACCAAAGTCGCCCCCCTCAAGCTGCGCCGCACGAGCCCCACTAAGCCCACCAGCGTGGAGTCCCTGTGCGACTGGGAGACGGAGGAGGTGAGTCCGGAGCTGCCCCAGAGGGTCACCTTTAAACCCATGCTGTATATATTATTAATTTGCTTAGCTGGCGGAGTGCAATTGCACAGCTGGGCATCCCACTGGAGCATGCTGGGTGAAGAAAGTCCCAGTTACTGAAGTGTCTAAGGGCCTCTCCACTCCTGCACGCACCTCTCTCTCTGTAAACAGTCTAACCCGAGAGAGGAATGAAGTGAAACCTGTTCTGTTAGTGCGGCCTTGAGCTCCGCTGCCCGTCCCGATCTGCCGCGGCTTGAGTGTGTGTCTGAGACGCCTGGTCTCTGTGCCCGAGCGGTCTGCTCTCTGACCGCCATGTCCTGCACCCTGCCAGGCGTCAGTGACCCGCGACGAGAAGTGCACCCTGAAGGACAACTCCAGTGCCGAGAACTGGGTGCTCCAGTCCAGCAACGGACAGACCAAGACCCTGCCAGGGGTCTGCTTCCTCATTCCTCCCCCGGACCACGAAGCCATCGACAAAGTGGACCGGTGAGGGAGGGGCTGGGCTGGATTGGAATGGATTGGGCTGGGCTGGGCTGCACTGGGCTGGACTGGATTGGGCTGGACTGGGCTGCGCTGGGCTGCGCTGGGCTGGACTGGACTGGATTGGGCTGGACTGGGCTGGGCTGGACTGGACTGGATTGGGCTGGACTGGGCTGGGTTGGGCTGCGCTGGGCTGGGTTGGGTGGGTTTCACACACTTGGAAAGGAATGTCCTTCACAGACACCTGCTGTAGTAAACCACGTTTCCACTGTGAAACTAAACCAGATGACAAAATATATAACAGCACTTTCTCCTGCGTCCCCTCACCACCCACAGAGCAAAAAACACACAACAAACAACACGGGGCCAGACAAAGACACAAAAGGGTTGCACAGTGGAAGAACATACTTGAACCTGAGTTTAGGTGAGAAAGAGACAGGCCTGGCACCCACAGTCTCTCTAGATCCATGCTGTGGCAAAAGATCAGATCCCAAAGAGCTTTCATCTTCTCTTGAAGTGTGCTACACAACAGACACAACACATAACACTAACACCGCACTATACAACAGAGAAACACAAAGCCCCGAACCTGAACCCAGCCAGGCCATCAGGCTCGTGGCCCTTGGGATCGTTAGCGTGCGGACATCCCGCGTCGCGGCTCCGGTGTGACCCGTGTGCTCGCTGTGCAGGCTGGGCGTTGAGCTGGCTGAGCTGAAGAAGAAGAGGGCGGCTCTGCAGAGCTCCCTGAAGAGCCAGACGCTGGAGGCGGTCCGGCCGCAGAGATCAGGTGAGCGGCCCTAAACACGGCCAGTTACATCGGGGGATGTACGGGGCGGGTATGGGGCAGGCTGGACAGGAAGTGCTGGGGATTTCCTGAGTGCCCAGATTGTAGGCTATTGTCTGAAAGCACTGAGCGAGTTAAAGATACTGAAACTGCAGGCTTTCCGAGGCCCAGCGGGGCAGCACTGGGCTGTGTGATACACTATAGGATTCCCATGTGGTCCTGCTGCAGGGCTTGTGTCCAGCACCCCTGAAGACCCCAAGGTGAAGCAGCTGTCTGCCAGCCTCGAGCAGATGGACAAGGAGCTGGCGCAGACAGAGAAGGACGTCCTGAGGCGCCTGCGGACACCCCTGGACCGCAGCTCCCCCTCGCAGGACCTGGCCAACAGGCTGAAGGAGCAGGAGGTGAGGGCCCCTCCTGTCGCAGGGACCGGCCCTGGGGCCGCCCGGTCCCTTCAGACCACACGCTGGCTCCCCCCAGCTCATTCCGTCGAGTGTCAACGGCTGCCCCCCTCCGAATCTGGCCCATACTGTGCAGAACGTGTGCCCTTTCTCTCTGTCTGCATCAAAGTGCACGAAAGACACGACTTGCATGTATTTGTCCTTCATGCCGGGGCATTACAGAGAGCGTGACAAAATTAACAACAAAAGCTCACACAACAGCGGTTTACAATGCACTTTCATAACATTCGACATGACACTGAGCTCGGGGGAGCTCGCTTGAAAGAATTCTTTTGATCCAATTCCTCATTTCCAATAGGAAGGAGCTCCACTAAGTTCACTTTCCTTACATAAGGCTGTGTAAGCTGAATATTTCTTTACTTAGACGTAAGTCGGCTCCACACTGTGACTATTGCAGCAATACTGGCTTTTCGTCTTGGCCTTGCTGCTCCTGGCTTTGCTGTGAGCTGTGGTCAGGGCTGCACTGGGCCCTGCTGGACCCTGCTGAGCCCTCACAGCTTGACGTCCTGTGCTGTCTGTCCACCCAGCGAGCAGCCAAGGCCCTGCAGGACCTGGAGAAGGAGAGGGCAGCCGCGCAGAGGGAGGTGCAGCCCCTGCTGGCCCAGCAGCCCAGCGGCCCCGCCCCATCCCCACTGCCCCTCAAGCTCAGCAACGCCAAGAACAAGCAGGACGACATCGCTGCCCTCTGCGACCTCTACACCAGGAAGTAAGCCGAGCCCTTACCCTCCTGCCAGGCAGAGACAGAGCGTGCTGGCAGCCGGGGATCGAATTTGTACAAGAACTGTAAGGGTTACATCAGGATGTGAAAGCCTTAGGTACCCCTTTTCCCATGCATTTTACCCCTTTTCACCCGTTTGTTTCTGCAAAGTTTTAAAATAGCATGCAGCTGAAAGCAATGCTTATTTTAAAATAATGATCGGGATTTCAACAAAGCAACAAATGCAGGACTTGGCTCATCGGTCGATACAATCATAATAAAAGTCGAAATGCTGGTGGCATTCTTATACTGATATACTGCACAATACACCTGCGCTGTTGGACAGCGTACAAGCAATCAGCTGAGCCTGACCTCTGTCTCTCTCTAAGGGCCAATGCTTCCATGGAACTGGAGAACCAGATTAAGAAAGTGGATGGGATTATCGCTGGATTTGAGAGCCGGCTGGCTAAGGACACAGGTGTGCCAGACACACCCAATGCCATCCAGACGCACACCCAGGACCTCCAGGTGGGCAGAGCAGCCGGCGGGGCACCCCCAGCTACAGCTGCCATCACTTAACTTTCACTGAGGTCAGCTCGGAGCAGGGCTGGTAGGGCCTCTGTCAGTCTTTTTAAACAGGATTGGGATGGTCAGTATAACACTGTTACACCAGTCCTGGGGCCTGCAGCCTCTGTATGGAATTAGAGATTTGCAAACTGCCCGGGCAAATCATTTGCCCTGTGGAAGCCGTCGATTTCCCCAGCTGCAGCCCTGCTCGGTGCGCTCAGTCTTTTCCACGTCATTCTACAGCGGATGCGGAAGGAGCTGGCCGGGAAGCAGGACGAGCTGCAGAAGCTGAGCCGGGACCTGGAGACGACGGAGCAGCTGTGCAGCTCCCTGCAGAAGGGCTACCAGGAGTACTGCCCCGACATCCGCCGCCAGGAGGCCGAGGTGCAGCGGCTCAAGAACCGCTACGCCAACGTCAACAGCCAGCTGCTGCAGAGGTGAGCTCTCCCCCCCTCCCACCCCCCCCTGCCGGGACAACCCCTCTTGCTGTCTCCCGTTTCTGATTGGCTGTTCCGCTCGCCTGAACTCTTTCAGGGAGAATCTCATGCAGGAGGCCGCCAATAAGAACCAGGCATTCACGGGCACCACCCAATCACTGAACTCCTTCCTGAACAGTCTGCCAAACAACAGGATAAGCCCCGGTGACAGCCTCTCCCAGGTCAACGCCAAGCAGAGCTCCCAGAAGGTGAGATTGTGTGGGGGGTCATGGGAGATGGAATTGTGGGTGCTGGAGTGCTCTAGCCTATGGGGTACCAGAATGAGAAGGTGTGCTGCTTATTACACACTAGGGTTGCTGGGATTGATGTAGTGTAATGAAGGACTGGGTCATTAAACCCACGTGCATGTATGACCAGTTGATTAACATCACTTGTTTACTCAGCTAGGGGTCATTGTGACCTGTGCAGATGTCAAGAAATCATGTGTTCACCAAGGGTCTTTGCCTTGCAGAGAGTGGTGGAGGACATCAGGAGGAAAGGTGATGACGTCAATCGCGTTGTGGATCTGTCCAACGACCTGCAGAGCGTCCTCAGTGTAAGAGACCAGCATGACTTCATGAAAGAAGACAGTGCTTCTGCGCCATAAAAAAAATCATAAAACTATGTATAAGCGGAAGCAATATCTTCCACTCCTATATTGCCCTTGCAACAGTTATGTTTTTACATTTTTTATCGTATAAAAATGTGCATAAAGGTCTGAAGAACACCCCTTATTATAGAATATGTATACAATAAAACATCTTCACATTTATGTGCATTTTTCTGCTTTTGAGGTATTCCACCAGGCTCTGTGGATTGAAATGACTTGTGCACGTGCATATTTGGTTGTCAGGCATGCTGCAACTGACAACAAACCTTGAATGAATGGAGGCTTGCACCCCCCTCCTGATCAGATATTCTCCACCTCGAAAATCTCTAATGACCTGAAACTGTAATTAAATTAGATATAGTAGATGTGAGACATATTTCCCATATTTGGTGAATGCAGTGGAACTCTAGCTGCCTGCTGATGAAGTAAAACGTGTGTCACATAAAAGATTTCGGCTTGTTAGGTACTGAGCTCCCTATCTGATTTCCTGATTTTGCCCACTTTGACAGGAATACGAGACGAATTCCGACAAGTACCGTGGCACTCTGGACTCCACTGTGGGAATCACAGATGCGAAGAGGCTGCAAGCTTCCTCCCTGGCAGATGCGGTGCAGAGAGAGGTGAGCTGGACGCACTGCACGTGCACACCTGTTCTGGGAAATCCCAAGGACAGAACTGAAATTATTTTTGTTTCGGCTATTAAACTAAGCTAAAACAAGCTATTTTTGTTTAAGCTTATAGCAGATGCAGAAATATTCACATTAAGTCATCAAAAAGGAGGCACTTCCTTGACATCTGTTGCAGGTTAAGTAGGATACGACTGTTGTCCACTATCTCCAGCAACCATGATGATGGTGATGATTACAACCTGGAATTGGAGAACTTGAAACCCTTGCAGCTATCTGTGCAGTTGTCTGCTAGTTACCCAATCCTGCAAGGTTAAAAAAGTTGTTTTGTTTTTTGAAGCTTGGGGCAATAATCAGTGTTTTAATCAGTAACCAGAGCTGTCTGAGCTGACGGCGCGACTGTGTTACAGGAAAAGGCCCTGGTGAACCGGTACGCTGAGGTGAGCGCAGAGAATGAACAGATGCTGAACCAGATGGGTTTCGCTAAGAACATCATCGCTCAGGTAGGTCACATTGCTCTCACAGGGACTATCTGAACATGCTTGGCTTCATCACAAAAACGAAGGACCTCTTTCTTGAGACCAGAGATCTCTACTCGTTTTGTTTTTAAGGTGAAATACTTTGTGTAAGGGAAAGCACTGCTGCTATGAGCACATATCAATAAAGTTATCAATGCAAAATGGAAGGGAAGCAATTCCAAACATTTTACACTGATAACATAGAATTAATAATATAGAAATAGCTTGTGTGCATGTTTTTCTCGCTAATTTGCTTTGAAATCATATCCTTCGCTTGCTGCGCTTAATGAGAAAATTCAATGTAGTATAAATAGGACAGTTCTATACCTTTACATTCAGTTGAAGAAGAGAATTCCATTTTCAGTTCTTCTGTTCCCCCAGTTTGAGAACCTTCTATTTGTCTTTTCCCTGTATTAAAATGTGTAAGTGAACAGAATCAAGGACAGACTCTGACTCCTATCTCTCATCTCCTGCTGACAGAATGAAGACAAAGTGAACCAGGTAGTCGTGCAGCAGCAGCTACAGCAGAAGAGCATGGTGGAGACAGATAACCTCAAGAGCATCCTGGCCGAAGAGACTTCCAGGCGTACCCGTGTGGAGATGGACCTGGACAACTGCATGAAGAGGATGATGTCCCTGAAGAGCAGAAGGGGCGTGGAGAGGTTGGAGGAGAAAGAAGTGGTGCAGTACTACCGAGACCCAAAGCTGGAGAGCGAGCTTGTGTCTCTGAGGAGCAGGGTCCAAGACGAGAGCTCCCGCAGGGCCATAACCCAGACTGAGATTGAGGTGGCCAACAAGAAGATCATCAGCGTGGAGCAGGAGCTGAAAACCATCCAGCCCAAGCTCCTGACCAAGGAAGTGACCGAAATTGAGAAAGATCCCCAGCTGGACATCGAGGCAAGCAGGCTGAGAGATGACATTCGTAGGATGAAGGAGGAGGTGCGACTGAAAGAGACTGATATTGTTCACATCAGAACGGACATCTCCATCCTGGAGAAGAAGCAGCCTATTGTCAAGGAAAAGGTGGTGAAGAAGGAAGTGGTGAAGGTAGAGAAGAATCCTGAGATGCTGAGGGCGGTCAGAAGCTTTGAGAATGAAATCTCAAACGAAAGCCAGAGATGCAAATCTCTCAACGATGAGATCTTTAACATCAGGAGCCAGATCAACACGCTGGAGAGGATTATCCCCACAGTGCAGCCAAAGATCATCACCAAAGAGGTGAAGAAGGTTGAGCAGGACCCAGAGCTCATCAATGAGTCCAAGAAAATCCGCACCCTCATAGAGGAAGAGAGGAGCATGAATAACAACCTTTTTGCGGAGATTTCAAAGCTTCAGCTCCGCTACAATCAGGTGGACCAAACAAAACCCAAGGTGGAGATCAAGGAAATAATCAATGAAATCTACAGAGTAGATCCAGAGACGGAAGTTGAACTGGTGCGTCTGAGAAAGGAGCTGCAGGACTCCAGCAGGCGACGTGCAGACATAGAGAAGGAAATCAGCATTATCTTGGTGGACCTCCAAGCCCTGCGGTCCCAGAAGCCCAAAGTGGAGCTGAAGGAGGTGACCCAAGAGGTGATAAAAGAGGAGAGAAGCCCAGAGCTCATCCGGGAGTTGAGCAGGCTGAATGAGCAGGTGACACAGCTGCAGAACACCTACAACAACACCCAGCTCCAGCTGCAGCTCCTGCGCAAGGAGAGGGATGAGTGGAAAGTAGAGAAATCCAAGGTGGAGACCAAGCTGGTCACCAAGGAGGTGATCAAGTATGAGAATGACCCTCTTCTGGAAAAGGAAGCCAACCGGCTCAACAGGGAGTTGCGCGAGGAAGTCCAGCGTCGCAGAACAATGGAGGAAATGGTCTTTGACCTGCAGAACAAGTACATTGTTCTGGAGAGGCAGAAGCCCGAGGAAAAAGTGGTGGTGCAGGAACTTGTACGTCTGCAGAAGGATCCCAGGCAGATAATGGAGCACGAGAAGCTGAGCAAGGAACTGGATGAAGAGGTGAAGTCCAGACGGCAGCTGGAGTTGGAAGTACAGCAGCTAATGGCCCTTGTGGAGGAAAAGGAGAAGCTTCTGCAGCAGCAGGATGAGAGACAGAAGAAGATCGCCGTAGAGATGGAGCTCAGGCAGGTCAAATCTCGAATCAACGAGCTCGAGACCGCCCCACCACCCATTGAGGAGAAGATCATCATGGAGGAGGTCCTGAAGGTGGAGAGGGACCCCAAACTGGAAGCCGTGACCAGTGGCCTTCGGACAGACCTGGACAAGCAGAGGAATGAAATCATGCGCCTAGAGAGGGAAATCAGAAACATCACCCTCAAGCTGGAGATACTGCAGAGAGACAGGTCCGTTGAGAAGACGGTCTATAAAGAAGTGATCCGGGTGGAGAAGGACAAAATGCTGGAGGGTGAGCGCTCCCGCCTCAGGGACCAGGTGAACCAGGAGAGAAATGCCCGGCGGGACCTGGAGGATGAGATCCGGCGGCTCACCGAGAAACTCAACCGTCTCCAAGGAGCGAGAACCAACACTTCCCAGGAGGAGACCCTCCTCATCCAGACTAAGGACTCCCTCCTGAGGGACAAGGAGAAAATGATCCGGGAGCTGAGGACGCTGGAGTCTGAGAGGCAGCACATCAGCATCAGCTTCCAGCAGCAGTCCAAGCTGATGAGCGAGAGGACCCAGATGAGTCGTCAGAAGAGCATCAAGATGGATACCGATGTCAAGCGTCTGGAAAAGGAAATCCTGGATGAAAAGGACAAACTGAACAAGCGGGAGATCACGCTGAGGGAGCTGCAGGAGTCTCTGAGGAAAGAAGACGCCAAGAACAGTGAGACCCAGATGAGAGAGACCAATCTCTCCACCAAAATCACCATTCTAGACCCAGAAACAGGCAAAGACATGTCACCCTATGATGCCTACATGCTTGGCCTGATTGACCGCAATCAGTACATCCAACTGCAGCAGCTGGAGTGCAACTGGGAGGAGGTCACCACTACAGGGCCCGATGGGGAGACCTCCGTGCTGCAGGACCGCAAGAGTGGCAAGCAGTACTCCATCAAGGACGCCCTGAGAGACAAGAAGGTGACCCCAATGGATGTGCAGCTCTACAGGGAGGGCAAGATTCCCATCTCAGAGTTCGCCCTGCTGGTTGCTGGCGAAACCAAGAAACAGCACCTTCTCAATACCCCCCTCTCTGCACAGAGGTCCTCCTTCACAAGCAGCAGCTTGAATGTGCTTGGCGGCGATGAGAACTATCCCATCTCTGGAGCGATTGACACCACCACCAAAAGCCGCATGTCCATCCGTAGCGCCATGACCCGGAAGCTGATTGACCCCAACACGGGGCAGAAGTTGCTGGAGGCGCAGGCGGCCACAGGGGGCATCGTCGACATCGCGAACAAGGACCGCTACTCCGTGCACAAGGCAGCCGAGCGCGGCTTCATCGACACCACCAGTGTGAATAGGCTTCTCAACGCCCAGAAGGCCTTCACTGGGGTGGAGGATCCCATGACGAAGGCGCGCCTCTCTGTGGGCGAGGCCGTGCAGAAGGGCTGGATGTCCAAGGACAACGCCATGCGCTACATGGAGGTGCAGTACCTGACGGGAGGGCTGGTGGACCCCAAGCGGGCAGGCCGTATCAGCGTAACGGAAGCCATCAATCAGAAGCTGATCGACAGCGCCATGGCAAAGGAGCTCCAGGACGAGTCCTGCTATGCCAAGGACGTCGTGGACCCCATCACCAAGCAAAAGATCAACTACAAGGAAGCCATGGCGCGCTGTCAGAAGGACCGCACTACCGGTCTCCTCCTCCTGCCCGTCGCCTCCGCCGACTCCTCCTACTCCAGTCCCCGATCCTCCACTTACTCCTCCTACTACTGAGTGTGTACAGCCCCCTCCTCAGCCCATGCTAACTCTGATGGACCCTGTCCAGAAGTGAAACATTAGCAATACAGAGCGCACGTTTTTCAAGTGCCTAGAAATCTACATCAGTTTTTATGTTATTCACAATGGACATTGTCTACACGAAGACTCGCTTAAAAATGTTTTCAATAAGGAAAAAAAAAACTACTTCTCTCAGGAAAGCATGGCTAACTATACTCTGTCCTACTATGCCTATAAATGTCCGATAATTGCTACTGAACTCACTAGATTGTTTACTCTTCTTTTTTCTTTGCATAGGGTGCTGAAGTGTCATAAACCTCTTTATTTTATTTAAACGGAATGAAATGGTTTTGTGCTGCTGTTTGTCATGAGACACGTGGTAGGATCCACAGATCTAGTATTTAGATCATGTTAACAAGGCAGATGGATCTTGATGCCTTTTTCTGCAGGATTATTAAAGTTGAAATTATGACAGTCTTTTAATTTCTTGTATCCTCCATATAGTCTTGTTTGATATTGTGGTCACTATTATTCTTTATTAAAATGTACCATAATGAGAGATCTCTGTGTGCTGATTATTCAAGCTATATATTCCTTCTTTGAGAGTGGCGGGTTTTATCTCAAGACTGAGATACCTGCAAAATTATATTAAAAATATTCAATACGGAGGTCAGAATGAAAATCACAGTAAGGACATAAACACTGCAGGCTGCTCATCATGTTGCTTTTTGGCAAAAGAAAACTAACTAGTCACCTCATCAATACATTTCTATAACTGTAATAAAACATTTTTTTTCCTTGTCATGGTCTGAAGACCATGCAAAACTGTGCCTTTAGATTTTTACTGACAGTTTAAACCTTTCTTTTATTTAAAAAAAATACAATAATAAAATTAGCTTATGCGATAATACAGAAAGATATGCATTTACATCAAACAGCATCAACCACTACAGGATCGCTGGAAACACAGAGGACATCCCAGGCTCAAATTGACCCCAGACCCCAAGAGTGCGTGGAGGCATTAGTGCTAACATACCATTGCGAATATAACAACATTCTCTTTGGATTGACTACAGGCTGCTCTCCTTCATGTGAGGCATTAACAACTGGAACACAAAGCTGCAGATCCATCCAGTCCATACAGCACTGTCATTTACACAGATAGGTATTTCAGCTAGGCTATGCAGGTGGGCATTAAGAATCCTGTTCTATCAGACAAGGCATGCAGCAGAAAGGAGGTCAGTCTGCCCCTGTTCATTCACTGCCTGTTACACACCAGCACTCCAACTCTACAACAACCCAGAGAGCAGATGTGTGCAGTGGCATGTCCTTGGTTTGTCTGTCCCATGACCCCCTGAGGAAAGGGGTGTTTCCAGTCTGCGGTGGGGGTGATCCCAATGGGTGCGTCACGGCAGGTGAAGCCACCCCACCCTCTGGGTCCTGGTGCAGGTGTGGATGGAGCTCAACAGGCTGTGTGGGCCTCCCCGTCTCTTTCCCGGAGGTAGCTCCTCTGCTCCACGACGGCACGCTGCAGCAGGGCCACGTTCACCCCGTCCACGCAGTTCAGCACACGCGCGCGCACCATCAGGGCGCCACCTGCTGGGGAGCAAGGGGAAGGGCGCTTCGGCATCATGGCACGGGCAGGGCTTCGCACAGGGCATGGAGAAAACTCACCAGCTAGGGTTCGTGATGTGCAGGGAATCAGGGACTTTGTTTAAAGTCTCATCCAAAGGACAGCGCCTCTTTCTGCACAGTGAGAGGTCAACATACAGAGACACGGGTGGGGAAATTCTGGTCCAGGAGGAAGAGGGCGACCTACTGGTCCACCAGCAGCACTTACAGTATCAGCCCTCTTTTTCCTGGGTTCAGCTGTGACATGTCTTGCCTGGCCCTTACTCATCGGTACAACTGATACCGATCAAGTTTGAAACCCCAGGCTCCTCATCCTGGTCTCCGACTCACCTCCTCTGCTCTCCAGCTCTCCCAGCACGAGATACTGAGCTCCAGCGATGGCCTGGAAGGGCTCCACAAAGCCAGTGTGGACAGTCACCTGGTGCCGGGCTGAGCCGTGCTGACTGCAGAGTACCGCCTCCGACAGCTCCGCACTGTAGTTCTTCAGCCTGGAAAAGTTTTACTTGTGATGTTTATATACCGTTTTAGCAGTTTTTTTTTAAAAAAAACATTAAACATTAACATTAAAAATAAGCATAATTTAAAAACAAACATTTCAAATAGGGATGTTCCACCCATATGTGTGCCTGCATGAACAAGATCGATAACCTACCTGCCATAGGTCCTCACTGACATGCCCTCCCTGACTTCTCCTGAACTGATTTCCCAGGGAAAGCGGAAAACACCGGGCGCAGGAAGCATCTTTTCAACACGAACTGGAAGAAACAGCGCTGTCTTTATTGTATCATTTTTACCTGATCAAATTCGTCTTTTAATGTCTAGGCATTATAATGTGTTATCTTAATGTTTACCTGCCTTTGGCCTTTCTTTCAGAACAGATGAGCCTAGTAAGATTCAACCTTAAAGCGATACCTCAACCTGTCTTTTGTATTCTTGGTGTTGCCAATCATTATTATCGATCGCGGTGCCGGTCTCAAGGCGAGAAACTGCTTCCGCCTGTGCGCCTGGGTCAGCTGACAGCTCCCGAGCCATGTGACGCCTAGGGGCGGGAGGTCAGACGCAACTCTCGAGTGCCATTGGGCCGTGGGCCTCTCCATCCCCCGGAACTGCAATCTGATTGGCTATCACGTTTAATGCTCGTAAAGAACGCTCTTCCTGGTACAGAACGCCAACCTGGAGCTCGGCGTGGTACACCTGTAACAGGGTTGAATTTGGTCGCGGGTGGTCTCTAGCGGTCGAGAGGGGAGAGGGGACTTACTTCCTGGCGTGTTGTCCTGTTGCGGAAACACCTGTCAAATGGCCCTGCCTTTACTTGTCCAAAGCCCAACCCAGCTGATCCTAATTGGACAGTCCAGTTAGTGTATGTCTGTGTCCCCTCCCCGTCTGAGGCCTGTGTGGGGGGAGCTGTCATTGCGCTCAGCTCAGGGGGTTCAGGAGCGTTGCTTTGCTTTCCACAGTGCGACTGTAGGTCCCAACCACACAGATACATCGATTAGTAAAGAATACGCCCGGAACGAGTCCGCCATGAACCCCGACCTCCGCAAAGAGCGAGATAATGCCACTTTCAAGACCGACCTGCTGACGTACATCTTGGACGGGGGAGCGGAGAAGACGCAGAGGCGGAGGGAGATCGGTGAGTTCGGGGAGGGGGGGAGTGACCGGCTTGTGTTGTGCACCCCGAAAACAGACACCTCGCTTCCCCCACCCCCCGGGGAAAGAAACTGAGCTCCGTGCTTGGTGATCTGGGTATTGTGCTGGGCCGGGCAGGCTTCGTATCTAATTCGGTATCCCCAAGAAATCCGGATGCCCCTGGAGCGAACGAGCTCCACCAAACTTCCCGGGATCTTTAATGATGTCGGCCGCTCCTGCGTATGAGGAAACAGATCAAAGTTAAATTCGGGGTGAGACTACTTTAAAAATAATCACCGCCACCCCATGGAAGACGGGTAAAGCTGTTGACGCAAGACAGAAGAACCCGAAAGAACGCAGACAAAGGCGGGGGCCACCCCCTGCCTGTATGCGATGAATATAAAAGGGCTTCGAAAATTCACGCCGCTTCCCGAGGCAACGGTCTCCTCGGACGAATTGTGTGCGACCTGAAAAACTTTCTGACACAGCAGCTCAGATTAGCTGAGTTCCATGTCTGTGAAGCGATATAGTGTCGCTAGGTCAAGTCCGACTGCGGACCTTCGCTGCACGTAGACGTTCTGGTGAGGCCATCCTGAACGGTCCCGAAGTGCTCTGCACGTAGGCGGGGACCCCCTCTGTGCCCCCACCGGATAGCAGCCCTGTCCGGGGAGCCGGCGCTTCCCACAGCCGGACACGCACTGGGGCCGCCTGAGCGCAGGACCCCGCTCAGAGGTGCAGAAGCCGGGCGTTGATTGGGACCCGCGACCCTCTGGTCCAGGGTCCAAAGCCCTAACCGCAACTCTAGCAGCATCGTCTGGATACTGGCAGTTAAAAATTAATCATCTGAGAACCAGGACCAAGGTTGAGCGGTTTAGCATTGTAATAAAAAATAAAATGGTTGTCACGATGTGACCTCTGGGCTTTTGGTACAACTGCTTCAGACGACATCGCTGTTGTCCAGGGTTGATTAGGAGGAGCTTTCGTGCCCCAGAGTTCTGGTTAACAGGATAATCAATGTTCAGATTTCAGTGCCAGCATTAAAGCATCACAAGCAAGCAGTCAAGAGTTTTAATCCTTCTCTCACGCTAACGGTGACATGAGAGACACAAGGCCACGTCGGTCGGCAGCCTTTAGCAGTTCAGGCCAGGGCGATCAGAGAACACGCCTGCAAAAATATTTTGGGTTTGTCCACAAGTTTCTAAATCGCTTGGATGTGTGATAGTCCTACAGAGGAAAAACACAGAAATACCAAAGCTGATAAGCTGTGCCAGGAATCTAAAACGTCTGCATTCTTGTGGGGTGTGAATACCACATTCAGTTTGGGAAAATAATAATGTCACTTGTGTGCCCAGTAAAGCAAGATAATTGTGCAACTTTTATGTTTGTACTTGCACGTCTCTAAAGCCCGTGAATTGTTGGCTGTACTTCCAGTAATTGCCGTGGAGTTTGTGATAAACCCAAAATATCCTAGCCTATTCATGCCTGCAGTCAAAAGAGGACAGTTTCAGTAGCATAATATTAGTCTGTCGCTCAGATTGCTCCATTCAATAGCAATTTGATTAGGCAATATAAGGTGTACATGCAAAGCAACACATCCTTTAAGCTGTGGTCCTGATACAGATGGGTGGAGCGGTGGCTCTGTGGCTAAGGATCTCCGCCCGTGGCTGGAAGGTTGCTGGCAGAGGAATCTTACCCCACTGGGCCCCTGAACAAGGCCCTTCACCCCAGCTGCTCCAGGGGCACTGTACAATGGCTGACCCTGCGCTCTGACCCCCAGCTTCTCTCTCCCTGTCTGTGTGCCTGTGTGTCTCATGGAGAGCAAGCTGGGGTCTGCGAAAAGACAAATTCCTATTGCAAGAAATTGTCTAGGGCTAATAAAGTGATGTGATGTTAGATGTACAGTGCAGGTACTGGGCACTGAATTGTGCAGTCAGCTGCCGCTTCTTGTGGCTCATCAAAACGTTCTCAGTTTTGACTTACTTTTTATTTTTTTCCTCTTTACGGTGGCACAGGCTGGTCTTGCCAGTCTCGTTCCGGAAGGTTGTGTCTGTGTTCCTGTATTTTGAGGAGAGCAGAAAAAAACGAAAGGGATGTAATTTACACCCAAGCATAAGGACGTACGAAGGGCCCAGCCGGCCCGTTGATCCTGTCTGGCTGCGAGTTGCCGTTTGTTACGAGGGCCTCATCCAAGCCCCTTTTCTTGAAACAGCCAGGGTAGGAGTGTCACCGTGAATGTATACACAGCATAGCTCTGGGGTGATACTGAAATAAACAGTTTATTTTCGTCTCCCTTCGTCCTGCAGAATCGCTGGTGATCAGCGATCCCGATTTCCAGCATGTGGACCTGAACTTCCTGTCCCGCAGCGAGCGGTACGCCGCGGCGGTGAAGCGGAGCGCGCAGATGATCGTGAAGATGCGGGAGCACGGGATCTCTGACCCCGAAGAGATCTACTGCTATAAGAGGTATGGCGGCGTAGTGGGAGCCGAGCCCTGGCCTGCAAGGCCTGTGGCTGCACAGCCCCGCTCCTCGATGCTGCGGTTCCTCGTGAGCGGCTGGTTGAATTGATCAGGTCTCTGCAGGATCAGGCCTCCCGGTTCTGGCCCGCGGGGGTTTCTTGAATGGCTGCTTTGCTGGGAGAATGGCTTTCTGTGAGCTGCAAACCTGCTCTGGCGTGAGCTGTTTCCTGTTTGTTACTTTTGGTCGAGTGAAAATTAAAGTTTATGTAACATCTGAAATACTATTTTCATATGTGTAGGCAGTTCTCCATTTACTCGGTGTTAATTTACACATTTACGGGGGTGACCTACAGTACCTAAGAATATATATATATAATATATAATGCCAGTCCTTCACACTTATACAATTCTGGCTGTGGCTAGGATCTTGACAGAGTGCTTATGACAATACGCTTTTCGTTCATCCAGTCCAGGTACGTCTGTGAGCGTATGACACTCTGTCATCATTTTTATCTGGAAGGTCGGCCCGTTGGTTTAGAGTGGACCTGTAGCACACTCTCCTAAAACATGCATTGTCATGGGAAACAAATTCTTAATTTACACAGCTCTTGCGGGAAAGTATCTGGTGCATAAATGGAGAAATGCCTGTATATACAGTATATCGGCTTTTTCGCTTCACCAGTGCAATTCATGCAAGAAAACCCAGCTTCTCGGATTCGAAATGGTCCAACCAAAAGTCTTGCTTCCATTACCGACAGTCTGCTTTCAAAACATCCCACCAGTGAGCACCAGGGCTTGTTGTGCGTGCTTGGGCGATTAATAAAATCATAAAGTGAACTGAAATTCTCAGAAGGCAGATAAGCAGGGTACAGGAGCTCTGGAGTGTGTGCACACAGCATGTGCGAGCGCAGTCAAGCCCTTGTGTCGACGGCTTTCTAGGGGATGAAGAGGCAGAGGAAGAAGGAGGAGTGTTGGAATCTAACGATTTGTGTTTTAATGGCTTTTCCCCTGATGACACTCTTTACTTTCTGGCATAATGGCCGCTGGGAGCAAAGACGATCGCTTTCTTCCCCCAGATCTGGTCAGTGGAGGGCAGAGGATTGCCCTGGGGGAAGGTGCTGCAGGACACTTGGGCCACCAAAACTGTCCAGAAAGTCTTTATCCACAGTCCACAGGCGACGCAAATCGTCTCCCTCATTGAGTAATTCACTGGAATGGAGCTTCTTGCATTTGTTATTCTGAGTTTTGCATCGCAGAAGATCCCAAAGTGCTTTTCATATAGGGGGGCCCAGTTCCCAGTTCTAGTACAGCCCCCATCTGGGGGAGACACTGCTGCCCACTGAACAGCAGGTCAGGGGGGGGAGTGAGAAACTGGAGCTCAGTTTTGCCTATTCTTCACCTGACCAGTAAAACTGGAAAGTTAGCACTGGCAGCCGTTAACACTGTTACTCTTGTGTAAGTTTGAGTGTTGTGTTTCAGGGTGTGTAAGAGGAAGAATAGTTCGTATATCGTATCCTGATTTCCAGGGGCTTTTGTTTTTTGTTTTGTAATTAATGTCTTTTTCTTCAACCACACAACCTGGAATCCCTGCGGACCCATGCTAACAGACATCCTTGTGAGAGCTGTCATGTGCGCAGGTCCCCAGCAGCGGCGCTGGGCTGCTGGCGGCTGCAGGCATCGAGTGAGAAAGCCTACCACTGCCCCCCCCAGCCACAGGCAGAGTTACGAACGGCACTTTCCAGCTTCCTTGTCCGAATCCATGGCGTGGACTGTTGGCCAGTGCACACGGTTCTCTGTGCCTGCTCATTTTCTTGGCTGGCTTTTCTGTTTAGCCTTGGGTACAGCTCCCCCGCGGGAGACCCGCTTACCTCGTCAGCTTCCACACAAGCGCTCTTTTCTGGGGAAAAGACATGTAGAAAAGCACTTTCTTATTTCCGTGTCTTTTTTTTTTCTCCAAAGCTCCAGGTGGGGAGGGCTTTTGATTGTCTTTGGGATAAGAGAGCAACGTCCATCCATTTTCTAACCTGCTCTATCCGGTACAGGTTCCTGCGGAAACCGGAGCCCATCCTGGCAAGCAATGGGCGCAAGGCAGGATACACCCTGGGCGGGACGCCAGTCCATCATAGGGCACACACAGACACAGACAGACACGCTCGCACCACGGCCAGTTTTCCCAGAAGCCAAGTCAGCCCAGGGCGCTATTTCACACTCATGGCTGGAACGGGGACATGGGGTCACGCTGAAACTGAGAGGCAGTCCGTTAGGAGGGAGAACAGGAGACGTTGCGATCCCGAGCAGACATCCCAACTGGGTGGCTGAGGCCCAAACGCTTTTACAGGACACAGAATGAAGCAGGATGAGACTTTGGACTTGCTTAGATGCTTAACTACCTAACCGGCAAGATGGGCTGAACGTTCTCCTGGCTTTTCCATTGTGTTCTCGTCAGAACCTGCAGCCTGTTGTGTTCCTGTTATGTCTTGTGTTGAAAAGCTCGAAGCTAATATTTCTTTAATCATGATTACGTATGACCCTTTTAGAGGGTGTTTAGATTTTAGTTACCTGTAAAACAAACTGTTGAACCTTAACCCCCATCACCTAATCCTAATTCTAATTCTGATTCTGATTCTGTGAGGTGCCTTGTTTAAGCTGTTAACTAATACCTCTGAGCGTCTCCTTCAGTTCCTGCTGCTCCATGTGCTTGTTGAAAAGGGGGGTGGTTCTGTGACGGACTTTGAACCAGAGAGAGGCTGTGTTTGCAGTTCAGGGCTCACGCAGCAGGGCAGGGAACCTCTCCAACCAGGGCAAAAGTGAATGTTGGCTCGGAACTGTGTCAGGGAGCAGGGGCGTATTGCAGAGAGCCTGTACTGTACGAAACAGTCCATTGAAGTCTAGCTAAATGCGTTAGTTTCTTTCAGAACGGTGAGCTTTGATTGTAGCGCAGGAAGAAGCTGCAGGCAGAGCTCAGGATCTGAACAGCACTTTCTAATGGTCACGGTTAAATAGGACCTATAACAATGGTATTAAGTTCTGAAAGTCTCAAAATCCTTTTATTTTAAAAAATGAAATCGCAAAAACGAATTATTTTGGCGAGCATTCTAAGTGAAGCAGGTATTGAGCTCTACTTTGTTCAAATGCCTTTGCAGTGCATAACATAGCCTTCACCGTGCAGTAAAGATTCCGGTGCAGGTGAGGAAGGAACTGGTTTGTGCAATGTCCTGTCTCAGGCATGCCTCAATGGCCAGGCACTCTGTGCTCAAAGAGTATTTTAAAAGAAAGAAATTCCCTTTGATTGAAGTACCAACTGGGGCTTGTCTGCTGCTCAGGGGTAAGGGTGGGTCCACCTTTCTAGCTCGGTCTGTGGGAGTGAGGAAGAGCTCTTGAGTAACGTGATTTGGCAGGTATCTTCTTTCCACCACCACCCCCCCCAACCCCTGAGTCCTCAAATCGGGGACAAGCTGTGCCTGGATCGGTTGCTGTCGCCGTCGCGGTCATTGGCACTGTCCGTCTGTCTGTCCCTTTTAGAATCTGGAACGGCCGGGAACACGAGGCGCTGGGCCTGCACTACGCCATGTTCCTCCCAACCCTGCAAAAGCTGGGTGACCCCGCTCAGCAGGAGAAGTGGATACCGCCGGCAAAGACCTTCAAGGTCTTGGGCACCTACGCACAGACCGAGCTGGGCCACGGTCAGTCTGACGCGGAGGACTCAGGGAGATTTGTTGGCAGCGTGACGGGAACTGTGGACTCTTTCAGGGACAGTTTTGAGTTTGTGGTCCATGTTAGCAGGTTGTGTTGCTAAGATGCTACCCGGTTCTCATTGTGGCATAGAGTGATGGATAGGAAGTTCTTATAATTCCTCAGGGAATTGTAGTTTTTTTATGGGAAATGCAGGCCTGGCAGGGAGTTTCTCACGTGATTTGTTGTCCAGGGATAAACCAGAGGTGAAAACTATGGGCAGTGGACAAAACAATTAAAACAATTGGATTAATGTTGGACACCGAATGCATTGAAAGCATAGAAAGAGTGGTGCTCCCTACAGGTGAGTCTCATGCAGAAATTAAGCATGAGACATATATAAACCTAGCATTCTTCTTATGGTCATCTGTAAAAATGCTGGTTGAATATAATTATGGACAGCATGGCTACAAGAGGAGACTCTGATGTTGAAACACAGGTGGCAGGAGCTTTAGCATGGCGAGGTGCAAAGAACACAGGCAGTGGGCTACCGAGCAGTGAAGAGGAGCGATCAGATGAATCATCCTTCAGCATGTTCTCTACAGCTTAATGCCAACTTGAAGAACTCAGAAGGAGCTCTCTTGTGCAAGAATAGTGCCACAACCCTCCAGTTTCAGATACTGGCAGATCCTATGCCACAGCCCTCAAAGGCCTTACTGGCCACACAGGGTAGCCCAGTGCCCCCTTAAGTGACTTTACACTGGTGTTCGTATTTTTTTTTGTCCACTACCTGTAGGTTTCTTGTGTTGTGTTTGAGAGGGATCCCTTGGACCCACACTTTCCATCTCCCATAATTATTACCTTCAAAGGAATAGATGGAGCTGCTGACACCTTTGGTACGTTTCAGTCTGAACTCATTCTTCTAACTACAACCAGGCCATTACTGAGGCTCCTGGCTGTCGGCTCGCCAGGTGGTCTCTCTGCGTGTTACACCAGAGCCACGTCTTGCTGTGGAACCTCACATGAGCGAAGAAGAGGAAGCCGAAACGCACAGCATATCCAGGAAAAAATATTTAGAAGCAAAAATCCATTTCCACTCGCGGTTTCCAAATCAGCACCTTTCTTTCAGATCTCTGGTCCTCTCCTCTCTCATTTCCCCCAGCTAACACCCCTGCCTTCTCTTGGCTCTGTGCCACCGTCCTTGGCTTCACTGGCATTTTTAATCAGTAACTAACCGATAACCAACCATTAACCTTGCCTCGTCCTCCCCAAGTGATCAAGGATTCATTCGCCTTTAATGAACCGTGGGTGTCCCGGCTCCTCTGTGTTGGCAGCACCAAGCCAGCTCTGCTGCCATGTGGCTGCGCGGTTGTTCGGAACCAAAGATAATAATAATTATAATAATAATAATTACTCACACTTATATTACGCTTTTTCTGGACACTCCACTCAAAGCGCTTTACAGGTAATGGGGATCCCCTCCACCACCACCAGTGTGCAGCCCCACCTGGATGATGCGACAGCAGCCATAGTGCGCCAGAACGCTCCCCACACACCAGCTCTCAGTGGGGAGGAGAGCAGAGTAATGAAGCCAATTCATAGAGGGGGATTGTTAGGAGGCCATGATTGGTAAGGGCCAATGGGAAATTTGGCCAGGACAGGGAGATGGGTGCAGAGATGGGTGCTGCAGCATTGGCATGATTACCTCTTTGGCAGCAGCCCACTGCCTCGCCTCCACATCCGCCAGCAGCTATAAAACAATTTCCTGCAGGGCGCTGTCCCTGGGCTGTTGGGGTGGTGATGATGATTAATCACGTTTAAAAGTGGCTTCTGAATAGGCTTTACAGAAAAAATGATTTGATAATGATTTGATAGAGGGGGGAAAAAACATCTGAATAAAAAAGAACCATGTGGGCGGAGGCCATGCGCTGTGACCTGTAATAAACCTTGCTAAGGGCTGAAATCGCCTGGACAGAGTTCAGAGAGAGAAGTGGACTCGTTTGCACTAACAGCGGGGAGTGAACTCAGCAGGGGTGGCGATGTCGTTTCAAAACATCGGGTCAGTAAAAGAGCAGCAGAAACTCGGATCAACAACATCTTTAAACTCTCGACCAACAAGCTAGCGCTCTATCTGAGGAAGTGTCTGAGTGGTTCTGACTTGCGCCTAGCGTCTTGCAGAGAGCATCTGGGGGTTTATTGACTGACTTGTTCTGGTGACACCATTATAACTGATTCTACAAAAAGCCTCATTATCTCCACATCAAGCCCTTGAACACTAGGGCCTGAAGCAAGCAGGCAGGGTTTGACCAACAAGAGCCTGATTTGTCCTGAGGAGGCCATGTCTGCTGGGGCTTGTTCCGAGCTGCAGTGTTACTGTCGTGGAGCTCAGAGCTCCTGAAACCAGATTGCACACTACAAGTTAATATTTCTTCAGTGAACGCAAAACATTGCACCCTGCAAGGAGCAGTTCGGTCTCCTGTGCATAATTGTTTCTCTCCCCATTCTGGGTTGTCTGGGTCTCATTTGCCGGCAGGGAAAGGGAGCAGGCGCTGTGAGCTGGGTGTTGTGCCTGAGTGGGTCAGGTTTTGTGCAGAGACCTGGGGTTTCACAGCTTAATCAAGCACTTCTGTTTTTCTGAAGAACAAACTGCATCGCGTTTTATCCAAATACTATGGAAGCCCGTTTCCGCCAGGGAGTAAAAAAGAACCGCGTATCTCGCAATTGCGGCTTTGTATCTCAGAATTCCAACTTTAAATCTCAGAATTCCGACTCTATATCTCACGTTTGCGACTTCGAAATGCCCACATTTCATTTTCTGCCCTCTTTTCATTGTAACGGATTCGGGTTCCGCTCCCATCATAGTTCAAGCCTCACTGCATTGGCTCGAACCCAGGTCTTGCCAGCTGAGCTAAAGAAGACTTTCTTTTTTAAGTAAAATTAAATGTCACAATTCTGAGATATAAAGTCGCAATTCTGAGATACAAAGTCGCAATTGCAAGATACCACAGCGCGTTTCTTTTTACCCCCATATATATATATTATATATATATGTGTATTATGTATTATATTTACTTCCATATAATACAGACATGTTTCTGCAGTTTTGCAGAGCCAGTTCAAATCCATGCGTGTATATAGATAGCTGGTGGCTGTGAGCTAGCGTTGCTGCAGGGTCCTGTATAGTTCTGTCCAGCCCTCACTGTCACACAAGAGAAGACAGGCGTTCGATCCTTAGTACAGATACAAGTAGAGCCTTATTCCACGCCGAAAATAATAAAATTGAAAAACAAAAGAAAAATGTGACGTTTCTGCTGTTGAGCCTTCCTGGCAGTGTGTTCTTCCGGTCTGCGTTTTGGCGTGGCCTGAACTTCTGCGAGTCCTGTTTCAACTGGCACGCTGGGACAGCTCCCTGCTCAAAGACCTCTACCAGTAATGATGACAAAGTCCTCCCCTGGCCTGAGCACACCCCGGTCACCCAGACACGGGCAGCGCCGCTGCCCCTCGGGCACGGCGTCTCCGAACACACGGGGGGAGACGTGCCGAGATGCAGGTGGCACAGCTTTCCGAGGGGCGAATGTTTTTTCCCTGCTTTTGCTTTGATGTAATCCGCGCTGACTTGTTTTCGATGTGATTCTGTTAGTCGAAATCTGGTGACGGATCTGAAAGTGTTTTTCGGGAATCAGCCCCTCACACGGCGGCACGGTCCGATGGACTAATTGGCACTCGCTTGCACGACTCGCTTTCACTTACCGCCTGATCCTTTTTTTTTTTGTCTCCCTCTCTTTCCCCCGTGCCCTTGCATGCCATGTGATCACGAACTCGGCGCGTCTCCCTCCCTGCTCCTCGCTACCCCTCTTGACTCCTTCCCCTGCCTTGATGGGTCCGGCCCTCGTCCTCGTCTGTAATCTCCTGCTAATCCCCCCCATCTCCTTCCTGATGCCCCTACACCCTCTTCCTCCTCCCCGTCTTCAAACCCGTCCTGTCCTGACTTCCCACGTCATCCTCACCTTGACCTCCCATGGGTCCTCCCCTACTCGGTTCCTTCGCCCTTCCTTTCGTTCCCCTCGCTCCCCACGTTTCCCTCCTCACCCCCACACCCCCCCCCCTCCCCCCCCCCCGCCTCGGACGCAGCTGTGTGCACCGCGGGCGCCCCGAGCCCCTGGACCTCCACCTGGGGATGTTCCTGCCCACCCTGCTGAACCAGGCCACGCCCGAGCAGCAGGACACCTTCTTCATGCGCGCCTGGAACCTGGAGATCATCGGCACTTACGCGCAGACCGAGATGGGCCACGGTAGGGTTACGAGACCCCCCGACCCGGGGGGCCGCGGACCTCTGTGGGGTGGCAGCCCGGGCAGTGGAGAGCCCGGAAGCGCAGCAGAGCCTGGCGTGACGCCGTGCTGCTCCCCCACAGCAGGCAGCGTGCCTTTGAGCCTGTGCCCGCCGCAGTGAAGGTCTGCTCCTCGTCTGGAGGGTTTTGCATGCTGCCGGCAAGAGCAGAACGCTACCTGAGGGGGCTGGGCTGTACAACGTGCTTCCTACCGCCAGCTGCTTAGAGCCATGAAATCTGCTGGTGTTGAGGTTTCTGTTCTAGGGTTCTCAGAGTGATAACGGCAAAGCACACGGCGTTCCGTCACCTCCAGCCGTAGCGCGGCGGCGGCAGGGGAGTCTGGCACCGCGCGCTCTTCCTTGTGAAGCATCAGGTTTCAGAGGGCGGGGGGGGACGGGGGTGGGATGCTCCTGCTGGCTGCTCGAGCCGACGGGGTTGCTAGCCTCCTTCTCACGGAGGCTGGAAGAGGGGATGCCGCTGAAAACGTTCGAGAGGAGAAAAGGAATGACTTGTTCAGTACATGGGGAGACGAGATGTTCACTCAGGCTGTGCATATTTTGCGACGGAAATCGTGCGGCTACATTATGCTTTGCACCACGACAAACGACGAAGTGTAATGCTTTTGGAAACCGCTTGGCTTAAATGCATCGTCAGTTGCTAAGGATAGTTATTTTTTTTCCATGAATGTATTTTGATATAAGAAGTGCAGCTGTATTTTTTTGTGAAGTATGTGTAGGTCTTGTAATTGTTGCGCATCTAGTGAGATAACATCCCAGGCCTGCTTCCCAGTTTTAGCCGACGAGCTGCAGGTGAGGGCGAGACGCTTGTGCAGGACCTGTGTCGGTGCCGTTGTTGGGAATGTCGCTCGTTTTCGCAGGCACTCACATTCGCGCTCTGGAGACGACCGCGACCTACGACCCCTCCACTCAGGAGTTCGTGCTCAACAGCCCGACGGTCAGCTCCATCAAGTGGTGGCCTGGAGGACGTGAGTAACCTCGGCCCCCCCCCCCCCTTCTTTCTCTCGCTCTGCCTCTCCACAAAGCCCAGTGCTCGGGAGTCAGCTGTCTGTCCTGTCCCTCTCTGCAGTGGGGAAGACCTCGAACCACGCCATTGTCCTGGCACAGCTGTACACCCAGGGGCACTGCCACGGCCTCCATGCTTTCATCGTGCCCATCAGGAACATGAGCACGCATGAGCCCCTGCCGGGTAAGGACGGGTTAAATCAAATCATGCCAATCGCTGGGTAGGGGAGCTCTGTCACGAGGACCAAACGATAAAATATTCAGACTGATAAATTTGCTGACTTCACCAGGTGCGCGTGCGTGCGCTTCTGTGCTTGTGTCCACACGCGTGTATGCGTGTCCAGGTGCGTGTGTATGCGTGTCCAGGTGCGTGTGTATGCGTGTCCAGGTGCGTGTGTATGCGTGTCCAGGTGCGTGTGTATGCGTGCACGTGCGTGTGTATGTGTGTCCAGGTGCGTGTGTATGTGTGTCCAGGTGCGTGTGTATGTGTGTCCAGGTGCGTGTGTATGCGTGTCCAGGTGCGTGTGTATGCGTGTCCAGGTGCGTGTGTATGTGTGTCCAGGTGCGTGTGTATGCGTGCACGTGCGTGTGTATGTGTGTCCAGGTGCGCGTGCATGTGTGTGTCCAGGTGTGCATGGTCCTCCCTCTCTCACGGCAGTCCCTCTCCCTGCCTCTCCGCGTGCTGCCAGGCGTGGTGGTGGGCGACATCGGCCCCAAGTTTGGCTTCGACGAGGTGGACAACGGCTACTTGAAGCTGGACAATGTCCGGATCCCGCGGGAGAACATGCTGATGAAGTACGCCAAGGTCAGCCTCCCCGTCCGCCGCCGTCCGCCGCCGGCCCTCGTGCGTGAGCAGGGACAGGGAGGACTGGCCACAGACAGGAGTCGGCAGATAGTCAGCCAGTGTGCGCTGTAGGACTGTAGGGATGACATACCAGTCTGACTGTGCAGTTTCATGTCTCGCTTGCCGTGTGTGCCGGTGAGAGAAAAAATTTAAAAGTAAAATAAATACACCCCGTTTTAATAGGTTTACCTGCCACCTGACATAGTTGCTTGCTTTCACTCCAGTCCAGCGCCCCCAGAACGGTTTACCACAGTCCACTATAGCCCCCCCAGTCCACTATAGCCCCCCCAGTCCAGTATAGCTCCTCCCAGTCCAGTGCCGCAGAGAAGTTTACCCCAGTCCAGCGTGTCCTCTCTCTCTCTCTGCAGGTGGAGCCCGATGGGACGTACGTGAAGCCGCCCAGCGACAAGCTGACTTACGGCACCATGGTGTTCATCCGCTCCATGATCGTGGGGGAGTCGGCCCGCGCGCTGGCCAAGGCCTGCACCATCGCCATCCGCTACAGCGCCGTGCGGCGGCAGTCCGAGCTGCGGCCCGGGTAGGCGAACGGTTCTGCCCCGGCCCGTCCGCTGCGAACCGGGTCCCCGGGATCTTCCTCACCGTTCTCCCTCTCCCCCCCCCCCCACTTCAGCGAGCCGGAGCCACAGATTCTGGACTACCAGACCCAGCAGTACAAGCTCTTCCCTCTGCTGGCCACTGCCTACGCCTTCCACTTCGTGGGGCAGTACATGAGCCAGACCTACCACCGCATCACGGGCGACATCGACCAGGGCGACTTCAGCCAGCTGCCCGAGGTACGCCCGCCGCAGCGCCGTGTTCGCGTCCCGTCTCGGCCTCCCCGCGGCCCCTAAGGAGCGCCCTCTCTGCCTCCCCAGCTGCACGCCCTCTCGGCGGGGCTCAAGGCCTTCACCACCTGGGCGGCCAGCGCCGGCATCGAGGTGTGCCGCATGGCCTGCGGGGGGCACGGCTACTCGCGCTGCAGCAGCCTGCCCGACATCTACGTCACCTTCACCCCCACCTGCACCTACGAGGGCGAGAACACCGTCATGATGCTGCAGACCGCCAGGTACGCCTCTTCCTCCTGGCGGGGCCCCTCCCTCCCTCCTCCTCCTCCTCCTCCTCCACCCCCCTCGTCATCGCTCCGTCTCCCTCTGTGCCCGCAGGTACCTGGTGAAGAGCTACACGCAGGCCAGCGCGGGCGAGCAGGTGGGTGGGACGGTGTCCTACCTGAGCGAGATGTCCCAGCGCCGCCTGCAGCCCCAGCAGGTGTCCTCCCGGCCCACCGTGGTCAACATCAGTGACCTGTCCAGCCTGGTGGAGGCCTACAAGCTGCGGGCCGCCAAGTGAGTGGAGGAGAACGCCCCGATCGAGGGACGGGTGTGGCGTGGAAGTGCAAGACGCAGAGCTGCTGACAAAAAAAAAAATGGAACGGAGGCAATATTTCTTTCTGGACACATATTTATTCATTTTAACGTTGCGGAACCAAATACAGATCGAGGGGCATCGTTCCTCCCAGCAGACAAAAGCCTCCTTGGAAAACAAACCCTCTTCGTTTAAATCTGTTTCTGCAGGTTTAGAAAGAGAGAGAGAGCGAGAGAGGGGGTCCTCTTTTCTGCCGCCACAAAAAATCTACTTTTTTAAATCACCGTGGTGCGCCGGTACTGTGAAATGATAGTTGGGCTCCAATCTGCGCCCCCGTGTGTCTGTAACAGGCTGGTGGAAATGGCAGCGAGGAGCCTCCAGGGGGAGCTGCAGAGGCGCAAGAGCAAGGAGGAAGCCTGGAACGGCGCCGCCATTGACCTGGTCAGAGCGTCTGATGTAAGTGAGCGTTTCCAGTGCTCGGTGCCCTGCCTTGGATGGCCTCGAATGACTTGATGTTCTCCCCCCCCCCCCCCGCCCCTCGGTCTCTCTCCTCCCCAGGCACACTGTCACTACGTGGTGGTGAAGCTGTTCACGGCGAAGCTCGGCGAGGTGGGGGACACGGCCGTCCACTCCGTCCTCGGCTCCCTCGCCCTGCTCTACGCTCTGCATGGCATTACCGTGCACTCTGGGGACTTCCTGCAGGTAACGCCACCCGCCACCCGCCTCCTGCCTCCGCAGGGCTCGAAGGGGAGCCGCCGTCCCGGTTTCTCAGGAGCAAAATAAATTCAGCGATTTTGCCGATGACGAATCAAGTGTAAAATCGTGAAACTCTGTGAGAGCGCTGTCTAGTCGCCGTGCTATCATGGCGACCGGAAACCGAGAGCGAGAGTCATGCGCGAATCGTAACGTGAAAACGGCCCTTCCTGCTCACCAGTCTCTGGAAGCAAATGGTCTCCTACCAACGTTAATTACTATGAATGTATTTTAGTTGGGTGGCAGTTTGCTCTTTTTCTGCAATACTTAAAAGTATCTAAAAAACATGAAATATTTACTATTAATATAGTAGCAAAATTTGCTTGGCCTGAAGCATGTTTACAATCCAATAGGGACGCTTTTACTGTACGTTGTCGGGCACTTTGTTGCCTCATTGTCAACCGCAGACAATTATCGCAATATGGCGCCAGGCACACATGGAAACTTGGTCTCTTTTGTGATGAAGATTGGAGGTTTTACACATTACTGTGTACTTGGTAGTTTCATGGTGGTGGGAAATATGCTCATCACTGCCGATTCACTATAACCCTGTAAATGTAAAAACGGCATTGCAGTTCCCCTGCAATCCTGTGTCACGTACCGCCGCGACCCGCGTGCGCGTCGGGCTCGAGTGTGTGAGCGCTGGGGCGCAGGGGCGTGTCGGTGTGTGACCCCTGTGCGTCTGCTGCCCCCCCTCCGCCGCAGGCCGGGCTGCTGAGCGTGCCTCAGGTGGCCCAGGCCTCCCAGCAGGTGAAGGAGCTGCTGGCCCAGATCAGGGTGAACGCGGTGGCGCTGGCGGACGCCTTCGACTACCGCGACGAGATGCTGAACTCTGTCCTCGGGCGCTACGACGGCAACGTCTACGAGAACATGTTCGAGTGGGCCAAGAAGTCGCCGCTGAACAGCGAGCAGGTCGGTGTCGCTGGGTGGGCCTGGGTGGGAGGACTGTGCAGGTGGCGTTTCTGAGCTGAATGGTTCTCAGACTGGTTATTTACTGGCTCTTGTCTTGTCTACTGTGGGAGGAATTTGAACGTGAGCGTATGATTTGTGGCATGCATTTCTGTCACTGCATCACAGCATGTTGAGCTTAGTGCTGTATGGGGACAAAGTAATGGGGACTGTCCTACTACTGTGATGCAATACATCATAGCAGCTTAAAAGGAGTGCATATTATGACCTGGTTTCCAAAAACGCATTTTGAACTTGGAGAAACACAACAGACATTGTGTATGTATTTTTACTAAATAATGCAAACTGGCTTCGTTTGGTGTGCCTTTTCACGGAGCTGCTGACACGGGGGTGGATACAATTCCTGTTGCATGCTAGTTTGAGACTGTAATAACCCTGAGACGTGTAATTATGAACATGTCTTGCGCTATCCCTGCAGTTTGTAGGAGGACCTGGGAAAACCTTGTCTAGCGCTTCAGTCTGCTGAGCGCAGTGAGGAGCTGGCTGTAGTGGAGTGATGTGAAATTAAGCCTGAGCTAAGGCAGTGGACTCACGGCTGTGCTGAGTGTGCTTCCTCTTGCTTCTCAGGTTCATGAATCCTACCACAAATACCTGAAACCCCTGCACTCCAAGCTCTGAGCTGCCCAGTGCGGGGTCTGCAGCAGACGACACAGAATCCCCTCCATCAGGATGTTGCCCTAGCAACAACGTCATCAAAGAAGCGAACAAACCTGGACTGGAAGCCGTCTGCCCCTGGAACTGGAACGGTTGTCTTGAGCAGCCAGCGGCCCCCTCTTGTATTTTTTCTATAATTCCCAGAAGCCCATGGTGCTTCTGTTACTGCAGATGGGGAGGAAGAACAAGCACTGTGACCAGTGAGATCACACCTTGAAATCAAAGCACCTTTCTCTCTTGTTTTTTCAAGCGCACTGCTGTACCTGCCTTTTTATCCTTTCAATTACCTTCTTTGATCCTAAATCATTCTTCTGTTGTTTTTTTTGGTTTATTCAAATGGCCAGTTGAATTTCTGTTTCCGGGTATAATTCTGATCATTTTGAACATGCATTCCGCTGAGAGTGAGGGTATAAGACCTAAGGACAGGAAACGCCTCCTAAACCTGCTGCAGCTTCCTTTTGGTATTTAAAGTCTGTAATAACGAATAAAATTAACATTTCATAAACGTTCTGCTATTCTGGACAGGAAGCAGGTTTTGGACAGGCTTTTCCCAGTTTAACTATCTGGTCTGGGATTGGAGAATTTCAGTAGTTTGGGCTGTAGATTTCTATCAGAAGTGTTAAATCTGGCATGACTACTTGTCCCACCAGATTTAACATGTATGTCCAAAGCAATAGGAAATATTTCTTTGGAAATATTGCCGAGTTGCCCTGGACATGAGGAGCACGTTTTAAATGGATTTGCAATGATCACAACCTTTGTCTTAACACTTAACTGTGCAGCTTGTTAAGCCATTTTGATCATTTAAGGGCAGTGTCCTGAGATTCATCTTGGGTAATTAAATGTGAAATGATTAACTGTTTTCATAGCTGATGCAGCTACTGCAAGGTTTCACTGAGCCTTTTCATGTGAGCTCATTTATGTAGACATGGTGTATTTTCACAGGCATGCTCCGATAAATGTGCAATACAGTCCATTCTGCAGTAACATGATAGTTGAGTTCCTGAAGAATCCTGGATCATGGAAATCTCTTAATAACAATAGATTCAATGGGAATTGAAGTGTTAGGGGAAGATATCTAGGAAACACCATCTGGAGTGACATTTTCCTATACAAGTAATATACAAGGTTGTATATTACTGTGAGCTCTTTTGTTTTATGTTATGAAAACAGTGTTTAATTGAGATAGTTCCAGTAGGGAGCTGCGTCAGCATGTGTAGGCTGCAAAGGAACAGGTAGAGGTTAATTCCATGCTGAAAGGAAAAGAAAAGAGACACTAGGTTTCAGCTGTGGCGCCTTCAGGTGCCCAATGATGTTAAGATAACATCATCCAGGAATTCAGCGCAACCACGGAAACGCTGAAAGAGTTGTACGTTACAATGTGCGTCGCCTTTGTTGCTAAGCGATTGGGAAATGTAGCAGTGGGGGTTTGGAAGACAATGATGAAAATGGAGGAGGGTTTTACAGTTTAAACAACCTTTAAAGTGAAAACCTTTTCGGTTCAACACATTTTTAGTGTGAAGAACTGTTTCTCACATGTAATTTTACATTGACTTACCATGCTGCACAGAGCAAAAACAAAAACTCAGACCTAAACAGTACAACTGATGTCAGACTCTTCTTCTTTCAGCACAAGAATATTGTCTTAACCTTTTTTCCCCATATTGTTAAACACTACATTAATGATCTAGAAAGTGATGCCACTCTTGCCATTGAGAGTCAGGTGTTTTTAAAGAGGAATTGGTTATGCAGTGTTGTGATGACCCAGTAAACACAGAACGACTTGTGCCTCAGATATTACTTTTTAAGTAGTGAAAAGCCAGGCTGATCTCACAAACTGTTCCTCACTGATTATTGGGGAAACATTAAGCCCTAGCTTATTAAAAAGAACAACCTGTTTTTGTAGTCTCGACGGTTTCATTTCTGACTAACAGACGTTTGTGTCAAATTGTGAACTTCATCCTTTCTCTGGTGAGAATCATGGTTTCATTAGTTACATTTTGAATTTTTAATCAGTCATTTTTATGGTTATTTTTCCTTCTGCTTCCTCACCTCTTTGAATCCTGACTCTTTCTAGCCCGTCATTCACAAAGTCTTCAGTGACTTGTTTATGTAATTCTGAGAGCTTGATTTGTTGCCCGCAGAGTGGTTAAGATTTTGTTTTTAAAACATGTTAATAAAAATTTAGGGTCACATTTCATGGGTTACTGATATTTAATTTAAAAATAAATCATTTTAATCACGTAGTCTTGATGACATTATTTGCATTAATAAAGAAAAGTTACAATTAAAACGTCAGTCCTCTCTTTTTTTTACAGGCATTAGGACGCCATGTGTTGCTGATGAATATTATTACCGTCTCTTAAACGGGATTACTGCAGTGTTCAAGCCTGTTTTGGGGTGATAAGAACAGCAAAGATTACAGACGAGTACATTGCCATCTGTCCCATGTACAAGTTATTAGCTAATTGACTTCAGGCTCGCGTTCAGCCGTTTCCCGAAAATTAAAACCCGTGTATTGACTTCAAGAACCGTTTGTCACACCCAAAAACCTCGCACTCGCTGTTCAAAGATGAAAAAGTCTCGCACAACTCTTACGTCTATGGTTACCGCATGTAGAGGTTTTGCAGGACTTGTCTGTTTTTGAGGGCGCTATCCTCTGTTCAGGGGGATTAAATGTCCCGTGTTTTCCGCGGATGTCTGATAGTTCAGCACTCCTCGATAACCTCGTACCTATTGGTCATTCTCCCCTCTACCTGAACGGTGAGGTATTCTGTCACAGGTGAGGTCTTGCAAGTTCATGTGTCTGCAGAGGCGCATCTTTGTCGAGCTGTAACGCGACGGGCTCGGCGCGGACGGAGACAAGAACTCGGGCTCCTCTGACACAAGCAGTCGGCGCTTTATTAACCGGACAGGTGTCCGGCTCAGCAACAACCACACAAGAACTGAGACAAAGCAAACCCCCTCCCAACACACTAGGGTCATTTCGGGTACAGGTACCTAGGATAGGGTGGAAAGTGGGCACAGGTATAAAGGGGGATAACTATTTCACAGTTAGCTGGGCAACTTCACACAGTGTACAGCCGTTCCGGATGATCAGCGGCGCTGGTATAATTCAGAGGGTTGTTACATTATACCGCACATGCAGTAGGATAACAAAATTGGTGGAGCAACGGTTGAGGACGAAAGGCTAGCTCTCCAACGAAGAAAAGGATGAGCCGATATAGTTGGAGCGTTAAAATAACTTTTTAATTATTTTTTTGGGGGGTAAGAGCGACAATTTGTAGATCTGTACCGGCGCAGTAACCGCATGTAGGAGCAGGGTTTCGTTAACTTTGTGGAATAAATCCACCGGAATTGCGGATTCTCATCGTTTTCCCCCTACAAAGATGGCGGCCCGATTTACACCGGAAATTCCGTCTTTCGAATTTCTCTTATCTCTATGATCCGAGCCGTGGCGGCCATATTGTCTTTTAATGCGGTTCCGTCGCATAAACAGCGACAGCGTCCAAACTTCCCGGCGAAAACCACCGCGGTTTTTTTTTTTTTGTTGTCAGCGTTTGAATCGGAGAGCAGCTGGATTTAGCCTTCGTGGCAGGCGCCCGCGGGCCGGGGTTTGGGGGGAAAATGCGGTGACAGTTGACGACGGAGCCGGACAGTCTGCAAGCGGCGCTTCGCGAGCTCGGCGTGGTTACCAATGGTAACAGGGCGACGCTCGCTCGCGCCGGGATGTGCTTAGCCCAACGGTATGGTAAGTTTATCGAAAAATAAAATCTACGTTTCCTACCTTGTCTTTAACTAACCACCTCGCCTGATCCACCTAACTTGGCACAGTTAAACGAACAGTGAAAATGGTACCAGACCGCGGTCGACACCGGAACCGGTGCGCAACAAATGAATACAGGAGGTGCAAATTGTAGGGGGCTCACACACCGTTTGTGAAATAATAATTACCTGACGTGTCGCCCCGGTTTCTCTCTGATACTGTCCCAGGGAGTCTGGTTTTCAAAGACTCCCTCCTCTGCTTTCATCAGCACTGTGTGGTGTGGGTGACAGCCGAGCCACGGTGGCCATCTCAACATCTCCAGAGATAAACCTGTTTCATTTGAATTCGCAGGCTTCAAAGCAGAAGAAAACATCTAAGGGTGAGTTTTTTTTTTTTTTAATCATTTTAATATACGTGCATATTACTGTGGGTCGCTGTGCTGATGTATGGCGAGACTGAAAACGGCATTTTTCTGGTGGTCCAGGTGCCTTCGATGACGTGCTGAGCGACCTCTTGGCCGATGACGGTACGTACGGCCGTGTGGTCAGCCTGACCAGACCCTTATTTCTACCATGACCAACGCGTTTTCGTCAGTCCTTGTGGAGGCCGCTGAGGCTGTTGCCGTTGTGCAGTTGTGCTTGTTCATTCAATCCCAGTCTTGATAAAAATAATAAGTGCTTCTTGCAGCAATAAAATAAAAAAAAAAAAGCCGGCAATGAGAGGAGACAGCAGAATGACACCCTCACGGTAAGGATTTGGAATAGAGTGGGAAAGCAACACAGAATCCGTTAAATTAAAGTCCTTCTGAAGAAGAGGGTTTTCAAGCCTGGATTTGAAGGAGCCCAGGGAAGGGGACTCGCTGATATCCTCAGGGGTAGAATTCCAGAGCTGTGTGGCTCAGCAGGAGAAAGCCCAGTCACCCATACTTTGTACAGTCCTCACCCCTGATTATCATTATTACCTGTATAGTGGCCCAGAACAAGCAGGCCCGGCAGAACACACATACACATTCGGCACACGACATGGACTCGCATAAGGAAACGCATATCTAGCAGCAGCAATAACAGGTCCTGAATGCGGTTGTATCGATTCACTTGTTGCACAGTGATCAGTGTTTGCTCCTCAAGGACTGACGCCACCCTGCCTCTTCCTCTTGACCTTTCCAGGCGACCCTCCGAGGAGAACCCGCACCCCAGCCCGAGCGCTGGGGCCAGGGAGAGGGGGGGCCCCGCCTTCCCACGGCGGTAAACGGTGAGTGCCGGGACGCACCGTTGCGCCGCGATTTTAACAATCATTCCCTCCGCTTATATGGCGCTTTTCTGGACCCTCCACTCAAAGAGCTTTACAGGTAATGGGGATCCCCTCCACCACCCCCAGTGTGCAGCCCCACCTGGATGATGTGATGGCAGCCAGAGTGCGCAAGTCCGCTCCCCCCACACACCAGCTCTCAGTGGGGAGGAGAACAGAGTGAAGAAACCAGTTCAGAGAGGGGGATTATTAGGAGGTCATGACTGGTAAAGACCAGGGGGAAATTTGGCCAGGACGCTGGAGTAATACACCTACTCCTTTTGAGAAACACCCTGGGACTTTTAGTGACCACGGAGAGTCAGGACCTTCATTTTTTTTTTTTTTGTCTCATCCAGAGGACGGCACCTTTTTTAGGACTAATGCTAATGCTATAAATTCTACTAACTATAACAGTGTTTGTATGCTAAGTATTATATAGTAATGTTATCCTATTTATATTACATTATATAGGGATTACACTATAAATATATATGAATTGACCTCGCTTGTGCTGATTGTGCTGATATAATCTTGTGCTGATTGTGGTGTGCAGTGCTGAAAGCAGGGTAAGTGCAGTGAGATCATGAGAGAGTTTGGTAAAGCGTGGCACAGCCTGGGAGAGCGAGGTCAATTCATGGCCTCACCCTGGTAAAACCATGGGGCAGCTGCAAAGGTTCTGTGTGCAGATTGACAGTCGTAACCCTTCGCAGTGGCACCTCCAATGCCGGTCGACTCTTGTTTTCCAGGTCCTTGCTGGATGATGACTTTTTCAGCAAGCTGGCGGAGGAAGCAGAGAAGGATGATGAGGTGTGTTGAGGCGAGGGCCTTTCCGGAGGCCCTGTAGAGTCCTTGTGTCTGTGTGTCTGGTTTAATGTATTCTTCAGCCCCTCTGTGACTCCTGGGTCTCAGTTGTAGTTAATCTTGTGCGTTTTGTTTCTCCTGTAGGTGTCTGACGTCTCAGAGGCTGATCCCTTGGCTTTACTAGGTAGCATGAAGGTACAAACAGATCTGCTTTTTTTCCCACTCGGAGTTGCACTGCTGTGCCTGTTTTTTCAATTCCGAAACAAGGTCAGGACGGGTTGTTTCCTGCTGCTATCTTAATGGAATTTTTGGAAATTCCTCATTTAAAAAAAAAAATAATTCCACGGCATCAGTGAAATCGAGGCGAAAGTAGAATCGGCGCATAGATTAGGCACCGCTTCCCTCAGCAGGGCGGAATGAAAGAGGTCTCCTGTGACAACGGAATGGCGGGTTTTCTCTGCCAGCTCTCAGCACTGTCGTTACTGGGCAGGACATGGACGACATGGACGCCGATCTCTTTGGTACGAAGAAGAAGCCGAGTTCCGCCCCTAGTCAGGCTGGTGGGAGGGGCTCTGGAATTCGGGGTCCGAAGAATTTGGAGGATTCCCCCAAACCTGGAGAGAGACTGAGGGTCAGCGAAACAGGTGTGTGCCTGGAGGGCTTGAGCCTCAGAACGGGGGTCCCTCAAGAACCCATTAGGTTCGGAGCACTGGAATGAACTGGGCGAAAAGCACTTTCTTGACTTGCCTTTAGTTTTTCAACACCTGGTATTTCTAAAATTCCTCTTTTTTTTTGTCTCTGGATTTTAAAGGCTGTCAGAATCGCTCAGTAGTAATTCCACAAGTGCTGGTGCATTAGTTAACCTGCTGATGCCCCCGGAGGGCTGTCATGGTTTGAGCCCGCTCCAGGGTGTCTCACCCAGCTCTGTCTGCTCTGTCTCTGTCCAGAAGACACCGGTACCGAAGACAGGAAGTCTAGCTCGGCTCCTGCTGCCTCAGCCCGTGGATACAGGAAGTTCAGCTTCGCTGGTGAGTCGTGGTTTCATTAGTCCACACCACCGTAACCAGACCTCTCAGCAAAATCCACTTCCACCCCACAGCCCCACGCAGTGGAGCAGGGTACTCTGTAATCCAGCGACTTTGCACAAGAGAGACAGGTTACAGCGTGTACTCAACTGGCCCATTCAGCCCAATAGTGTGCTGGCAGTGGTCCTTCAGATGTATGTGACTTGAAATATGTTTCTGTAAGCTTTTTATTTATTGGATGCTATTTATATCCAAAACAGATATAGGTTGAAATGCTATTTGGGCGTCCGTGTTTAATTGCAGCTGTTAAAAAAAAAGCTAACACATTCAGAGGTTTAAAGTCCAATCACTGACACTTCTCTATATTTCTAATTGACCCATAACTGTGGGCTTAATTGAAAGTATTTCTTTGCACTGCAAACGTTATCCTAGAATTTATTTAATAGAGTTAATAATAATGAAGTGCTTCCTTCTGTGTTCTTGTTAGGCTTTGCAATTTCTCTTTCTTTGACTGATTTTCCTCAGTCTTTGTGTGTTTGGTCCCAAGTATCCTTATTTGCTTTTTTCCTGTTCCTTTCTCTATGTGTTGACATAGATGATGATGACATTAACAGCTCAGATCCTGGCAGAAAAGGTATTAATTCACTAGTGTAACTACAGATATTAATGATTAGCACAATTGTTTTTCACGTCACCTGAACCTTTTATTTGTCATCTTTGAAGTCTTCTGCTTCCTTTTGCTAAAACAAATACTTAATAAGTAAAATTCTTGTCTTATTAGGATCCACTAGAAGTTATAGAGGATTACTTTCCAACAACAGAGGTGTATTCCAAAACCAAATTTTGCAGTGCCATGTTAATTTGCCTGTGTCTAAAAGTGTTGATTACACAGTTACACACAATATAACAGTGCCTTCAATGACTTTGTTAACTGAGATTTGTACACCCCTGTAGTTCTTCAGATTAGTGCATGTCTCTGTGGGTGTCAATTTGACAAGATTCCTCTTACTCCCCTGTCTGCAGACACCGATGATCCTTTTTCAGGCCTTCTGGATGACCTCCCAGGAGAAAGGAAGGACTCTGTTAGGAAAGCTGGTCCATCTGCCTCTGAGGCACCCAGCACCAAAAAGGAGGAGACAGGTCAGTCTGATATTTGTGCTTTGTGGCCTGGCACGATTGCTTTGCCCACGTGATACTGAACTCGCCTCTACCACTGTAGACTGCACTGTTTGCAAGTTCCAAGAAAGCCAGAAGTTTTAGTTTTAATTACAGCAAAGTGTTCTGCAGACTTTTGCGTAGTTGGACCTTTTGCGATTGTTGCTTGAGACCCTCTTGCCTGTTCTTGTCTGCCTGACTCTGCCAGTCTGTCTGTCTACCTGTAGCGCCCCCTGCTGGGACGGGCTCTCACCCGAAGAAGCGCGACGAGCTGACATTCGACGAGGACGGAGACGAGCTGATAGACGCGCTCGGTTTTGACGAGAGTCCCAGGGGCAGAGGAGGAGTGCTGGAAAGAAAGACACAACGGTGACGCCACTCCCTTTCTCTTCAGTCTTAACTCGGAGATAATATGTGCAAGATGCACGTTTTTTTGTGGCATCACATTGTTTTGTAAGTTGTCTTTGCTGAAAATAAATTGAAATACAAATTCAACCTGCCTTCCTTCCCCCACCCTGCAGTGACAACCCACAGCCTGCCCGTACCAAGCTCGATGAGATCCTGGGACGAGGGACAGCCCCTCGCCTCCTAGAGCGCCCCCCTACTGGTGAGAAGAAAGAACTGCAAGCAGAAAAGAATCCCACCGTGAAAGGTAACTGTCATATATGTCCTTTCAATAGACCCGTTGTACATAATATATGGTGAAAAGCTAAACAGAGCATTTGAATTGCAATCTTAAATGTTTCTTGCTTTCATTTGTACTAATTTTGTTTTATTAACTTTGTAATGTATCTTTTGTGATTCTTATAACACTCCTGTCTGAATACTGTGAATCTTTTAAGTGAATTGCACTGAATAAACTCGGATGGCATTCTGCTGAATTACAGTGGTGTATTATTAAATTACTTCTCTGGCCTGGCCATTAAGAGCTTCTTCTGTATATCCACACTGTTACAGTATGTCATGTAGAGAAATCATTTTCCTGTATTAATGAGCGTGCTCTTTTTCAGATCCTGTTTTAGGGGAAGACGAATTCATGTTTGGCTCATACATGCCCACAATGGCATCCACCCCAGAAGGCAGGCAGTCTCGCAGGCAGTCAGTCAGGTCAGTGACAGACAGGCCACACAGTTCGAATATTTCATGCAGTCCCAAAGTGAAATGACTGTGAATTTGAAAACTGAGCTATTTCACATGCTTCAGGGGTATCTGGCTGTGAAACGCCCAGGCACAATCCAGTCCAGTCCAGATTACAAATAGAATCACAAGTAAATGTATTTTCGGACGCCAAGCTGGTACTGTATATGGGTTCATACTCCTATAACTATAACTCACTGGATTACAACCTAGCCTTTGTTTGTTCAGGATATAAATACTGCATGAGATACATTTCCTATGTATTATTTTAGGATAATAATATGCTTATTAATGTGTCATAACAGTGATATCTCACATAAACAATTGCATATAGCTGTGAATAGCTCTTCTTGCTTTACATTGCAAGCACCTATTGGGTGGGTCAGAGCTGGAAACCCGACTGAGTCTTTGAAGAAACACTTCACATTCATTACTCCCTTCTTGTCAATACGTCAGGTTTTCTACTGAAGACGTCAGTGGGGTGTCGCCAGACAAGAAATCCAAGCCTCCCACCCCAGGAACGCCACGTGCCAATAAGACGGCAGCGGATTGGCTGGGGCTCAAGCAGGAAGAGGAGGAGAAAGTAGAGGAGCCGGCATTGGAAAGTCTGAAACCCCCCGTCTCTCCTAGCACCTCAGTGGGGAACAGGACCCCCATATCGGCCAGCCGCCCCCCTTCTGGGGCCAAGGCCACCGACACCCCCTCAGCTTCTCCCTCTAGTGCTAAAACCAGCCAACCAGCACGCAGGCCTGAGGCATCGGCCCCTCCGGAGGAGGAGGATTGGCTGGCAGGAACTTTGACCCGGAAGAAGAGTCCGGGTGTGGTCAGGGCCGACAACAAGAAGACTGGGCAGCAGGACTTCCTGGGGCCCGGAGAAGAAGTGGACCTTGACACCTTTCTCGGGTATGCTAGGAAAGAGCTCCAGAGCTGTGTGTGTCTTGAGAGTCTGGAGCAGGAGCTTAAATTTCAGTTTAATCCGGTTTGCAAGTCCTCAACCTGTCTAGTGTAGTGAGCTGCAGGTGCAAATCAGCAGGAAATGAAGTATGTTTGGGATCGTAGAGATATTCTTATTTAGTGCCTTACATATATGTAGCAATTTTCTGGACGCTCCACTCAAAGCGCTTTACAGGTAATGGGGATCCCCTCCTCCACCACCAGTGTGCAGCCCCACCTGGAGGATGCGACGGCAGCCAGAGTGCACCAGTACTCTCCCCACACACCAGCTCTCAGTGGGGACGAGAGCAGAGTGATGAAGCCAGTTCAGAGAGGGGGGTTATTAGGAGGCCATGACTGGTAAAGGCCAGGGGGGAAATTTAGCCAGGACAAAATTTTTCCTCCTCTTTTAGAGAAACTCCCTGGAATTGTTAAATTCCATGTAGAATCGGGATCTTGGTTTTGCACCTCGTCTGAAGGACAGCGCCTTTTTAATTTTTTTTCCGCCCCTCACTTTGGCATCACAGACCACAGGGTGAGCGCCCCCTACTGGCCCCACTAACACCTCTCCCAGCAGCAGCCTTAGCTTTCCCAGGAGTCTCCCATGCAGGTACTGGCCAGGCTCACACCTGCTGAGCTCCATTGGGCTGCCAGTGGTGAGCTGCAGGGCGATGTAACTGCTGCCTAATGAATAATAATAATGAAGCTGTGCATTATGATGTAGCTGTGTTATTATTACTGCATTCTGCTTCTCCCTGTGTGATAGCTGACGGTACTGAGTGATTGATTTCATTTCCTCAGCAAGCGCAGCTCCTCTCCAGCAGTGAGAAGAGGAGCAGAGGAGTCCCCAGGCCCCAGTAAGGAACACAGGTAAGAGGGGACTGGGGTTCAGAACAAGAGGGTTTGATAGTACTGACCTGCAAAGTAAAATAATGAAGATCCACATGTTTGGTATTCTTAAAATGTAGCCGGAATGCTTTTAAACTTTTACTACCACTGGGAAGATTTGTTTGAGTGTCTATCTTGGCGTACCAGAGGAGGCACGATGTGTAAACCCACATGGCCTTGTCCGTCTGTCATTGCAGAGGACAGTGCTGGGGTTACACCTCCTTCATGACGCCTGGCGACCCCCTGTGTTTAGATTGTATGGACGCGGTGCAGGTTCGAGCTCCAGCTAGGTGGTAAAGAAAAGCTCATGTTTCAAGTTTGACAATTTTTGGGGTTTTTTATTTGCATCAAGTTCTCCGCTGCCGTGGGAGAATCCTCGCAGGCAGACCACCCCGCCGCCCCCTCCTCCTCCTGCTGCCCCCGGGAGAGAAGACCGGCCCAAAGCAGGTACAGTCTCCACTTGCTCCCTCTGTCTCAGCAGCTAACCTACAGTACAAGGCGGCACAACAAACACGTTTGGTTCTGTGAAACAAATGTACTTTTCAGTTCCATTCGTTTTTCTGTGTAATTTTGTAAACCAACAATTTTCAGTACTTGTCTAGTCATCAGCTAGTAGTTAACACTTCAGTTTGTTCTCCAGCCTTCGGCACATGACTACTTCACTGCACTGGTGCATGGTCCCCCTCACTCGTAACTACCATTAAAGTTTTGTATGTCTTGGGGCAGCTATAACAACCTGTAACCCTATTCCTAATGTAATTCTAGAAAGAATATCCTACTTTGTTCAGCACTTCTCTACTGGCTCTCCTGCCGCCCCTTACCCTGCTAGCACACCCTCATCTGTGCTGCTTCGATGCTCCGATCAGGTGCATCTGTCTCAGTGTGGTGGTGGAGGACCTGAATGTAGCACACAGCTTGCCTCTTGGAACTGCTCTCCATCTTCATCACACGCAGGTTGTAGCCCTGCGCAGCCTGTCACTGCCTCTGGGCTCCTACCTGATGCTCCTTCAGATCCCCCACAATCCCACCGTCCTCTGAAGCAAGTTAAAGAGCTAATTCCTGCCAGTCCAGTAACCACTCTCCCCCTCTCTGCTGCCACTGTAGTCTCCCACAGTCCCAGCATCCTCCATGTGATCAGGAAGAACCAGGATGGGCCAACTAGGCCACATTCTCCATTTCTCATCCTAACTACCCATGGCATTTGTTGCCTAGCAACTCTTCATGCCTGCTGCCTGTCATAGTGAAGTGGTGTTATCTAGTGATACCTAGTCCTACTTCATTAAACGCAATCTTTCAGTAGTCTCTTGAGATGTATCTCAGTTTGCAATATTGGTAGTTTATGTTTTTAGTTTTTTCTTTATTCTTATTATATATATATATAATTTATAAACACCTTTCAGAGTTTTGGTATGTTTTAAAAGCACTTAAAGATCATTTTGCATTTTGAGACATGTTAATATGAGCTACTGTTTCACAGATATAGGAAGGGGAACTGTCCAGAGACAGATCATGTTTTTCTTGTATTAAGCCAAAGGAAGCAGACATCTCATTTTTTCACGTGTTGATCAGATACTGGCCATCATAATTGTTGAAAACACAGTTTTAGTTTTTTAAAATCTTGTAACAAAAAAACGAAACTGGAAGATGCTCTGAATGATATACGCGTCTTCATGCTGTTTCCTAGTGCCAGCACAGAGACAGGTTGAGAGCAACACCCCTGCAGCCATGCCCCAGGTAAGGGAATTCTGGGCGCCAAGGGATCCCATGTAGATTGCCCTGGGACACTCATTATTTAGGGCAGGTGTGTTGCTAAGGCAGAAAAGAGTGCCACATAAAAGAGAGTATAAGGGTCCCTCTTTAAAATGATCAAGGTCAGTGGTCTGATTGATGATATAAATGGAACAATAGAATAAGTTAATATCACTGGACTATCTTCATGCAATATTCAGCTTTATATATGAGCTTGAATAACGTATGTAGGCATTAAATATAAATATAACTGGCACAGTATGAAGAGTAACCTGTTTTTTTCCTCCTCTGCCCCCCCTTCCCTGAAAGCAGGTGACTCTCTCTGCAGACAGTCTTCAGCAGCTCCTGCTGCAGCAGCAGGTACTTTATTCTAACATATGCACCACTCAGGCTTTGGGGTGTATGCTTTCATTCTATAAAGAAAATAAAAGTTTAAATAGAGCTCTAATCTCATCCCCAAAAGAGGTGTCAGGAATGCAGCGTGGACTAGTGGCCTTGGACTTCTATTTATGGTTTTTCAGATTGTGGCTGAGAGCAGATGTATTATTCCATTGGGCAAGTCACTTCACTTAGATCAGCTCAGTGAAATACCCAGATGAATAAATAGGTCCAAATGTCAGACAGCCAAATCTAGTAATAATAATCTAGTCCATGAATATTCCTCCACGAAAAGAGCTGGTCTGGCCACAGTACACTGTGAGCATTATAGCATTGTTTGATCCACAAAGCAATGTGACAATCGCTTTTTGTTGTGCTTTTTGCACAATGTGCTTTTTGTTGTTTTTAATACTGTCGGCTGTCTTTGGTTAGATTCTTGTTAAAATTAGTTACACAGATTCCACAAGGGATATTTTTAGCAACGGTTAAAATATTAACCAGAATGGGTTATTCCTCTTTGTTGAAGGCTACATCACGATGTCAGACATCATTAGCTCTTGGAAACAGTTCAGATGTTTAACGAGCCTTGTGTTTTTCTGGGGTGATTTTTGTTGCAATTCAATTAGGGTTATTGGCTTGTTTTATGCTTGTTTTATTTTTGTTCCCTGAAAGCATGTAGTCTGCAGTGACACTCTGGAAAGATAGGATGTTGCTCTGTGGCAGTCCGGGTTGTCTGACAGTGTGTTGTCTTGCGTGTCCAGCTGGTGCAGTCCCAGCTGTGGGGGCTCGGGGGCGTGGCCCTGCAGAAGCAGCTGAGGGAGGGCGAGCTGCACCCTGGGGAGCAGGTGTCTGAAGCCCGCCTCATCCAGCTGGAGGGCCAGGTACTGTCGCTCAGGGGCGAGACCGTGTCTGTATCCTGCAGCTTACCTGCTGTTCCCCTCAGCCGTGCTGCAGTGCTGTCCCCTTTCACTCTCCCTCCCTCTGTCTTTCCTCTTCCTCTCTTGATCCGTTCTTCTGCTTTTATCGTCAGTTTTTCTTGTTATTTCCCTCTCGCCTGTCTGCCGTTGTCTGTCCTCTCTCCATCCCTCTCTTCCACTCCCTCGTTCCGCCCCCTCTGCCGCGCTTTTTCCGGCCAGCCCCTGCGGTCCGTGACGGGCGCTGCTCTCTGTCTCAGGTTCGGAAGCTGCAGCTGGAGCGGGATCAGGCCCAGATGTTGTTGGAAAGCGTGCAGCAGAGGCACAAGCAGGACTTGGAGCTGATGGAGAGCACTCACAGGTGCACGAGTGACCTACCCAGATCTCAATCTAGATCAGGCTGCTGCCGCAAGTGGAATTGGTGGAGCAGCAGGCGACACCCCTCCCCCTGAATAAGAAGCTCCAAACCAGTCTCCCAGTATGGTGAGGCTTAAACCTAGGTCCTGAGTACCAGGTCATAACACCCTCATAAACTCGTATAGAACTGTTCACCCCAGTGTCCTGGTTACATTCCAGTCTGGGCTTGTACAGCTTGGCCTTCCTAAAGTTCCCGCTTGATTCAAGTGGTGAATCATTTTCCCTCTCCTCCACGTGACGTACTGTGCGGAGTGGCTGCTGCACCCAGGTGGGTCACCTTGTATGTAAAGCACTGTGGGATCTTTAGGATGCGCTTGAGGATGAAAAGCGCTAGGAACTATTATTAATAAACGCTAGGAATTGTTATTAATAATAATTATTCTACCATTATGTAACGCAGACTACAAATATCTGCTGGACGTTCCAGGAACTTTCAGAAAGCCTCGTAAAGGGACAGGTTAGGTGAAGGTGATTCATCAATGTGGAGCAGAGTCAGGAGCTGACCTTTGACCCTCCTCTGTGCTGCAAATCCACGTGGGTTTCCGGCTCTACTCGCAGCTTACACACGGTGGTACGAATGACTCTGACCCCTGCCCTCTGACCTCGGGCGGTGCACAGGGCGCGGGTGAGGATGCTGGAGGAGGCGGCGGCCCAGCGGGACGCTCACCTGCGGCAGGAGAACGAGGACCTGCAGGAGCGGCTGGCCGGCCTGGCCCGGCTGGGGGAGCAGGAGCGCGCCGGGCTGCAGGCGCAGTATCAGCAGCGGCTGGCCAAGGCGCAGCAGGAGAGGGACCGGGAGGTGGAGAGGCTGCGGGAGCTGCAGAGGTATCGGGCTGCCGGCACAGCCATGGAAATAGCCCAGAGATAGTCTCTCCTGCTCCGGGAAGGCATTAGGGGGTCTTCTGCTTTTCATTCAAACGGAGCCCTTGAATGACTTCATTGAATATATAGGGCGGAGCGGTGGCTCTGTGGCTAAGGATCTGTGCCTGTGACTGGAAGGTTGCCGGTTCAAATCCCGTGGCTGGCAGAGGAATCCTACTCCGTTGGGCCCCTGAGCAAGGCCCTTAACCCCAACTGCTCCAGGGGCGCTGTACAATGGCAGACCCTGCGCTCTGACCCCCAGCTTCTCTCCCTGTCTCTGTGTCTGTGTCTCCATGGAGAGCAAGCTGGGGTATGCGAAAAGACGAATTCCTAATGCAAGAAATTGTATAGGGCTAATAAAGGAACATTAATTAATTAACATTAATGAATTATTGGATTAATTTTCGCTACTGAAGTCGTGCCTCATTCTGACCTTTGACCCACAGGAAGTCGATCTTGGAGATGAAGAAGGACCACGAGGAGCAGGTGCAGCGTCTGAAGAGGCTGAAAGATGAGGAGATTGATGCAGTGACCAGCGCTACCTCCCAGACCAGGTAATCACGCCGAGGCCTCTCAAAACCGTGAATATACAGTTAGCACAAAATAATAAAAATCGGGAAGGAGGTATTGGCACAGTTTACACATTTGGGTGGTAGGGGGTTATTGATTCTAGGGCCTTATCAAGCTGTGTGTTCTGTAATCTCAGTAAAGCAGAATCTTCAGTAACACTTCAGGGTTGGTTACGTGAGGTATACAAGTACAGACATGCCCTTCAGATTGGCTAGGTGCTTATAAACCTTTGTGAGTAATAAACACAGTATGTGCCGTTTATGCTTCACTAACAGGTTTCACAAGCAGGTGAAGCAGGCACACGTAGTATTCTAACAGGTGTTCCGCAGCCCTGCTCTTCTTTTACTCCTACTTCAGGCTAACTTCTACATCAGGCTGCCTATAGGTACTTGACTCAATTAAATAATTAGCCTGCTGTTGACAAGTATGGCCTTAAGAGAGCTCATACACTGAAAGTATTCTCCTATTATGCGAGACAGAAGAAGCTTATATCTTCCTATCTTCCCTATAAAACTCCAGTGTTGGGAGCCATTTCTAATATTTCTCCCTGCAAAACCTAATGATTCTGGTTTCCGGAGAGGCTTGTGCTGTACAGGGAGGGGGCCGCCTGCGCGGGATTCTCACGTGTTTGTGTGCGTGCTGTGCGTCTTCCCAGGTCCCTGACAGGAGTCATCGAGCAGATGGAGCACTTCTCGCACAGGCTGGGAGAGCTGTCGTCCCGCGTGGAGAGCACCCACGAGCACGCAGCGCAGGGGCTGGAGGTGGGGGCGCGCCACAGAGACGAGCAGCTCAGAGGTAGGGCGCCCCTCTCCGCCTCTCCTCCTTCGCACATACCAGCGAACTCGTGCACCGGGTTGCACAGCAGCCCCTGTGGTGGGCTTCAGTCTGCAGAGTAGCTCAGAAATGCATTGCTGGCCGTGCACAGTACATTGCAGATGGTTGGTGTTGAACTACTTGCTTTTCTCACAGCACCTGCGTCTGATCTTATAACATTTTTCCTTTTCACTTTTTTAATCAGATGTTCAAAAACGCATTTTACACCAGTGTCTGTGAAAATGATATACAGTTGAGTCGCGATTATCCGACCTAAACGGGACCGATAGTATGTCGGATAACTGAAAATATTGGAAAATGCTGAAACTGAGTAGACAAATCATAGATTAATGGAAGCGCAGTCTACGTGTGAAATCTGGTTTAATAATCTACTGTAATCCTAAAAAAACAGAGTACAGAACTATTGTTAGTTCTGTTCTCATTTAAAAAAAATGAGTGATTGGAATCGGTTTCCCAGATGTGCTTCTCTTCCTTGCGGGCACGGTGCCGCCAGCGTCTCAGCAACATGACATCAGTAGCAGTTGCCTCCTCTTGCTCAGCGTGAGCTAGTGCCGCTGGGAGAGCCTGGACCCCTTCGCTGTGACTGACTCTTTCAGATCTGTCTAGTGCCAGGGCAGACCCGGTGTCGTCATCTTCATTGTCATAAAATGATGTTAAGGGAGAATACAATAGGAAAAATAATAATCCCAAGTGCGAAATCGGCAGGCGAAGGTATGCCAAAGGCAGTACGTGACACACGGAGGGACAGAGCAGCATCAGACTGGGCAAAACATTATGCACACGCACAGTGTACAGTATATTTAACACTATGGTGATTGGCTGTATGATTGGCTATGTCAGATAAAACTGAATGTTTTAGTGTTTTAATAATCTTCAATTATTTTGTGGTCCACACCCACCCAATTCAAATGATATTTATAAAATATAATGTAATATACCCCAGTTCAATTTCCAGACTTCTTTTAAGTATAAACTTCCACATCCGGGTGCAGACCCGTGCTTGCACATTGCTCACACAGTGGCAGACAGCCTGTTGAGACAGGTCACCGCGCCGCCCTTGTGGGCGTCCACCAGAGGGGAGGTAGACTGTGTGGCTGCGCTGTGTCCACAGTCCTGCAGGACAGGCTGAGCCAGCAGCAGAGGGACATGGCCGGGGAGCGGGCGCGGATGGAGGAGGTCATCGCCAGGATGGAGACGCGGCTGGCGGAGCAGCAGAGGCAGCTGGAGAAGGTGAGTCTGGGGGGGGGGGTGTCGTTTTCAAGTGACTGCACAGGAACCTGCAGTCCCCTTTCGCCAGGGGGCCAGGGGCTCATTGGGTGCTATGTTGCTGCTACGCTTTTCCCTGCTTACTCAGATCAGCTAATTAAGACATTTAATTATAATAATGAATAAGTAATAAAATTCCTTACACTCATATAGCACTTTTCTGGACCCTCCACTCAAAGTGCAGTGCTGTCTTGGGACACGTCTCGCCTTGGTCCTTGTTTCAGGAGCGCTGGAAGGTCACAGCAGAGCAGGCGAAGGCCGAGTCCGCGTTGAGGGTGCTGGAGGAAGAGCGGCGGACCCTGACCCAGAACATCACCATGGAGAGGGAGGAGCTCCAGAGGGCAAAGGTCAGTTATTCCCTAGTGCCCGAAGGACAGATGGCTCATGGTTCAACACTCCGTGTGAAAGACAGCAGGGCAAGCAGTGTGGGCTACTTGGTGTGGATCCACTTTTAGAAAACTGCACGTTAAGGGTCACAACCACCCATAGCCTCGTCTCGAAGCTAAAGGTACAAAGTAGCACTGCACCTTGGACAGGACGACTGTCTGCCTCAGGGTACACACAGGGATGTGAGACGCCAGTTTGCCCAGCCGGCCTGGGATCAAACCCGGGATCCAAAAACTGTAATGCAACCAGGCTCTACCATGCTCTCTGAAATAAAAAAAAATGTAATTTGAATTTAATTGACTGAAGTCTATTCCTTCATAAAAGGGGTTTGTATTATAGTACGGCATTAATGTATCAACTTGCATTGGCCAGGGGCCTAGTGTTCAGCATTTTCTTTATTCCCATTAAAACGGAGGAGCGCCTCTAAAGCCCTGTCCTGGGTGAAATGCTGGGATCCAAACCCTGTAATGCAGCAGCTCTGAGACAACACGGTGCTCTCTGAATTCACCGAGGGGTTTGAGTGAAATAGTGTGAAGTCTCTTACTTCACGAACGGGGGTTGTATTGTAGCACTGCATGAGTGAACTTGCCGAGGGCCTGGCATGATGGCAGCCGGTCTGTGTCTCGCCTGTGTGTGTCAGAGCGCTCTGCTGGAGGAGCAGCAGGCCGTCATGCCGCGCTGCGCCGAAGAGCGCAGGAGGCTGGCCGCGGAGTGGGCGGACCTGCACGCCAAGGAGAAGCTTGTCCAGGAGCGGGCCGAGCGAGACAGCAACCGGGCGCTGGAGAGGGACGCCCACCGGGAGGGCTCCATCATCAGCCTGGCACAGGTAAGCCCGGTGTTCTTATTGTTCTTGCTGCCCCAGTGCCCTTGATCTCCGTGCTTCCTGTTGCTTCATAGCACAGCCCTGCACTGCAGTAGTGAAGGCAGGTTGCTGCTGAGCACCCTCCCCCATTCGCGTTTCATTCTCTTCTTGGCATGGATGTCATTAGAAACGTTACAAAAGGAGGCCATCTGTCCCATCTAACCCATGTGGTAGTAGTCGATTGATCCCAGGATCTCATCCAGCCATTTCTTGAACGGAACCAAGGCGTGTTGGCTTCAACGCGATGAATGGGTAGCTTGTCCCACAACCCTTGGCGTATAGAACTGCCTCCTCTACCTGGTTGTAAATGCTATTTTCTACTCGGGCCTTCTGTGTCTGCATGCGCTGCGACGGTCGCTGGAGTTTAAAAAAAAACGCATCCCCTGGCGCAGGAGCAGGCGGAGCTGAAGCTGAGGGCCGGCGAGCTGAAGCTGCGGGAGGAGGCAGCGTGCCGGGACAGGGAGGCGCTGCAGAGGGAGAGCGAGGAGCTGCAGCGGGAGAAGGACAGGCTGAGCGGAGCAGCTCTGCACCTCAAGACCCGGGCGGAGCAGGTGGAGGCCTTCAGCAAGGTGGGGAGACCCCCCCCCCCCCGGCACTCCCAGCGTCCTGGGGACACTGCTGGCAGCCCTTGTGCGTCTTGTCGTTTTATGTTCGTTTATGGTGGAATCGACAAGAATGGTGTTCGCTTAGACTGGTTGACATGCAGTCAGATCAGGTCCTGCAAAGTGTCAGGTTTCGATACCTGGAGAGCGACGGTGCAGCTGTCCCGCTGGAAAAAGCCATCTGTCCTGTGTGTTCAAGTTGTGGCTGCTGCACACGACATTGTGTCTGTAGCTTGGAGAAGAGTGATACCATGTGCGGCGTTAACGGTGTGCCCTGCCCTGCCCTGCCCTGCCCTTCCACAGCTGGCCGCTGAGAAGTACGAGGAGGGAGAGCGCGCGCTGCAGGAGGCCAGGCAGGTCGCTTCCGAGCACCAAGCCCGGCTGCGCGGCATCCACCAGCAGATGGAGCGGCTGCGGCAGCAGGAACAGCACCTCCACCAGGTCAGGTCTGGAACTGAACAGGAGCTTTGCAGTGCAAGGTGGCAGGAGTGCAGAATGCTCAGAGATCGCTAGGTTGTACAGTGACTGTCTCCGCTGTACTACAGAGGCCAGGGCTTCCCGGTTGCTTTATGTGGGATCCATGACTTTCGTTACATTTAACCTCTTATTAAATTGAATACATGGGAGTATTTTTGTAGCTGGGAGACTTCGGATTAACATACAGTTGGAAGAAAACGTTTGTGAATTTGGAATTACCTGGACTGTGAATGTTTAAGCGACGTGTTCAATATTGACAAGAAGAAATACAATTGTTTGTGTGTTATCAGTTAAAGCAGATGGTGTTGCTCTGTTAATGTGACTTAGTTGAAGATCAGATCACATTTTTATGAGTAATTAATGCAGAAATCCAGGGAATTCCACAGGGTTCAATAACTTTTTCTTGCAACTGTAAGTGCTTTACTAATAACTTGAGATCTACAGCTTTGTATGGGTTTAAAGTTGTGAAAGATTTAATTCAACAAGTTATAATTTCAGTTAAGGCACTGTTATTCACTCAGTCATGAAAGGCTGCTGTCTTCTGGTTTGCGTTCTAATCTGGGTTCATAATGATTTTAATTTTGAATCAGGTGTTCATGAATTGATCCATATTGACACCATTGCCAGAACCTTACTCATTGAGGTTTAGAGGTTGTTAGAAAACCTGGTGGATCGTGACCCCCCCCAGGTCCTGGGGTGAATTTCAGTGACACAATGGTTCAATTAAATAGGGTGCTCAGCTGGTGGGTGGGGAAAAAAAACAAGATAATGGGGTGTCGGAGACAAGGATTGGGAACGTCTAGGCACTGGTTGAATAATTCATTACCAGAATGTGCTTTTTAACTTCCCTGGAGATCTGGGATGTGTAATGAACTGTCTGTCTCGCTCTGTCTCAGGAGCGCATGAGGCTGACTGAGCAACGCAGGGACCTGGAGCAGCTGAGGCAGGGCCTACCGGTCACCCCACTGCTGCTGCCCCAAGCACCCACCCTGCCCGGTAACCACAGCTCGGGCAAGGAAAGCACCTGGACAACAGCACTGACGCACACGGGGGACATTTTTATTTAAAAATATAAAAGTCTCCGGTGCAGAAACATTTCACTTTGCAAATCTACTCACGATAGACTGTAAATATGCACACAGTATCTTCCAATTCAACAGAGCTCCGCTCACAATTCAAGCATATCAAAGCTCATTCTCCACTAGACATCGGAGATAAAATTTCAACGTCAAATATGGACTCCTGAGCGAGCAAGTCCTAAAAGTAAATATTTTCACGTGCAAAATGCCAACAGTGGCAAAAATGTCTTTTTGATCAGGTCGGCATTGTAGATGAGACATCAGCTGTTCCTCAGGCATTATATACAGTACTTTAAAACTGAGTAATTAAGACAATAATTGCTGTAGGTGCGGTTGCCTAACAGGTTTCAGCTTGGATGACACATGAAGAAATTGTGGCACACTAAACTCCTAGTTTAAGGGGTTTTCATTATTAAGTTAAGGAACTTGAGCTTTGCCCTACTCTCTTTTCTAGGAACTGGTACATACTAAAATACCAGTTTTTCTCATGCATGACTACCACACAGCCCAGGCTCCTGACACATCTTCTCCTTTGAAAGGTTTCGCTCCAGCGTTTACCAGTACCCAGCTGCTGGTCCCCCGGGAAGCCCTGCGCCCCCTCTCTCTCCCCGACACCGCCCCCGAGCTGCAGGCCAGGCTTGCTCTGCTCCGACACACTGCAGAGAAGGTACCGACAGGGCTCGACCCGCTTGTCAAAATATACTCTGGAACTTGTTTGTCCTGTACAGTGGATTTGTGTTTTTTTGTTAAATGGTTATTAAAAGTAGTCATTGAGGTGTCCAACTCTCTCCTAAATAACACAAGCCTAGTGACACGATCCGATTTTATTTTTGTTAGAATTTCAACCCCTTATGTGGATGTGTGTGTGTGTGTGTGTGTGTGTGTGTGTGTGTGTGTGTGTGTGTGATGGGTACAGGATATCATCCTATGCTTAGAAAGTAACACTGGCTACACTGTTCTCTGTTTAGGACAAGGATTTCCTCCAAGATGAGCAGTTTTTCCTGGAGACTTTGAAGAAGGCACCATACAATTCCGCCTTTCACACTGCATGACTGTCCAGGGGCCATCCTCATGCCATTTTTTAAAAATCTTTTATACAATAAAATTTGTAGAGAATTTTCTTAAAACCTTGTTTTTTTTTCTTCTGGAGCATTTATAAGAAACTTGGAAGGTCTGAACAACTCTGGAACAAGCCTGTTTCTAGAAACTGTGTTGACTAGGGCTTGGCAATATGACCTTAAAGCTATAGCACAATGATTTCACACATTTACCTCGATCTTATGATTACATGATATGCTGAAAGATGTTTTAAATATGTGAAACTATTAACGCTGCAGACACCTTATCTTGGCTCAATGTCTTGCAAATAATTTAAGGATATAATGGCATTAGTAATCTTGTTCCATCCACGTGAATCTTTTGCATATTGGGCAGTATTAGTTAATTCTTGTGTTGGGGACAGCTGTTGTTTTTTGGCCATGTGCTCTTCGTATTCCATGTCATCATTGTTTCAAATGATTAAACAAGTTGCTGGTGTTAAGGTTTGGGCGCAGAAACGGTTTTCCCGAATGTTTACATCTGACTTCTCTTTGTTCAGTATCCTGTTTGCTGAAGATAAAATATGACCAAACAATCAACACTGCATCTTTTTAGATACCAGCTCATCTTCATTTGTACTTGAGTCACCCCTGCCTGACTGACTAGGGTAAGCGCTCGTGTTGTCTCATGCCTGGCCCGCTTCTTTGTTTTGAATGAAGGACAAAGATTGGACGAGGCAGAACCATGTGACTGGGAGTTGTAGTTTTTTAAGGGAACCGCCCATGAAAGCACACAGTGGGGGGGAAAAACATTTACCAAACACACTCACATAAGCAAAACCAGGTCGGCGAGAGATTCTTATCAGTAAATTTTCGGTAGCTCACCCAGCAGTGTACCTATGACTTTGGGGGAAAAGACAGGTTCACACACTTTCAGTGTCGAAATAAGTACAAATCGTTTTATTCCAACAAACATCTTTATTAACATTCAATTCCCTGTACAAAACCTCCAGTTTCACATCTTCCAGAACTCACACACGCAATTCCTCCGGAGCACGGGGACTGAGCCGATCTTCAGTCCAAGCAGCGGTCCTAAAATTTAAGATTAGGTTACTCTTCTGCATAAGAGGTTTGCTGCAGCCCAAAAGCTGGTGTTTATATACTGTGCAAAACATACAAGGACACCAGATCAGACGTTCGGCCTGCCACTGAAGACTTGCCCTATATAAACAGGCCCGGGTTGCCAAACTGCCCTCCCCAGGGGCTCCCAACGCCAACACTTGTGATCCCCCCCACCTGCTAGTTCATGTTCCAGCTGTTTAATCCCCAATTGAACTAACCAGGGGCTTCAGTGGCAGTTTTCCTTCTCCTCAATCTTACTTATGAAACAAAGACCAGGGAAGAGCAATTTCCATGTTTAGGAACGTCAAAAAAAAGATTCAAGCTAATGCTCAATTAATTAGATCGATTGTGTGACAGAGAGCCCAGCTAAAACAAAAACCCATCAAGTCTTTGAGTCCTGGGGACGAGGGTTGGGCCCCCCTGCCTTATCCGATGTCAGTGAAGTAAATGGTGATATTATAAAGCCTCAGACTATCACGAATCCACCACAGTTATGTTCAGACAGGGATAACGGTCATCACAGGCTTACGGTGCTGTAATCAACGATTGGGCAAAAAAAAGCAATCAAATCGTAATAGCTATCGTTTCCCCATAGATGCCTCAGCAATGAAACACTCATGATTAACTCGGCATATGACTCGTGTTTAAATGTGTTTGTGCACAACCTGCCCCCCCCACACACACACTGGTGATGACTGGAAGGCACACACCTCCTGCACGTCCACATCCAGAGCAAACTGCATCCACCTCAGGACTCTCCGTCTGCTGCCCTGGGGGAACAAGGACAGAGGTGAGGGGCTGCCTCTTCCACCCTGGCAGCTCACCCGATCCGCCCCCAGGGCCACCAACGTCCTCAGAACCGCTCCTGAAATCGTCAGTTATCGCATCAGACGGCACTTCCTATTCAGGCAGTATCATCACCGGACGTACAGCCCACTGGAGCGATCGATCGGGGAGCCCGGCGACAATTCGCCAGCCTTTTCTCCAGTGCAAGCCCGGCCTGCGCCAGGGTCCCGTGTAGTCGTAGCAACTGCAGGACGGTGCTGGCTTAAAAGAGGATGTCTGCGGCGTGCGGCCTTGAGACAGAACAGCCTTTACTCACCTTGCCGGTCAGAGCTCTCTCTCTCTCTCCCCCGTCTCTGCACCTCGGCCCTGCATCACTGTAAAGCAATGGTTGCCGTTAGCGTTCTGACCTTTAACCAAAGACTTGATCAAAACTAAAACCAAAAAATCATCTCAATTCATAGTTAAGCTTTCGTACTTAAAAAAAATCAACTAAGACGAGTACCGAGGCTGAGATCCAGTACAGGATTCTCTGCAGCCGTGGGTATTTCCAATACGCCAAGTCCAAAACCCGGTGACTACTGCTTCGGAGCCTTCAGAGGACATTATGTTCCACACGAACAGTGGTTCAGACAGGGATAACTTAATCATCACAGGCTCTCCCTCTCATTTTAATTGATTAAGCCGCATTTATTTGTCTTCGAACTGAACTTACCGCCACGGACAGGGGTGCAGTGCGCGTCTGCGTCTAGAAACGGTCTCCTTCCGCGTCCATTTTACAGACGCACAGCCCACACTGATCTGCGAGAATCAAAGGGCAAGAAACATCGAAGATAATCAATCAACATGCCTGGTCCAGACACCGACACGCCTGGCGGACGGATCCCGTCTGCCCCCACCCCACCCCGGGCGCCGAGGCCCTCCACGCGTGGAGCTCAGAGCCTCAGATACCAACACGTGTCCGCAAGTCTGTGCTCAGACAGGGATAACTCTGCTCATCACCGGCTTCGCTGAACTCACGCTTGACTTTTCGAGGTATTATACAGCACGCAACGAGGGACCTCTTTCCTCGAAGAGAGCTTCATTGGAAAAAAAAACAATTCTAAGACGAAAGAAATGCGTACTTCGGTCTTTAGACTGTTCTTACAATTAATACAGGTTATGAGCTGCCAAACAAAGTGCGATGACAAAACCGAGACGGCAAACTTCTAAAACGCATTTCCATTTAGCAACAGACTGCAGTGTATACGCCTGCTGCAACAAAACACTCCAACGCTTTTGTTGCACGTTTAAATAATATAGTAACACACAAAGTTCCGTGCACTTACGTCCACGCTACATTCAAGTTTCTGGTAAAAGAACCCGCTTTAAAATGCAAGCTCCGCGATTGCAGCCTATTTCACAGGGCCACATTGTCTCACACCACGCTGGAAACGTGTGCTTTCTTCCCCGTCCTCCTCAGAAAGGAAGTTCTGCCTGCGCTTCGCCCTCATAGTACAGAGCCTTGGTGGTGCAAAGCCTTCTGGGAATCTGAGTTTTTGACATGGCGGCGCTGAAAGGCTTCTAAAGCCGTCAGGGATGGACAACATAAATACTGCAAAGGAAGAAGTAATAGGTTTATTCCATGCTGAAAAAACCACAACGTTTCGGCCGTGGAGCCTTCTTCAGGTGTGAAGACAGGCTTTTCAACAGGGAATAAACCTATTACTTGTTCCTTTGCAGCCTACGCATACTGACCCAGCTACCCACCTGAACTACCACAACAAAAATACTGTACCACCCCTTTCATTTTAGAAAATCGATATCGTATTTCACCTTTTTGCTAGAAAATTATTTAGATTTTTTCTTTGCATCTCAACGACACCCCAGTGTATACTAATTTCTGCCTTCTCCTGTTCATTATCACCTAATCTGTCCGTCATTAGTACGAATCTATTACTCATACTCGCAAGAAAACCTCCCTTCTGTAAAACGCTTAAGAAACTTCATCTCACAGTGAAGAGGGGTTGTGCTTTCCAAACCAGTCTCTGGGATGAACATCGTGTTTTTTTAAAAAACGTAATTTTTCAAAACGACTCAATTCGATGCGATACATAGTACAGCGTGACACCACTACTCAGGAATTTGACAACGGGGCTCCGAGGAGATTCAGGCATGTTGACCAAGATTATAACTGACGTTTTCACAAACGAAAAGAGAAAAACGGTCCCGGGCGGCGTGTTCCTTATTTGGTAAAGATATCTTAAAGCGATCGTATCCCCCGGTGTTGATGTTAGCCCTCTGCGAGAGACGTGAGTCATGTTGGAGCCAGCAGATCGCGTCCCCGGCGGTCGGCTCTGCACGGGGTTTTGCGCGCAGGCGGGTTCAGAACACAGAAGTGTGCATTCTTTGAGCATGAGGCGCTGCGGAGACGGTGGGGAGCGGAGGAGCAAGCAGTCACCGCTTGTAAACTGTAAGAGTACAGCTCACAGGAAAGTCACCCTCTTATTTTCTCAATCGTTATAAGTATTAACAGCAGCGACTGGTCCAGCGTCGCTTCCAGGAATTGCAATACACTCACGCTCGAGTGTAGAACAGCCCCTAGTTGTTATTTCGTTCCTAGGAGGTCCATAGGACCATGAGACATAGGAGCACCTGGGTGGTCACAGAACAGGATCCGTTGCCCCAGGCATACGTTTGCTCGCTGTTAAACAATTGGTCTTTAGTTATGAATTAAAAAAAGAACGCAAAATCAAAATCAGAAAAACACTCCCGGTGTTCGGCTCCGGTGACGTCACCCGCCCCAACTCACACCTCTTCCCGATCCCCGGAAATCCACAAGCACAGGACATTTCAAGCACACCAAAGGTGACTTTAGCGCCCCGGCGTCCTGTTAGACGCATCCAACAACAACAACAAAACAAAACCCTAAATTGAATGGGTTTGGTGACGCGGAGGGTAGATCTGCCGCCTGTGTTGGAGTCCTGCTCGGAATCCTTGTGTGTGGAGTTTGCGTGTTCTTCTTTTTTCGCGGGATACCTCCCGCCTTTCTTCCATCGCCAAAACACACGTACCCGCCCGGGTTATTTGGCGTCTCTAGGGATTGCCCGAGCGCCGTGACGGACTGGCGTCCCGTCCAGGGTGCGTCCGGCCGAGGCTGGCGAGGTTAGGCCCCGGGTCACCAGCGGATCCAAGCGGGTTACCGAGGACTCAGGAGTTAAAGGGCACCGTAAGCGGAACAAGCAATGATTTTACTCATCACCCCTCGACAGGGTCCCCGCTTCGGTTCACACGACAGTACCATTTGCTGGGGGGGGGGGTAAATATACGGCGTGAAATCACGGATAAAACGAAACGAAACAACACATAACACGCAAAAGGTCTCAGCTGTTGTCCCGGGGGGGTCTGCGGTTGCTCTGACACTCGGCGAAAAGTCTCCAGATAGTTGTGCTTGTCAACAAGGCGCGTGTGATTCTCCTTTCCGTCACTAGGGAGCGGCGCAGCTCGCCCTTTCCAACTCGCAGGCACCGCCAGGGTGTAGGAGACTCCGGCGGGGTCGGGACTCGACGTTTCCACAGCAGGCTGGACCTGTCAGGGAGGCAGACGCAGTCTCCCCGGCTGCCTCTCGCTCTCTCTCTCACTCTCACTCTGCCTGGGTCTGCGTTGCCCGAGTGCGTGTTGTACCATCTACCTCCCCGTCCGCGGAGCAGCAGCAGCAGCAGCAGAAAACCTCCTCTTCCCCGGGCGCCGTCCCCGCTCAACTCAACCGGCGTCCCAGCCTCGTCCCCCCCCTCGCCTCCTCCACCGGCATGGACCCAGACAAGACCGAACCGGACCCCCCCCAGCGCAACGGCTCGCCGCGGGCGCAGCTGCACGGAGAATTCGCGGCGGCGGCGGCGGCCGGCAAGCAGGTCAGGTACGCGGTGAGCCTCACGGACCGGGAGCTGGCGGTCCAGAAGATCACCTCCGCACCTGCAGGACGGAACAAGGTGCTGCTCAATCTGAAGGACTGTATCGGATGCCGAGCTTTTAAAGGGGCAGACTCCGCGGAGGCCGGGGCTTATCTTTCGGTGGTTTTCTACCCCTTTAAGAAGAAATGGATGGGTGCCGGGCTGGCCCGGCACAGGGTCGAGTACTGCTTTGAGGTCGCGCTGTCCCAGGACGCCCGGACGAACCGGGACGAAGCGGAGAGATGGGCTTCGGCCATACGGGAGAGCTGTGTCCGCCTGTGGCCGCAGGGACAGGGTGAGCTGAAGTCGCGTCTCGCTTCTTGAAAAGTGGAAAATTTCTTTCTTTTTTTTTTCTTCCTCAACCACCGCCGCTACGCCCTCACCTGCCGGTAACCCGGCTCGTCAAACTTTCTCGAGTCGTTGTTAGTAGTTGTTTTTTGTCGCAGATGACTCTTTTAAGATTTTTAGCTTTCGCGTGCGTCTTCAGGGAACCTTTTTAAACAAGTCTAGCTGAAACAATATAACTTGTATTTTTTTTTTCTATCTTCAAAGCAGGGGTACGTGCGCTTGTTGTCTATCCACCTGCTACTAATATTAAAGTAAATTAATTATAGAGCCACGCAATTGTAATTATGTATATATGTATATTAATCCTAAATTCAAGTCCTTGTTCCTTTGGTTGTGGTTAGATTTTGTAAGAGGGGAAACTCTTGTGTGACGGAATACTCGCAAATCGTGCCAGTGCCCGAGTTGCAATCGGGAGCAGAAGTTGTGAAGCCGAGTTGTGTCACCTGGGGGGACCGGCTGACACTCACGTGCCGCTGACCTGCCGCGACACACGCCGGTTTCTAGCGGCTGCAGCATTTTCTGTGCAGCTGTGCAGCTCTTCCCGTTCCCGTACGTGAAGCTCGGCCAGAGACGAGCGCGGTGGAAGGATGACATGCAAAACCCGCTGCTCTAATACCCTCCCTGACCTCTGGTTTTTCTAACGTCTTGACTTGGCTGGAGTTCAATTCAATTCAAGGTGCTTGATTAGCATGACCGATGGGTACAAACCGTGTTGCCAAAGCAAATAAAAAAAAAAATAATGAAACTCACGTGAAACAAAACAAAAAATAAAAGTAAAATAAAATAATTTTTCTCTCTCTCTCTCTACCCCCGCCCCACAAACGAGTTTACGAGTTTGCATTTTACTTCCGGGGGGTAATTAAACAAACTAAGCACTTTAGAGCAGTCCAGAGAGGCTCAACAGGCTTCGAATTCTGGTAGTCTGAGTCCCAGGTTTTGCTGCTCCTTGTCTTTTTCATGGCCTGATTTGCAGTCAGCTCCAGGGGGGTCTGGAGACAAGCTACCCAGCTGACACCCTGGCTTCTAGGTGGCCGAGATCTTGGGGTTAATTAAGCTGCTCATCAGCCAAAGTGAGTTTAACGAGCCTAATGGCATCCTTCCTAATCTCTTCTGTCCTGGGGGGCCCCTTCTCCCCTGTTGTAAGAATCACACCCCGCCCTCCCCCCTCCCCGTGGGAGAAATGAATTGTCTCAGTGCGAGCGAAGCGTCCTGTTGGGGCTGTGCTTGCCGGGTTGCTGGCCGTCCCCAAACACAGACCGGCTGTACCTGCTCTTCCACTCGGCTGCGACGCCTGCGTCGGCGTGGCGACGGCCTGCGTGCACCTCAGTCCTTCCTGCAGCGGGCAGCCATCCGATGAGAGAGAGAGAAGCTCACTGTATTGGCCCTGTACCATGTCTTTCATTAGGAATTTGTCTTTTCGCACACCCACACACAGCCGAACAGACGGGGAGAGACACCTGGGCCGGTCCTGGGCCGGTCCTGGGCCGGTCCTGCCCTCTGCCCTGGCTGTCGGTTCTGACGCTCGTTGTTTGAAGGCATAAAGGCAGATCCCTGTAATGAGTCAGTTAAAAACATCGCGATTAAATATCCCGAGCGGTGCAGTTGATCAGTTAGGCCTTTTCCCACCCCTTGCCTCTCGAAGCCGGCGAAGAACCGTTTCACTCTGGGGGGGGGGGGCCGTCACGGAAATCAGAGAACCAGCTCCTTATTTTGGGAAGCCGGTTCCCGCCCGAGGGCATCGAAGACCAGGCGGCCTTGGGCAGGAGCCGCAGGCTGTGTCTCCTCCGGCCCGCTGGAATATGCTGAGGCTGTAGGACGAGTTTCGGCAGCTTGTCAAGTCAGCAGGAACAAGTAATAGGCTTGTTCCCTGCTGAGAAGAGAAGAGAGAAAACACAACGTTTCAGCCGGATGTGAGAAGGCTCCACGGCCGAAACGTTGTGCTTTCTCTCTTCTCTTCCCAGCTGGAATAAACCTGTACTTGTTCCTTTGCAGCCTGCGCATGCTGACGCAGCTCCCCCCCTGAACTACTAAGCCCCACTAGAAAGAGGGCATCAGTTGACACGAAGGTCACACGTTCTGCGCCGGGCCCAGTCACCAGTTTTAAGCACACGTCAAAGAAACAACAAGTGAGCCTTAGTCACTTCCGCCCCAGCAGAGTGCGCCTCGCCGCGGGCTGTGTGGTCACCACGGTGGGTGCAGACGCTCTTGGGTAACTTGGAAACGCAGACCATACGGGTAGTGTGACGCTGAGCTGGTTTGGCTGTGGAAAGGATGGGCGTGATACCGCTGAGCTCACTGTCTGTGGGAGCTGGAGGCTGAGGAGGAGGCTGGAACAGCTGGGGATGTCAACAAGAGGCTGTGGCTGCATTTGTTTAACTGCAGGCTGGATCATACAGGGCCGGGGGATTCCATAGCTGTCTTAGTTGTTAAGATAAGATTTTTATTGTCCCCTGAGGGAAATCTTTTATGGACACACAGCACTCTTGTACATTTAAGTAGATAGTTAATAGTTGTCGGCGTATTTGTACCAGAAACACCAATGCTGGCCAATGTCTGTTGCGGATACGAAACCTGGCTTAACCCGTTTCAGAGGTAGAATAGGCTCTTGCTGGGGAGGCAGGTAAGAGGAAAGAGCAGGCCAGGTGCCACGTTCTCACTTCCTCTAGGTGTCCATGGCAACCAGTGCAAGCCCGTGATTGGTCCTCGAGGATGTAGCCTCCAGTGCACTGAGCCAGGTGGAGTCCTTTTATAGCTCATACCTGCCAGGAGACACCCAGCCTGAGCATTGATTGGGAAGCCTGGTGTCCCCTGCATGTGCGCATCCAAGGTGTGGTGCAGCTGAGAAGTAAACAAGAAAGGATTTTTTCCATCTTTTTTTATTGCATCTTTAATCCATTCATGCATCCCTTCAGTTTCCTAGTGACTGCCTGCAGTTCTTGTAGACAGTCTGGATATATTGCCAAAAGCCACTTGGACTTGATGTATTAAAAAGGAGGCTTACAGGCCAGAAAACAATCATTACAGAAGTGAAATATCGCTTTCAATACTAAGCGTTTTCTGCAGTACTGTGATTTATATGCAAAGAATAAAGGACATATTTTCCTTCACTTGCAGAGTTTGAATTGGCAGAATACAAAGAATAAAAGCAGGTGTAGGGACTCAGCTGCCAGACAGATTACTCTGGCTTGTGTCTGATTGCAGTCAGGAACAATATTTCTTATTGAACTCAATTCCACAATGCAACTTGATATTAAAAACCTTTGTCTAATGTTATTGTCTAAAGGGTTTTTTCTTCCTGGGGAGAGGACATGAGTCCATTTTCATCTTTGTAAGCAAAGCTCACAGATAGCAATAATGCAGAGACATAATTAATTTATTAGATTGTTTCAGCATGCAAGTTGCAATGCAGCTGATAGAACAGTATTTAACAGAATATATCAATATTAAATGAGTAATGTGAGGTTAAAGGAATTGAAAGGGCGACAATTGAATATGCTTTCACCTACAGGAAGCCTTTGTGTAATAAGTGTCTGTAATGAATAGCCAACAGTGTACAGTGCTGTAAAGCAGTCCACTAGCACTGCAGAATAATATAGTAAACGTCACTGTAGATGATAATCGGGCTACATTCTTTCCTATTTAAGGTCTTGTTCTGTGTGAAAGAAGATCAAGATATTGCTTGTCATCCTTAGAGACCCCTGCCTTTCTCTGGGATTGATAATTGTGCTCAATTACAGTGACAATTTGACCAAGTCAAGGTCTGTGTTGGTTTCAGCTCCAGTTCATTGGGAAGGGTGTGGTTATCAACTGTAATCACAGCTGATTAAAAAGAAAAACAGAATTCAGTGCAATGTCTATAAATGCTTTTTTTTCGTTTCAACTTATCCCACTGATAAAAAAGCCAGATCATTTTTGTTATGTCATTGTCTTGTTATTTTGAGTGGTTTAAGTTTTTCCTCACACTAGGTTCCAGAATAGTCTAAGAATCAATCAAATTGGAGTTCATTAGGGCCAGTGTAAAGTCTGTAAGGAACAGGCCTCTTTGTTTGTTGTGTAAGACTGTTTGAATAATGATCTGAACATCATATAAAAATTATTTTCTTATGTTTCGTTACAAGTTTTGTGTCTGAAACAACAGCTCCAGCTCCAGGGCTGTAGGGCTCTGTCACACAATAAAATAGTCTAAACTATGCAAACTAATTTCCTGTGTTACCCGGTTCACTCGGAGGAAGGTGGAGACAGCAGCCATTTCACCGTTATGACAGCACCCAGCTTGTGACCAGAAAGGTGAAGAGTAGTTTCTGTTCAAGCAAGCAAGTCATGAACTGAATCAATCATTCTGCCACCTTAGAAAGATCGGTTCTATTTAAAGATGCTCCCATGTTTTTCTGATTAATCTTAAGTTAATATTTGCAGATATCACTGTTTTCACCTCTTGTCCTTTTGCCATACAACAGCAACAATAATAATAATAATAAACTTGATTTTATATGTAGCTTCTCAATGCATAGAACAGTAAGAACAATAAGAAAAGAGTTAAGAAAAGGAGATAACAAAATTAGCATAATTTAAAGTAAGGGTTTACAATGCAGTAGAGGATGCAAGACGCAGGCACAGACACTAATCAAATAAAGGCCTTTCTAAATAAGAAGGTTTTGAGTCTGGATTTGAAAGCATTCAGGAGAGCTGTGTGTTTTTGGATCTGAAGGTAGTAACACCTATTAATCCCAGTCAATGACCAGGCAGCAGAATTAGAGCGCTCTTGCAGTCTAATCGCTCAGCCTATTAATTAATGTCATTCAGCTTTGTCATCCCAAACAAATGCTAATGCTTGAGAATAAAACAAAACAAGAAATGTGCCTTTGCCCCTCAGAGCTGGGGCGATAGTGGGTCTGCACGTGTGCGCTGGAGCCAGTGGGAGGCGTTTTTCTCTGCTGAGGGTTTTCTGTGCTGGGTGCTGAAACGGTGAGTCTTCCCCACAGCATGCGGAGGCTCTTCAGCTGCTTTGCGGTAGCACAGTAGAGCAGAGCAGTGGGCGTGCAGCGGCTCCTGGGTCCAGGCTCGCCCCCAGCGCTTGTCTGCCGTCTTCTGAAACGGATCCCGACATGCTGGCAGGCCCCGGGCTTGACCTTGCGCTGCGTTGTGCCTTTGGCCCCGATCTCGGTAGACGTGGTGCGTGCCAGCTGTGTCTGAGTCACTGCTGTTCGGCAATGACTCTCTCGCCTTTGCGCGAATCGACCCGCGGATGTGGCTTTCGAGATAAGGTTTTGCTTCTCTTTTTAAGGGTCTCTCTGTTTTCTGTCTTCTTCTCCTTCCTCCTTGCCTTGTTTTTTCTTAGTCTTGGAGTTTTCCATTATCCCTGGTGCCCATGCGCACAGGAAGGTCACCTGCAGTGGAAGGGCTCTTTTCCGATCAGGAGTAACGCACCAGTCTCACAGGTGACTAGGCGCTGCTTGGACAGGGCTAGCCTCGCAGAATCCCCTGGAGAGACGCTGCTTGGACAGGGCTAGCCTCGCAGAATCCCCTGGAGAGACGCTGCTTGGACAGGGCTAGCCTCGCAGAATCCCCTGGAGAGACGCTGCTTGGACAGGGCTAGCCTCGCAGAATCCCCTGGAGAGACGCTGCTTGGACAGGGCTAGCCTCACAGAATCCCCTGGAGAGACGCTGCTTGGCACCCAGACTGCCCTGCAGCACAGCGCACGCTGGCAGGCTGCCCAGTAGGGCCATTGTCCCTGCCATCCAGAGGCCTGGAAAGGACCAGTCCGCATATTCGCCCAGTGGCGCAGTCGGTTCTGAGCAGCACATTGCCGGGCAGCAGGATGACAGTGTCGCGTGGGTGATGTTTGAAGTGTGATGCATAATTAATCACTGAGGGTGATCTCACCCAAAGGACAGCGCCTCCTACAGCGCAGTGTTCCTTGTCACCACATCGGGGCGTTGGTTTGGAAAATTCAGGGGCAAGAGTGCCAACTGCTGGTCCACCAATACCAATTCTAGCTCTACAAGCTCAGTCACTGAAGGATTTTCCTCCAGCTTCTTTAAAACCAATTTTTAAAGTCCCTCCACCGGCTGTCCCTGAAACCTTTGGTTCAGTTTCTCTCAGCACTTCTGTGAGAGGCAGGTTATCCTTGCTAATGTGTTTCCGTTAGCGCACTAGGGGGGCTACGTATTTTTTAAATGACCAAAGGATAATACTGAAGGATTAGTGTAGCCGTAAAACCTGTTTTTTGACTGTGATTTTCTTATTCAAAGGGACTGAGTTAATACGTAATTACGCTAAAGTGTCTACCATTTAATGAAAGCAGGACAATACCTCACGTGATTTAAACCAGGCCACGCTACGTGCATCTCCCTGGAGACACCTTAAATAGGTTGGCTCAAGTTTCCTTCATCTCAATTTCCAGACTTCGAAGGCTCAGCTTTGCAAAGAAGCTTCGTCGCGCGTGTACAGCAGTGGGGAAAAGCAGCTTTCAGGTGGGGTAATAAAAAAAGAAAGGATTTCAGCTTTGAATGCTTTGGTGGGCATTAAAAAAACGAACCAGCAGAATACCAAACTACAGTAAAAGGGTTCTTTATATGCAAATACAGAGTGCAGTGTTGTGTGACCCAGCAAGCATTCCTGCATATCTCTTAGCTAAGAGCAGAGCAGGGGAAACGCAGATATGTTATTGGAGGAGGCTGCCAAAATGAATAAGACACAGCGTGAGCTAAACGAATCTGTTGCAGAGTCGCAGAGGGCATGGCAACAGCACGATGTACAATACAGCCAGCTCAAATAGAAATGAATGAGGAAGATCGATCAGTCTCTGAAGTATTATTTTTTGCCAAAGTCCAAAAGTGCATTGTCCAGTATCATTAGTTACAATATTCTGGAAACGCGTTCAGTGTGTGTAGTGTACAAAAGCCCCCATTGTGCAGGAAACAAAGTGTGGTGTGTGTTGTGCTGGAAGCCATTCCCACATTATTGGTAGATATTTCTTTTTTGTTGCTGCCCTGTTTCGTTTGCCATAATCTCACATCGTGCTCTGATTTCTGCTGACAATTCAAAAGAAGCAAATGAGGCGAGATTTTGTTGTTTTTTTCCTTCCAGGATTACTGCTTGGTATGACGGATCCCACTCTGGAAAACCGGATGGGTGGAGGGGAGGGGGGTTGCTGTCTTAAAAGACCAGACAGAGGGTTCTTGTGTGCGGGGCAGAAGCTCAGCAGGGTCAGGTCTGGTGCCAGAGTCCTTGGCATTGCACGGCGCTGCTCTGTTCAGACGGCAGTGCGCTGGCGTGCAAGCCCTCCGAGGGGTCCCATCGTTCCCGCCGAACAAGTTCGCAGCTCAAAGAAATTCTGGCTCGATGGCGCTGGGCACGGAAGCCCTTTATGCGCCCACAAAGCTGGTACACCGATGGCAGCTGCATTCCTTTTGCGTGCTCTGCCAAACGCCACACTGCCACCCACCCTGCAGTCTTACCTCTGCAGCTCATTTTTAGTGCCCTTTCACGGGCACTCCCATCCGACAGGCGGTGAGGACTCCTCGGCTCCACCTGGCTCTGGCTCGGTGTAAGCGTGTGAGCTCTGGATCTACAGCAGCCGGTAGTTAAAGGAGCTAAGTTTGCATGTACTACACACACATAAATGCACCTCTCGGGACCCTGAGGCCTTTAACTGTGGTTTGTCATTACGCGGGCAGCTGAATACGCCTATAGTTGTCCCCTGCACTTTTGTCGCTATGTAGTGTATTTTCAGACCTGCACAGCTCTCATCTTTGGCGAAATAAGGAGCGGAGCTGATGATACATCTCCGGGGTCACTCTGCAAGGCGCTGGGTACACATCAGGAGCTTACCTACATCACGGGCTCCGTCAGGCTCACCGTGTCGAACCGCTCACTGGAGTCACAGCAGATGCACCACGAGACTGCTCCCTTTGCACTTGGGGGTTTACTCTGTTTCTCAATTTTTCTTTTACATTTTTTTTTATACAGTAGAAATGCCACAAAGGTAGAGGGTGCATGTTTTTTGTTCTAACATTATTCTGAACTTTTTTTTTTCGTCACTGTCAACTACCAGTGCATATTTCCTTGTCTGTAGCACGTTTGCCATTCTGTCCCTCACTTTCCAGCCCCATTGCCTTCTCACTCTTAGGGTTCGGGACGAAAGCATTTCCTTTTCATTACTGTATCTCTGGTGCCCTATCGGTCTCCTGATATCCGAAAGCCGAAGAACAAACAGCCAGACTAAAGAATCACTGCCTGAAAAGTGGGTGGAGTCTCGATTTAATTTTCCATCAGCTTGTATTTAAAATATCTCGGATGTTTGGGAGTGGATTTCGGATGTGAGGGCAAAAAGCACAGGAAGAGAAAGAGAGGAGCATGTTCCCTGACGCTCAATTCCCTGTCCCCCCGTGTCCCCCTGTCTCCTCTCCAGGGGTGCTGGGGTTCTCAGTGCCGCGACCCAGCAGGATCCTGGTGCTGCTGAACCCTCACAGTGGGAAGGGGCAGGGACTGTCCCTCTTCACCAGCCACATCCAGGGCATGCTCACTGAGGCCGGCATCGCACACCAGCTGGTCATCACAGGTCAGTCTCGCCGCCGGAGCAAGGGACACAGACTGCAGGACGCTGACGTCTCCTAGTTTTATATTCTTATAAAAAAAGTTATATTCTTTATTTTTATTTTTATATTCTTAGCATCCATTTGATTGAGAAAATTGGACTAAGTCATTACAGACCAATAAGTCTGACTTGTGCTGCATGTAAGGTCAGGAACCAATCTTGGCAACTAGAGGCTTAGCTGGAAGGAACTTGGATACCAGGAAACAGCATATTTAATAATAGAAAAGGTAGGACTTTTGAATCTGAATGGATACTCACAGACCATATGATATGTGGTGTATTTAGATTTTCAGAAACTGTTTTGATTAATTATCAAGTTGCATGTTGTAGGCATTCAGGATAATGTGAGTGTTTGGATTGAGAATCGTTTAATAAATAGAAAACGGAGAGTACAACTAGCAGGTGAGTACTATGATTGGGGTGATATAATTCTTGGAGTACCACAGGGATCTGAACTAGGACCTTTGGTATTGTAAGCAGGTGATAACAAATTGTGAGAATGAACCAACTACAGAAGCAGCAAATGAGATTTAGATAAAATTCAAGATTGGCCAAACACCTGGCAGATGTTTAATGCAGACATTAAACAATGCACAAGGTTTTCCTTTCAAGAAGTACAAACATAAATTATAAATAAGAAACGGGAAACAGTCAGAAAGAAGAGGCTGCTCATGAATAAGATTTAGGTGTTTATGTTGACGCGTCATCTACATCTTCTAAAATGATGTGGAGAAGCAATTAAAAAGGCAAATAGAAGTATGGAACAAGCTACCCAGCCATGTTCTTGAAGTCGATACTCTAGCTTCTGCCAAGAAACGGATGGATGAAATTCCTGGATCAATTAAGCACTACTAAACAGGCTGGAAGGACTGGTTGACCCCTCTTGTTTCTTGTTTGTAACCTTTCTTGTGTTCTTATGTTTATTCGGTTTAAAATTGTTTAAAATTACACAGTTGGAACTAACATTCTAAACCTTTCATAGCCTAAACTAAAAGTCTTATTTTTAAAGCTTGCTAACATTAAATCTCTTCCAGGCACTGTTAGAAAGCTGGAGCCTTGCTAGCTTTGAGCAGAAGTGCAAGGCCCCAGCCAGGGCATAGAGTTTTTTTCCCTTCCTATCCAGCAGCTGGATTCTAATGAAAAAGACAGTCTAATTGTTGATGCATCACTGTGTGCTGCTGTCCTCCCGAGGCAAAGACTAGCCCAGCAGTGAGGAAGTGTGGGGTCAGGGGAATTAGATCGTTCACACTCGAGTCCATCCAGCAGGCTGCCCACATGGATTAAAGCATGGCGCCTCACGATCCTGCCCTAATCACGCGTTTCATTAAACTAATGGCCTGGCTAGAAGCATATAAGTACAGGCCACCCAACAGAGAAGAATTGTAAAATGTGATGTATTTGCGAAGAAGTACTTTCTAATCACGCCCAACATTTTTGCTGCGGTCTCAGCCACGCCGAAAGGCATGATTAACACAACCTAGATTGACCAACCTAGACTGGTGGCACTGTGGCGCAGTGGTGAGCACTGCTGTTCGAACTACAGTTCGAACTGCAGTTCGATTCCAGGCCTGGGGTGCTGTGTCCTGTGTTCGAGTGGGTTTTCTCTCACAGTCCCAGGACGTGCTGGTAGGTTAATTGGCTCCTGGGAGATTTGGCTCTGGTATGAGTGTGTGTGTCTGTATCTGTATGTGCCCTGAAATGGACTGGTGTCCCCTGTCTTGTGCCTGTTGCTTGCCTTTCACAATCAGAAAATGGATGGGTGCTTTCTACCAGTGGTATTGTCTGGAGGTTGATGGTGTGAGCTGTGGAGATTTGCATGTGGACCGCAGTCGAAGAGGTAATACATTTAGGATGTTATTGTGTGGAAATGAATCCAGTTTGAGGAAGTGGAGTAGGTTAAGGTATTTGCAGGTGTGGGTGTTGTTTTAGAGATCTGCTTGAGCCCCCCAGCCCTCTGCCTGAGTCTGGTCTTGGTTTGTGAAGAGCAGGCGTTGATCTCTGCCACACAGCAACACATCAGGCTGCACTGAGGCCTGCTGGGTAATCTGCACGCCAGGGCCAGGCTTGTCCTTCACGGTGACTGTACTTTACCCCGATTAAATAAACCCCGATTTCCCCTAGTTTGCAAAAGATGCCGTTGGGGTGGCCCTGTGTATGGGTCGGTGTAAATCGATAAACGGCAGTTGTTTTGCCTGTGGCAGAGGGGGGCTGTGTGTGTGGAACTGAGGCCTGCTTTGCTGAAGTCATGTCCAGTGAGGGGATAGAGGGGCTACAGGTGCAGAAGGAGGTGAAGCGTTTTGTACTTTTTTCAGGGTAAAAACCCACAGAGGTGAAATGACGGGGGAGGAATTCGCGCACCCCTAGAAATTCTCACGATTAGTCTCTGAGAAGAACTTGACTGAGTACCAGGAGCGACCAGTTCTGCTGGGATTGGACTCGTATTGTTGCATGATGTTAGACCTGAGCTAACATGCTCTTAAAGGCAGGACTAGGTCCAGGAGAACAGAGGAGCTCACGTGAAGATCTGAGTTCAGTGTCCAGGCAAGCTTGGGTGTGATCACTCCTCAGGGGGGTTAGAATGTCACCCTGGGACGGCCAGGAGAACTTCCGGCTCTACCACTGGTTTCCCTCGTCTCCCATCCGCAACAGACATCACCTTCCATTTCTCGGGAGTCTCCCTGCTGGAGGTCCGGCTGGGAAGAGGGAAGAGGAGGCGGCTGCCCTGTTAATTAACACAGCGGACAGTCTGTCTGCTTTCAGCTTCAGGGATGACTGTTGGCACGTTGCCGTGTGTACGGTGTGGATGTGACTGGGGCGATAGCTGGACATTGATTCCTGTCTCTCCTGTCGGCATGGAGAATGCAAGGTCTGTCCCTGGAGATCCTGCCTGCGTCCTCCGGACAGGGTTTTAGCAGGGAAAACCCTGTGTTGTGTTGTTCTTCACTGTTGCTACAGAGAGTAAAACTTGCAAACTGAAGTTCCATGTGGTCAGAGTGGTCAGGGGACATTCTCATGTTTGCGAATCTGGCAGTAGTCACATTATTTTTAACGTCAGCAGACAAACTTGCAGGGTATGACAGAGACTTTAATTCACAATCAGAAATTCCTTGAAGCAAGTATTTTAGTATCTTTGAATAGAATCGAAAGTGTCAAACTCTTTCCTCTTTATCAGCGGAGTAGAAGGGCCTCTTAATTTTCAGACCACGCTGAAATGCTGACCTAGCCGAGTGTCCTGCATTACCTTGAAAAGGAATAAAGAAATCCAGTTAAGTGGTGGAGTGCGACTCCCTGGGTTTGCGTCGAGCCCCGTGCCTCTCCTGTGGCGCTGACCTGTGTGAGCCCGTCCCCGTGCAGAGGCAGAGGGGCTGGTCCAGGCTCCGCAGGGCTGAGCAGAGGAGAGTGTGCAGGCAGGTTGGGACGGGCATCTGGGCCTTGTCCAGCTGGTCCCCGACGCGTCCGGCTCGTGCCCTGGGTCACAGGCGTCCCGGTGTTTTCACAGAGCGGCAGAACCACGCCAGGGAGCTGGTGAGGGAGGCGGATCTGTCACAGTGGGACGCTCTGGTCATCATGTCTGGAGACGGGCTCCTGTTCGAGGTGAGACACGAGCCGAACGAGCCGCGCCCCACGGAGACGTCCTCCTCTGGCTTGAACTAGACCTGCCTCGCGGGTGCAACAGCGCCATGGCCTACACCCTCTCCAGCGCCGGCATTTCAGAAAACATCAGGCGTCCCGTGTCACACCCCACTGTGCACTCATTTCTGAGAGCAGAACACCTGGGGAATGAGCTCATTTGAGACTCGGGGTGTGAGGACTGTTCTCTGGAGGCGTCTTGAGAGCAGCAGGAGAAAGCGCCCGTCCTCCACACGCCTCTCGAGGAGCCAGACTGGCGCCGTGACGCTGTGGTGCTCCTGTGACCCCCAGGTGGTGAACGGGCTGATGGAGCGGGGGGACTGGGAGGCCGCTATCCGGACACCCCTGGGGATCCTGCCGGGGGGCTCTGGGAACGCGCTGGCCGCCTCCATCAATCACTACTGCGGGTAAGTGCTGCCTCCCGGGGGGCACAGGGGGCGCCGCCTGCAGCTCTGAACCAGGTGTCCTTGCCCAGGGGGACGATGCGTGAAGAAAGCATGCACGCTTGTATTTTCATTTAGGCACGCTTCCCTTAGAGAAAAGCCCTTTCCATGAAGAAGCGACAAGTCAGGCCCAGCCTCCAGGAGAAAAAGAGAAAAGCCTCCGTGTTTGTTGGAGATGACATTAATAACTGGGGGGGGTGCAGTGTGAGAAAGTGAAGGTCAGTCCTCGCATCATGCTGGGCCGTTTGCTTTCAAGGGCATCTCTGCGGTCGTCAGACCCCCGTCATTACAGACACGGGCGCCCTCTGCTGGGCACCTGGGCGAAGTGCACTTTTAGAAAGAAGCGCATGGGAAATGCCAAGGTGCCGATTTCGGGTTCCGGACGCATGAAGAATGCAGCTTGAGGTGCTGAGTAACAGCTTGTGGAAATGATGGATTTCTTATAAATCGTCATCTTCCTCCTGGCAAGTTACTCGTCCGATATAGCCGATATGAGCATTGAGCCGTGGATGTTCGGTTCGCAAGAGGCCGAGCCGGGGAGCTGCCTTGTTCTGACCCGCCCCCGGCCCGCGGGCTGGCGCTGTGCTCGGCAGGTTCCCGCCGGCGATGGGCGAGGAGCTGCTGGTGAGCTGCGGGTTCCAGCTGTGCCGGGGGCGGGTGTCCCGGCTGGACCTGGCGTCGGTGCACCTGGGCTCCGGCCAGCGGCTCTTCTCCTTCCTGTCCCTGGCCTGGGGCTTCGTGGCCGACGTGGACATCGAGAGCGAGAAGTACCGGCGCGTGGGCGCGGCGCGCTTCACCCTGGGCACGCTGGTGCGCCTGGCCTCCCTGCGGACGTACCGCGGCAGGCTTGCCTACCTCCCCGCCGCGGGCTCCCCGCCGCCGCCGCCGCCGCCCGGCTCCTCCCGCCGCCCCGCGGACCCGCCCGCGGCCCTCCCCCTCTACAACTCCTGCAGCTCCAACAACGCCACCCAGGCGAGGAGCGGCCAGGGCCCCCCTCGGGCCGCCCCCGGCCCGCCGGACCCCCTCCTGGTGCCGCTGGCCCAGCCCGTGCCCGGCTGCTGGACGGCGGTGCCGGAGGAGGACTTCGTGCTGCTGCTGGCCATGTACCAGTCCCACCTGGCGGAGGACCTGCTCGCGGCGCCGGCCGCCGCGCCTGCCGACGGGCTGCTCCACCTCTTCTACGTGCGGGCCGGCGTGTCCCGGGCCGCCCTGCTGCGGCTCTTCCTGGCCATGGAGAGGGGCGCGCACCTGGCCGCCGGCTGCCCCCAGCTGGTGCACGTCCGCGCGCGGGCCTTCAGGCTGGAGCCCCTCAGCCCCAAGGGCATGATCACGGTGGACGGCGAGGCGGTGGAGTACGGGCCCGTCCAGGTCCAGGTTCACAGTGGGCTGGGCCGGCTCGTCACGGGCTGACGGCCGGCGCCGGGCTCCTGCTGCCTCTGCTTCGTTGTACTACAGCTGGGGCGGGAGAACCCACGTGCTGACCCCTGGACCTGTGATCCTTCTGACCCTTTTCAGACAGAATCCTCCACAGACAATAATCCCTTCACTAGAGTAGGGGGCTCTGTGACTGTATGAGAATCGTGGGCGATGTATCACTGGGACCTGGTGAGAATCTGAGCGTCCTTCTTCCTGCTCTATCAGATCGCGCCCTGTAAATGCTCAGACGGTCACTCAGTTTCTTCAGCCTGCAACGTGAAGTCTTCAGGGTGACAGGAAAAGCTCTTCGCTGTGAAGTGTCACTGAAGAACGTTACCTAAAGCAGATCATTTTTCAGCTGTCTTGCTGAGATCTAGATTTCATGGTCTTCTCTCTCTAAGCAGCTGTAGGATGAGGACAGAGGTCTTGCGTTCTGACGTGACATTTAAAAAAAAAAAAAGAGCAACTTCGTCACCAGTGCTTAGAAACTAGAAGTGACATCCTCATTCTCTTTACATCTAGCACTTTTGGTGTTTTTTTTTAACCCCATTATAAATGGTACATGGCTGATTTTTCAGGATAGGAGAGCCCGAGACGTCAGTTAAACTGAGGGCTGGTCGTGTTAAAATATTGCAGATGAAGTATTGAATAGTTGGCAAAGGCTGGCACTACATTGAAAGGGTTAAATCTCAGCCTGGGTTCTGGCCATCACCGCCCGAACCGTCCCTCTCCCAACACCTGAGCGCTGGAGGGTGGGGATTTAGGAGGGATGTCCATGCAGTTCAGCTGTGGACAGGTACACCACAGCTCTCCAGTACTCAGATTTCTGAGCCATTAATACCTTATGTGTCCTTAACTGAAGCTTTTCTTTTTTTAAAAAAAGACTTAATAATTGAATAATAATTAAGGATCATGAGTGGCAATGCACAGCATGGTCAATTGAGCATGGAGCTGTGGCTCTGGGTTATTGATTAGCAAAATGCTGCATGAGACACTTGGTCTATTTTATTGCACTGTTTGCCTTTCCTATGAGTAGAGCAATTGCTGCAATCCTTTGCTGCTGCTGTGAATGGGGAAACTACTGGGTTTTACCATACTGAACAGCCCCTGACACCACATGGCTGAGTCTGCATGTAGAATGGAGAACTGTACAGACAGAAGAGAGTTAATCTGCTTCTAAACAAAAAAAAAAAACAGAGAATGGCTAAATTTATCTTGACACAGCGATGAGGAATTTTGTACTGTGTAGCACCGCTATGCTGTGGGTAAACTCCCTTCTGTAAAAATAGTCTCGTTCCAGGAAGTATTTCCTACTTATAGTCTTTCTGAATGCGACAGCTGTCTTAACAACAGCTTTGGGGCAGGAGCGTATGAAGGATGGTGTAGGTTTATTCTGTTCCCCACAGGAGGCTGCTTTGTTCAGTCAGTGCTGGCTTACCGAGACAGGGAGGAGACTGCAATGCTGGGCTTGTACACGATGGCAGTGTTGTGTTCACAGCTGCAGTGAGATGTGCTGGAAGCAGGCCCCCCGGTAGGAGTTCTGACTATGCAAAAATCAATCAATATGCAAATTTAACTGTGCGCGTTAAGGTACAGGTGAAAATCAGATGTGTTCAGGTATCAACAGAGGTACTTACGGGAATCAGAACAAAAAAAGATCTCTTTTGAAAACAAATCTATATATAAAAAAAATCTGCACCAAAGCAGCCTCCCACAATCTGTTTAGTAAATGATTTTAACAAACCCATACGTGAGGGAAAAAAAGCCATTATTTTTAATCCCTCTCTCTCCACAACTTCATTTTATAATTTGCACTTCATTTAACACTTTCAGATTTTAATATGAACTAGGCCTTATCTGTATGAAAGATCTGCCATCAGCTTTGCAATGATGGCAAAAGCTTTGTACTTTTAAATACCTCTCCCCCCCCCTTACTAATCGTACTTGAAGGAGGGTGGAAGAGAAGGGTTGTTACAAGTCCTCTGACCTCCCGGTCCAGCTCAGTGGTCTTGCTGCCCGTAGTGGGGGGTGGGAGCCAGTGCCACCCTACAAGCAGGGCACTGGGCGGCCGATCCTGGCTGGAATACTGTCATGACCGATGAGCCACAAAAACATTCATTACAGCTCTTCACACATCACTCAATCATCTGGGGGGGGTCTGTGCCAGGTCCCCTAAAAGCTGCTGTCGTGAAAAAACTGTTGTGGAAAAAGCTGCTGTCCTGGGACCATGATGGTGAAGCTATGGTACTGTTATTTTTTTCTTCGTAGAATAATCAATGCCAGCTACTGTACTGTGTGAGACGACATCTATATTTTTACACTGTGCAAAGATCTAACTTTTGTAAAATGAAGAATCTTGCTGGAGCTCGAAACTTTAAAAAAAAAAAGAAAACAGGTGTCCGGTATAATCGATTAAACACTCCTTGCTGATCAAGTCAAGTGTTGCTCAGAGTTTAATGTGTCACTTTATTTATACACTTTCCATAATGCAACCATAATAAATGGCATGGAAACCCCAAAAACATACACCCTGCGATTTACACATCGACAACCCGAGCATTTACATCACCACTTTAAACTTGTTTTAATATGTCTATATAGTTGTGACTTCTGTACAGAAGAATCAGGCTACAAACCATAACGTATTTGTTCATTACAGGCCACTGCAGAAATGTTCACATCATAGTCAAGTTCCAGTGGTGTAGCCACCTCGAAGGCTTAAAGCAACAATACATGCTTTGGCAGGACCTTACCATAATAATGCTTATTTTAAATATTATTATACACCTACACAGGAAATATTACATAGCTTCATGTGCTTAGAATCTTTTTTTTTCTGCTGGATTGGCAGTGGGGTGGTGGACGACAGCATGTGAAACTCGCTCGAGTCGCAGAAATGGAGAAAACGGACCCAGTCATTACAGGCACAGCAGCTACAGGAAAAAAAAAGTCATCCTAGGCTTACAGGCAGCAAAGTGAAAAATGAAAATCATTTAGTAGAAGGAGGTGGGGCTGGACTTGTCCGTCTTACAAATCTAATGGCTAAAAAAAAATATCCTGTACAACCTACATCTCCCACTTCCATTGACCTCGAGCTGGGGAGTTGGCTGAGGTTATGCACAATCATAGAACACAGACGGGTCAAATTTTCTTTTCACTATCAACTTTGATGACAACAGAAAAAAAAAGATCTTTGAGCAAACTCTGAAAGTTCCAAAAATAAAGAAGGAAAGCAGCTGATGGGCCAGCTAACCGGGGGGCAGTGATGTAGCCACTGCAGCCAGCATGGCACCTGTCTGGCCCTAAACCTGCAGTTAGACCACAGTGGCCAGGCCTCCCTCCATCAGCGAGGTCACGGAGTCAGAACCGATCAGTGGCCTTCAGCACAGCTCCGCTCCAGTATTGCACTGCAAAAATACACCTCGGAAAACATTGGGTTTTTCCAGCTCTCTCAGTTTTTGTGCTCAAGACCGAATTGACAAGCGCTGGGCTGATTTATAGAGGCAATTCTTGCTGGTCGCAGAAATTCAAATGTTATTTAAATTGCACCACATTTTTAAATGCCAAGTGCATAAACTCAGCCAGTTCCAGGGCCACAAAATCCAGTTCCCCACCACATACCACCATCCAAGGCGGTGGAGACCAGGAGGTCATTTTGGAAGGCGACTCAGCCGAGCCAGCACGCGTGTCAGAGCGAGGTCTCCATCAGATGAGCGGTAGACAGCTTCTCAACCTGCTGCCTGTAAACCTGGAATATCTCCCTTCCCTCTCCCACTCCTGAGCTTGTTCCACTGCGGCGGAGTGAACACATTCAAACAGACTCTCCCGAACAAGGGGAGGCCCAACAGGAGTAGGATGCTCTCCCGACTAAAATAAGTAAGGCAACATTATAATATCTGAAACCAGGCAGCAGTTCTCAGGTTTGGGATCAAACCTCAGCTTCAGCGGACTGCGCAAAAAAAGTGATCATGTCTATCGAAGGCAGACTTGGATGTTAAGAAAGGTGATGGATCTCCAGTGTTTCCTGGCAAAGTCTAAAGTGAACAAGCTACAAAAACAAGACCCTTCATTTTTTTTGTGTACATGTCTACCACTTGTGGTTTCCGCCTCAAACCCGAGCACACACCCGACTCCTGCTACTCCAGCTGGGACAGATGTGGAAAAGGAACACCCCCATTCAAAGGGATGTACTGCAAGACAACTGCCGTCGATGCAGAATTTGTTTCACAACATTTCCCAAACTAAGCATCACATTCACAACATTTTGATCTTAAGTTTTTTTTTTTCCCCCAGAGGAAAAAGATGAATCCAGTTATCGCTGCGAACATGAAACACTAAAGAGTTGGGTATCCCCAAAGGCTCATGCGAAAGAGTAGGTTTTTCTGAACAGGTCACTGGAGACAGGGGTCAGTTCTTTCGAACACGTAAAACTTATTTATATCCCAATATCTGGTGCAAAACATGATTTATACCTAAACAGCAAGGTGTGGGCACAGTCCAGATCTCTTTATACTGTATATTCAGACAAAAGAAAAACATTCCAACACACCTACAGTATGTAGATCTTGGGAGGGTGCAATCTGACCTCTCCACACAGCCATGGACACCTCTTGCCGAGTTAACCAGCGAGAGCGCTAACTTACAGCAGCTGGGTATCGGCTTCCTCCTAATGCAGAAGAGAACCCTATTCTGCACACCACCTTGCTGTGGCTACCTCCTTTTTGTTACACAGATGCAGCGAATGCACAGCACTCTCTCCAGCCTGCAAACGCAAGCTGGGGGAGCGGTGTGGAGCTACAGCACAGGACCATCTGGAGTTAAGCCGAGGGATGGGAGGGGAGAATCAATTTCCCCAGTCGAGTCCCAGGCTTCGACCAGAACCGTCACGAGGAGACAATCCTTTCTTCTTTCAGCTTCCTTTATTGAAGACTTTACATGGACATTAATTAACTCATGCAAACCCTTATCGTTTAATTGTCGCAGGTACAGTAAGGTGCCGGTGACCACCCCTCTACCAGATTGCAGGATCGTTGGTCTGCAGGCGGATGCTGCTAACAGTCTCGGCACCATCAGTGTTCTTCAGAGCCGCCCAGGACGACCACCCCCCTCCCCCCCGGCATTGCGGCCCGTTGCTTCAGTTGTGCGTTGCGTTGACATCCCGGGATTCGCCCCCCCCCCCCCCGCGAACCCGAGCTGGACCAGCTCGCAGAGGCTCGAGCCGCGAGGAACCGTTTTCGGAGAGAACTCCGCCGACGCCCCGTCGTCAAGGCACTCGATCCACCTCGGAGGTCTCCCTGAGCGATTGGAGTTCCGCCGCGCGTCGGGAGGAGCCGGGGAAACGGCCGGGGACGAGGCGATGAACGGGAGAGAACCAGGACCACCAGGGAGAGCCGCCCTCTCCCCGGGCCCCGGGCAGCTCTTCTGAAGCACCGGGCCGGGCCGGGCCGGGCCGCCCGCTGGCCGGCGGCTGGAGAACACTGAGTGGCGGAGGAAGCGGGCCGGGCCTGGCGGGGGAGCGCCCGCCGGGCCGGTCACTTGTCGTCCCTCCTCTCCGGAACGCCGGCGGCGGCGAGGGCGGCGCGGTAGTGCTGCAGGACGCCGCGGACGCTCTTGACAAAGCCTTTGGACAGCGGGAAGAGGGGGAAGCCGATGTCGGGGTAGCCGCTCTTTTCGGGCAGGAAGCTGCGGTAGCTCTTTCTCCTCTTCTTTGGTCTGACCACGGGCTGGGCTCCCCCCGAGGAGTCCTGGGGTGCCTTCTGCTCCCCCGCCACAGCGCCGCTGCCCTGCTCCCCGCCCAGAGGGAGCCCCCTGCTCGCTGTGGGGGTCTCCGAGTCCGAGTGCTGGCTCAGCTCCTGGTGGGAGATGGTGGAGGTGCCCAGGCCGGAGTCCTCCAGCTCCTCCTCCCGGAGGTCCAGGCCGATCGGGCTGCCCTGGGCGTGGGGGGGGCCGGGCGCCAGCTCATCCCCGGGCTCGGCGGGCGGCGGCAGGGGCAGCTGCTCAGGGGCCCGGCTCTCTCGCTCGTGGATCTCCAGCCAGCTCTCGATGCGGTGCGCCAGGCGCCAGCCCCCGCACAGGAAGTGCTCGCGGATCTCCTGCTGGAAGACCTCCACGGGCTGCAGCAGCAGCTGGGTCATGGACTGCACCATCTTGATCAGCGCCATCTCGTTGTAGCAGCGGCTGTTCTCGTAGCCCTCCTGCAGCCCCCGGTCGCTGTCGAACCCGGCCTCGTTGTAGTACGGCTCGTTGACCAGGATCAGCCCTGCGCGGAGGAGAGGGCAAGGGAAGAAGTGAAAAAAAGAGAAAACCAGGGGCGTCGCAACACCCCCCCCCCTCTGCGTGACTGAGGCCCTGCTACTTTATTAATACAGGAGGCTCTCGTCCGGCGCGAGCTGGAAAATCCTGCGAGTGAAGTATCCGGCAGACTGGGAAGGCAAATTTCAAGGCGAGGATTAAAACCAGCTGTCTGACAACGAGGGGCTGGAGAAGGTCAAAAGCAATTAAAGTGAAGTTAACGAGCTGTACGTGGTGGGAGAATGTCTAGATGCGCGAGACCGGCTGATGAATCCCCAGCCTCCTCAACTTCTCTGGAATCCGCTAATCCTTACAACTTGAGCAAAAGCTTCGACAGCGTTTTGGATTAATGTAACGCTATCTTATTGTCAAACACTGTCACTTAAAAACGTATTTTTAGACAGAGTGCCAGTAATAAATACTAAATAAGAAACGCTGTAGTACAATCTTTTTTCTTTTAGAATTGCCAGCAATGTTTGTTTTGTTTTTTTACACAGACCCGGTGTGGAAAAGCCAATAATGCCTTTTCACATCTCAGCTTGTAGCTAGTGAGCCTCCCACACTAAACAGACTTAACACACTAAACTTGCTGCCCGCGCCCACAGCAACGCAATTCTGCAAGTGCCCGGGACGCCACAGGGGGCGCTGTGTCGCCGAGAGCGACACACTACTGCTCAGGCCACAGTGCGGTGCCTCTTGGAAAATCCCAGTCACAGTCCGCTAGTGACACGACCCAGGCTCGAACCCCACAGAGCTTGGGCAAGCGCCTTTACCAGCTGGACCACACAGGAGGCCACAGTACACTCTCCCAGAGGGGCCGGTCCGTGTCTGCTGCTACAGAGTTGTGTGGCGGTCCTGCGTTGAGACTGCCTGCAGGGCTCACAGCTGCACTCACCTTGTATCGAGATGAGGACCTGCAGGAGGCTGGACTTGCTGGTCCACCTCTCAGTGCCCTGCGGGGAGGAAGCAGACAAGCCGTCAGGAGACGCCGAGAGAGAAACGGAGAGACGGCAGTCCTTGTGATCATCCGCAGCCCGTTTCCAGGCGCTTCCAAATCCGAAGACCGGAGACAAGCAACACGGCAAGTTCCGCTGGAGCACAGTCCAGGCCCAGCTGCGAGAAGCGCAGGCCGGGCACGAGAAGGCAGAGGCGGGGCCCAAGGGCGGGCCGGGCTGGGCTCACCTTGCCGATCCAGGTGCCCAGCAGGCTGACGCACACCTTGCCGTTGTCGTACAGGTTGGGGTTGAGCCTGCCGCTGCACTGAGACAGGTAGCGGAAGAGGGGCGGCACCGCCGGGTAGATGTTGGGCAGCTGGATGTCGAAGAGAAACAGGCCGTCCTCGTAGGGGGTGCGCGTGGGCCCCTTGATTAGGGCAGAGAACAGGTCCTGGAAGGGGAGAGAAGGGGCATCCCCTTTAATACAGGTCAGCGGCAAGGACTCCCCACAGCCAGCCAAGAGAGGAATGGAGGATCTTCATTTGCCTAATGACTGAGAGGGGACTGCACTGCCCTTCGTCAGCCCAGGGACATCACAAGGCAGGCAGCTCCTGCCACAAGCAACAGAACAAGGAGGAAAGGCTCTAGGAAACGACTCCAGGCCAACGCGAGGAGCCGTCACCGATCTCGGGGCTCGGCTCACCATGCGGTCCTCGAAGGTTTTGACCATGATGCCGTCCGGGAGCGACGTCGCGAGGAGGGCCATCTCCTTCCTCACGGTGCTGAAGAACTTCTTGGCTTCCGCGGGCTGGAACTCCATCTTCTTGAAGGCGTGGCTGTCTGCAGAGCCACACGGGACGAAAGGACAAGAGCTCAGAGGCTCGGCGAGGTCCCTGGCAGGCAGCCCGTCCGTTCCCCCCAACGCCAACACTCCGAAACCCCCTAACTCGCCAACAGAGCCGCGCTGCAGAGCCCCTTCGTTACGCAGATGAAAAAGACATCTAGACTGTTTCATTTTTATCCTCAGACAACTGACCTCCCCAGCTCCAGCATCAGCAGGCGTTCACAACAGGTCTGAACTACAGCGACCTGCCTTAAACCCTGTGCCTTCCCCATGGGTTCCCACAACCAGCGAACATTTCCCAGTGGGTTAACGTCACCCCCGCCCAGCAGCACCCAAGAAAGAGGCGTCTATCTGCGAGCCGCGCCGCAGGCGACCCGTCAGGGCCTGAACACGGGAGGGGGCGGGGTGTGACCCCGCGTGCCCGGGGGGAAGGGGCTGGCGAGACTGGCTTACCGGGTGCCCACTCGAGGACGGAGAAGACCTCCCCCTTGGCGCTGGTGAAGGTGACGCCCGGCTTGCCCCCGCTCTGCTGGCAGAGGACGGGCGTGTCGCTGGGCCAGTCGGAGCGCACGGGCGTCGGCGGCTCCTGGTGCTTCTCCTCCTTCTCCACCTCGGCCACGGCCTCCATGCGCTCCTCCTCCACGATGGCCACGTTGTCCAGCGTCTTCTTTAGGTTCTCCTGCAGCTTCTTGATGTCGTCCAGGAACTTCTTCTCCTTGGTGGGCTTCTCGGGCTCCACGGTGGGCGAGGTGGGCGAGCCGGTCCACAGCTGCTCCACCGTCATGTTCTTCAGGCTCTCCAGGATCTTCAGCGCCTCCTTCAGCTCCCGGAAGCCCCGCGGCGTCCCCTCTTTCGCCAGCTTCTCGTCCCCCGCGCCCGCGCCGGCCCCGGCTAACGAGGCCGTGGCAAGAGCCCCCTCCAGCTCCTCCACCACGGTGGGGCGCTGGGCCAGCGGCTTGCCCCCCTCGGGGGGCGCCGGGGGGCCCGTGGGCGTGGGGGTGGGCGCCGCGCCCTCGCCAGGGTGCTCGTCGTCCACCTGCCCGTTGTCCGTCTCCCAGCTGTCGCTCTCGTCCTCCCACTCCTCCGAGGACGCGCCACTGCTGCTGCCCTCCACCGAGTCGTAGTCGGTCTCCTCGATCTCCGACTCCACGTTGTACAGGTGCTGCAGGGGCCGAGGAGCACAGGGACACAGTCAGGAACACAGCTCCACCTGGTGGCCGGAGTCCATCACTTCCACTCCACAACGCCCAGAAGCGCCGGTCGCCACGTGCGCGGCCACAAGCATCTGCTTAAGATCAAACCCTCGGCCGGAGAAGCCTGCGCCCTGAACAAAGCCACACAAAAATGACACCGACATCCACCCCAACAGCTCAGTACCTGGGGGAGCACGATGGTCTTGGAGTTGTCCGCCCAAACCACCTCCACCTTGCTGCTCAGGTCCACACGAGACACCTGCCCCACCGACGGCTGGGGTGGGGGAGAAGAGAGGGGAGCAACATCTCAGACAGGCAGCACAGGGCCCGTCCCGCTGTCAGATTCAGATTCAGTCCACTGGGTCTCGTGGAGGCTGACAGGGGACAGGCCCAGGAACAGGCAAAACTGAATAAATCAGAGAAGCTGCAGAACGTCTGCCACTCTCCTGCCCAGAAAAAGAGTTATAGAATGATGTGGGGGGAATATATGCCCTAAGTTTCAGTTGCTGTTGCAAAGACGTCAGAGAGCCCAGAATCCTACTGTCTGAACAGGGAGCCTGGAACAGAGATTCTTGATGCTACTTGGGTGGGGGCGGGAGACACTTCTTCAAAAGCTTGAATATCTAGAAGAGTACAACAGTGGCAGCTGCGAGCTGGGGAAGGTACCTGGTTCTCACAGTCCACCTCCTGGGCGCTTTCAGAGTTCCAGATCCGGATGACGATGTCAGTGGTGCGGAAGTGGAAGTCGGGGTGGTCGGCGATGTCGTACACACTGACGTCCTCCTCCGTCCCGATCACCTGGGAAAAACACACACACCTCGCGTCCGATACTCTCACAGGCCAGCCGGCCACAGACCGGACCGCTGCCAAGGGCTGACGAAGAGCGATCCGCCCAGATCAAGCCTCGGATAGCTGTTCAATCATCACATTTTTAACACATTTAAACAGGCTTTGCACCCAACTTCCCAGGCTTTAAGCGCATTTATAACTGAGAACGGGAGGCACATCTTCACCCAGAGGGTTCTGGGAGGGCGGAATGAGATGCCCTGGCTCTTTGTGTCATGAACGAACACGTCAGGTAAGCCCGAAGCAGGAAGTGAAGGGCACGCTTGTAACAAACCTCCACGTCGTTGCCACTGGAGTTCATCTTCACCCACTTCACGACACAGGTGCGCCCCCTGTGGTCCCCCGACTGGATCACTCCGTACACCCCGGGATCCTGCAAGGCCTGGGCTGCAAACCGGCAGGGAGAAACAAGCACCGTCTCAGGATGTGCGCGCGGAGCGAATTTCCAGCAAGTGCGAATGATTTGTCAATGATGCAGCAGCCAGAGACCGCCAGGATGTCCACCACACACCAGCTCTCGGTGAGGAGGGGGGCAGAGTGATGAAGCCAGTTCAGAGATGGGGGTTATTAAGAGGCCATGACTGGTTAAGGCCAGGGGGAAATCTGGCCAGGACGCTGTGGTAACACCCCTACTCCTTTAGAGAAACACCCTGGGAAATTTAATGACCACAGAGAGTCAGGACCTCGGTTTTACGTCTCATCCGAAGGACGGCGCCTGTGTCCCCGTCACTATACTGGGGCATTAGGACCCACACAGACCTACTGGCCTCACTAATACCTCCTCCAGCAGCAACCTTAGCTTTCCCAGGAGGTCTCCCATCCAGCAACAGGCTTCATCGCTGGACTTCAGACTTCATGCCAGGTGTAGTTTGCATGGCAAACCTCATAAATGTTAACACTTCTATTGTGTTATATATATAATAAAAATATTTTCATATCATGCACACTTCAGTACAGGGAGGGCCATTCATCAGTGTGTAATACTGTACACATACTATTATCTTATCTGATATTATCTTATCATACTATTATCTTATCTCAAGGGGTGAGTTAGCTCAAGGTGTGGCACTTTTCCAGCGAGGACTGGCCCTGTGTTGGACAGCCGCGAGAGCAGGAGACTTCACTTCCTCTTTGAGGAGGTAACCCGTCCCCCCCTGGCCGGTGGAAGAAGGAGTGGGACAGCGGGACAGCGGCGGGGCCCCCAGGGACACTCACGGCGCTTGTCCACCACAAAGTCTCCGGGACAGAACTCGTAGTTGTCCAGGTGCTGGATGGGTATCAGGTCGTTGGAGCGGACATTCGTCTCCACGGTCCCGTCCTTCCACATCACGTCCGCGGACGTCTTCGTGGAGACGACCTCCACCGCCACCCTGCCAGGAACGAGGCACAGACACGTTGGGATTGCTCCGGAGGGGACAGCCCGCGGCGGCCTCTGGGTCACAGGACGACCGCACACCACTAACCCACTGCTCCGCGTCCTTGAGTGGAGAAGGAACGAACTGCACACACAACCCCAGGCCCGTCACGTGCGAGTGAGGGTGCAGAGTGACTAAGAGTTGCACAGAGTCCATACAGTAGGTGCAACAGGACCCGAGGAAGGCGTTACATTTTGACGTGTCAGAAAAAGGCTTTCGCTTTTCAGAACCGCAGTCCTGACCTATTAAAATGAACACCAAAACCAACACAAAGATCCATCATTGTGCATAATTATCCCTATATGGCCCTACATGGTGCACAAGGCCATGCTACCAGGTATGGAGTTCAAGAAGGTTGCTGCTTCAGCATGCGCCGCTCACAAACGAACAGGTAAGTGTTTACTCGTCGCTCCTTCTAATCCTCTCTGTTCATTTGCAGGTTTTGACTTCACACCTCTCCTCCAGTCCTTCTCTCCTGCTCCCCACTATCCTGTCTTGTGTTCTCCCTGCTTATCAACTGCCAGTTTCCCTCTCTCCCTCACACCCGCAGAGGGCTCCACAGCCGAAACGCTGGGTCTTTTCCAAATGGGAAAAACCTTCGCCTGTTCCTTAGCAGGTGCCATGCCTGCTTATTGGAAGGGCAAAGTAGTTCAAGTAGGGAGCTGCGTCAGCATGCATAGGCTGCAAAGGAACAGGTGAAAGGTTTGTTCTATGCTGAAAGGAGAAGAAAGGAAACACAACCTTTTCAGCTGTGAAGTCTTCTTTGGGAGAAACGTTGCATTTCCATTCTTCTCCTTTCAGCATGGAACAAACCTTTTACTTGTTCTTTACTGGAAGGACCATATACATCCCCTGGGCAGGGGCCCCTGCTAAGCAAATACAGACAGAAACGAAAAATGTTTGCTGGTTTAGCCCACCTGTCCGCCCACCAGAACGCACCTGTCCCCGGGCCTGAACTCGCGGGAGAACTTGGTCCTCTTCTTCTTGTGCTTCCTCTTGAGGTTGCGGATCGAGAGGGGGATGCTCTTCTTGCGGTTGGGGCCCCCGCCGCCGCTCTGCGAGGACGCGGTGGAGCTGGCCGACGAGGTCACGGAGCTGGTCTCGTCCGTGTCGTCCGCCGCCTCGTCGTCGGCGTCCTGCTCCCCCGACTCCACCCACAGCTCCGGCACCACCGGCCCCTCCCGCGCCTCTCTGGCCCGTCCCGTGCCCGGCGCCACCGGCCCGTTATTGGGGCGGCTCTGCTCCGGCTGGGGCTCCCCTGGTCCCCCCTCAGCCACTGGCTGCTTCTCTCCTGGCAGGAGCAGGCAAGAGGACCCAGGAGGTTACAGGAGGGAGGAGCCTATGGGGCCCCTGCTGACAGCCATACTGGAATGCACAGACACCAAGACTACCCTGCAGCCTCGCAATCCGGCCTCTCTCTAGATTTACTGACTGCAGAGCGAACGAAGGCCCAGCTGGCTCCCTCGTCAGCGCCGGCCCTTCCCCTGCTCTTTCACCACGCCCCCGTGCCCTCCTCCGGCCATGAACGGCTCAGGATGTACCTGCCCGGTCGGCCGCCTTCTCCGCCTGCTGCTCGCCGGATCCCTGCGCCTCGCCAGCGTCCACGGACTTCTTCCCCATCTCCTTCCTCAGCAGCCGTTTCACCTGGGGGCAGGAGACGCACAAAATGGCTTGCGGATAAAGAGGAGGAGGAGGAGGAGGGAGAAACAGACTCCGTGCAGATGCAGCCAAAACGCACCTTTTTAGCAACGGAGCCTTCCGGCAGCACGGGCACGCCCTCCGGCCCCTCACAGGTGATCTGCGTGGATTCCCCCTTGGCAGGGAAGACGTACAGCGCCCGCTCCCCCAGCTGCCTCTGGGTGTGGTCGTAGTAGCCCAGCCGCTTCACTCTAGGACAAGAGGAACACGCCCGGGGCTGCATGAACGCTCCCCTCGCCTCCACTCCCACTGGGCTGCGGAGCGGGGCTCGGGGCGCTCAGCCATCTATTCACCGGGCAATTTCTGTGGTGCTTTGGAAGCAGCCAAAGTGCTTCCCAAAATAAATTAAAAGCACACAATAATGCATCCCTCCAGCCTACACAACAAAAAAAAACAGTCCATTTCCTTGCATGACATATCTCAATTGACCAGCCGTTTCAGATTCAGTTGCTCCTCTGTTACATGGGTTATGGTTAACCTTCTTAAGAGGAAAAAAAAAAAAGAACAGCTCCTGCATGACAGAATGGGCAGAAACATACAAACACAACAACAGTCGATCAGGATTGGCCGCAAGAAACAATCTATGCATGCCAAGGTGCAGCATTACAGGCAACTAAGTGAAAAACAAACTGGTTTAACTCAATTCTTTCAGAAGTGCAAACGAACGACTCAGTTTCCTGGGGTGGTGAAAAGCAGGGATGTTGGCACAGCGACGCCGGCCCTGCTCCTCGACAGACGGTACCTGCACAGGTTCTCCTGCGTGATGGTCGAAGGGGGCGGGTAGACGCTGTCCGTGCCCTTGGGGCAGAAACTCTTGGTGATCCAAGTCACTTTCAGCTCCACCACCTGGACCTGCAGACCAGGGAGGAGAAAACAACATCTTCTCAATACCGAAGGGGGGCAGGGGGCAAGCAGGCGAGTACACAATGCCATCTGCAGGGGGGGCCACCGGAGCTCCTGTCCCCGAGATGAAGGTGATCAGCCTGCACTGTCACACGTTCACCCTGCGGGTGGTCAGGAAGGGACGAGCAGCTCTCATCATGGCACACACCTTTGACCCAGGGGAAGCAAAAGATTCAGAGTGCAATGGGACAGAACCCCTGAAAGGGCCAAGATCCTCGGACGACTGCCAGCTGTGAGAAACAGTGACATCCCAGAAGTCAGGCTGCAGTCGAGCGCTATCCAGCACATTGCAGTTTCATCCCCAGGTCTCCTCTACCCTGCGAGGTGCCCTGCTGCAATTACCCGACACCAGGTTCCACCTCACTGCTGCGCTAACACTCCAGACTCCAGCAGGGGTGAGGCCTGGGCGCTACTCCACCTCGCGGCCCACAGAGAATCCACAACGCACTGAACTCCCCGCGGTCAGCGACCAGGGCTTTCAGCCCCTTGGCGACCGTCAGCATCCTAAACTCTGCGTTAACTCGCTCTCACACACACTAGCATTCTGGTCTGTCTCCGGGATGCCAAAAGGAACAGCAAAATATATCAATGTCTACATATACAGCACATCAAGAACTACACAGAAGGACGTGTAATATATCAGAGGCGGGTACACATGAATTTAAGTCTGCCTGCAGCAGCAAGGTGGCAATTTCATGGGCATAAGGATGAAAACGTGACATTTCCAAAGACGGAGGAAATGCTAATGCATGTTTTACTAAATTAAAACAGTGAAGGAAAAGTTTGCAAAGAAAGTCTGTGCTGGGAAGGCTAAAGTGGCATCGTGCTCCACCAAACCCCTCTCCGCGTGGCGACGGGATCACAGCGAGGGCTCTGGGATTCGCCCCGGCGTTCCACGAGGTTCTCCGCCAGGAGAGGGGGGCTGGGGCTGGAGTTTCCCCGGGCTCGTACCTCTTCCACCACCACCCGGAACTTGCTCTTCTTGCTGAGGACGGGCTTGACCCCCGATAGCCACTGCACGCTGGAGAACACCTTGGAGGGCCCGATCAGCACCTGCCCCGGGTAAAAGCCATAGGCCTCGTCGAAGAACAGGCCCTGGCAGCGGCGGAGAGGAGAGAGGGAAAGAACGCTTTCATGGTGCTGGTCACCACGGCGACGTACTGCCAAGTGCATCACCTGCAGCTCGTTTATCAGCCTCCCTAAATGGTCCCTGTACAGCCTGGTGTGTGAGGACACCCTGCCTTGGACAGGCAGCCCACCCAGGTGGGATCACACGCTCCTGGCAGAGAGGAATCCCTACCACCTGAGAGGGGCAGGGAGGAGGGAATGTGGGCATTCTATTTACATACAAAGCAGTCGTCGGTCGTTGCAGTACGGTTTGGTCACAATTAATTGGACATAAGGGAGCACAGAACGTTTTTAAATATGGTAATGTCAACTCAATAACGATTCAAAAACAGCACAGACCTGCCTAAAAAAGTGCAAGCCATTTTCAGAGCAACAGCTTTTGAAACTGGTTTGGTGAAAAACAGCACAGCTCCTCTCTGCAGCGGGGAATGGACGCGTAACGAACTATAAATAAAGTCCTCCTCAGGCAGGATATTGAGGACCGGTCCGGCAACATCATTTTGGAAAATGACGTTTTCTGCTCCATCTTGGTCATCTGTGACCTCTAGAGCAAGAGCAGGCCAGCTGGCCACAGGAGCGCTTACAGAGCGATACCAGAGCAGCTCCTGCAGGCGAACAGATTGCAGTGCATGTTACACCAGCGCAGAGCTCACCGAGTCACTGACATGGGGGCACACGTCGTACAGTTTCGCTCCGTCCTCCACGCTCATCGAGCACCTGCAGGAGAAACAGGACACAAGGGCCGTTGTCGCACATCCAGCACAGCGTTACTGAAGCAAAACCAACAGTCGGATACAGGCCAATTTGCATGAGGACCTGGAGGTTATATGCTATACACCCATTTGCTAGAATCCTCAACTGAGGCTCCTGGCTGCGAAGATACGGACTTCAGACAGGCTGCAGCTTTTGAATACGTACCACTGAGACTAAAGAGATCAGGTTTCTGTACTGTATGGGGTTTTGAGAGTCCAGTCATTTGCACATACGGCTGCCATCTCCAGCAGTGTTATTCACAATTTTATAAAGAACAAGAACATACTGTATATGATAAGTGTATATATACACACACCTAACAATAACCGCTCTTCTAAATATGCAGAACACCTATTGAGCCCAGCAATTCAGATAAATTTAAGAGCCAAGTTATTGCTGCACTTCCATGTGCATTTCAGGAGTTCAAGGGGGCAGACTGAGCGAAGCTCTGGGCTCTTTCAGAATCGATCTGAAACCTTCAGATTCAATCCAGTAACTCAGCTAAAGGACTGACTGTGCTTGAGCACTGCCCCGACGATGAGCTGATCTAAACCTGCCGCTCATACAGCTCATGTCTGTACGTCAGAGCCGGTTTCCAGTACAGGCAGACAGCTGAAGGGGGGAAGACGAACAAAAGCACCAAGACGTACCTGGCTCCATTGGACAGCTTTAGAATAATGTGGTTAGTCAGATCGTAGACTTTCCCCAGCCAGAAATCGTAGGCTATGTAGTCCCCATACATGAAAGACTGAAATCAGAAACCAACAAAGATGCAACTGTACAGAGATGCAGAAACCAGGAAAAGTCTAAAGCTGACAGCAGTGACATTAAAACAGCATAGGAACTCTAAAGGGGGTCTGGTAAGCCCTGTTAAACATTTTACCTCTGTAAGATTTAACACTTGACTTTCCCCCGATTTAACATTTAGCTCTTTTATCGTATGCCTGCTCGATCTAGAACTGCCAACTGTGCCTTGGCTCACAGCGACCCCCACTGGCAGGCTGAAGAAGTGCAGGCGGCCCCTCTGACCTGACCCGCCAGGAGCCCTACACAGACGTGCAGGAAGGCTTTGGTTCGGCCTGTGAGGAGGGGGGAGAGGCCCAGTGGCCACCGGAAGCCAAGAGCACTTTGCTAGACCTATCCCAGCCTCACCCTCCCAATCGGCTCAGCACAGCCACCCGGGGGGCGTCCGGGCCGCAGTCCAGCTCCATGTCTCCACTCCGACTCACCTGGCTGAGGCAGATCGGCTCAGCTCACCGCTGCGGCAACTTTCATGCCCGCAAAAAACAGGGCCTAACGGGCTTGTCCGCTGGCATCTCGCACTGCCAGGGGCCAGAGCAGAGACAGGGGGCTGGAGGGGGAGGATGGCACCTGCCAGAGACATGAGGGAGGGGTTCGCAGGATCCACTCACCCAGATGTGCTGCAGGTCCCTGCTGTTGACCGGGTACAGCACACAGTTGGTCCCGACGAGCTTCACAGCACATTCAATGTTGACGTCGACCACCGTCCCACACTGGCTGTCCTGCGCACACAGGCGAAGGGGCGTTACTGCTGCTCCCCCTAGTGGTCACACCGGACACACACGCGCACACAGACACAGACACAGACACAGACACAGACACAGACACAGACACAGACACAGACACAGACACAGACACAGACACAGACACAGACACAGACACAGACACAGACACAGACACAGACACAGACACAGACACAGACACAGACACAGACACAGACACAGACACTCGAGAAACGGGGACAGGAACTCACAGTGGGGCTCATGTGACGGACGATATCTCTAGGCACGATTGATCGATCTTCAAGCTTTAGCTAGAAGATTAAAAAAAAAAGAAATGTGTTAGTAACCCTGTTATCACCCAAGGAACATCCCTGGCACACACGACCCATCAACCACTAGTTTATTTCAGCAGCTACAGACACCCTCATGCCAGCAAGGAGCTGAAGGTAGAAATCCCCACAGCAGCCTGCTCTCCAGTCACTGCAGGTTTACACAAGAGTCTCCGCAGTACGTGCCCCAGCTGCTGGCTGGCAGCCTCGCCGATCCCAGCTCCTCGCTTCCCATCAACACAAACCGCACGAGTCCGGAGCGCTGGAACACAGCCCTGTTAACGTGCCAGCGCCGGCTCTGCAAGCCGTGACTCATCTTGGTGTGCGAGGATGAATGTGTAATCCAGGAGCCTTTTCATTATCCGCAAATGGGCCTCTCTCTCACCTCCAAAAGGCAACAATGCACATGATCAATTCTGGACTCCAGGCACCCTAGGATGGGCATTAATAATGTATTACAAAGAGCAGCAGACAGGCTGCAGTGCCCTTTTAAGTATTAAATGCAAATGGTACCCTCACTAAGTGTAAGCTATACCACGCTGCAGCCTGCAGCACCACTGAAATTAAATAATACAAGATCACTGCATAGACTTCTGAGCTGACAGGAAGGTCCTGACAACGGTTTGCTGTTCTATTAGAGCACAGACCTGTAGAACTAGCGCCAACCCTACCCCAGACAGACCGCTCATCCCTGGAGATCTCCAGTTCTGTCCCAAGCGCTCGGATGGAAGAGAACAGCAGGATCTCCACTCCTTGCCCGACCACACCCTAAGGCCTGTGAGAGGGTAACCTTTAAGAGCACCCATTCAGTGTGGACTGAATATTAACTGAGGTCCTGAAATCATATTGGGCTGTGGGTCTTTGGGACCAGAGATTTACCAAGCTTTGCAAGAAAGCATTTAATCATCAGTTTTAAAAGACTTGCAGCATTTAATGGTTATGAACCAAGCAGGTCAAATGAAGTAATCTACATATCAGGAACAATAACCTAAAGACCTCTCAAGCATCAAAACCGAGATTTTCCTCAATTCAACACATTGCTTTCTGAGCTGTAAGTGTCCCCGGTCTTTAAACAAATCATACAGGTGACATGCAGGACTAACTGGATTGGAGCTGGGGACTACTACAGAACACCACAGTAAGAAATTGCAGGACTACTCTTCCATTCAAGCATCAAGGCAGTTTGGTTGCTACTGTTGTACATTATTGAGCAATGCCTGCAGTGTCCACCCACTATATTTCTTGCACTGCCACTGTCATTATATTAAAAATAAATAAAAACTCACAAATCAATTGCAGGCATGATGACGTCGTGCATCTTTGGGCACATCGCAGAATGTCGTGTGTGTTCAGATTAATATTTAATTGACATCTCCGACACTGCTCATACGAGCACTGTCATATCAGAGCTCGTTTACCTGGCACTCCTGCGATCGTTACAAAGCTCCACATCTGCCATTCAGCATCTTGCTCACGAGCTCATGCTCAAAGGGAGATGACAGCTGGCAGCTCAAGTGAATGACTAGGAGCAATTAGCCCAGTTTAATTAATACATCTAGTGCTGCTTGGTTTCCAATAACGAGGGAGGGAAGGCAAGGACACCTGCACCGAGAGGGAGAAAATCACCTGGAACTGTAGAGAATGCCCAATGGGAAGATGTGCATTAGGAGACCCTTTCCTGCGCAATTTTGGTCAAATAAATCTCCTAGCTACAGTACACAGGGAAAACTAATGAAACTTTTTGCGTACCTCTATGTACTAATTTCCCACTGAGGCCGGCAGATGTACTACAAAGCAAAAAAAAAAAACCTTCACAACAGAACAGGAACCTGAAAAAGTAACACCAGGAGGAGATTTATTTTATTCCACTGCTGTCCCATGGGCAGTGGCTTGCTCTTGGACTCTGGCTTGAGACGGGGCTCTGTGATAAGGGATCAGGGGCGTTTCTAACTTTGGGGGGAACCCTGCGTTCTGCTCACCCTTCAGATACAGTCTCCAGGCATTCTTTGGTTCTAACAAGAAACAAAGCTGCGTCACAAACGCTCCTTTGCACATATATTAATCACTAGGGCCCTTAAACATCCTAAATCAGCACTAGTGCCTTGAAAACACCAGTTTCAAGTTCACTACGGGTGAGGAACTACAGGAGTTCTAGCCCTTTCAGTACAATATTCCCCAGTGAGAACAGAAGCATCTACATACACTGTTGTCCTAGAAATGAAGCTATACGTCTATAGGAACAATTACACTCATTGCAAAGTTGGTCTTTAGATATCAGCGTGCGCGGTGCCTGGAGATGAAGAACTATAAATTCACCTTAGTGAACAAATGGACAATAAATTCACAGAGCGTGCAAGGGCTGAGCCGAGCCAGGAAACCACCAAATGACTGAGTCACGCGTTTTCAATAAGCGGTGTCTTCTTAACCAAGAATCAACACCCATGCTTTTTGATGAGTATTGGCAGAATGCCCCAACCCTCCCACCCTCCACAACACGGGGAAGTGTGCATTTAATAGATGAAAAAAAGGACAATTCAAAGGATGTGTTTTTGTTCTATCATTTTGAAAAAGCAAATCAGAGTAAGTACATAGATATTCTGTACAGATCGGGCGAACGGATCTTACTTGTTATATCCCTTATAATGGTGCTCTTCTTTTCTGTCAGTCTCTCCCTGAGCTTAAGATGTCGCTGTGCACATTTTCTTCAATCAGGCCACGTTTGCAGGCTCTGTCTGGACTGCAAAGCTATTCCCCAGAGCCAGGGAGGAAAATTCAATCAATAATGCTGCAAGCATACACTACACTGCCCTGCTACGATATTTTACATACAACCTGCTCCTGTCGCGGTCTTTATTTCCAGTCTGCTGAAAGACCCCGGGCTGAACCAGGGGAAGGTCATGCAAAATAAATGAGACACCGAGTTTTCTGAAGGATGCTCTGCTCCCAGCTTTCAGTTTCCCTCGGAGAGCTCAGGCCGCGCAACACGCGACAAGTTTTTGCTCCTTCTAACTGTGGCAAAAAAAAGGAGACTCTAAGGCTATCCCTTTTAATGAGATACCCCAAACCAGCATCTGCTATTTGTGGCATTTTCAATATTATACATTTCAAACATAGTTCCATTTTCTGCCTTCCAAAAGCAGCTCTCCCCATCTCACCCTTTTGTGTTGTACAGGGCCTGTGAGGAAGAAGAAGAAACATTTCTTCATGCTAGCGATTCACTTGATTAACAATTCTTCTAATTGAAATGGAGATGGGGGGGAAAATCAAGCTTCCAGTCACAGCTGTGCTCACTGGAATCTCCCAGGACTTACACTTCTTCAGGGTTACTGCTGAATGCCTCTTATACTGTCTAATGGCAAAAAAAAAACCTTGACACATCTGTGATCAGAAAAAAAGATGTCAATAATGGAATGAATATAAATAATGCAACACCTCTTCTCATCTCTAAGAACACTGGGGTAAAAAAAAGAATCGCACTGATCAACAGATCAGATTTTAAGCCCGTGTAGAGCACCGCACATGAATCGGCTTCAGTGAACTGAATGGCATTGATCCCCTTTAACTGAATGCAGTACCTGCCTGCATTGCTGAGCTCCATTCAGATCCTGGCCACCCCCATTCTCTGCACCTCTGCAGACCCCCCCCAGCTCTGCTGAGCACACAGCCTGAACAATGAGGGCAGCCGAGCCCCAGCAGACAATGCTGCCGCGAGCGAGCCGGTCATTCATCGGCCTGAGCCCAGGTTTTTCTGGAAGAGCGGAGCCATGCCGGGGGACACGAGCCCATAAGAAAGGGCCCGTTTCAGGGAACATGGGGACAAACAAAGCAGGTTTCTCTCTTCCTTTTTTTGTTGTTGTTGTTGTTGTTGTTGGCTCGCTTGTCAACCGCGGTCAGGTAAGTCCTGCAAAAGCCAGCCGGCTCTCTCACGTCCGCACGGAAAGAGAGAAGGAAAACCTCTTCCGGCTCTTGCGGAGACGAGATGTCCCGCTGCTGGCTTCCCCCTTTTCAGAGAGACGGGAGCTAGCCCCCGACTTGTCCCTCCAGCTCAACTGGAGACACCCCGTCAGCCAGGGGCTGTGAGCTCAGAGGAGTGCGCTCAGACCCTCCCAGTGCATACGGACTGGCTGGCTAGCTAAACGACGTACAGCAAATCAAAACAAATCCTTTGTCCCGTTTCCTGCGGTCATACCTACCATCATGTCATGCACAACAGACGTCAGAATTGCGCTCGCTGCCCAGAATCACGCAAGGTAAACGAGAGGTTCTGAACCCCCCCCACAGCAGCGCCAGGACCATGATGAATCGCCCTGCCACAGACAGCGGACGCCCACCCAGAACTGAAAGGGGGAACCGCAGTCCCAGTTTCTCAGACTGGTTACTGAGGTGTCAGCTTACTGCTCAAACCTTCAAAAAAGCACAACCTAAGATAAAAATAAAATCGTCCCAGGCTCAGGAGAAATTCAGACTACTGCCCACTCACCACCTGTGAGCAGCAGACTCGCTGCTTGATGAAGGACTGTTTCCCCCTGGGGCAGAGAAAGCAGAGCCAATCTGAAGAAGAGGAGGAGGAGAAGTAGTTTGTAACTAGAGATTGACAGATGGGCTGAAAATGATTTTATTTATTTATTCCAGGCCTACATTGATAGGGTCCATAAGACGTGTGGCTGTTTAAATCGACGGATTAGGTTAGGTGGAATACAAGCTACAGAATTCTCTGTTTTAATTTTTCTTGGGCTAAAGGTTGAGCAAGTTTTACATCACCAGGTAACTTTTAGCATCATCGTGCAGTATCTGTAGTTCAGGGGCCCCAAAGGTGAACAGCTGTTCTACACCTGGGAAGACCCGAGTCACTGTACAAACGGTTAACAGCTGTAACAAGCTGAACTGGAGAGGCGTCTTTACTGCTCCACCACTGAAAGCCAGGAGACGGAGACGCACAAAACCTGCAGCTCCAGAGCTCCTATCCTGCTCCCTGGAACCCATTAAGAAACACCTGATATTTCCCCTGGAAGTGGAGCGGAAATGGCTCTTCGCCACGTCACCGGCCCTAGCGTCTCACGAGAAATGCATGCCGGGCACAGCCACATCCCTGCGCACTTTCAAGAACGCCATCTGCTCGGCCTCGGCCACGAATCAGCCCTGCGAAGAGCAGTCTGAAGCAGGACCTGCTGGCTTCACGCCGAGCAATTTCCACACCATGCCAGCACCCCCACTACACAATACTGCACCACAGCCACAGCCTGTTTCAGACAGGGGTCTACATCAGAAAGCCTAAATCTCAAGCCTGCAGTCTGGCTGTTTATTAAGGAAATGGATAATAATAATAATAATAATAATAATTGCTTACACTTATATAGCCCAGGTAATGGGGATCCCCTCCACCACCACCAGTGTGCAGCCCCACCTGGATGGCGTGACGGCAGCCATAGCGCACCAGTACCTTCTCCACACACCAGCTCCCAATGGGGAGGAGAGTAGATTGGTGAAGCCTGTTCAGAGACGATGGGTAAGGGCCAAT